>NW_027103079.1:0-645037 GCF_040182565.1 Anser cygnoides
CTGGCCCCACTGGCGATGCGGTGCACTGAGTCCAGAGAGTGCACTGGCACCACTGGGGATAGGGTGCCGGGAGTCCAGAGTGTGCACTGACACCACTGGGGATGCGGTGCCTGGAGTGCATAGAGTAATTTCGCACCACTGGCGATGCACTGCAGTTACTCCAGAGAGTGCACAGGCAGCACTGGGGATGCAGCGCAGTGAGTCCAGAGAGTGCACTGACACCAGTGGGAATGCGGTGCAGTGAGTCCAGAGAGTGCATTGGCACCACTGGGGATGCACTGCAGTGAGTCCAGAGTGCACTAGCACCACTGGGGATGCACTGCAGTGAGTCCAGAGAGTGCACTAGCACCACTGGGGATGCAGTGCAGTGAGTCCAGAGAGTGCACTAGCACCACTGGTGATGCAGTGCAGTGAGTCCAGAGAGTGCCGCTCCAGCCTCGGCATCCGCTCCAGCCCAGTCAACCGCTTCATCCGCGGTAGCCCCTCCAGCCGCGGCAGACGCTCCAGCCGCGGCAGCCGCTCCAGCCGCACCAGCCGCGGCAGCCGCTCCAGCCCCTCCAGCCGCGCCAGCCGCTCCAGCCGCGGCAGCCGCTCCATCCGCGGCAGCCGCTCCAGCCGCTCCAGCCGCGGCAGCCGCTCCAGCCGCGGCAGCCGCTCCAGCCGCGGCAGCCGCTCCAGCCGCTACCGAGTGAAGCGGCTGCCAAGGCCGGAGGGATACCGCGGCTGGAGCGGCTGCCGCGGCTGGAGCAGTGCAGTGAGTCCAGGGAGTGCACTGGCACCACTGGGGATGCAGCGCAGTGACTTCAGAGAGTGCACTGACACCACTGGGGATGCGGTGCAGTGAGTCCAGAGAGTGCACTGGCACCACTCAGGGTGCAGTGCGGTGAGTCCAGAGAGTGCACTGGCACCACTGGTGATGCAGTACAGTGAGTCCAGAGAGTGCACTGGCACCACTGGGGATGCAGTGCAGTGAGTCCAGAGAGTGCACTGGCACCACTGAGGATGCACTGCAGTGAGTCCAGAGAGTGCACTGGCACCACTGGGGATGCAGTGCAGTGAGTCCAGAGAGTGCACTGGCACCACTGGGGATGCAGTGCAGTGAGTCCAGAGAGTGCCGCTCCAGCCTCGGCATCCGCTCCAGCCGCGTCAACCGCTCCAGCCGCGGTCGCCCCTCCAGCCGCGGCAGACGCTCTAGACGCTCCAACCGCGTAAGCCTCTACAGCCGCGTTAGCCCCACCAGCCGCGGCAGCCGCTCCAGCCGCGGCAGCCGCGGCAGCCGCTCCAGCCGCTCCAGCCGCTCCAGACGCGGCAGCCGCCCCAAACGCGGCAGGCGCTCTAGCCGTGGCAGCCGCTCCAGCCGCTCCAGCCGCGGCAGCCGCTCCAGCCGCTACCGAGTGGAGCTGCTGCCACGGCTAGAGTGGTTGCCGCGGTTGGAGCGCCTGCCGCGTTTGGAGCGGCTACCGCGTCTGCCGCGGCTGGAGCGGCTGTAGCGGCTGCCGCGGTCGAAGAGTCTGCCGCGTATGCCGCGGACGGAGAGCTGCCGCGGCTGGAGCGGCTGCCGCGGCTGCCGCGGCTGCCGAGGCTGGAGGGCTACCGCGGCTGGAGCGACTGCCGCGGCTGGAGCAGTGCAGTGAATCCAGAGAGTGCACTGGCAACACTGGGGATGCAGTGCAGTGAGTCCAGAGAGTGCACTGGCACCACTGGGGATGCAGTTCAGTGAGTCCAGAGAGTGCACTGGCACCACTGGGGATGCAGTGCAGTGAGTCCAGTGAGTGCACTGGCACCACTGGGGATGCAGTGCAGTGAGTCCAGAGAGTGCACTGGCACCACTGGGGATGCAGTGCAGTGAGTACAGAGAGTGCACTGGCACTACTGGTGATGCAGTTTAGTGAGTCCAGAGAGTGCACTGGCACCACTGGGGATGCAGTGCAGTGAGTCCAGTGAGTGAACTGGAACCAGAGAGGATGCCCTGCAGTGAGTCCAGAGAGTGCAATGTCACCACTGGGGATGTAGTACAGTGAGTCCACAGAGTGCACTGGCACCACTGGGGATGCAGTGCAGTGAATCCAGTGAGTGCACTGGCACCACTGGGGATGCAGTGCAGTGAGTCCAGAGAGTGCACTGGCACCACTCGGGATGCACTGTATTTTCTCCAGAGACTGCACTGGCACCACTGGGGATGCAGTGCAGTGAGTGCAGAGAGTGCACTGGCACCACTGGGGATGCAGTGCAGTGAGTCCAGAGAGTGCACTGGCACCACTGGGGGTGCACTGCAGTGAGTCCAGAGAGTGCACTGGCTCCACTGGGGATGTGTACAGTCAGTCCAGAGAGTGCACTGGCACCACTGGGGATGCGGTGCAGTGAGTCCAGAGAGTGCACTGGCACCACTCGGGATGCACTGCATTTTCTCCAGAGACTGCACTGGCACCACTGGGGATGCAGTGCAGTGAGTGCAGAGAGTGCACTGGCACCACTGGGGATGCAGTGCAGTGAGTCCACAGAGTGCACTGGCACCACTGGGGATGCAGTGCAGTGAGTCCACAGAGTGCACTGGCACCACTGGGGATGCAGTGCAGTGAATCCAGTGAGTGCACTGGCACCACTGGGGATGCAGTTCAGTGAGTCCAGAGAGTGCACTGGCACCACTGGGGATGAAGTCCAGTGAGTCTAGTGAATGCACTGGCAGCATTGGGGATGCAGTGCAGTGAGTCCAGAGAGTGCACTGGCACCACTGGTGATGCAGTATATTGAGTCCAGAGAGTGCACTGGCACCACAGGGGATGCACTGCAGTTAGTCCAGAGAGTGCACTGGCACCATAGATTATGCAGTACAGTGAGTCCAGTGAGTGCACTGGCTCCACTGGGGATGTAGTGCAGTGAGTCGAGAGAGTGCACTGGCACCACTGATGTTGCACTGCAGTGAGTCCAGAGAGTGCACTGGCACCACTGGGGATGCAGTGCAGTGAGTCCAGAGAGTGCACTGGCACTACTGGGGATGCACTGCAGTGAGTCCAGAGAGTGCACTGGCGCTACTGGGAATGCAGTGCAGTGAGTCCAGAGAGTGCACTGGCACCACTGGGGATGCACTGCATTTTCTCCAGAGACTGCACTGGCACCACTGGGGATGCAGTGCAGTGAGTGCAGAGAGTGCACTGGCACCACTGGGGATGCAGTACAGTGAGTCCAGAGAGTGCACTGGCACCACTGGGGATGCACTGCAGTGAGTCCAGAGAGTGCACTGGCACCACTGGGGATGCACTACAGTGAGTCCAGAGATTGCACTGGCACCACTGGGGATGCAGTGCAGTGAGTCCAGAGAGTGCACTGGCACCACTGGGGATGCAGTGCAGTGAGTCCAGAGAGTGCACTGGCGCCACTGGGGATGCACTTCAGTGAGTCCAGAGAGTGCACTGGCACCACTGGGGATGCACTGCAGTGAGTCCAGAGAGTGCACTGTCACCACTGGTGATGCAGTACAGTGAGTCCAGAGAGTGCACTGGCACCACTGGGGATGCAGTGCAGTGAGTCCAGAGAGTGCACTGGCACCACTGGGGATGCAGGGCAGTGAGTCGAGAGAGCTCAATGGCACCACTGGGGATGCACTGCAGTGGGTCCAGAGAGTGCACTGGCACTACTGGGGATGCAGTACAGTGAGTCCAGAGAGTGCACTGGCACCACTGGGGATGCAGTGCAGTTAGTCCAGAGAGTTCACTGGCACCACTGGGGCTGCAGTGCAGTGAGTCCAGAGAGTGCACTGGCACCACTGGGGATGCGGTGCAGTGAGTCCAGAGAGTGCTTTGGCACCACTGGGGATGCACTGCAGTTACTCCAGAGACTGCACTGGCACCACTGGGGATGAACTGCAGTGAGTACAGAGAGTGCAGTGGCACCACTGGGGATGCCCTGCAGTGAGTCCAGAGAGTGCACTGGCACCACTGGGGATGCAGTACAGTGAGTCCAGAGAGTGCACTGGCTCCACTGGGGATGCAGTGCAGTGTGTCCAGAGAGTGCACTGGCACCACTGGAGATGCAGTGCAGTGAATCCAGTGAGTGCACTGGCACCACTGGGGATGCACTGCAGTGAGTCCAGAGAGTGCACTGGCACCACTGGGGATGCAGTGCAGTGAGTCCAGAGATTGCACTGGCACCACTGGGGATGCAGTGCAGTGAGTCCAGAGACTTCACTGGCACCACTGGGAATGCAGTGCAGTGAGTCCAGAGAGTGCACTGGCACCAATGGGGATGCCCTGCAGTGAGTCCAGAGAGTGCACTGGCACCACTGGGGATGCAGTGCAGTGAGTACAGAGAGAGCACTGGCACCACTGGGGATGTGTCCAGTGAGTCCAGTGAGTGCAATGGCACCACTGGGGATGCACTGCAGTGAGTCCAGAGAGTGCACTGGAACCACTGGGGATGCACTGCAGTGAGTCCAGAGATTGCACTGGCACCACTGGGGATACAGTGCAGTGAGTCCAGAGAGTGCACTGGCACCACTGGGGATGCAGTGCAGTGAGAACAGAGAGTGCACTGGCACCACTGGGGATGCAGTGCAGTGAGAACAGAGAGTGCACTGGCAACACTGGGGATGCAGTGTAGTGAGTCCAGAGAGTGCACTGGCACCACTGGGGATGCAGTACAGTGAGTCCAGTGAGTGCACTGGCACCACTGGGGATGCCCTGCAGTGAGTCCAGAGAGTGCACTGGCACCACTGGGGATGCAGTGCAGTGAGTCCAGAGAGTGCACTGGCAGCACTGGGGTTGCAGTGCAGTGAGTCCAGAGAGTGCACTGGCAGCACTGGGGATGCAGTACAGTGAGTCCAGAGAGTGCACTGGCACCACTGGGGATGCCCTGCAGTGAGTCCATAGAGTGCACTGGCACCACTGGGGATGCAGTGCAGTGAGTCCAGAGAGTGCACTGGCACCACTGGGGATGCACTGCAGTGAGTCCAGAGAGTGCACTGGCACCACTGAGAATGCACTTCATAGAGTGCAGAGAGTGCACTGGCACCACTGGGGTTGCACTGCAGTGACTCCAGAGAGTGCACTGGCAGCACTGGGGATGCACTGCAGTGAGTCCAGAGAGTGCACTGGCACCACTGGGGATGCAGTGCAGTGAGTCCAAAGAGTGCACTGGCACCACTGGGGATGCAGTGCAGTGAGTCCAGAGAGTGCACTGGCACCACTGGGGATGCCCTGCAGTGAGTCCAGAGAGTGCTTTGGCACCACTGGGGATGCACTGCAGTTACTCCAGAGACTGCACTGGCACCACTGGGGATGCAGTGCAGTGAGTGCAGAGAGTGCACTGGCACCACTGGGGATGCACTGCAGTGAGTACAGAGAGTGCAGTGGCACCACTGGGGATACCCTGCAGTGAGTCCAGAGAGTGCACTGTCACCACTGGGGATGCAGTACAGTGAGTCCAGAGAGTGCACTGGCACCACTGGGGATGCAGTGCAGTGTGTCCAGAGAGTGCACTGGCACCACTGGAGATGCAGTGCAGTGAATCCAGTGAGTGCACTGGCACCACTGGGGATGCAGTGCAGTGAGTCCAGAGAGTGCACTGGCACCACTGGGGATGCAGTGCAGTGAGTCCAGAGATTGCACTGGCACCACTGGGGATGCAGTGCACTGAGTCCAGAGACTTCACTGGCACCACTGGGAATGCAGTACAGTGAGTCCAGAGAGTGCACTGGCACCAATGGGGATGCCCTGCAGTGAGTCCAGAGAGTGCACTGGCACCACTGGGGATGCAGTGCAGTGAGTCCAGAGAGTGCTCTGGCACCATTGGGTATGTGTCCAGTGAGTCCAGTGAGTGCAATGGCACCACTGGGGATGCACTGCAGTGAGTCCAGAGAGTGCACTGGCACCACTGGGGATGCACTGCAGTGAGTCCAGAGATTGCACTGGCACCACTGGGGATACAGTGCAGTGAGTCCAGAGATTGCACTGGCACCACTGGGGATACAGTGCAGTGAGTCCAGAGAGTGCACTGCCACCACTGGGGATGCAGTGCAGTGAGTCCAGAGAGTGCACTGGCACCTATGGGGATGCACTTCAGTGTCTACAGAGAGTGCACTGACACCACTGGGGATACAGTGCAGTGAGTCCAGAGAGTGCACTGGCACCACTGGGGATGCAGTGCAGTGAGTCCAGAGAGTGCTCTGGCACCACTGGGGATGCAGTGCAGTGAGTCCAGAGAGTACACTGGCACCACTGGGGATGCAGTGCAGGGAGTCCAGAGAGTGCACTGGCACCACTGGGGATGCAGTGCATTGAGTCCAGAGAGTGCACTGGCACCACTGGTGATGCAGTCCAGTGAGTCCAGTGAATGCACTGGCACCACTGGGGATGCTGTGCAGTGAGTGCAGAGAGTTCACTGGCACCACTGGGAATGCAGAGAAGTGAGTCCAGAGAGTGCACTGGCACCACTAGGGATGCAGTGCAGTGAGTCCAGAGAGTGCACTGGCACCACTGGGGATGCAGTGCATTGAGTCCAGAGAGTGCACTGGCACCACTGGGGCTGCAGTGCACTAAGTCCAGAGAGTGCACTGGCACCAGTGGGGATGCATTGCAATGAGTCCAGAGAGTGCACTGGCACCACTGGTGATGCAGTACAGTGAGTCCAGAGAGTGCACTGGCGCCACTGGGGATGCACTTCAGTGAGTCCAGAGAGTGCACTGGCACCACTGGGGATGCACTGCAGTGAGTCCAGAGAGTGCACTGTCACCACTGGTGATGCAGTACAGTGAGTCCAGAGAGTGCACTGGCACCACTGGGGATGCAGTGCAGTGAGTCCAGAGAGTGCACTGGCACCACTGGGGATGCAGGGCAGTGAGTCGAGAGAGCTCAATGGCACCACTGGGGATGCAGTGCAGTGAGTCCAGAGAGTGCACTGGCACTACTGGGGATGCAGTACAGTGAGTCCAGAGAGTCCACTGGCACCACTGGGGATGCAGTGCAGTTAGTCCAGAGAGTTCACTGGCACCACTGGGGCTGCAGTGCAGTGAGTCCAGAGAGTGCACTGGCACCACTGGGGATGCGGTGCAGTGAGTCCAGAGAGTGCTTTGGCACCACTGGGGATGCACTGCAGTTACTCCAGAGACTGCACTGGCACCACTGGGGATGAACTGCAGTGAGTACAGAGAGTGCAGTGGCACCACTGGGGATGCCCTGCAGTGAGTCCAGAGAGTGCACTGTCACCACTGGGGATGCAGTACAGTGAGTCCAGAGAGTGCACTGGCTCCACTGGGGATGCAGTGCAGTGTGTCCAGAGAGTGCACTGGCACCACTGGAGATGCAGTGCAGTGAATCCAGTGAGTGCACTGGCACCACTGGGGATGCAGTGCATAGAGTCCAGAGAGTGCACTGGCACCACTGGGGATGCAGTGCAGTGAGTCCAGAGACTTCACTGGCACCACTGGGAATGCAGTGCAGTGAGTCCAGAGAGTGCACTGGCACCAATGGGGATGCCCTGCAGTGAGTCCAGAGAGTGCACTGGCACCACTGGGGATGCAGTGCAGTGAGTCCAGAGAGTGCACTGGCACCACTGCGGATGTGTCCAGTGAGTCCAGTGAGTGCAATGGCACCACTGGGGATGCACTGCAGTGAGTCCAGAGAGTGCACTGGAACCACTGGGGATGCACTGCAGTGAGTCCAGAGATTGCACTGGCACCACTGGGGATACAGTGCAGTGAGTCCAGAGAGTGCACTGGCACCACTGGAGATGCAGTGCAGTGAGAACAGAGAGTGCACTGGCACCACTGGGGATGCAGTGCAGTGAGAACAGAGAGTGCACTGGCAACACTGGGGATGCAGTGCAGTGAGTCCAGAGAGTGCACTGGCACCACTGGGGATGCAGTACAGTGAGTCCAGTGAGTGCACTGGCACCACTGGGGATGCCCTGCAGTGAGTCCAGAGAGTGCACTGGCACCACTGGGGATGCAGTGCAGTGAGTCCAGAGAGTGCACTGGCAGCACTGGGGTTGCAGTGCAGTGAGTCCAGAGAGTGCACTGGCAGCACTGGGGATGCAGTACAGTGAGTCCAGAGAGTGCACTGGCACCACTGGGGATGCCCTGCAGTGAGTCCAGAGAGTGCACTGGCACCACTGGGGATGCAGTGCAGTGAGTCCAGAGAGTGCACTGGCACCACTGGGGATGCACTGCAGTGAGTCCAGAGAGTGCACTGGCACCACTGAGAATGCACTTCATAGAGTGCAGAGAGTGCACTGGCACCACTGGGGTTGCACTGCAGTGACTCCAGAGAGTGCACTGGCAGCACTGGGGATGCACTGCAGTGAGTCCAGAGAGTGCACTGGCACCACTGGGGATGCAGTGCAGTGAGTCCAAAGAGTGCACTGGCACCACTGGGGATGCAGTGCAGTGAGTCCAGAGAGTGCACTGGCACCACTGGGGATGCCCTGCAGTGAGTCCAGAGAGTGCTTTGGCACCACTGGGGATGCACTGCAGTTACTCCAGAGACTGCACTGGCACCACTGGGGATGCAGTGCAGTGAGTGCAGAGAGTGCACTGGCACCACTGGGGATGCACTGCAGTGAGTACAGAGAGTGCAGTGGCACCACTGGGGATGCCCTGCAGTGAGTCCAGAGAGTGCACTGTCACCACTGGGGATGCAGTACAGTGAGTCCAGAGAGTGCACTGGCACCACTGGGGATGCAGTGCAGTGTGTCCAGAGAGTGCACTGGCACCACTGGAGATGCAGTGCAGTGAATCCAGTGAGTGCACTGGCACCACTGGGGATGCAGTGCAGTGAGTCCAGAGAGTGCACTGGCACCACTGGGGATGCAGTGCAGTGAGTCCAGAGACTGCACTGGCACCACTGGGGATGCAGTGCACTGAGTCCAGAGACTTCACTGGCACCACTGGGAATGCAGTACAGTGAGTCCAGAGAGTGCACTGGCACCAATGGGGATGCCCTGCAGTGAGTCCAGAGAGTGCACTGGCACCACTGGGGATGCAGTGCAGTGAGTCCAGAGAGTGCTCTGGCACCACTGGGGATGTGTCCAGTGAGTCCAGTGAGTGCAATGGCACCACTGGGGATGCACTGCAGTGAGTCCAGAGAGTGCACTGGCACCACTGGGGATGCACTGCAGTGAGTCCAGAGATTGCACTGGCACCACTGGGGATACAGTGCAGTGAGTCCAGAGATTGCACTGGCACCACTGGGGATACAGTGCAGTGAGTCCAGAGAGTGCACTGCCACCACTGGGGATGCAGTGCAGTGAGTCCAGAGAGTGCACTGGCACCTCTGGGGATGCACTTCAGTGTCTACAGAGAGTGCACTGACACCACTGGGGATACAGTGCAGTGAGTCCAGAGAGTGCACTGGCACCACTGGGGATGCAGTGCAGTGAGTCCAGAGAGTGCACTGGCACCACTGGGGATGCAGTGCATTGAGTCCAGAGAGTGCACTGGCACCACTGGGGCTGCAGTGCACTAAGTCCAGAGAGTGCACTGGCACCAGTGGGGATGCATTGCAATGAGTCCAGAGAGTGCACTGGCACCACTGGTGATGCAGTACAGTGAGTCCAGAGAGTGCACTGGCACCACTGGGGATGCACTGCAGTGAGTCCAGAGAGTGCACTGGCACCACTGGGGATGCACTACAGTGAGTCCAGAGATTGCACTGGCACCACTGGGGATGCAGTGCAGTGAGTCCAGAGAGTGCAATGGCACCACCTGTGATGCAGTACAGTGTGTCCAGTGAGTGCACTGGCACCACTGGGGATGCAGTGCTGTGACTCCGGAGAGCGCACTGGCACCACTGGGGATGCAGTGCAGTCAGTCCAGTGAGTACACTGGCACCACTGGGGATGCAGTGCAATGAGTCCAGAGAGTGCACTGGCACCATTGGGGATGCCCTGCAGTGAGTCCAGAGAGTGCACTGGCACCACTGCGGATGTGTCCAGTGAGTCCAGTGAGTGCACTGGCACCACTGGGGATGCAGTTCAGTCAGTCCAGTGAGTGCACTGGCACCACTGGGGGTGCAGTACAGTGAGTCCAGAGAGTGCACTGGCACCACTGGGGATGCACTGCAGTGAGTCCAGACAGTGCACTGGCACCACTGGGGATGCCCTGCAGTGAGTCCAGAGAGTGCACTGGCACCACTGGGGATGCCGTGTAGTGAGTCCAGAGAGTGCACTGGCACCACTGGGGATGCAGTGCAGTGAGTCCAGAGAGTGCACTGGCACCACTGGGGATGCAGTGCAGTGAGTCCAGAGAGTGCACTGGCACCCCTGGGGATGCACTGCAGTGAGACCAGAGAGTGCACTGGCACCACTGAGAATGCACTTCAGTGAGTCCAGAGAGTGCACTGGCACCACTGGGGATGCACTGCAGTGAGTCCAGCGAGTGCACTAGCACCACTGGGGATGCAGTGCAGTGAATCCAGCGAGTGCACTGGCACCACTGGGGATGCAGTGCAGTGAGTGCAGAGAGTGCACTGGCACCACTGGGGATGCACTGCAGTGAGCCTAGAGAGTGCACTGGCACCACTGGTGGTGCAGTAAAGTGAGTCCAGTGAATGCACTGGCAGCACTGGGGTTGCAGTGCACTGAGTCCAGAGAGTGCACTGGCACCACTGGTGATGCAGTTTAGTGAGTCCAGAGAGTGCACTGGCACCACTGGGGATGCAGTGCAGTGAGTCCAGTGAGTGTTCTGGCACCACTGGGGATGCACTGCAGTGAGTCCAGAGAATGCACTGGCACCACTGAGAATGCAGTGCAGTGAGTCCAGAGAGTGCACTGGCACCACTGGGGATGCACTGCAGTGAGTCCAGAGAGTGCACTGGCACCACTGGGGATGCAGTGCAGTGAGTCCAGAGAGTGCACTGGCACCACTGGGGATGCAGTGCAGTGAGTCCAGAGAGTGCACTGGCACCACTGGGGATGCAGTGCAGTGAGTCCAGAGAGTGCACTGGCACCACTGGGGATGCGGTGCCGGGAGTCCAGAGAGTGGTTTGGCACCACTGGGGATGCACTGCAGTTACTCCAGAGACTGCACTGGCACCACTGGGGATGCAGTGCAGTGAGTGCAGAGAGTGCACTGGCACCACTGGGGATGCACTGCAGTGAGTACAGAGAGTGCACTGGCACCACTGGGGATGCCCTGCAGTGAGTCCAGAGAGTGCACTGGCACCACAGATGATGCAGTGCAGTGAGTCCAGTGAGTGCACTGGCACCACTGGGGATGTAGTACAGTGACTCGAGAGAGTGCACTTGCACCATTGGGGATGCAGTGCAGTGAGTCCAGAGAGTGCACTGGCACCACTGGGGATGCACTGCAGTGAGTCCAGAGAGTGCACTGGCACCACTGGGGATGCAGTGCAGTGAGTGCAGAGAGTGCACTGGCACCACTGGGGATGCACTGCAGTGAGTCCAGAGAGTGCACTGGCGCCACTGGTGATGCAGTGCAGTGTGTCCAGAGAGTGCACTGGCACCACAGGGGATGCAGTGCAGTGAGTCCAGAGAGTGCACTGGCACCACTGGGGATGCAGTGCAGTGAGTCCAGAGAGTGCACTGGCACCACTGGGGATGCAGTACAGTGAGTCCAGTGAGTGCACTGGCACCACTGGGGATGCCCTGCAGTGAGTCCAGAGAGTGCACTGGCACCACTGGGGATGCAGTGCAGTGAGTCCAGAGAGTGCACTGGCAGCACTGGGGTTGCAGTGCAGTGAGTCCAGAGAGTGCACTGGCAGCACTGGGGATGCAGTACAGTGAGTCCAGAGAGTGCACTGGCACCACTGGGGATGCCCTGTAGTCAGTCCATAGAGTGCACTGGCACCACTGGGGATGCAGTGCAGTGAGTCCAGAGAGTGCACTGGCACCACTGGGGATGCACTGCAGTGAGTCCAGAGAGTGCACTGGCACCACTGAGAATGCACTTCATAGAGTGCAGAGAGTGCACTGGCACCACTGGGGTTGCACTGCAGTGACTCCAGAGAGTGCACTGGCAGCACTGGGGATGCACTGGCAGCACTGGTGATGCACTGCAGTGAGTCCAGAGAGTGCACTGGCACCACTGGGGATGCAGTGCAGTGAGTCCAAAGAGTGCACTGGCACCACTGGGGATGCAGTGCAGTGAGTCCAGAGAGTGCACTGGCACCACTGGGGATGCCCTGCAGTGAGTCCAGAGAGTGCTTTGGCACCACTGGGGATGCACTGCAGTTACTCCAGAGACTGCACTGGCACCACTGGGGATGCAGTGCAGTGAGTGCAGAGAGTGCACTGGCACCACTGGGGATGCACTGCAGTGAGTACAGAGAGTGCAGTGGCACCACTGGGGATGCCCTGCAGTGAGTCCAGAGAGTGCACTGTCACCACTGGGGATGCAGTACAGTGAGTCCAGAGAGTGCACTGGCACCACTGGGGATGCAGTGCAGTGTGTCCAGAGAGTGCACTGGCACCACTGGAGATGCAGTGCAGTGAATCCAGTGAGTGCACTGGCACCACTGGGGATGCAGTGCAGTGAGTCCAGAGAGTGCACTGGCACCACTGGGGATGCAGTGCAGTGAGTCCAGAGATTGCACTGGCACCACTGGGGATGCAGTGCACTGAGTCCAGAGACTTCACTGGCACCACTGGGAATGCAGTACAGTGAGTCCAGAGAGTGCACTGGCACCAATGGGGATGCCCTGCAGTGAGTCCAGAGAGTGCACTGGCACCACTGGGGATGCAGTGCAGTGAGTCCAGAGAGTGCTCTGGCACCACTGGGGATGTGTCCAGTGAGTCCAGTGAGTGCAATGGCACCACTGGGGATGCACTGCAGTGAGTCCAGAGAGTGCACTGGCACCACTGGGGATGCACTGCAGTGAGTCCAGAGATTGCACTGGCACCACTGGGGATACAGTGCAGTGAGTCCAGAGATTGCACTGGCACCACTGGGGATACAGTGCAGTGAGTCCAGAGAGTGCACTGCCACCACTGGGGATGCAGTGCAGTGAGTCCAGAGAGTGCACTGGCACCTCTGGGGATGCACTTCAGTGTCTACAGAGAGTGCACTGACACCACTGGGGATACAGTGCAGTGAGTCCAGAGAGTGCACTGGCACCACTGGGGATGCAGTGCAGTGAGTCCAGAGAGTGCTCTGGCACCACTGGGGATGCAGTGCAGTGAGTCCAGAGAGTACACTTGCACCACTGGGGATGCAGTGCAGGGAGTCCAGAGAGTGCACTGGCACCACTGGGGATGCAGTGCATTGAGTCCAGAGAGTGCACTGGCACCACTGGTGATGCAGTCCAGTGAGTCCAGTGAATGCACTGGCACCACTGGGGATGCTGTGCAGTGAGTGCAGAGAGTTCACTGGCACCACTGGGAATGCAGAGAAGTGAGTCCAGAGAGTGCACTGGCACCACTGGGGCTGCAGTGCACTAAGTCCAGAGAGTGCACTGGCACCAGTGGGGATGCACTGCAATGAGTCCAGAGAGTGCACTGGCACCACTGGTGATGCAGTACAGTGAGTCCAGAGAGTGCACTGGCACCACTGGGGATGCACTGCAGTGAGTCCAGAGAGTGCACTGGCACCACTGGGGATGCACTACAGTGAGTCCAGAGATTGCACTGGCACCACTGGGGATGCAGTGCAGTGAGTCCAGAGAGTGCAATGGCACCACCTGTGATGCAGTACAGTGTGTCCAGTGAGTGCACTGGCACCACTGGGGATGCAGTGCTGTGACTCCGGAGAGCGCACTGGCACCACTGGGGATGCAGTGCAGTCAGTCCAGTGAGTACACTGGCACCACTGGGGATGCAGTGCAATGAGTCCAGAGAGTGCACTGGCACCATTGGGGATGCCCTGCAGTGAGTCCAGAGAGTGCACTGGCACCACTGCGGATGTGTCCAGTGAGTCCAGTGAGTGCACTGGCACCACAGGGGATGCAGTGCAGTCAGTCCAGTGAGTGCACTGGCACCACTGGGGGTGCAGTACAGTGAGTCCAGAGAGTGCACTGGCACCACTGGGGATGCACTGCAGTGAGTCCAGACAGTGCACTGGCACCACTGGGGATGCCCTGCAGTGAGTCCAGAGAGTGCACTGGCACCACTGGGGATGCCGTGTAGTGAGTCCAGAGAGTGCACTGGCACCACTGGGGATGCAGTGCAGTGAGTCCAGAGAGTGCACTGGCACCACTGGGGATGCAGTGCAGTGAGTCCAGAGAGTGCACTGGCACCCCTGGGGATGCACTGCAGTGAGACCAGAGAGTGCACTGGCACCACTGAGAATGCACTTCAGTGAGTCCAGAGAGTGCACTGGCACCACTGGGGATGCACTGCAGTGAGTCCAGCGAGTGCACTAGCACCACTGGGGATGCAGTGCAGTGAATCCAGCGAGTGCACTGGCACCACTGGGGATGCAGTGCAGTGAGTCCAGAGAGTGCACTGGCACCACTGGGGATGCACTGCAGTGAGCCTAGAGAGTGCACTGGCACCACTGGAGGTGCAGTAAAGTGAGTCCAGTGAATGCACTGGCAGCACTGGGGTTGCAGTGCACTGAGTCCAGAGAGTGCACTGGCACCACTGGTGATGCAGTTTAGTGAGTCCAGAGAGTGCACTGGCACCACTGGGGATGCAGTGCAGTGAGTCCAGTGAGTGTTCTGGCACCACTGGGGATGCACTGCAGTGAGTCCAGAGAATGCACTGGCACCACTGAGAATGCAGTGCAGTGAGTCCAGAGAGTGCACTGGCACCACTGGGGATGCACTGCAGTGAGTCCAGAGAGTGCACTGGCACCACTGGGGATGCACTGCAGTGAGTCCAGAGAGTGCACTGGCACCACTGGGGATGCAGTGCAGTGAGTCCAGAGAGTGCACTGGCACCACTGGGGATGCAGTGCAGTGAGTCCAGAGAGTGCACTGGCACCACTGGGAATGCGGTGCCGGGAGTCCAGAGAGTGGTTTGGCACCACTGGGGATGCACTGCAGTTACTCCAGAGACTGCACTGGCACCACTGGGGATGCACTTCAGTGAGTACAGAGAGTGCACTGACACCACTGGGGATACAGTGCAGTGAGTCCAGAGAGTGCACTGGCACCACTGGGCATGCAGTCCAGTGAGACCAGTGAATGCACTGGCACCACTGGGGATGCTGTGCAGTGAGTGCAGAGAGTGCACTGGCACCACATGTGATGCAGTACAGTGTGTCCAGAGAGTGCACTGGCACCACTGGGGATGCAGTGCAGTGAGTCCACAGAGTGCACTGGACCAGTGGGGATGCAGTACAGTGAGTCCAGAGAGTGCACTGGCACCACTGGGGATGCAGTGCAGTGATTCCAGAGAGTGCACTGGCACCACTGGGGATGCACTTCAGTGACTCCAGAGAGTGCACTGGCACCACTGGGGATGCAGTGCAGTGAGTCCAAAGACTTCACTGGCACCACTGGGGATGCAGTGCAGTGAGTCCAGAGAGTGCACTGGCACCACTGGGGATGCAGTGAAGTGAGTGCAGAGAGTGCACTGGCACCACTGGGGATGCCCTGCAGTGAGTCCAGAGAGTGCACTGGCACCAATGGGGATGCCCTGCAGTGAGTCCAGAGAGTGCACTGGCACCACTGGGGATGCAGTGCAGTGAGTCCAGAGAGTGCTCTGGCACCACTGGGGATGTGTCCAGTGAGTCCAGTGAGTGCAATGGCACCACTGGGGATGCACTGCAGTGAGTCCAGAGAGTGCACTGGCACCACTGGGGATGCACTGCAGTGAGTCCAGAGATTGCACTGGCACCACTGGGGATACAGTGCAGTGAGTCCAGAGATTGCACTGGCACCACTGGGGATACAGTGCAGTGAGTCCAGAGAGTGCACTGCCACCACTGGGGATGCAGTGCAGTGAGTCCAGAGAGTGCACTGGCACCTCTGGGGATGCACTTCAGTTTCTACTGAGAGTGCACTGACACCACTCGGGATACAGTGCAGTGAGTCCAGAGAGTGCACTGGCACCACTGGGGATGCAGTGCAGTGAGTCCAGAGAGTGCACTGGCACCACTGGGGATGCAGTGCATTGAGTCCAGAGAGTGCACTGGCACCACTGGGGCTGCAGTGCACTAAGTCCAGAGAGTGCACTGGCACCAGTGGGGATGCATTGCAATGAGTCCAGAGAGTGCACTGGCACCACTGGTGATGCAGTACAGTGAGTCCAGAGAGTGCACTGGCACCACTGGGGATGCACTGCAGTGAGTCCAGAGAGTGCACTGGCACCACTGGGGATGCACTACAGTGAGTCCAGAGAGTGCACTGGCACCACTGGGGATGCAGTGCAGTGAGTCCAGAGAGTGCAATGGCACCACCTGTGATGCAGTACAGTGTGTCCAGTGAGTGCACTGGCACCACTGGGGATGCAGTGCTGTGACTCCGGAGAGCGCACTGGCACCACTGGGGATGCAGTGCAGTCAGTCCAGTGAGTACACTGGCACCACTGGGGATGCAGTGCAATGAGTCCAGAGAGTGCACTGGCACCATTGGGGATGCCCTGCAGTGAGTCCAGAGAGTGCACTGGCACCACTGCGGATGTGTCCAGTGAGTCCAGTGAGTGCACTGGCACCACTGGGGATGCAGTGCAGTCAGTCCAGTGAGTGCACTGGCACCACTGGGGGTGCAGTACAGTGAGTCCAGAGAGTGCACTGGCACCACTGGGGATGCACTGCAGTGAGTCCAGACAGTGCACTGGCACCACTGGGGATGCCCTGCTGTGACTCCAGAGAGTGCACTGGCACCACTGGGGATGCCGTGTAGTGAGTCCAGAGAGTGCACTGGCACCACTGGGGATGCAGTGCAGTGAGTCCAGAGAGTGCACTGGCACCACTGGGGATGCAGTGCAGTGAGTCCAGAGAGTGCACTGGCACCCCTGGGGATGCACTGCAGTGAGACCAGAGAGTGCACTGGCACCACTGAGAATGCACTTCAGTGAGTCCAGAGAGTGCACTGGCACCACTGGGGATGCACTGCAGTGAGTCCAGCGAGTGCACTAGCACCACTGGGGATGCAGTGCCGTGAATCCAGCGAGTGCACTGGCACCACTGGGGATGCAGTGCAGTGAGTGCAGAGAGTGCACTGGCACCACTGGGGATGCACTGCAGTGAGCCTAGAGAGTGCACTGGCACCACTGGAGGTGCAGTAAAGTGAGTCCAGTGAATGCACTGGCAGCACTGGGGTTGCAGTGCACTGAGTCCAGAGAGTGCACTGGCACCACTGGTGATGCAGTTTAGTGAGTCCAGAGAGTGCACTGGCACCACTGGGGATGCAGTGCAGTGAGTCCAGTGAGTGTTCTGGCACCACTGGGGATGCACTGCAGTGAGTCCAGAGAATGCACTGGCACCACTGAGAATGCAGTGCAGTGAGTCCAGAGAGTGCACTGGCACCACTGGGGATGCACTGCAGTGAGTCCAGAGAGTGCACTGGCACCACTGGGGATGCACTGCAGTGAGTCCAGAGAGTGCACTGGCACCACTGGGGATGCAGTGCAGTGAGTCCAGAGAGTGCACTGGCACCACTGGGGATGCAGTGCAGTGAGTCCAGAGAGTGCACTGGCACCACTGGGGATGCGGTGCCGGGAGTCCAGAGAGTGGTTTGGCACCACTGGGGATGCACTGCAGTTACTCCAGAGACTGCACTGGCACCACTGGGGATGCAGTGCAGTGAGTGCAGAGAGTGCACTGGCACCACTGGGGATGCACTGCAGTGAGTACAGAGAGTGCACTGGCACCACTGGGGATGCCCTGCAGTGAGTCCAGAGAGTGCACTGGCACCACAGATGATGCAGTGCAGTGAGTCCAGTGAGTGCACTGGCACCACTGGGGATGTAGTACAGTGACTCGAGAGAGTGCACTTGCACCATTGGGGATGCAGTGCAGTGAGTCCAGAGAGTGCACTGGCACCACTGGGGATGCACTGCAGTGAGTCCAGAGAGTGCACTGGCACCACTGGGGATGCAGTGCAGTGAGTGCAGAGAGTGCACTGGCACCACTGGTGATGCAGTGCAGTGTGTCCAGAGAGTGCACTGGCACCACAGGGGATGCAGTGCAGTGAGTCCAGAGAGTGCACTGGCACCACTGGGGATGCAGTGCAGTGAGTCCAGAGAGTGCACTGGCACCACTGGGGATGCAGTACAGTGAGTCCAGTGAGTGCACTGGCTCCACTGGGGATGCCCTGCAGTGAGTCCAGAGAGTGCACTGGCACCAATGGGGATGCAGTGCAGTGAGTCCAGAGAGTGCACTGGCAGCACTGGGGTTGCAGTGCAGTGAGTCCAGAGAGTGCACTGGCAGCACTGGGGATGCAGTACAGTGAGTCCAGAGAGTGCACTGGCACCACTGGGGATGCCCTGCAGTGAGTCCATAGAGTGCACTGGCACCACTGGGGATGCAGTGCAGTGAGTCCAGAGAGTGCACTGGCACCACTGGGGATGCACTGCAGTGAGTCCAGAGAGTGCACTGGCACCACTGAGAATGCACTTCATAGAGTGCAGAGAGTGCACTGGCACCACTGGGGTTGCACTGCAGTGACTCCAGAGAGTGCACTGGCAGCACTGGGGATGCACTGCAGTGAGTCCAGAGAGTGCACTGGCACCACTGGGGATGCAGTGCAGTGAGTCCAAAGAGTGCACTGGCACCACTGGGGATGCACTGCAGTGAGTCCAGAGAGTGCACTGGCACCACTGGGGATGCCCTGCAGTGAGTCCAGAGAGTGCTTTGGCACCACTGGGGATGCACTGCAGTTACTGCAGAGACTGCACTGGCACCACTGGGGATGCAGTGCAGTGAGTGCAGAGAGTGCACTGGCACCACTGGGGATGCACTGCAGTGAGTACAGAGAGTGCAGTGGCACCACTGGGGATGCCCTGCAGTGAGTCCAGAGAGTGCACTGTCACCACTGGGGATGCAGTACAGTGAGTCCAGAGAGTGCACTGGCACCACTGGGGATGCAGTGCAGTGTGTCCAGAGAGTGCACTGGCACCACTGGAGATGCAGTGCAGTGAATCCAGTGAGTGCACTGGCACCACTGGGGATGCAGTGCAGTGAGTCCAGAGAGTGCACTGGCACCACTGGGGATGCACTGCAGTGAGTCCAGAGAGTGCACTGGCACCACTGGGGATGCAGTGCACTGAGTCCAGAGACTTCACTGGCACCACTGGGAATGCAGTACAGTGAGTCCAGAGAGTGCACTGGCACCAATGGGGATGCCCTGCAGTGAGTCCAGAGAGTGCACTGGCACCACTGGGGATGCAGTGCAGTGAGTCCAGAGAGTGCTCTGGCACCACTGGGGATGTGTCCAGTGAGTCCAGTGAGTGCAATGGCACCACTGGGGATGCACTGCAGTGAGTCCAGAGAGTGCACTGGCACCACTGGGGATGCACTGCAGTGAGTCCAGAGATTGCACTGGCACCATTGGGGATACAGTGCAGTGAGTCCAGAGATTGCACTGGCACCACTGGGGATACAGTGCAGTGAGTCCAGAGAGTGCACTGCCACCACTGGGGATGCAGTGCAGTGAGTCCAGAGAGTGCACTGGCACCTCTGGGGATGCACTTCAGTGTCTACAGAGAGTGCACTGACACCACTGGGGATACAGTGCAGTGAGTCCAGAGAGTGCACTGGCACCACTGGGGATGCAGTGCAGTGAGTCCAGAGAGTGCTCTGGCACCACTGGGGATGCAGTGCAGTGAGTCCAGAGAGTACACTTGCACCACTGGGGATGCAGTGCAGGGAGTCCAGAGAGTGCACTGGCACCACTGGGGATGCAGTGCATTGAGTCCAGAGAGTGCACTGGCACCACTGGTGATGCAGTCCAGTGAGTCCAGTGAATGCACTGGCCCCACTGGGGATGCTGTGCAGTGAGTGCAGAGAGTTCACTGGCACCACTGGGAATGCAGAGAAGTGAGTCCAGAGAGTGCACTGGCACCACTAGGGATGCAGTGCAGTGAGTCCAGAGAGTGCACTGGCACCACTGGGGATGCAGTGCAGTGAGTCCAGAGAGTGCACTGGCACCACTGGGGCTGCAGTGCACTAAGTCCAGAGAGTGCACTGGCACCAGTGGGGATGCACTGCAATGAGTCCAGAGAGTGCACTGGCACCACTGGTGATGCAGTACAGTGAGTCCAGAGAGTGCACTGGCACCACTGGGGATGCACTGCAGTGAGTCCAGAGAGTGCACTGGCACCACTGGGGATGCACTACAGTGAGTCCAGAGATTGCACTGGCACCACTGGGGATGCACTTCAGTGAGTCCAGAGAGTGCACTGGCACCAGCAGGGATGCACTGCAGTGAGTCCTGAGAGTGCACTGGCACCATTGGGGATGCAGTACAGTGAGTACACAGAGTGCACTGTCAACACTGGGGATGCAGTACAGTGAGTCCAGAGAGTGCACTGGCACCACTGGGGATAGGGTGCCGGGAGTCCAGAGTGTGCACTGACACCACTGGGGATGCGGTGCCTGGAGTGCATAGAGTAATTTCGCACCACTGGCGATGCACTGCAGTTACTCCAGAGAGTGCACAGGCAGCACTGGGGATGCAGCGCAGTGAGTCCAGAGAGTGCACTGACACCAGTGGGAATGCGGTGCAGTGAGTCCAGAGAGTGCATTGGCACCACTGGGGATGCACTGCAGTGAGTTCAGAGTGCACTAGCACCACTGGGGATGCACTGCAGTGAGTCCAGAGAGTGCACTAGCACCACTGGGGATGCAGTGCAGTGAGTCCAGAGAGTGCACTAGCACCACTGGTGATGCAGTGCAGTGAGTCCAGAGAGTGCCGCTCCAGCCTCGGCATCCGCTCCAGCCCAGTCAACCGCTTCATCCGCGGTAGCCCCTCCAGCCGCGGCAGACGCTCCAGCCGCGGCAGCCGCTCCAGCCGCACCAGCCGCGGCAGCCGCTCCAGCCCCTCCAGCCGCGCCAGCCGCTCCAGCCGCGGCAGCCGCTCCATCCGCGGCAGCCGCTCCAGCCGCTCCAGCCGCGGCAGCCGCTCCAGCCGCGGCAGCCGCTCCAGCCGCGGCAGCCGCTCCAGCCGCTACCGAGTGAAGCGGCTGCCACGGCCGGAGGGATACCGCGGCTGGAGCGGCTGCCGCGGCTGGAGCAGTGCAGTGAGTCCAGGGAGTGCACTGGCACCACTGGGGATGCAGCGCAGTGACTTCAGAGAGTGCACTGACACCACTGGGGATGCGGTGCAGTGAGTCCAGAGAGTGCACTGGCACCACTCAGGGTGCAGTGCGGTGAGTCCAGAGAGTGCACTGGCACCACTGGTGATGCAGTACAGTGAGTCCAGAGAGTGCACTGGCACCACTGGGGATGCAGTGCAGTGAGTCCAGAGAGTGCACTGGCACCACTGAGGATGCACTGCAGTGAGTCCAGAGAGTGCACTGGCACCACTGGTGATGCAGTGCAGTGAGTCCAGAGAGTGCACTGGAACCACTGGGGATGCACTGCAGTGAGTCCAGAGAGTGCACTAGCACCACTGGGGATGCAGTGCAGTGAGTCCAGAGAGTGCACTGGCACCACTGGGGATGCACTGCAGTGAGTCCAGAGAGTGCACTGGCACCACTGGGGATGCAGTGCAGTGAGTCCAGAGAGTGCACTGGCACCACTGGGGATGCAGTGCAGTGAGTCCAGAGAGTGCCGCTCCAGCCTCGGCATCCGCTCCAGCCGCGTCAACCGCTCCAGCCGCGGTCGCCCCTCCAGCCGCGGCAGACGCTCTAGACGCTCCAACCGCGTAAGCCTCTACAGCCGCGTTAGCCCCACCAGCCGCGGCAGCCGCTCCAGCCGCGGCAGCCGCGGCAGCCGCTCCAGCCGCTCCAGCCGCTCCAGACGCGGCAGCCGCTCCAAACGCGGCAGGCGCTCTAGCCGTGGCAGCCGCTCCAGCCGCTCCAGCCGCGGCAGCCGCTCCAGCCGCTACCGAGTGGAGCTGCTGCCACGGCTAGAGTGGTTGCCGCGGTTGGAGCGCCTGCCGCGTTTGGAGCGGCTACCGCGTCTGCCGCGGCTGGAGCGGCTGTAGCGGCTGCCGCGGTCGAAGAGTCTGCCGCGTATGCCGCGGACGGAGAGCTGCCGCGGCTGGAGCGGCTGCCGCGGCTGCCGCGGCTGCCGAGGCTGGAGGGCTACCGCGGCTGGAGCGACTGCCGCGGCTGGAGCAGTGCAGTGAATCCAGAGAGTGCACTGGCAACACTGGGGATGCAGTGCAGTGAGTCCAGAGAGTGCACTGGCACCACTGGGGATGCAGTTCAGTGAGTCCAGAGAGTGCACTGGCACCACTGGGGATGCAGTGCAGTGAGTCCAGTGAGTGCACTGGCACCACTGGGGATGCAGTGCAGTGAGTCCAGAGAGTGCACTGGCACCACTGGGGATGCAGTGCAGTGAGTACAGAGAGTGCACTGGCACTACTGGTGATGCAGTTTAGTGAGTCCAGAGAGTGCACTGGCACCACTGGGGATGCAGTGCAGTGAGTCCAGTGAGTGAACTGGAACCAGAGAGGATGCCCTGCAGTGAGTCCAGAGAGTGCAATGTCACCACTGGGGATGTAGTACAGTGAGTCCACAGAGTGCACTGGCACCACTGGGGATGCAGTGCAGTGAATCCAGTGAGTGCACTGGCACCACTGGGGATGCAGTGCAGTGAGTCCAGAGAGTGCACTGGCACCACTCGGGATGCACTGTATTTTCTCCAGAGACTGCACTGGCACCACTGGGGATGCAGTGCAGTGAGTGCAGAGAGTGCACTGGCACCACTGGGGATGCAGTCCAGTGAGTCCAGAGAGTGCACAGGCACCACTGGTGGTGCACTGCAGTGAGTCCAGAGAGTGCACTGGCTCCACTGGGGATGTGTACAGTCAGTCCAGAGAGTGCACTGGCACCACTGGGGATGCGGTGCAGTGAGTCCAGAGAGTGCACTGGCACCACTCGGGATGCACTGCATTTTCTCCAGAGACTGCACTGGCACCACTGGGGATGCAGTGCAGTGAGTGCAGAGAGTGCACTGGCACCACTGGGGATGCAGTGCAGTGAGTCCACAGAGTGCACTGGCACCACTGGGGATGCAGTGCAGTGAGTCCACAGAGTGCACTGGCACCACTGGGGATGCAGTGCAGTGAATCCAGTGAGTGCACTGGCACCACTGGGGATGCAGTTCAGTGAGTCCAGAGAGTGCACTGGCACCACTGGGGATGAAGTCCAGTGAGTCTAGTGAATGCACTGGCAGCATTGGGGATGCAGTGCAGTGAGTCCAGAGAGTGCACTGGCACCACTGGTGATGCAGTATATTGAGTCCAGAGAGTGCACTGGCACCACAGGGGATGCACTGCAGTTAGTCCAGAGAGTGCACTGGCACCATAGATTATGCAGTACAGTGAGTCCAGTGAGTGCACTGGCTCCACTGGGGATGTAGTGCAGTGAGTCGAGAGAGTGCACTGGCACCACTGATGTTGCACTGCAGTGAGTCCAGAGAGTGCACTGGCACCACTGGGGATGCAGTGCAGTGAGTCCAGAGAGTGCACTGGCACTACTGGGGATGCACTGCAGTGAGTCCAGAGAGTGCACTGGCGCTACTGGGAATGCAGTGCAGTGAGTCCAGAGAGTGCACTGGCACCACTGGGGATGCACTGCATTTTCTCCAGAGACTGCACTGGCACCACTGGGGATGCAGTGCAGTGAGTGCAGAGAGTGCACTGGCACCACTGGGGATGCAGTACAGTGAGTCCAGAGAGTGCACTGGCACCACTGGGGATGCACTGCAGTGAGTCCAGAGAGTGCACTGGCACCACTGGGGATGCACTACAGTGAGTCCAGAGATTGCACTGGCACCACTGGGGATGCAGTGCAGTGAGTCCAGAGAGTGCACTGGCACCACTGGGGATGCAGTGCAGTGAGTCCAGAGAGTGCACTGGCGCCACTGGGGATGCACTTCAGTGAGTCCAGAGAGTGCACTGGCACCACTGGGGATGCACTGCAGTGAGTCCAGAGAGTGCACTGTCACCACTGGTGATGCAGTACAGTGAGTCCAGAGAGTGCACTGGCACCACTGGGGATGCAGTGCAGTGAGTCCAGAGAGTGCACTGGCACCACTGGGGATGCAGGGCAGTGAGTCGAGAGAGCTCAATGGCACCACTGGGGATGCACTGCAGTGAGTCCAGAGAGTGCACTGGCACTACTGGGGATGCAGTACAGTGAGTCCAGAGAGTGCACTGGCACCACTGGGGATGCAGTGCAGTTAGTCCAGAGAGTTCACTGGCACCACTGGGGCTGCAGTGCAGTGAGTCCAGAGAGTGCACTGGCACCACTGGGGATGCGGTGCAGTGAGTCCAGAGAGTGCTTTGGCACCACTGGGGATGCACTGCAGTTACTCCAGAGACTGCACTGGCACCACTGGGGATGAACTGCAGTGAGTACAGAGAGTGCAGTGGCACCACTGGGGATGCCCTGCAGTGAGTCCAGAGAGTGCACTGGCACCACTGGGGATGCAGTGCAGTGAGTCCAGAGACTTCACTGGCACCACTGGGAATGCAGTGCAGTGAGTCCAGAGAGTGCACTGGCACCAATGGGGATGCCCTGCAGTGAGTCCAGAGAGTGCACTGGCACCACTGGGGATGCAGTGCAGTGAGTCCAGAGAGTGCACTGGCACCACTGGGGATGTGTCCAGTGAGTCCAGTGAGTGCAATGGCACCACTGGGGATGCACTGCAGTGAGTCCAGAGAGTGCACTGGAACCACTGGGGATGCACTGCAGTGAGTCCAGAGATTGCACTGGCACCACTGGGGATACAGTGCAGTGAGTCCAGAGAGTGCACTGGCACCACTGGGGATGCAGTGCAGTGAGAACAGAGAGTGCACTGGCACCACTGGGGATGCAGTGCAGTGAGAACAGAGAGTGCACTGGCAACACTGGGGATGCAGTGTAGTGAGTCCAGAGAGTGCACTGGCACCACTGGGGATGCAGTACAGTGAGTCCAGTGAGTGCACTGGCACCACTGGGGATGCCCTGCAGTGAGTCCAGAGAGTGCACTGGCACCACTGGGGATGCAGTGCAGTGAGTCCAGAGAGTGCACTGGCAGCACTGGGGTTGCAGTGCAGTGAGTCCAGAGAGTGCACTGGCAGCACTGGGGATGCAGTACAGTGAGTCCAGAGAGTGCACTGGCACCACTGGGGATGCCCTGCAGTGAGTCCATAGAGTGCACTGGCACCACTGGGGATGCAGTGCAGTGAGTCCAGAGAGTGCACTGGCACCACTGGGGATGCACTGCAGTGAGTCCAGAGAGTGCACTGGCACCACTGAGAATGCACTTCATAGAGTGCAGAGAGTGCACTGGCACCACTGGGGTTGCACTGCAGTGACTCCAGAGAGTGCACTGGCAGCACTGGGGATGCACTGCAGTGAGTCCAGAGAGTGCACTGGCACCACTGGGGATGCAGTGCAGTGAGTCCAGAGAGTGCACTGGCACCACTGGGGATGCCCTGCAGTGAGTCCAGAGAGTGCTTTGGCACCACTGGGGATGCACTGCAGTTACTCCAGAGACTGCACTGGCACCACTGGGGATGCAGTGCAGTGAGTGCAGAGAGTGCACTGGCACCACTGGGGATGCACTGCAGTGAGTACAGAGAGTGCAGTGGCACCACTGGGGATACCCTGCAGTGAGTCCAGAGAGTGCACTGTCACCACTGGGGATGCAGTACAGTGAGTCCAGAGAGTGCACTGGCACCACTGGGGATGCAGTGCAGTGTGTCCAGAGAGTGCACTGGCACCACTGGAGATGCAGTGCAGTGAATCCAGTGAGTGCACTGGCACCACTGGGGATGCAGTGCAGTGAGTCCAGAGAGTGCACTGGCACCACTGGGGATGCAGTGCAGTGAGTCCAGAGATTGCACTGGCACCACTGGGGATGCAGTGCACTGAGTCCAGAGACTTCACTGGCACCACTGGGAATGCAGTACAGTGAGTCCAGAGAGTGCACTGGCACCAATGGGGATGCCCTGCAGTGAGTCCAGAGAGTGCACTGGCACCACTGGGGATGCAGTGCAGTGAGTCCAGAGAGTGCTCTGGCACCATTGGGGATGTGTCCAGTGAGTCCAGTGAGTGCAATGGCACCACTGGGGATGCACTGCAGTGAGTCCAGAGAGTGCACTGGCACCACTGGGGATGCACTGCAGTGAGTCCAGAGATTGCACTGGCACCACTGGGGATACAGTGCAGTGAGTCCAGAGATTGCACTGGCACCACTGGGGATACAGTGCAGTGAGTCCAGAGAGTGCACTGCCACCACTGGGGATGCAGTGCAGTGAGTCCAGAGAGTGCACTGGCACCTATGGGGATGCACTTCAGTGTCTACAGAGAGTGCACTGACACCACTGGGGATACAGTGCAGTGAGTCCAGAGAGTGCACTGGCACCACTGGGGATGCAGTGCAGTGAGTCCAGAGAGTGCTCTGGCACCACTGGGGATGCAGTGCAGTGAGTCCAGAGAGTACACTGGCACCACTGGGGATGCAGTGCAGGGAGTCCAGAGAGTGCACTGGCACCACTGGGGATGCAGTGCATTGAGTCCAGAGAGTGCACTGGCACCACTGGTGATGCAGTCCAGTGAGTCCAGTGAATGCACTGGCACCACTGGGGATGCTGTGCAGTGAGTGCAGAGAGTTCACTGGCACCACTGGGAATGCAGAGAAGTGAGTCCAGAGAGTGCACTGGCACCACTAGGGATGCAGTGCAGTGAGTCCAGAGAGTGCACTGGCACCACTGGGGATGCAGTGCATTGAGTCCAGAGAGTGCACTGGCACCACTGGGGCTGCAGTGCACTAAGTCCAGAGAGTGCACTGGCACCAGTGGGGATGCATTGCAATGAGTCCAGAGAGTGCACTGGCACCACTGGTGATGCAGTACAGTGAGTCCAGAGAGTGCACTGGCGCCACTGGGGATGCACTTCAGTGAGTCCAGAGAGTGCACTGGCACCACTGGGGATGCACTGCAGTGAGTCCAGAGAGTGCACTGTCACCACTGGTGATGCAGTACAGTGAGTCCAGAGAGTGCACTGGCACCACTGGGGATGCAGTGCAGTGAGTCCAGAGAGTGCACTGGCACCACTGGGGATGCAGGGCAGTGAGTCGAGAGAGCTCAATGGCACCACTGGGGATGCAGTGCAGTGAGTCCAGAGAGTGCACTGGCACTACTGGGGATGCAGTACAGTGAGTCCAGAGAGTCCACTGGCACCACTGGGGATGCAGTGCAGTTAGTCCAGAGAGTTCACTGGCACCACTGGGGCTGCAGTGCAGTGAGTCCAGAGAGTGCACTGGCACCACTGGGGATGCGGTGCAGTGAGTCCAGAGAGTGTTTGGCACCACTGGGGATGCACTGCAGTTACTCCAGAGACTGCACTGGCACCACTGGGGATGAACTGCAGTGAGTACAGAGAGTGCAGTGGCACCACTGGGGATGCCCTGCAGTGAGTCCAGAGAGTGCACTGTCACCACTGGGGATGCAGTACAGTGAGTCCAGAGAGTGCACTGGCTCCACTGGGGATGCAGTGCAGTGTGTCCAGAGAGTGCACTGGCACCACTGGAGATGCAGTGCAGTGAATCCAGTGAGTGCACTGGCACCACTGGGGATGCAGTGCATAGAGTCCAGAGAGTGCACTGGCACCACTGGGGATGCAGTGCAGTGAGTCCAGAGACTTCACTGGCACCACTGGGAATGCAGTGCAGTGAGTCCAGAGAGTGCACTGGCACCAATGGGGATGCCCTGCAGTGAGTCCAGAGAGTGCACTGGCACCACTGGGGATGCAGTGCAGTGAGTCCAGAGAGTGCACTGGCACCACTGCGGATGTGTCCAGTGAGTCCAGTGAGTGCAATGGCACCACTGGGGATGCACTGCAGTGAGTCCAGAGAGTGCACTGGAACCACTGGGGATGCACTGCAGTGAGTCCAGAGATTGCACTGGCACCACTGGGGATACAGTGCAGTGAGTCCAGAGAGTGCACTGGCACCACTGGAGATGCAGTGCAGTGAGAACAGAGAGTGCACTGGCACCACTGGGGATGCAGTGCAGTGAGAACAGAGAGTGCACTGGCAACACTGGGGATGCAGTGCAGTGAGTCCAGAGAGTGCACTGGCACCACTGGGGATGCAGTACAGTGAGTCCAGTGAGTGCACTGGCACCACTGGGGATGCCCTGCAGTGAGTCCAGAGAGTGCACTGGCACCACTGGGGATGCAGTGCAGTGAGTCCAGAGAGTGCACTGGCAGCACTGGGGTTGCAGTGCAGTGAGTCCAGAGAGTGCACTGGCAGCACTGGGGATGCAGTACAGTGAGTCCAGAGAGTGCACTGGCACCACTGGGGATGCCCTGCAGTGAGTCCAGAGAGTGCACTGGCACCACTGGGGATGCAGTGCAGTGAGTCCAGAGAGTGCACTGGCACCACTGGGGATGCACTGCAGTGAGTCCAGAGAGTGCACTGGCACCACTGAGAATGCACTTCATAGAGTGCAGAGAGTGCACTGGCACCACTGGGGTTGCACTGCAGTGACTCCAGAGAGTGCACTGGCAGCACTGGGGATGCACTGCAGTGAGTCCAGAGAGTGCACTGGCACCACTGGGGATGCAGTGCAGTGAGTCCAAAGAGTGCACTGGCACCACTGGGGATGCAGTGCAGTGAGTCCAGAGAGTGCACTGGCACCACTGGGGATGCCCTGCAGTGAGTCCAGAGAGTGCTTTGGCACCACTGGGGATGCACTGCAGTTACTCCAGAGACTGCACTGGCACCACTGGGGATGCAGTGCAGTGAGTGCAGAGAGTGCACTGGCACCACTGGGGATGCACTGCAGTGAGTACAGAGAGTGCAGTGGCACCACTGGGGATGCCCTGCAGTGAGTCCAGAGAGTGCACTGTCACCACTGGGGATGCAGTACAGTGAGTCCAGAGAGTGCACTGGCACCACTGGGGATGCAGTGCAGTGTGTCCAGAGAGTGCACTGGCACCACTGGAGATGCAGTGCAGTGAATCCAGTGAGTGCACTGGCACCACTGGGGATGCAGTGCAGTGAGTCCAGAGAGTGCACTGGCACCACTGGGGATGCAGTGCAGTGAGTCCAGAGATTGCACTGGCACCACTGGGGATGCAGTGCACTGAGTCCAGAGACTTCACTGGCACCACTGGGAATGCAGTACAGTGAGTCCAGAGAGTGCACTGGCACCAATGGGGATGCCCTGCAGTGAGTCCAGAGAGTGCACTGGCACCACTGGGGATGCAGTGCAGTGAGTCCAGAGAGTGCTCTGGCACCACTGGGGATGTGTCCAGTGAGTCCAGTGAGTGCAATGGCACCACTGGGGATGCACTGCAGTGAGTCCAGAGAGTGCACTGGCACCACTGGGGATGCACTGCAGTGAGTCCAGAGATTGCACTGGCACCACTGGGGATACAGTGCAGTGAGTCCAGAGATTGCACTGGCACCACTGGGGATACAGTGCAGTGAGTCCAGAGAGTGCACTGCCACCACTGGGGATGCAGTGCAGTGAGTCCAGAGAGTGCACTGGCACCTCTGGGGATGCACTTCAGTGTCTACAGAGAGTGCACTGACACCACTGGGGATACAGTGCAGTGAGTCCAGAGAGTGCACTGGCACCACTGGGGATGCAGTGCAGTGAGTCCAGAGAGTGCACTGGCACCACTGGGGATGCAGTGCATTGAGTCCAGAGAGTGCACTGGCACCACTGGGGCTGCAGTGCACTAAGTCCAGAGAGTGCACTGGCACCAGTGGGGATGCATTGCAATGAGTCCAGAGAGTGCACTGGCACCACTGGTGATGCAGTACAGTGAGTCCAGAGAGTGCACTGGCACCACTGGGGATGCACTGCAGTGAGTCCAGAGAGTGCACTGGCACCACTGGGGATGCACTACAGTGAGTCCAGAGATTGCACTGGCACCACTGGGGATGCAGTGCAGTGAGTCCAGAGAGTGCAATGGCACCACCTGTGATGCAGTACAGTGTGTCCAGTGAGTGCACTGGCACCACTGGGGATGCAGTGCTGTGACTCCGGAGAGCGCACTGGCACCACTGGGGATGCAGTGCAGTCAGTCCAGTGAGTACACTGGCACCACTGGGGATGCAGTGCAATGAGTCCAGAGAGTGCACTGGCACCATTGGGGATGCCCTGCAGTGAGTCCAGAGAGTGCACTGGCACCACTGCGGATGTGTCCAGTGAGTCCAGTGAGTGCACTGGCACCACTGGGGATGCAGTTCAGTCAGTCCAGTGAGTGCACTGGCACCACTGGGGGTGCAGTACAGTGAGTCCAGAGAGTGCACTGGCACCACTGGGGATGCACTGCAGTGAGTCCAGACAGTGCACTGGCACCACTGGGGATGCCCTGCAGTGAGTCCAGAGAGTGCACTGGCACCACTGGGGATGCCGTGTAGTGAGTCCAGAGAGTGCACTGGCACCACTGGGGATGCAGTGCAGTGAGTCCAGAGAGTGCACTGGCACCACTGGGGATGCAGTGCAGTGAGTCCAGAGAGTGCACTGGCACCCCTGGGGATGCACTGCAGTGAGACCAGAGAGTGCACTGGCACCACTGAGAATGCACTTCAGTGAGTCCAGAGAGTGCACTGGCACCACTGGGGATGCACTGCAGTGAGTCCAGCGAGTGCACTAGCACCACTGGGGATGCAGTGCAGTGAATCCAGCGAGTGCACTGGCACCACTGGGGATGCAGTGCAGTGAGTGCAGAGAGTGCACTGGCACCACTGGGGATGCACTGCAGTGAGCCTAGAGAGTGCACTGGCACCACTGGAGGTGCAGTAAAGTGAGTCCAGTGAATGCACTGGCAGCACTGGGGTTGCAGTGCACTGAGTCCAGAGAGTGCACTGGCACCACTGGTGATGCAGTTTAGTGAGTCCAGAGAGTGCACTGGCACCACTGGGGATGCAGTGCAGTGAGTCCAGTGAGTGTTCTGGCACCACTGGGGATGCACTGCAGTGAGTCCAGAGAATGCACTGGCACCACTGAGAATGCAGTGCAGTGAGTCCAGAGAGTGCACTGGCACCACTGGGGATGCACTGCAGTGAGTCCAGAGAGTGCACTGGCACCACTGGGGATGCAGTGCAGTGAGTCCAGAGAGTGCACTGGCACCACTGGGGATGCAGTGCAGTGAGTCCAGAGAGTGCACTGGCACCACTGGGGATGCAGTGCAGTGAGTCCAGAGAGTGCACTGGCACCACTGGGGATGCGGTGCCGGGAGTCCAGAGAGTGGTTTGGCACCACTGGGGATGCACTGCAGTTACTCCAGAGACTGCACTGGCACCACTGGGGATGCAGTGCAGTGAGTGCAGAGAGTGCACTGGCACCACTGGGGATGCACTGCAGTGAGTACAGAGAGTGCACTGGCACCACTGGGGATGCCCTGCAGTGAGTCCAGAGAGTGCACTGGCACCACAGATGATGCAGTGCAGTGAGTCCAGTGAGTGCACTGGCACCACTGGGGATGTAGTACAGTGACTCGAGAGAGTGCACTTGCACCATTGGGGATGCAGTGCAGTGAGTCCAGAGAGTGCACTGGCACCACTGGGGATGCACTGCAGTGAGTCCAGAGAGTGCACTGGCACCACTGGGGATGCAGTGCAGTGAGTGCAGAGAGTGCACTGGCACCACTGGGGATGCACTGCAGTGAGTCCAGAGAGTGCACTGGCGCCACTGGTGATGCAGTGCAGTGTGTCCAGAGAGTGCACTGGCACCACAGGGGATGCAGTGCAGTGAGTCCAGAGAGTGCACTGGCACCACTGGGGATGCAGTGCAGTGAGTCCAGAGAGTGCACTGGCACCACTGGGGATGCAGTACAGTGAGTCCAGTGAGTGCACTGGCACCACTGGGGATGCCCTGCAGTGAGTCCAGAGAGTGCACTGGCACCACTGGGGATGCAGTGCAGTGAGTCCAGAGAGTGCACTGGCAGCACTGGGGTTGCAGTGCAGTGAGTCCAGAGAGTGCACTGGCAGCACTGGGGATGCAGTACAGTGAGTCCAGAGAGTGCACTGGCACCACTGGGGATGCCCTGTAGTCAGTCCATAGAGTGCACTGGCACCACTGGGGATGCAGTGCAGTGAGTCCAGAGAGTGCACTGGCACCACTGGGGATGCACTGCAGTGAGTCCAGAGAGTGCACTGGCACCACTGAGAATGCACTTCATAGAGTGCAGAGAGTGCACTGGCACCACTGGGGTTGCACTGCAGTGACTCCAGAGAGTGCACTGGCAGCACTGGGGATGCACTGGCAGCACTGGTGATGCACTGCAGTGAGTCCAGAGAGTGCACTGGCACCACTGGGGATGCAGTGCAGTGAGTCCAAAGAGTGCACTGGCACCACTGGGGATGCAGTGCAGTGAGTCCAGAGAGTGCACTGGCACCACTGGGGATGCCCTGCAGTGAGTCCAGAGAGTGCTTTGGCACCACTGGGGATGCACTGCAGTTACTCCAGAGACTGCACTGGCACCACTGGGGATGCAGTGCAGTGAGTGCAGAGAGTGCACTGGCACCACTGGGGATGCACTGCAGTGAGTACAGAGAGTGCAGTGGCACCACTGGGGATGCCCTGCAGTGAGTCCAGAGAGTGCACTGTCACCACTGGGGATGCAGTACAGTGAGTCCAGAGAGTGCACTGGCACCACTGGGGATGCAGTGCAGTGTGTCCAGAGAGTGCACTGGCACCACTGGAGATGCAGTGCAGTGAATCCAGTGAGTGCACTGGCACCACTGGGGATGCAGTGCAGTGAGTCCAGAGAGTGCACTGGCACCACTGGGGATGCAGTGCAGTGAGTCCAGAGATTGCACTGGCACCACTGGGGATGCAGTGCACTGAGTCCAGAGACTTCACTGGCACCACTGGGAATGCAGTACAGTGAGTCCAGAGAGTGCACTGGCACCAATGGGGATGCCCTGCAGTGAGTCCAGAGAGTGCACTGGCACCACTGGGGATGCAGTGCAGTGAGTCCAGAGAGTGCTCTGGCACCACTGGGGATGTGTCCAGTGAGTCCAGTGAGTGCAATGGCACCACTGGGGATGCACTGCAGTGAGTCCAGAGAGTGCACTGGCACCACTGGGGATGCACTGCAGTGAGTCCAGAGATTGCACTGGCACCACTGGGGATACAGTGCAGTGAGTCCAGAGATTGCACTGGCACCACTGGGGATACAGTGCAGTGAGTCCAGAGAGTGCACTGCCACCACTGGGGATGCAGTGCAGTGAGTCCAGAGAGTGCACTGGCACCTCTGGGGATGCACTTCAGTGTCTACAGAGAGTGCACTGACACCACTGGGGATACAGTGCAGTGAGTCCAGAGAGTGCACTGGCACCACTGGGGATGCAGTGCAGTGAGTCCAGAGAGTGCTCTGGCACCACTGGGGATGCAGTGCAGTGAGTCCAGAGAGTACACTTGCACCACTGGGGATGCAGTGCAGGGAGTCCAGAGAGTGCACTGGCACCACTGGGGATGCAGTGCATTGAGTCCAGAGAGTGCACTGGCACCACTGGTGATGCAGTCCAGTGAGTCCAGTGAATGCACTGGCACCACTGGGGATGCTGTGCAGTGAGTGCAGAGAGTTCACTGGCACCACTGGGAATGCAGAGAAGTGAGTCCAGAGAGTGCACTGGCACCACTGGGGCTGCAGTGCACTAAGTCCAGAGAGTGCACTGGCACCAGTGGGGATGCACTGCAATGAGTCCAGAGAGTGCACTGGCACCACTGGTGATGCAGTACAGTGAGTCCAGAGAGTGCACTGGCACCACTGGGGATGCACTGCAGTGAGTCCAGAGAGTGCACTGGCACCACTGGGGATGCACTACAGTGAGTCCAGAGATTGCACTGGCACCACTGGGGATGCAGTGCAGTGAGTCCAGAGAGTGCAATGGCACCACCTGTGATGCAGTACAGTGTGTCCAGTGAGTGCACTGGCACCACTGGGGATGCAGTGCTGTGACTCCGGAGAGCGCACTGGCACCACTGGGGATGCAGTGCAGTCAGTCCAGTGAGTACACTGGCACCACTGGGGATGCAGTGCAATGAGTCCAGAGAGTGCACTGGCACCATTGGGGATGCCCTGCAGTGAGTCCAGAGAGTGCACTGGCACCACTGCGGATGTGTCCAGTGAGTCCAGTGAGTGCACTGGCACCACAGGGGATGCAGTGCAGTCAGTCCAGTGAGTGCACTGGCACCACTGGGGGTGCAGTACAGTGAGTCCAGAGAGTGCACTGGCACCACTGGGGATGCACTGCAGTGAGTCCAGACAGTGCACTGGCACCACTGGGGATGCCCTGCAGTGAGTCCAGAGAGTGCACTGGCACCACTGGGGATGCCGTGTAGTGAGTCCAGAGAGTGCACTGGCACCACTGGGGATGCAGTGCAGTGAGTCCAGAGAGTGCACTGGCACCACTGGGGATGCAGTGCAGTGAGTCCAGAGAGTGCACTGGCACCCCTGGGGATGCACTGCAGTGAGACCAGAGAGTGCACTGGCACCACTGAGAATGCACTTCAGTGAGTCCAGAGAGTGCACTGGCACCACTGGGGATGCACTGCAGTGAGTCCAGCGAGTGCACTAGCACCACTGGGGATGCAGTGCAGTGAATCCAGCGAGTGCACTGGCACCACTGGGGATGCAGTGCAGTGAGTCCAGAGAGTGCACTGGCACCACTGGGGATGCACTGCAGTGAGCCTAGAGAGTGCACTGGCACCACTGGAGGTGCAGTAAAGTGAGTCCAGTGAATGCACTGGCAGCACTGGGGTTGCAGTGCACTGAGTCCAGAGAGTGCACTGGCACCACTGGTGATGCAGTTTAGTGAGTCCAGAGAGTGCACTGGCACCACTGGGGATGCAGTGCAGTGAGTCCAGTGAGTGTTCTGGCACCACTGGGGATGCACTGCAGTGAGTCCAGAGAATGCACTGGCACCACTGAGAATGCAGTGCAGTGAGTCCAGAGAGTGCACTGGCACCACTGGGGATGCACTGCAGTGAGTCCAGAGAGTGCACTGGCACCACTGGGGATGCACTGCAGTGAGTCCAGAGAGTGCACTGGCACCACTGGGGATGCAGTGCAGTGAGTCCAGAGAGTGCACTGGCACCACTGGGGATGCAGTGCAGTGAGTCCAGAGAGTGCACTGGCACCACTGGGAATGCGGTGCCGGGAGTCCAGAGAGTGGTTTGGCACCACTGGGGATGCACTGCAGTTACTCCAGAGACTGCACTGGCACCACTGGGGATGCACTTCAGTGAGTACAGAGAGTGCACTGACACCACTGGGGATACAGTGCAGTGAGTCCAGAGAGTGCACTGGCACCACTGGGCATGCAGTCCAGTGAGACCAGTGAATGCACTGGCACCACTGGGGATGCTGTGCAGTGAGTGCAGAGAGTGCACTGGCACCACATGTGATGCAGTACAGTGTGTCCAGAGAGTGCACTGGCACCACTGGGGATGCAGTGCAGTGAGTCCACAGAGTGCACTGGACCAGTGGGGATGCAGTACAGTGAGTCCAGAGAGTGCACTGGCACCACTGGGGATGCAGTGCAGTGATTCCAGAGAGTGCACTGGCACCACTGGGGATGCACTTCAGTGACTCCAGAGAGTGCACTGGCACCACTGGGGATGCAGTGCAGTGAGTCCAAAGACTTCACTGGCACCACTGGGGATGCAGTGCAGTGAGTCCAGAGAGTGCACTGGCACCACTGGGGATGCAGTGAAGTGAGTGCAGAGAGTGCACTGGCACCACTGGGGATGCCCTGCAGTGAGTCCAGAGAGTGCACTGGCACCAATGGGGATGCCCTGCAGTGAGTCCAGAGAGTGCACTGGCACCACTGGGGATGCAGTGCAGTGAGTCCAGAGAGTGCTCTGGCACCACTGGGGATGTGTCCAGTGAGTCCAGTGAGTGCAATGGCACCACTGGGGATGCACTGCAGTGAGTCCAGAGAGTGCACTGGCACCACTGGGGATGCACTGCAGTGAGTCCAGAGATTGCACTGGCACCACTGGGGATACAGTGCAGTGAGTCCAGAGATTGCACTGGCACCACTGGGGATACAGTGCAGTGAGTCCAGAGAGTGCACTGCCACCACTGGGGATGCAGTGCAGTGAGTCCAGAGAGTGCACTGGCACCTCTGGGGATGCACTTCAGTGTCTACAGAGAGTGCACTGACACCACTGGGGATACAGTGCAGTGAGTCCAGAGAGTGCACTGGCACCACTGGGGATGCAGTGCAGTGAGTCCAGAGAGTGCACTGGCACCACTGGGGATGCAGTGCATTGAGTCCAGAGAGTGCACTGGCACCACTGGGGCTGCAGTGCACTAAGTCCAGAGAGTGCACTGGCACCAGTGGGGATGCATTGCAATGAGTCCAGAGAGTGCACTGGCACCACTGGTGATGCAGTACAGTGAGTCCAGAGAGTGCACTGGCACCACTGGGGATGCACTGCAGTGAGTCCAGAGAGTGCACTGGCACCACTGGGGATGCACTACAGTGAGTCCAGAGAGTGCACTGGCACCACTGGGGATGCAGTGCAGTGAGTCCAGAGAGTGCAATGGCACCACCTGTGATGCAGTACAGTGTGTCCAGTGAGTGCACTGGCACCACTGGGGATGCAGTGCTGTGACTCCGGAGAGCGCACTGGCACCACTGGGGATGCAGTGCAGTCAGTCCAGTGAGTACACTGGCACCACTGGGGATGCAGTGCAATGAGTCCAGAGAGTGCACTGGCACCATTGGGGATGCCCTGCAGTGAGTCCAGAGAGTGCACTGGCACCACTGCGGATGTGTCCAGTGAGTCCAGTGAGTGCACTGGCACCACTGGGGATGCAGTGCAGTCAGTCCAGTGAGTGCACTGGCACCACTGGGGGTGCAGTACAGTGAGTCCAGAGAGTGCACTGGCACCACTGGGGATGCACTGCAGTGAGTCCAGACAGTGCACTGGCACCACTGGGGATGCCCTGCAGTGACTCCAGAGAGTGCACTGGCACCACTGGGGATGCCGTGTAGTGAGTCCAGAGAGTGCACTGGCACCACTGGGGATGCAGTGCAGTGAGTCCAGAGAGTGCACTGGCACCACTGGGGATGCAGTGCAGTGAGTCCAGAGAGTGCACTGGCACCCCTGGGGATGCACTGCAGTGAGACCAGAGAGTGCACTGGCACCACTGAGAATGCACTTCAGTGAGTCCAGAGAGTGCACTGGCACCACTGGGGATGCACTGCAGTGAGTCCAGCGAGTGCACTAGCACCACTGGGGATGCAGTGCCGTGAATCCAGCGAGTGCACTGGCACCACTGGGGATGCAGTGCAGTGAGTGCAGAGAGTGCACTGGCACCACTGGGGATGCACTGCAGTGAGCCTAGAGAGTGCACTGGCACCACTGGAGGTGCAGTAAAGTGAGTCCAGTGAATACACTGGCAGCACTGGGGTTGCAGTGCACTGAGTCCAGAGAGTGCACTGGCACCACTGGTGATGCAGTTTAGTGAGTCCAGAGAGTGCACTGGCACCACTGGGGATGCAGTGCAGTGAGTCCAGTGAGTGTTCTGGCACCACTGGGGATGCACTGCAGTGAGTCCAGAGAATGCACTGGCACCACTGAGAATGCAGTGCAGTGAGTCCAGAGAGTGCACTGGCACCACTGGGGATGCACTGCAGTGAGTCCAGAGAGTGCACTGGCACCACTGGGGATGCACTGCAGTGAGTCCAGAGAGTGCACTGGCACCACTGGGGATGCAGTGCAGTGAGTCCAGAGAGTGCACTGGCACCACTGGGGATGCAGTGCAGTGAGTCCAGAGAGTGCACTGGCACCACTGGGGATGCGGTGCCGGGAGTCCAGAGAGTGGTTTGGCACCACTGGGGATGCACTGCAGTTACTCCAGAGACTGCACTGGCACCACTGGGGATGCAGTGCAGTGAGTGCAGAGAGTGCACTGGCACCACTGGGGATGCACTGCAGTGAGTACAGAGAGTGCACTGGCACCACTGGGGATGCCCTGCAGTGAGTCCAGAGAGTGCACTGGCACCACAGATGATGCAGTGCAGTGAGTCCAGTGAGTGCACTGGCACCACTGGGGATGTAGTACAGTGACTCGAGAGAGTGCACTTGCACCATTGGGGATGCAGTGCAGTGAGTCCAGAGAGTGCACTGGCACCACTGGGGATGCACTGCAGTGAGTCCAGAGAGTGCACTGGCACCACTGGGGATGCAGTGCAGTGAGTGCAGAGAGTGCACTGGCACCACTGGTGATGCAGTGCAGTGTGTCCAGAGAGTGCACTGGCGCCACTGGTGATGCAGTGCAGTGTGTCCAGAGAGTGCACTGGCACCACAGGGGATGCAGTGCAGTGAGTCCAGAGAGTGCACTGGCACCACTGGGGATGCAGTGCAGTGAGTCCAGAGAGTGCACTGGCACCACTGGGGATGCAGTACAGTGAGTCCAGTGAGTGCACTGGCACCACTGGGGATGCCCTGCAGTGAGTCCAGAGAGTGCACTGGCACCAATGGGGATGCAGTGCAGTGAGTCCAGAGAGTGCACTGGCAGCACTGGGGTTGCAGTGCAGTGAGTCCAGAGAGTGCACTGGCAGCACTGGGGATGCAGTACAGTGAGTCCAGAGAGTGCACTGGCACCACTGGGGATGCCCTGCAGTGAGTCCATAGAGTGCACTGGCACCACTGGGGATGCAGTGCAGTGAGTCCAGAGAGTGCACTGGCACCACTGGGGATGCACTGCAGTGAGTCCAGAGAGTGCACTGGCACCACTGAGAATGCACTTCATAGAGTGCAGAGAGTGCACTGGCACCACTGGGGTTGCACTGCAGTGACTCCAGAGAGTGCACTGGCAGCACTGGGGATGCACTGCAGTGAGTCCAGAGAGTGCACTGGCACCACTGGGGATGCAGTGCAGTGAGTCCAAAGAGTGCACTGGCACCACTGGGGATGCACTGCAGTGAGTCCAGAGAGTGCACTGGCACCACTGGGGATGCCCTGCAGTGAGTCCAGAGAGTGCTTTGGCACCACTGGGGATGCACTGCAGTTACTGCAGAGACTGCACTGGCACCACTGGGGATGCAGTGCAGTGAGTGCAGAGAGTGCACTGGCACCACTGGGGATGCACTGCAGTGAGTACAGAGAGTGCAGTGGCACCACTGGGGATGCCCTGCAGTGAGTCCAGAGAGTGCACTGTCACCACTGGGGATGCAGTACAGTGAGTCCAGAGAGTGCACTGGCACCACTGGGGATGCAGTGCAGTGTGTCCAGAGAGTGCACTGGCACCACTGGAGATGCAGTGCAGTGAATCCAGTGAGTGCACTGGCACCACTGGGGATGCAGTGCAGTGAGTCCAGAGAGTGCACTGGCACCACTGGGGATGCACTGCAGTGAGTCCAGAGAGTGCACTGGCACCACTGGGGATGCAGTGCACTGAGTCCAGAGACTTCACTGGCACCACTGGGAATGCAGTACAGTGAGTCCAGAGAGTGCACTGGCACCAATGGGGATGCCCTGCAGTGAGTCCAGAGAGTGCACTGGCACCACTGGGGATGCAGTGCAGTGAGTCCAGAGAGTGCTCTGGCACCACTGGGGATGTGTCCAGTGAGTCCAGTGAGTGCAATGGCACCACTGGGGATGCACTGCAGTGAGTCCAGAGAGTGCACTGGCACCACTGGGGATGCACTGCAGTGAGTCCAGAGATTGCACTGGCACCACTGGGGATACAGTGCAGTGAGTCCAGAGATTGCACTGGCACCACTGGGGATACAGTGCAGTGAGTCCAGAGAGTGCACTGCCACCACTGGGGATGCAGTGCAGTGAGTCCAGAGAGTGCACTGGCACCTCTGGGGATGCACTTCAGTGTCTACAGAGAGTGCACTGACACCACTGGGGATACAGTGCAGTGAGTCCAGAGAGTGCACTGGCACCACTGGGGATGCAGTGCAGTGAGTCCAGAGAGTGCTCTGGCACCACTGGGGATGCAGTGCAGTGAGTCCAGAGAGTACACTTGCACCACTGGGGATGCAGTGCAGGGAGTCCAGAGAGTGCACTGGCACCACTGGGGATGCAGTGCATTGAGTCCAGAGAGTGCACTGGCACCACTGGTGATGCAGTCCAGTGAGTCCAGTGAATGCACTGGCACCACTGGGGATGCTGTGCAGTGAGTGCAGAGAGTTCACTGGCACCACTGGGAATGCAGAGAAGTGAGTCCAGAGAGTGCACTGGCACCACTAGGGATGCAGTGCAGTGAGTCCAGAGAGTGCACTGGCACCACTGGGGATGCAGTGCAGTGAGTCCAGAGAGTGCACTGGCACCACTGGGGCTGCAGTGCACTAAGTCCAGAGAGTGCACTGGCACCAGTGGGGATGCACTGCAATGAGTCCAGAGAGTGCACTGGCACCACTGGTGATGCAGTACAGTGAGTCCAGAGAGTGCACTGGCACCACTGGGGATGCACTGCAGTGAGTCCAGAGAGTGCACTGGCACCACTGGGGATGCACTACAGTGAGTCCAGAGATTGCACTGGCACCACTGGGGATGCAGTGCAGTGAGTCCAGAGAGTGCAATGGCACCACCTGTGATGCAGTACAGTGTGTCCAGTGAGTGCACTGGCACCACTGGGGATGCAGTGCTGTGACTCCGGAGAGCGCACTGGCACCACTGGGGATGCAGTGCAGTCAGTCCAGTGAGTACACTGGCACCACTGGGGATGCAGTGCAATGAGTCCAGAGAGTGCACTGGCACCATTGGGGATGCCCTGCAGTGAGTCCAGAGAGTGCACTGGCACCACTGCGGATGTGTCCAGTGAGTCCAGTGAGTGCACTGGCACCACTGGGGATGCAGTGCAGTCAGTCCAGTGAGTGCACTGGCACCACTGGGGGTGCAGTACAGTGAGTCCAGAGAGTGCACTGGCACCACTGGGGATGCACTGCAGTGAGTCCAGACAGTGCACTGGCACCACTGGGGATGCCCTGCAGTGAGTCCAGAGAGTGCACTGGCACCACTGGGGATGCCGTGTAGTGAGTCCAGAGAGTGCACTGGCACCACTGGGGATGCAGTGCAGTGAGTCCAGAGAGTGCACTGGCACCACTGGGGATGCAGTGCAGTGAGTCCAGAGAGTGCACTGGCACCCCTGGGGATGCACTGCAGTGAGACCAGAGAGTGCACTGGCACCACTGAGAATGCACTTCAGTGAGTCCAGAGAGTGCACTGGCACCACTGGGGATGCACTGCAGTGAGTCCAGCGAGTGCACTAGCACCACTGGGGATGCAGTGCAGTGAATCCAGCGAGTGCACTGGCACCACTGGGGATGCAGTGCAGTGAGTCCAGAGAGTGCACTGGCACCACTGGGGATGCACTGCAGTGAGCCTAGAGAGTGCACTGGCACCACTGGAGGTGCAGTAAAGTGAGTCCAGTGAATGCACTGGCAGCACTGGGGTTGCAGTGCACTGAGTCCAGAGAGTGCACTGGCACCACTGGTGATGCAGTTTAGTGAGTCCAGAGAGTGCACTGGCACCACTGGGGATGCAGTGCAGTGAGTCCAGTGAGTGTTCTGGCACCACTGGGGATGCACTGCAGTGAGTCCAGAGAATGCACTGGCACCACTGAGAATGCAGTGCAGTGAGTCCAGAGAGTGCACTGGCACCACTGGGGATGCACTGCAGTGAGTCCAGAGAGTGCACTGGCACCACTGGGGATGCACTGCAGTGAGTCCAGAGAGTGCACTGGCACCACTGGGGATGCAGTGCAGTGAGTCCAGAGAGTGCACTGGCACCACTGGGGATGCAGTGCAGTGAGTCCAGAGAGTGCACTGGCACCACTGGGAATGCGGTGCCAGGAGTCCAGAGAGTGGTTTGGCACCACTGGGGATGCACTGCAGTTACTCCAGAGACTGCACTGGCACCACTGGGGATGCAGTGCAGTGAGTGCAGAGAGTGCACTGGCACCACTGGGGATGCACTGCAGTGAGTACAGAGAGTGCACTGGCACCACTGGGGATGCCCTGCAGTGAGTCCAGAGAGTGCACTAGCACCACAGATGATGCAGTGCAGTGAGTTCAGTGAGTGCACTGGCACCACTGGGGATGTAGTACAGTGACTCGAGAGAGTGCACTTGCACCATTGGGGATGCAGTGCAGTGAGTCCAGAGAGTGCACTGGCACCACTGGGGATGCACTGCAGTGAGTCCAGAGAGTGCACTGGCACCACTGGGGATGCAGTGCAGTGAGTGCAGAGAGTGCACTGGCACCACTGGGGATGCACTGCAGTGAGTCCAGAGAGTGCACTGGCGCCACTGGTGATGCAGTGCAGTGTGTCCAGAGAGTGCACTGGCACCACAGGGGATGCAGTGCAGTGAGTCCAGAGAGTGCACTGGCACCACTGGGGATGCAGTGCAGTGAGTCCAGAGAGTGCACTGGCACCACTGGGGATGCGGTGCCGGGAGTCCAGAGAGTGCTTTGGCACCACTGGGGATGCACTGCAGTTACTCCAGAGACTGCACTGGCACCACTGGGGATGCACTTCAGTGAGTACAGAGAGTGCACTGACACCACTGGGGATACAGTGCAGTGAGTCCAGAGAGTGCACTGGCACCACTGGGCATGCAGTCCAGTGAGACCAGTGAATGCACTGGCACCACTGGGGATGCTGTGCAGTGAGTGCAGAGAGTGCACTGGCACCACATGTGATGCAGTACAGTGTGTCCAGAGAGTGCACTGGCACCACTGGGGATGCAGTGCAGTGAGTCCACAGAGTGCACTGGACCAGTGGGGATGCAGTACAGTGAGTCCAGAGAGTGCACTGGCACCACTGGGGATGCAGTGCAGTGATTCCAGAGAGTGCACTGGCACCACTGGGGATGCACTTCAGTGACTCCAGAGAGTGCACTGGCACCACTGGGGATGCAGTGCAGTGAGTCCAAAGACTTCACTGGCACCACTGGGGATGCAGTGCAGTGAGTCCAGAGAGTGCACTGGCACCACTGGGGATGCAGTGAAGTGAGTGCAGAGAGTGCACTGGCACCACTGGGGATGCCCTGCAGTGAGTCCAGAGAGTGCACTGGCACCACTGGGGATGCAGTGCAGTGAGTGCAGAGAGTGCACTGGCACCACTGGTGATGCAGTGCAGTGAGTCCAGAGAGTGCACTGGCACCACTGGGGATGCAGTGCAGTGAGTCCAGAGAGTGCACTGGCACCACTGGGGTTGCACTGCAGTGAGTCCAGAGAGTGCACTGGCACCACTGGGGATGCAGTGCAGTGAGTCCAGAGAGAGCACTGGCACCACTGGGGATGCACTACAGTGAGTCCACAGAGTGCACTGGCACCACTGGGGATGCTCTGCAGTGAGTCCAGAGAGTGCACTGGCACCACTGGGGATGCACTGCAGTGAGTCCAGAGAGTGCACTGGCACCACTGGGGATGCAGTGCTGTGACTCCAGAGAGCGCCCTGGCACCACTGGGGATGCAGTGCAGTGAGTGCAGAGAGTGCACTGGCACCACTGGGGATGCACTTCAGTGAGTTCAGAGAGTGCACTGGCACCACTGGGGATGGGTTTCAAGCCAACTGCATTAACCGCTCATGCTTCTTTCTTATGAGACGTTAGTAAACCAAGTACATAGCCTTGTGAAACTAAATCACAGGTAAAAATCCTGTACATCTCATGTGGCCAACCACTCCCAACTAGGATTCCAAGAACCAGGAGGTTCGGTGAAAATAGGGCTAGTGGTATTAGAGGGGTGATTATTATAGTAAGCCCTAAGCTGTCTTTAATGGAGAAGTATGGGTGGAATGGGATTTTGTCGCAGTCTGATACGATTCCTAGTGGGTTATTTGAGCCTGATTCGTGTAGGAAGGTTAGGTGGACTAGGGTGATTCCTGCAATTAGGAAGGGCAGTAGGAAGTGGATGGCGAAGAATCGGGTTAAGGTTGGATTGTCTACTGAGAATCCTCCTCAGGCTCATTCTACTAGAGTTTGCCCAATGTACGGGATGGCTGAGAATAGGTTGGTGATTACGGTGGCCCCTCAGAATGACATTTGTCCTCATGGTAGGACATACCCTACGAAGGCAGTTGCTATTAGGGTGAGTAGGAGGATTACTCCTGTGTTTCAGGTTTCTTTGTATAGGTAGGAGCCGTAGTAGAGGCCTCGTCCGATGTGTAAGTAGATGCAGATAAAGAAGAGCGAAGCACCGTTGGCGTGGAGGTTGCGGATGAGCCATCCGTACTGGACGTCTCGGCATGTGTGAGCTACTGAGGAGAAGGCGAGTGAAGTGTCTGCGGTGTAGTGTATGGCTAGTAGCAGGCCTGTTAGGATTTGTGTGGCTAAGCAGATGGCTAGAAGGGAGCCGAAGTTTCATCAGGCAGAGATGTTGGAGGGGGCGGGTAGGTCGATTAGGGAGTTGTTGATTATTTTTAGTAGGGGATGGGATTTGCGGATGTTAGGGGCCATTAGTGAGTCTGTGTGTTATTAGGATTATTACCAGGATGGAGAGGGCGAAGGATCCTAGGTAGGCCTTAATTAGCCCTGTGTGTATTGAGGTTGCGGCTTTGCTTGCGGCTACTTGTAGTTCAGCAAGGCCCTCTGGCCCTATTTTTTTGAGTCAGGAGAGGTCGATCAAGTGTAGGGCAATGTTTTGTCCCTTTTCTAGTAGGTTTTTGGAGAAGAATCGGTGTACTAGGGGGTTGAAGTACCCTAATGCAGAGGAGAAGTTTATGAGGGGGGTTGGTTTGGGGTGAGTGAGGGTGTGTGTTATGTTCGATAGTTCTAGGGCTAGGATGATTCCTAGGATTGTTATGAGGATGGCAGCGGTTTTGGTGATAAGGGGTATGGTTATTGGGGGGGTTTTGGTTGGTGTGATGAAAGAGGTAATGATTATTCCTGCTGTAATGCTGCCTAGGGCGAGTCGGGTTAGGGGGGGCGGTGATTAGTGGGTTGTTTTCGTTTATTGATACTATTGGGGGGATTCGGGTTTGTCCAGCTTGGACTAGGATGGTTATGCGGATGCTGTAGGTTGCGGTGAATGCTGTGGCTATAAGGGTTAGGAGTAGGGCTCAAGTATTTAGGTATGATGTGTTTAAGCTTTCGATGATGAGGTCTTTTGAGTAGAATCCGGCTAGGAATGGGGTTCCTATCAGCGCCAGGTTTCCGATGGTTAGGCAGGAAGTAGTGACTGGGAGTATTTTCTGTAGGCCTCCTATCTTTCGGATATCTTGTTCTCCGTTTAGGTTGTGGATGATAGACCCTGAGCATAGGAATAGTATGGCTTTAAAGAAGGCATGGGTTGAGATGTGTAGGAAGGCTAGTTGTGGGAGGTTTAGTCCGATAGTGACTATTATTAGTCCTAGTTGGCTGGATGCTGAGAAAGCAATGATTTTTTTGATGTCATTTTGGGTTAGGGCGCATGTGGCAGCGAATAGGGTTGATAGAGCACCTAGGCATAGGCAGGCAGTTAGGGCTGTCTGGTTGGTGGCTAGCAGGGGGTGCATGCGGATGAGCAGGAAGATTCCGGCTACTACTATGGTACTGGAGTGCAGTAGGGCTGATACTGGGGTGGGGCCTTCTATTGCTGCGGGCAGTCATGGGTGCAGTCCAAATTGGGCGGATTTTCCTGCGGCTGCGAGGATTAATCCTATGAGGGGGAGGATTGGGGTTTGGTGGGGGTGTACGGCTTGTTGGATCTCTCAGGTGTTGAATGTTGAAGCTAGTCATGCTATGCTCAGGATCAGTCCGATGTCTCCGATTCGGTTGTAGATTACGGCTTGTAGGGCGGCGGTGTTGGCATCTGCTCGGCCTTGTCATCAGCTGATGAGAAGGAAGGACATGATTCCTACTCCTTCCCAGCCTACGAATAGGAGGAATATGTTGTTTGCGGTTGTTAGGAGGAGTATGGCGACTAGGAATGTCAGTAGGTAGGTGAAAAATTTTGTTACGTATGGCTCTGAGGCCATGTATCATATGGCGAATTGTAGGATTGATCATGTTACAAATAGGGCGATTGGAAGAAATGTTATTGAGTATTGGTCTATTTTTAGGCTCAGGGGGATTTTAAAGTTTATAATGAATTTTCACTCCCAGTGGCAGGTGACAGATTCTACTCCCGAGTAGATGAATGCGGTTGTAGGGGCTAGGCTAATTAGGAATGCGGTTTTAACAGCGCGGGTGGTGGCTTGTGGGGTGTTTTTAAAGTTTTTAAATAGAAATGGCAGGATGATTGGGGTTAGGAGGATTGTCAGCGTGAGTAGTGTGAGGGAGTTGATTAGTAGTGTGGGGTTCACTACTTTTACTTGGATTTGCACCAAGATGGGTGGTTCCTAAGACCAGTGGATTGCTGTTATCCTTTAAAAGTAAGGGGGCTGAGGTTTTAGGCTCAGATGTAAGAGTTAGCAGCTCTTGTTGGTTAAACCCTCCCCTCGGCAGGTAAGAAGGTTTGAACTTCTATTCTTAGAATCACAGTCTAATGTTTGGTTTAAACTATACTTGCATGAGGGGATTCCGGAGATCAGTTCGGGTTTGAGGATTAGGAGGAATATTGGGATAATGTGGAGTGCTATGAGCAGGTGTTCTCGCGTGGTTGAGTTTTGCATAGATGTGATGTGGGAGGGGATTGAGCCTCGTTGGGTCATTAGTAGTATGAATAAGGTGTAGGAGGCGGTTAGTAGGGTTGCGATTCCTGTTAGGATGATCGTGAAGGCAGATCAGTTGAATAAGGTGATTATAATGGTTAGCTCTGCTATGAGGTTTGTTGTTGGGGGTAAGGCTATGTTTGTTAGATTGGCCAGCAATCATCAGGTAGCTATGAGTGGTAGGAGAGGTTGTAGGCCTCGTGTGAGTAGTAGAATTCGGCTGTGCGTACGTTCATAGTTTGTGTTGGCTAGGCAGAATAGTATGGAGGAAGTTAGTCCATGGGAAATTATTAGGATCATTGCCCCTGAGAATGATCAGTGGGTTTGGATTATTCCTGCGGCGATAACTAGGCCTATGTGGCTAACGGATGAATAAGCGATTAGTGATTTTAGGTCTGTCTGTCGTAGGCAGATTGAGCTAGTCATTAGGGCGCCTCATAGGGCCAGGGTTAGGAAGGGGTAGTGCAGGAGGTTGGACAGTGGGCCCATAAATAGAGTGACTCGTATAATTCCGTATCCTCCTAGCTTTAGTAGTAGGGCGGCGAGGAGTATTGAGCCTGCGATGGGTGCTTCTACGTGGGCTTTTGGCAGTCAGAGGTGTAGGCCGTATAGTGGGGCTTTTACTATGAATGCTACGAGCAGTGCTAGACCTGATAGTATTCCTGTCCATGAGGTGGATAGGGTTGGGTGGGTTAGTTGTAGGGTTGGCAGGTGCAGGGTGCCAATTTTCACGTATAGGTGTATGATTGTGATTAGCAGGGGTAGAGAGCTTACTAGCGTGTAGAATAGCAGGTAGATGCCAGCGCTTAGGCGTTCTGGTTGGTTCCCCCATCGGGTGATTAAGATTAGGGTGGGAATGAGGGTTGCTTCAAATGAGATGTAAAATAGTGCTAGTTCTGTGGTGGAAAAGGCTAGTAGGATGAATGGCTGGACTGCGACTAAGGTTGAGATAAAGATTCGTTTGCGTTGTAGGGGTTCTTGTTGCAGGTGGTTTTGGCTTGCTATGATTATGAGTGGGAGTAGTCAGCAGGATAGTACTAGGAGGGGGGATGAGATTTGGTCAATTCCTGTTCAGTTGGATAAAAATTTGTAGGGGTAGTAGGTTGGGATTAATCACTGTAGGCTTAGGGCAGCGATTAGGAGGCTGTATAAGGTGGTGTTAGTCCATAGAAATTTTGGTGGAGACAGCAGGGCTGTTGGAAGAAGTATGATTGTGGGTAGGATGATTTTTAGCATTGCAGGAGGTTTAGGTTGTGTAGATGGTCGGAGCCATGTGTGCGGGTGGAGGCTACTAGGATGGCCAGGCCTGTGCCCGCCTCACACGCTGAGAAGGTTAGCATGAGAATTGGTACCATGGTGAATGAGGAGACTTGGTTTTCGATGGATCATATTGATAGGCCTACGAATATCGATAATATTATGCTTTCAAGGCATAGTAGGGCGGATACTAGGTGGGTTCGGTGGAAGGCTAGTCCTAGTCCGCTGAAAATGAAGGCTGAGTAGAAGCTTAAATGTAGGGGCGACATAAGAAAGTTACAGGGTTGGCTGTAATCTGCTGGGTCGAAACCAGCTATCTTTTTGGTTAGACTAACTTTCTGTTATTCTGCTCATTCTAGGCCCCCTTGAATTCACTCGTAGGCCAGTCCGAGTGTTAGGAGAAGGAGGATCACTACAGTTCAGGTGAGGGTCATTAGGGGGGATTGGAGTTGGACGGCTCATGGCAGGGGGAGTAGGAGGGCGATTTCTAGGTCGAATAGGACGAACAGGATGGCTACTGAGGAAGAATCGGACTGAGAATGGTAATCGAGCAGATCCAAGTGGGTCGAACCCACATTCGTACGGTGAGAGTTTCTCTGAGTCGGGGTTTATTTGGGCGAGTCAGAAGTTTAATGCGGTTAGGGCGGCGCTTAGGATTGATGATAGGGCGAATATGAACATGAGTGCGTTCATTGCTCTCCTCTGGGTTTATACCAGATTCTAGAGATTGGAAGTCAATTGTAATTAATATACTAGAAGAGCAAGATCCTCATCAGTAGATGGTTATGTAGAGGAATAGTCAGATGACGTCTACGAAGTGTCAGTATCAGGCTGCTGCCTCGAATCCGAAGTGGTGGTCTGATGTAAAGTGGAACTTGATCAGTCGGAAGAGGCAGACGGTCAGGAAGGAGGATCCGATGATTACGTGGAGTCCGTGGAATCCAGTGGCAACGAAGAAGGTAGATCCGTAGACGCTATCGGCGATTGAGAATGGGGCTTCGTGGTATTCTATTGCTTGTAGGGCTGTGAAGTAGAATCCCAGGAGGATCGTTAGGGTTAGGGCGTGGATGGCGTGTTTTCGGTTTCCTTCTGTGATGCTGTGATGGGCTCACGTTACGGTAACGCCTGAGGCTAGTAGGATGGCTGTGTTTAGTAGGGGGACTTCTATCGGGTTGAGTGGTTTAATTCCTGTTGGGGGTCATTGGCCTCCTAGTTCTGGGGTTGGGGCCAGGCTCGAGTGGAAGAACGCTCAGAAGAACCCTAAGAAGAAGAATGCTTCGGATGTGATGAAAAGGATTATGCCGTATCGTAGGCCTTTTTGGACTGTGGGAGTGTGATGGCCTTGGAAGGTGCTTTCTCGTACAATGTCTCGTCATCATTGGAGTATTACTAGGAGTATTGAGATGAGGCCTAGGGTTAGTAGTATGGATGAGTTGTAGTGGAATCACATGATTAATCCTGAGGTTGTGAGTAGGGCGGCGGCTGCCCCGAAGATTGGTCAAGGGCTTGGGTCAACTATGTGGTATGAGTGTGCTTGGTGTGCCATTAGATGTTTTCTTGTAAGTATAGGCTTAGAAGGAGCACGAAGACGTAGGCCTGGATTATGGCTACTGCTACTTCTAGGATGGTTAGGAGTAGTAGGATGATTATTGTTAGGATGGATACTGCAGGAAGGGTGGGTATTAATGCAATGGAGGCTGTAGAGATGAGTTGGATGAGTAAGTGTCCTGCTGTAAGGTTGGCTGTAAGGCGGACTCCGAGGGCTAGGGGGCGGATTAGTAGGCTGGTTGTTTCGATCAGGATTAGTGCGGGGATTAGGGGTGTAGGGGTACCTTCGGGTAATAGGTGGGCTAAAGAGGCTGATGGTTGGTTTCGTAGGCCTGTTAGTAGTGTGGCGAGCCATAGTGGGAAGGCTAGGGCTATGTTCATAGATAGTTGGGTGGTTGGGGTGAATGTATATGGAAGGAGGCCTAGAAGGTTGATTGTAAGAAGTATGATTATTAGGGATGTAAATATTATGGCTCATTTGTGGCCATTTTTGTTGAGTGGGACTATTAGTTGTTTTGTGATTAGGTGAAGGAGTCATGTTTGGATAGTAGAAAGGCGGTTGTTGATTCATCGGTTGTTTGGGGACGGGAATAGTAGGGCTGGGAAGAGTAGGGATAGTAGGATTAAGGGGATGCCGAATAGATTGGGGCTGGAAAATTGGTCAAAGAAGCTTAGGTTCATGGTCAGGATCATGGTGTGGGTTTGGTAGTGAGGGAGGTCTTATTTGATGGGGGGTTGGTTGTGGTGAAGGCTAGTAGTTTTGGTTGGATGAGGAGTGCTAGGGTTAATCAGGTTATAATTATGATTGAAAATCATGGTGCGGGGTTAAGCTGTGGCATATCATTAAGGAGGGGGAAGTCCCTCTTTGGCTAGCTTAAAAGGCTAGTGCTGTTGCATAGCTTCTTAATGATTAGGATGATGATAGAAGGGACGATCAGGCCTCGAAATGTGGGAGTGGGGTTGATTCTACTACAATGGGTATGTAGCTGTGATTAGCCCCGCAAATTTCTGAGCATTGTCCGTAAAAAATCCCAGGCCGGGTGGTAATGAATGAAGTTTGGTTTAGTCGGCCTGGGATTGCGTCTGTTTTAACTCCGAGCGTTGGGACTGCTCAGGAGTGGAGTACGTCTCCTGCAGTAATGATTACGCGGATGGGGGATTCTATTGGGATAACTACGCGGTGGTCAACTTCTAGCAGTCGGAAGTGGCCGTTGGGTAAGTCTGGGGTGGGCACTATGTAGGAGTCGAATGATAGGTCTTTGAAGTCTGTGTATTCGTAGCTTCAGTATCATTGGTGGCCGATGGCTTTTAGGGTGAGGTCTGGTTCGTCGATTTCGTCCATTATGTAGAGGATTTGTAGGGATGGGAGGGCGAGGAGTACCAGGACGATAGCAGGTAGGATTGTCCAGATCAGCTCTACTTCTTGGGCGCCTACAGCATTGGACGAGAGTTTTTCTGTTAGTATGTGGGCTAAAAGGTAGAGAACTAGGCTGCAGATAGCTAGGGCAACGATTAGGGCGTGGTCGTGGAATTCAACGAGTTCTTCTATGATGGGTGATGAGGCGTCTTGGAATCCTAGTTGGGAGTGGTTGGCCACATGAGATGTACAGGATTTTTACCTGTGATTTAGTCTTGACAAGGCTATGTAATTGGTTTACTAACGTCTCATAAGAAAGAAGCATGAGCGGTTAATGCAGTTGGCTTGAAACCAGCATGTGAGGGTTCGATTCCTTCCTTTCTTGTACTTGGACGAAGGCCGGTTCCTCGAAAGTATGGTATGGGGGAGGGCAGCCGTGGATTCATTCAACGTTTGTGGTAGTTAGTTCTGGTTGTAGGACTTTTCGTTTGGCCGAAAAGGCTTCTCAGATGATGAATATTAGTATGATTACGGCTACTATTGAGATTAGGGAGCCGATGGAGGAAATGGTGTTTCATAGTGTGTAGGCGTCGGGATAGTCCGAGTATCGTCGGGGTATTCCTGCTAGGCCTAGGAAGTGCTGGGGGAAGAACGTTAGGTTTACTCCTGTAAATATTACCCCGAAGTGGGCTTTTGCTCATGTTTGGTGTAGGGTAAACCCAGTGAGTAGTGGGAATCAGTGAGTAAATCCTGCTAGAATGGCAAAGACGGCGCCTATGGATAGGACGTAGTGGAAGTGGGCAACTACGTAGTACGTGTCGTGCAGGGCGATGTCTAGGGAAGAGTTTGCAAGAACGATTCCTGTTAATCCTCCGATGGTAAATAGGAAGATAAATCCTAGAGCTCATAGTATTGGGGGGTCTCATTTGATTGTTCCTCCGTGCAGGGTGGCTAGTCAGCTAAATACTTTGATTCCGGTAGGGATGGCAATGATTATAGTGGCTGATGTAAAGTAGGCTCGGGTATCAACGTCTATTCCTACTGTAAACATGTGGTGAGCTCAGACGATGAATCCTAGGAAGCCGATGGATAGTATGGCTCAGACTATTCCCATGTAGCCGAAGGGCTCCTTTTTGCCTGAGTAGTACGTGACTACGTGTGAGATGATTCCGAACCCCGGTAGGATCAGAATATAGACTTCTGGGTGTCCGAAGAATCAGAATAGGTGTTGGTACAGGATTGGGTCTCCTCCTCCAGCGGGGTCGAAGAATGTGGTGTTTAGGTTTCGATCAGTTAGTAATATTGTAATACCGGCGGCGAGTACGGGGAGTGATAGAAGGAGTAGGATGGCGGTAATTAGTACGGATCAGACAAATAGTGGGGTTTGGTATTGTGAGAGTGCGGGGGGTTTTATGTTGATGGCTGTGGTGATAAAGTTGATGGCCCCAAGGATGGAGGAGATACCGGCTAAGTGGAGTGAGAAGATAGCCAGGTCTACTGAAGCTCCGGCGCGGGCAAGGTTACCTGCTAGGGGAGGGTAGACAGTTCAGCCTGTGCCGGCGCCAGCTTCTACAGTGGATGAGGCTAGTAGTAGGAGGAATGATGGGGGGAGGAGTCAAAAGCTTATGTTGTTTATTCGCGGGAATGCTATGTCGGGGGCACCGATTATGAGGGGGACTAATCAGTTGCCGAATCCTCCGATCATGATGGGTATGACTATAAAGAAGATTATTACAAAGGCGTGAGCGGTAACGATTACATTGTAAATTTGGTCGTCGCCTAGGAGAGTCCCTGGTTGTCCTAGTTCTGCGCGGATTAATAGGCTGAGTGCGGTGCCGACTATTCCTGCTCATGCCCCGAAGATGAGGTACAGGGTGCCAATATCCTTATGGTTAGTGGAAAATAGTCATCGGTTGATGAAGGTGACGGGTAAGATGGCTGAGTGTTGAAGCGTTAGGCTGTAGTCCTTTTTACAGAGGTTTAATTCCTCTTCTTATCGGCTCTGTAGTGAAATTCATGTTGAGTTGCAAGCTCATCGATGCGCACTAGGGTGCGTCAGGGTCTTTGTAGGCAGAAGCCAATTGGTTTAGGCATTTAGCTGTTAACTAGAGTTTTGTGGGATCGAAGCCCATCTGTCTAGGGAGGCTTTAGCTTAATTAAAGCGTCTGACTTGCATTCAGAAGATACAGGTTAATATTCTGTAAGTCTTAATGTGCAGAAACTAAGAGGGTTTAACTCTTATTTAAGGCTTTGAAGGCCTTCGGTTTGGGGTGTTATCCTAAGTTTCTAGACAATGGCATGTATTATTGGGGACAGGGGAAGTAAGAGGATTGATAGTGAGGCAAGGACCGCAGTAGGTGTGCTTGGGGCTTTGCTAGTGTATCATTGTTTTATGTGGTTAGAGGAGTTGGGGGGAAGGGTAATTGTTGAGTGGTATGCGAGGCGTAGGTAGAAGAAGAGGCTGAGCAGTGATAGCATGGCAATTGCCATGGCTGCTGGTGTTATTTCCTGTTTAGTTAGTTCTTGGATGATAAGTCACTTTGGTATAAAGCCTGTTAATGGGGGGAGGCCTGCTAGGGATAAAAGTACTAGTATTAGGGTGGCGTTTAGCACTGGGGTTTTTGTTCATGAGGTTGTGATCATGGATAGGTTAAGGGCTTTGATTTTGTTAAGGGCTAGGAATACGGCTGATGTTATGATTGTGTATAGGTAGAAGGTAAGTAAGGCCAATTTGGGGCTGTAAACTAGGATGATGGCGATTCAGCCTAAGTGGGAGATGGACGAGAAGGCTAGGATTTTGCGTGTTTGTGTTTGGTTCAGTCCTATTCAGCCTCCTAGTGCTGTTGAGGCTAGGGCCATGGCGGTGAGTAGAGCTGGGTCGAGGGATTTGGATGTTAGTAGGAGCAGGGTTAGTGGGGGGAATTTTATGAGGGTCGAGAGTAGCAGGGCTGTTATTAGTGGCGATCCTTGTAGTACTTCTGGGAATCAGAAGTGAAATGGCACTAGGCCCAGTTTAATAGCGATTGCTGCTGTCAGTAGTAGACAGGAGGTTGGGTGGTTTATTAGTGTGATGTCTCATTGGCCGGTGACTCAGGCATTGGTTATGCTAGAGAATAGGACCAGGGCGGAAGCAGCTGCTTGGGTTAGGAAGTCTCTGGACTCACTGAAGTGCATCCCCAGTGGTGCCAGTGCACTCTCTGGACTCACTGCACTGCATCCCCAGTGGTGCCAGTGCACTCTCTGGACTCACTGCACTGCATCCCCAGTGGTGCCAGTGCACTCCCTGGACTCACTGCACTGCATCCTCAGTGGTTCCAGTGCATTCACTGGACTCACAGTACTGCATCTCCAGTGGTGCCAGTGCACTCTCTGGGCTCACTGCAGTGCATCCCCAGTGGTGCCAGTGCACTCTCTGGACTCACTGCACTGCATCCCCAGCGGTGCCAGTACACTCACTGGATTCACTGCACTGCATCCCCAGTGGTGCTAGTGCACAATCTGGAGTCACTGCGCTGCATCCCCAGTGGTGCCAGTGCACTCTCTGGACACACTGAAGTGCATTCTCAGTGGTGCCAGTGCACTCTCTTGACTCACTGCACTGCATCCCCAGTGGTGCCAGTGCAATCCCTGGACTCACTGCAGGGCATCCCCAGTGGTGCCAGTGCACTCACTGGACTGACTGCACTGCATCCCCAGTGGAGCCAGTGCGCTCTCCGGAGTCAGAGCACTGCATCCCCAGTGGTGCCAGTGCACTCACTGGACTCACTGTACTGCATCACAGGTGGTGCCAGTGCACTCTCTGGACTAACTGCAGTGCATCCCCAGTGGTGCCAGTGCACTCTCTGGACTCACTGCAGTGCATCCCCAGTGGTGCCAGTGCACTCTCTGGACTCACTGCACTGCATCCCCAGTGGTTCCAGTGCATTCACTGGACTCACTGCACTGCATCCACAGTGGTGCTAGTGCACTCTGTGGACTCACTGCACTGCATCCCCAGTGGTGCCAGTGCACTCTCTGGACTCACTGAAGGGCATTCGCAGTGGTGCCAGTGCACTCTCTGGACTCACTGCAGTGCATCCCCAGTGGTGCCAGTACACTCACTGGGCTGACTGCACTGCATCCCCAGTGGTGCAAGTGCACTCTCTGGACTCACTGCACTGCATCCCCATTGGTGCCAGTGCATTCTCTGGACTCACCACACTGCACCCTGAGTGGTGACAGTGCACTCTCTGGAGTAACTGCAGTGCATCACCAGTGGTGCCAGTGCACTCTCTGGACTCACTGCACTGCATCCCCAGTGGTGCCAGTGCACTCTCTGGACTCACTGCAGTGCATCCCCAGTGGTGCCAGTGCACTCTCTGGACTCACTGCAGTGCATCCCCAGTGTTGCCAGTGCACTCTCTGGAGTAACTGCAGTGCATCCCCAGTGGTGCCAAAGCACTCACTGGACTCCGGACACCGCATCCCCAGTGGTGCCAGTGAAGTCTTTGGACTCACTGCACTGCATCCCCAGTGGTGCCAGTGCACTCTCTGGAGTCACTGAAGTGCATCCCCAGTGGTGCCAGTGCACTCTCTGTACTCACTGCACTGCATAACCAGTGCTGCCAGTGCACTCTGTGGACTCACTGCAGTGCATCCCCAGTGGTGCCAGTGCGCTCTCTGGACTCACTGCAGTGCATCCCCAGTGGTGCCAGTGCACTCTCTGGACTCACTGCACTGCATCCCCAGTGCTGCCAGTGCACTCTCTGGACTCACTGCACTGCATCCCCAGTGGTGCCAGTGCACTCTCTGGACTCACTGCACTGCATCCCCAGTGGTGCCAGTGCACTCTCTGGACTCACTGCACTGCATCCCCAGTGGTGCCAGTGCACTCTCTGGACTCACTGTACTGCATCCCCAGTGGTGCCAGTGCACTCACTGGACTTACTGTACTGCATCATCAGAGGTGCCAGTGCACTCTCTGGACTCACTGCAGTGCATCCCCAGTGGTGCCAGTGCACTCTCTGGACTCACTGCACTGCATCCCCAGTGGTGCCAGTGCACTCTCTGGACTCACTATACTGCATCACCAGTGGTGCCAGTGCACTCTCTGGACTCACTGCACTGCATCCCCAGTGCTGCCAGTGCATTCACTGGACTCACTGTACTGCATCTCCAGTGGTGCCAGTGCACTCTCTGGGCTCACTGCAGTGCATCCCCAGTGGTGCCAGTGCACTCTCTGTACTCACTGCACTGCATCCCCAGTGGAGCCCGTGCACTCTCTGGACTCACTGCAGTGCATCTCCAGTGGTGCCAGTGCACTCTCTGGACTCACTGCAGTGCATCCCCAGTGGTGCCAGTGCACTCTCTGGACTCACTGCACTGCATTCCCAGTGGTGCCAGTGCACTCTCTGGACTCACTGCAGGGCATCCCCAGTGGTGCCAGTGCACTCTCTGGACTCAGTGCACTGCATCCCCAGTGGTGCCAGTGCACTCTCTGGACTCACTGCACTGCATCCCCAGTGGTGCCAGTGCACTCACTGGACTCACTGTACTGCATCATCAGTGGTGCCAGTGCACTCTCTGGACTCACTGCACTGCATCCCCAGTGGTGCCAGTGCATTCTCTGGACTCACCGCACTGCACCCTGAGTGGTGCCAGTGCACTCTCTGGACTCACTGCACTGCATCCCCAGTGGTGCCAGTGCACTCACTGGACTCACTGTACTGCATCACCAGTGGTGCCAGTGCACTCTCTGGACTCACTGAAGTGCATTCTCAGTGGTGCCAGTGCACTCTCTGGACTCACTGCAGTGCATCCCCAGTGGTGCCAGTGCACTCTCTGGACTCACTGCACTGCATCCCCAGTGGTGCCAGTGCACTCTCTGGACTGACTACAGGGCATCCCCAGTGGTGCCAGTGCACTCTCTGGACTCACTGCACTGCATCACCAGTGGTGCCAGTGCTATCCCTGCACTCACTGTAGTGCATCCCCAGTGGTGCCAGTGCACTCTCTGGAGTCACTGCACTGCATCCCCAGTGGTGCCAGTTCACTCTCTGGACTCACTGCACTGCATCCCCAGTGGTGCCAGTGCACTCTCTGGAGTAACTGCAGTGCATCCCCAGTGGTGCCAGTGCACTCTCTGCACTCACTTCACTGCATCCCCAGTGGTGCCAGTGCATTCACTGGACTCACTGTACTGCATCCCCAGTGGTGCCAGTGCACTCTCTGGACTCACTGCACTGCATCCCCAGTGCTGCCTGTGCACTCTCTGGACTCACTGCACTGCATCCCCAGTGGTGCCAGTGCACTCTCTGGACTCACTGCACTGCATCCCCAGTGGTGCCAGTGCTATCCCTGGACTCACTGTAGTGCATCCCCAGTGGTGCCAGTGCACTCTCTGGACTCACTGCAGGGCATCCCCAGTGGTGCCAGTGCACTCACTGGACTCACTGCAGTGCATTCCCTCTGGTGCCAGTGCACTCTCTGGACTCACTGCACTGCATCCCCAGTGGTGCCAGTGCACTCTCTGGACTCACTGCTGTGCATCACCTGTGGTGCCAGTGCACTCTCTGGACTCACTGAAGTGCATCCCCAGTGGTGCCAGTGCAATCTCTGGACTTACTGCACTGCATTCCCAGGGGTGCCACTGCACACTCTGCACTCCCTGCACTGCATCCCCAGTGGTGCCAGTGCACTCTCTGGACTCACTGTACTGCACCCCCAGTGGTGCCAGTGCACTCACTGGACTGACTGCACTGCATCCCCAGTGGTGCCAGTGCACTCACTGGACTCACTGGACACATCCCCAGTGCTGCCAGTGCACTCTCTGGACTCACTGCACTGCATCCCCAGTGGTGCCAGTGCACTCTCTGGACTCACTGAAGTGCATCCCCAGTGGTGCCAGTGCAATCTCTGGACTTACTGCACTGCATTCCCAGGGGTGCCACTGCACACTCTGCACTCCCTGCACTGCATCCCCAGTGGTGCCAGTGCACTCTCTGGACTCACTGTACTGCACCCCCAGTGGTGCCAGTGCACTCACTGGACTGACTGCACTGCATCCCCAGTGGTGCCAGTGCACTCACTGGACTCACTGGACACATCCCCAGTGCTGCCAGTGCACTCTCTGGACTCACTGCACTGCATCCCCAGTGGTGCCAGTGCACTCTCTGGACTCACTGCACTGCATCCCCAGTGGTGCCAGTGCACTCTCTGGACTCACTGCACTGCATCCCCAGTGGTGCCAGTGCACTCTCTGGACTCACTGTACTGCATCCCCAGTGGTGCCAGTGCACTCACTGGACTTACTGTACTGCATCATCAGAGGTGCCAGTGCACTCTCTGGACTCACTGCAGTGCATCCCCAGTGGTGCCAGTGCACTCTCTGGACTCACTGCACTGCATCCCCAGTGGTGCCAGTGCACTCTCTGGACTCACTATACTGCATCACCAGTGGTGCCAGTGCACTCTCTGGACTCACTGCACTGCATCCCCAGTGCTGCCAGTGCATTCACTGGACTCACTGTACTGCATCTCCAGTGGTGCCAGTGCACTCTCTGGGCTCACTGCAGTGCATCCCCAGTGGTGCCAGTGCACTCTCTGTACTCACTGCACTGCATCCCCAGTGGAGCCCGTGCACTCTCTGGACTCACTGCAGTGCATCTCCAGTGGTGCCAGTGCACTCTCTGGACTCACTGCAGTGCATCCCCAGTGGTGCCAGTGCACTCTCTGGACTCACTGCACTGCATTCCCAGTGGTGCCAGTGCACTCTCTGGACTCACTGCAGGGCATCCCCAGTGGTGCCAGTGCACTCTCTGGACTCAGTGCACTGCATCCCCAGTGGTGCCAGTGCACTCTCTGGACTCACTGCACTGCATCCCCAGTGGTGCCAGTGCACTCACTGGACTCACTGTACTGCATCATCAGTGGTGCCAGTGCACTCTCTGGACTCACTGCACTGCATCCCCAGTGGTGCCAGTGCATTCTCTGGACTCACCGCACTGCACCCTGAGTGGTGCCAGTGCACTCTCTGGACTCACTGCACTGCATCCCCAGTGGTGCCAGTGCACTCACTGGACTCACTGTACTGCATCACCAGTGGTGCCAGTGCACTCTCTGGACTCACTGAAGTGCATTCTCAGTGGTGCCAGTGCACTCTCTGGACTCACTGCAGTGCATCCCCAGTGGTGCCAGTGCACTCTCTGGACTCACTGCACTGCATCCCCAGTGGTGCCAGTGCACTCTCTGGACTGACTACAGGGCATCCCCAGTGGTGCCAGTGCACTCTCTGGACTCACTGCACTGCATCACCAGTGGTGCCAGTGCTATCCCTGCACTCACTGTAGTGCATCCCCAGTGGTGCCAGTGCACTCTCTGGAGTCACTGCACTGCATCCCCAGTGGTGCCAGTTCACTCTCTGGACTCACTGCACTGCATCCCCAGTGGTGCCAGTGCACTCTCTGGAGTAACTGCAGTGCATCCCCAGTGGTGCCAGTGCACTCTCTGCACTCACTTCACTGCATCCCCAGTGGTGCCAGTGCATTCACTGGACTCACTGTACTGCATCCCCAGTGGTGCCAGTGCACTCTCTGGACTCACTGCACTGCATCCCCAGTGCTGCCTGTGCACTCTCTGGACTCACTGCACTGCATCCCCAGTGGTGCCAGTGCACTCTCTGGACTCACTGCACTGCATCCCCAGTGGTGCCAGTGCTATCCCTGGACTCACTGTAGTGCATCCCCAGTGGTGCCAGTGCACTCTCTGGACTCACTGCAGGGCATCCCCAGTGGTGCCAGTGCACTCACTGGACTCACTGCAGTGCATTCCCTCTGGTGCCAGTGCACTCTCTGGACTCACTGCACTGCATCCCCAGTGGTGCCAGTGCACTCTCTGGACTCACTGCTGTGCATCACCTGTGGTGCCAGTGCACTCTCTGGACTCACTGAAGTGCATCCCCAGTGGTGCCAGTGCAATCTCTGGACTTACTGCACTGCATTCCCAGGGGTGCCACTGCACACTCTGCACTCCCTGCACTGCATCCCCAGTGGTGCCAGTGCACTCTCTGGACTCACTGTACTGCACCCCCAGTGGTGCCAGTGCACTCACTGGACTGACTGCACTGCATCCCCAGTGGTGCCAGTGCACTCACTGGACTCACTGGACACATCCCCAGTGGTGCCAGTGCACTCTCTGGACTCACTGCAGGGCATCCCCAGTGGTGCCAGTGCACTCTCTGGTCTCACTGCACTGCATCCCCAGTGGTGCCAGTGTACTCACTGGACTGACTGCACTGCATCCCCAGTGGTGCCAGTGCGCTCTCCGGAGTCACAGCACTGCATCCCCAGTGGTTCCAGTGCATTCACTGGACTCACTGTACTGCATCTCCAGTGGTGCCAGTGCACTCTCTGGACTCAGTGCACTGCATCCCCAGTGGTTCCAGTGCATTCACTGGACTCAATGTACTGCATCTCCAGTGGTGCCAGTGCACTCTCTGGACTCACTGCACTGCATCACCAGTGGTGCCAGTGCACTCACTGGATTCACTGTACTGCATCCACAGTGGTGCTAGTGCACTCTCTGGACTCACTGTACTGCATCCCCAGTGGTGCCAGTTCACTCTCTGGACTCACTGAAGTGCATTCTCAGTGGTGCCAGTGCACTCTCTGCACTCACTGCACTGCATCCACAGTGGTGCCAGTGCACTCTCTGGACTCACTGCACTGCATCCCCAGTGGTGCCAGTGCACTCTCTGGACTCACTGCAGGGCATCCCCAGTGGTGCCAGTGCACTCTCTGGACTCACTGCACTGCATCCCCAGTGGTGCCAGTGCTATCCCTGGACTCACTGTAGTGCATCCCCAGTGGTGCCAGTGCACTCTCTGGACTCACTGCAGGGCATCCCCAGTGGTGCCAGTGCACTCTCTGGACTCACTGCACTGCATCCCCAGTGGTGCCAGTGCACTCTCTGGACTCACTGCAGTGCATCCCCAGTAGTGCCAGTGCACTCTCTGCACTCACTTCACTGCATCACCAGTGGTGCCAGTGCACTCTCTGGACTCACTGCAGTGCATCCCCAGTGGTGCCAGTGCACTCTCTGGACTCACTGCACTGCATCCCCAGTGCTGCCTGTGCACTCTCTGGACTCACTGCACTGCATCCCAGTGGTGCCACTGCACTATCTGGACTCACTGCACTGCATCCCCAGTGGTGCCAGTGCTCTCTCTGCACTCACTGCACTGCATACCCAGTGGTGCCAGTGCACTCACTGGACTCACTGCAGTGCATTCCCTCTGGTGCCAGTGCACTCTCTGGACTCACTGCAGTGCATCCCCAGTGGGGCCAGTGCACTCTCTGGACTCACTGCACTGCATCCCCAGTGGTGCCAGTGCACTCTCTGGACTCACTGCAGTGCATCACCAGTGGTGCCAGTGCACTCTCTGGACTCACTGAAGTGCATCCCCCGTGGTGCCAGTGCACTTTCTGGAGTCACTGCACTGCATTCCCAGAAGTGCCAGTGCACACTCTGGAGTCACTGCACTGCATCCCCAGTGGTGCCAGTGCACTCTCTGGACTCACTGCAGTGCATCCCCAGTGTTGCCAGTGCACTCTCTGGACTCACTGCAGTGCAATCCCTCTGTTGCCAGTGCACTCTCTGGACTCACTGCACTGCATCCCCAGTGGTGCCAGAGCACTCTCTGGACTCACTGCACTGCATCCCCAGTGGTGCCAGTGCACTCTCTGGACTCACTGCAGTGCATCCCCAGTGGTGCCAGTGCACTCTCTGGACTCACTGTACTGCATCCCCAGTGGAGCCCGTGCACTCTCTGGACTCACTGAAGTGCAACACCAGTGGTGCCAGTGCACTCTCTGGACTCACTGCACTGCATCCCCAGTGGTGCTAGTGCACTCTGTGGACTCACTGCAGTGCATCCCCAGTGGTGCCAGTGCACTCTCTGGACTCACTGAAGGGCATTCTCAGTGGTGCCAGTGCACTCTCTGGACTCACTGCAGTGCATCTCCAGTGGTGCCAGTACACTCACTGGACTGACTGCACTGCATCCCCAGTGGTGCCAGTGCACTCTCTGGACTCACTGCACTGCATTCCCATTGGTGCCAGTGCATTCTCTGGACTCACCGCACTGCACCCTGAGTGGTGCCAGTGCACTCTCTGGACTCACTGCACCGCATCCCCAGTGGTGCCAGTGCACTCTCTGGAGTAACTGCAATGCATCACCAGTGGTGCCAGTGCACTCTCTGGACTCACTGCACTGCATCCCCAGTGGTGCCAGTGCACTCTCTGGACTCACTGCACTGCATCCCCAGTGGTTCCAGAGCACTCTCTGGACTCACTGCAGTGCATCCCCAGTGGTGCCAGTGCACTCTCTGGACTCACTGTACTGCATCCCCAGTGGTGCCAGTGCACTCTCTGGACTCACTGCACTGCATCCCCAGTGGTGCCAGTGCACTCTCTGGAGTCACTGCGCTGCATCTCCAGTGGTGGCAGTGCACTCTCTGGACTCACTGCAGTGCATCCCCAGTGTTGCCTGTGCACTCTCTGGAGTAAATGCAGTGCATCCCCAGTGGTGCCAAAGCACTCTCTGGACTCCCGGCACCGCATCCCCAGTGGTGCCAGGGCACTCTCTGGACTCACTGCAGTGCATCCCCAGTGGTGCCAGTGCACTCTCTGGAGTCACTGCAGTGCATCCCCAGTGGTGCCAATGCACTCTCTGGACCTCCGGCACCGCATCCCCAGTGGTGCCAGTGCACTCTCTGGACTCACGGCACTGCATCCCCATTGGTGCCAGTGCACTCTCTCGAGTCACTGCACTACATCCCCAGTGGTGCCAGTGCACTCTCTCGAGTCACTGCACTACATCCCCAGTGGTGCCAGTGCACTCACTGGACTCACTGTACTGCATCATCAGTGGTGCCAGTGCACTCTCTGGACTCACTGCACTGCATCCCCAGTGGTGCCAGTGCACTCTCTGGACTCACTGCACTGCATCCCCAGTGGTGCCAGTGCACTCACTGGACTCACTGCAGTGCATTCCCAGTGGTGCCAGTGCACTCTCTGGACTCATTGCACTGCATCCCCAGTGGTTCCAGTGCATTCACTGGACTCACTGTACAGCATCTCCAGTGGTGCCAGTGCACTCTCTGGACTCACTGCACTGCATCACCAGTGGTGCCGGTGCACTCACTGGATTCACTGCACTGCATCCCCAGTGGTGCTAGTGCACTCTCTGGACTCACTGCAGTGCATCCCCAGTGGTGCCAGTGCACTCTCTGGACTCACAGAAGTGCATTCTCAGTGGTGCCAGTGCACTCTCTGGACTCACTGCAGTGCATCCCCAGTGGTGCCAGTGCACTCACTGGACTCACTGCACTGCATCCCCAGTGATGCCAGTGCACTCTCTCGACTCACTGCAGGACATCCCCAGTGGTGCCAGTGCACTCTCTGGACTCACTGCACTGCATCCCCAGTGGTGCCAGCGCTATCCCTGGACTCACTGTAGTGCATCCCCAGTGGTGCCAGTGCACTCTCTGGACTCACTGCAGGGCATCCCCAGTGGTGCCAGTGCACTCACTGGACTCACTGCAGTGCATTCCCTCTGGTGCCAGTGCACTCTCTGGACTCACTGCAGTGCATCCCCAGTGGTGCCAGTGCACTCTCTGGACTCACAGAAGTGCATTCTCAGTGGTGCCAGTGCACTCTCTGGACTCACTGTACTGCATCCCCAGTGGTGCCAGTGCACTCTCTGGACTCACTGCAGGGCATCCCCAGTGGTGCCAGTGCACTCTCTTAGTCACTGCACTGCATCCCCAGTGGTGCCAGTGCTATCCCTGGACTCACTGTAGTGCATCCCCAGTGGTGCCAGTGCACTGGACTCACTGCAGGGCATCCCCAGTGGTGCCAGTGCACTCACTGAACTCACTGCAGTGCATTCCCTCTGGTGCCAGTGCACTCTCTGGACTCACTGCACTGCATCCCCAGTGGTGCCAGTGCACTCTCTGGACTCACTGCTGTGCATCACCTGTGGTGCCAGTGCACTCTCTGGACTCACTGAAGTGCATCCCCAGTGGTGCCAGTGCAATCTCTGGACTCACTGCACTGCATCCCCAGTGGTGCCAGTGCACACTCTGGACTCACTGCACTGCATCCCCAGTGGTGCCAGTGCACTCTCTGGACTCACTGCACTGCATCCCCAGTGGTGCCAGTGCACTCTCTGGACTCACTGCACTGCATACCCAGTGGTGCCAGTGCACTCTCTGGACTCAGTGCACTGCATCCCCAGTGGTGCCAGTGCACTCTCTGGACTCACTGCACTGCATCCCCAGTGGTGCCAGTGCACTCTCTGCACTCACTGCACTGCAGCCCCAGTGGTGCCAGTGCACTCTCTGGACTCACTGCACTACATCCCCAGTATTGCTAGTGCACTCTGTGGACTCACTGCACTGCATCCCCAGTGCTGCCTGTGCACTCACTGGACTCACTGCAGTGCATTCCCTCTGGTGCCAGTGCACTCTCTGGACTCACTGCACTGCATCCCCAGTGCTGCCTGTGCACTCACTGGACTCACTGCAGTGCATTCCCTCTGGTGCCAGTGCACTCTCTGGACTCACTGCAGTGCATCACCAGTGGTGCCAGTGCACTCTCTGGACTCACTGAATTGCATCCCCCGTGGTGCCAGTGCAAACTCTGGACTCACTGCACTGCATTCCCAGTGGTGCCAGTGGACACTCTGGACTCACTGCACTGCATCCCCAGTGGTGCCAGTGCACTCTCTGGACTCACTGCACTGCATTCCCAGTGGTGCCAGTGCACACTCTGGACTCACTGCACTGCATCCCCGGTGGTGCCAGAGCACTCTCTGGACTCACTGCACTGCATCCCCAGTGGTGCCAATGCACTCTCTGGACTCACTGCACTGCAGCCCCATTGGTGCCAGTGCACTCTCTGCACTCACTGCACTGCATCCCCAGTGGTGCCAGTGCACTCACTAGACTCACTGCAGTGCATTCCCTCTGGTGCCAGTGCACTCTCTGGACTCACTGCACTGCATCCCCAGTGGTGCCAGTGCAATCTCTGGACTCAGTGCAATGCATCCCCAGTGGTGCCAGTGCACTCTCTGGACTCACTGCAGTGCATCCCCAGTGGTGCCTGTGCACTCTCTGGACTAACTGAAGTGCATCCCCCGTGGTGCCAGTGCAATCTCTGAACTCACTGCACTGCATTCGCAGTGGTGCCAGTGCACACTCTGGACTCACTGCACTGCATCCCCAGTGGTGCCAGTGCACTCTCTTGACTCACTGCAGTGCATCCCCAGTGTTGCCAGTGCACTCTCTGGAATCACTGCACTGCATCCCCAGTGGTGCCAGTGCACTCTCTGGACTCACTGCACTGCATCCCCAGTGGTGCCAGAGCACTCTCTGGACTCACTGCACTGCATCCCCAGTGGTGCCAGTGCACTCTCTGGACTCACTGCACTGCATCCCCAGTGGTGCCAGTGCACTCTCTGGACTCACTGTACTGCATCCCCAGTGGAGCCCGTGCACTCTCTGGACTCACTGCACTGCATCCCCAGTGGTGCCAGTGCACTCTCTGGACTCACTGCACTTGCATCCCCAGTGGTGCTAGTGCACTCTGTGGACTCACTGCAGTGCATCCCCAGTGGTGCCAGTGCACTCTCTGGACTCACTGCACTGCATCCCCAGTGGTGCCAGTGCACTCTCTGGACTCACTGCACTGCATCCCCAGTGGTGCCAGTACACTCACTGGACTGACTGCACTGCATCCCCAGTGGTGCCAGTGCATTCTCTGGACTCACTGCACCGCATCCCCAGTGGTGCCAGTGCACTCTCTGGAGTAACTGCACTGCATCCCCAGTGGTGCCAGTGCACTCTCTGGACTCACTGCACTGCATCCCCAGTGGTGCCAGAGCACTCTCTGGACTCACTGCAGTGCATCCCCAGTGGTGCCAGTGCACTCTCTGGACTCACTGCACTGCATCCCCAGTGGTTCCAGTGCACTCTCTGGAGTAACTGCAGTGCATCCCCAGTGGTGCCAAAGTACTCTCTGGACTCCCGGCACCGCATCCCCAGTGGTGCCAGTGCACTCTCTGGACTCACTGTACTGCATCCCCAGTGGTGCCAGTGCACTCTCTGGACTCACTGCACTGCATCCCCAGTGGTGCCAGTGCACTCTCTGGACTCACTGTACTGCATCCCCACTGGTGCCAGTGCACTCTCTGGACTCGGTGCACTGCATCCCAAGTGGTGCCAGTGCACTCTCTGGACTCACTGCACTGCATCCCCAGTGGTGCCAGTGCACTCTCTGGACTCACTGCAGTGCATCCCCAGTGGTGCCAGTGCACTCTCTGGACTCACTGCAGTGCATCCCCAGTGTTGCCTGTGCACTCTCTGGAGTCACTGCAGTGCATTCCCAGTGGTGCCAATGCACTCTCTGGACCTCCGGCACCGCATCCCCTGTGGTGCCAGTGCACTCTCTGGACTCACTGCAGTGCATCCCCAGTGGTGCCAGTGCACTCTCTGGACTCACTGTACTGCATCCGCAGTGGTGCCAGTGCACTCTGTGGACTCACTGCAGTGCATCCCCAGTGGTGCCAATGCACTCTCTGGACTCACTGCACTGCATCCCCAGTGGTGCCAGTGCACTCACTGGACTCACTGTACTGCATCACAGGTGGTGCCAGTGCACTCTCTGGACTCAGTGCACTGCATCCCCAGTGGTTCCAGTGCATTCACTGGACTCACTGTATTGCATCTCCAGTGGTGCCAGTGCACTCTCTGGACTCACTGCACTGCATCCCCAGTGGTGCCAGTGCACTCACTGGATTCACTGCACTGCATCCCCAGTGGTGCTAGTGCACTCTCTGGACACACTGCAGTGCATCCCCAGTGGTGCCAGTGCACTCTCTGGACTCACTGAAGTGCATTCTCAGTGGTGCCAGTGCACTCTCTGGACTCACTGCAGTGCATCCCCAGTGGCGCCAGTGCACTCACTGGACTCACTGCACTGCATCCCCAGTGGTGCCAGTGCACTCTCTGGACTCACTGCACTGCATCCCCAGTGGTGCCAGTGCAATCTCTGGACTCACTGCACTGCATCCCCATTGGTGCCAGTGCATTCTCTGGACTCACCGCACTGCACCCTGAGTGGTGCCAGTGCACTCTCTGGACTCACTGCACCGCATCCCCAGTGGTGCCATTGCACTCTCTGGAATCACTGCGTGTCATCTCCAGTGGTGGCAGTGCACTCTCTGGACTCACTGCACTGCATCCCCAGTGGTGCCTGTGCACTCTCTGGAGTAACTGCAGTGCATCCCCAGTGGTGCCAAAGCACTCTCTGGACTCCCGGCACCGCATCCCCAGTGGTGCCAGTGCACTCTCTGGGCTCACTGCAGTGCATCCCCATTGGTGCCAGTGCACTCTCTGGAGTCACTGCAGTGCATCCCCAGTGGTGCCAATGCACTCTCTGGACCTCCGGCACCGCATCCCCTGTGGTGCCAGTGCACTCTCTGGACTCGCGGCACTGCATCCCCAGTGGTGCCAGTGCACTCTCTCGAGTCACTGCACTACATCCCCAGTGGTGCCAGTGCACTCACTGGACTCACTGTACAGCATCCCCAGTGGTGCCAGTGCACTCTGTGGACTCACTGCACTGCATCCCCAGTGGTGCCAGTACACTCACTGGACTCACTGTACTGCATCACCAGTGGTGCCAGTGCACTCTCTGGACTCAGTGCACTGCATCCCCAGTGGTTCCAGTGCATTCACTGGACTCACTGTACTGCATCTCCAGTGGTGCCAGAGCACTCTCTGGACTCACTGCACTGCATCACCAGTGGTGCCAGTGCACTCACTGGATTCACTGCACTGCATCCCCAGTGGTGCTAGTGCACTCTCTGGACTCACTGCAGTGCATCCCCAGTGGTGCCAGTGCACTCTCTGTACTCACTGAAGTGCATCCTCAGTGGTGCCAGTACACTCTCTGGACTCACTTCACTGCATCCCCAGTGGTGCCAGTGCACTCTCTGGACTCACTGCTCTGCATTCCCAGTGGTGACAGTGAAGTCTTTGGACTCACTGCACTGCATCCCCAGTGGTACCAGTGCAATCTCTGGACTCACTGCACTGCATCCCCAGTGGTGCCAGTGCACTCTCTGGACTCACTGCACTGCATCCCCATTGGTGCCATTACATTCTCTGGACTCACCACACTGCACCCTGAGTGGTGCCAGTGCACTCTCTGGACTCACTGCACCGCATCCCCAGTGGTGCCAGTGCACTCTCTGGACTGACTGGACACATCCCCAGTGGAGCCAGTGCACTCTCTGGACTCACTGCAGTGCACCCCCAGTGGTGCCAGTGCACTCTCTGGACTCACTGCACTGCATCCCCAGTGGAGCCAGTGCACTCTCTGGACTCACTGCAGTGCATCCCCAGTGGTGCCAGTGCACTCTCTGGACTCACTGAAGTGCATTCTCAGTGGTGCCAGTGCACTCTCTGGACTCACTGCAGTGCATCCCCAGTGGTGCCAGTGCACTCTCTGGACTCACTGCACTGCATCCCCAGTGGTGCCAGTGCACTCTCTGGACTCACTGCAGGGCATCCCCAGTGGTGCCAGTGCACTCTCTGGACTCACTGCAGTGCATCCCCAGTGGTGCCAGTGCACTCTCTGGACTCACTGTACTGCATCCCCAGTGGAGCCCGTGCACTCTCTGGACTCACTGCACTGCATCCCCAGTGGTGCCAGTGCACTCTCTGGACTCACTGCACTTGCATCCCCAGTGGTGCTAGTGCACTCTGTGGACTCACTGCAGTGCATCCCCAGTGGTGCCAGTACACTCACTGGACTCACTGTACTGCATCACCAGTGGTGCCAGTGCACTCTCTGGACTCAGTGCACTGCATCCCCAGTGGTTCCAGTGCATTCACTGGACTCACTGTACTGCATCTCCAGTGGTGCCAGAGCACTCTCTGGACTCACTGCACTGCATCACCAGTGGTGCCAGTGCACTCACTGGATTCACTGCACTGCATCCCCAGTGGTGCTAGTGCACTCTCTGGACTCACTGCAGTGCATCCCCAGTGGTGCCAGTGCACTCTCTGTACTCACTGAAGTGCATCCTCTGTGGTGCCAGTACACTCTCTGGACTCACTTCACTGCATCCCCAGTGGTGCCAGTGCACTCTCTGGACTCACTGCTCTGCATTCCCAGTGGTGACAGTGAAGTCTTTGGACTCACTGCACTGCATCCCCAGTGGTACCAGTGCAATCTCTGGACTCACTGCACTGCATCCCCAGTGGTGCCAGTGCACTCTCTGGACTCACTGCACTGCATCCCCATTGGTGCCATTACATTCTCTGGACTCACCGCACTGCACCCTGAGTGGTGCCAGTGCACTCTCAGGACTCACTGCACCGCATCCCCAGTGGTGCCAGTGCACTCTCTGGACTAACTGCAGTGCATCCCCAGTGGAGCCAGTGCACTCTCTGGACTCACTGCAGTGCACCCCCAGTGGTGCCAGTGCACTCTCTGGACTCACTGCACTGCATCCCCAGTGGAGCCAGTGCACTCTCTGGACTCACTGCAGTGCATCCCCAGTGGTGCCAGTACACTCTCTGGACTCACTGAAGTGCATTCTCAGTGGTGCCAGTGCACTCTCTGGACTCACTGCAGTGCATCCCCAGTGGTGCCAGTGCACTCTCTGGACTCACTGCACTGCATCCCCAGTGGTGCCAGTGCACTCTCTGGAGTCACTGCAGTGCATCCCCAGTGGTGCCAGTGCACTCTCTGGACTCACTGCAGTGCATCCCCAGTGGTGCCAGTGCACTCTCTGGACTCACTGTACTGCATCCCCAGTGGAGCCCGTGCACTCTCTGGACTCACTGCACTGCATCCCCAGTGGTGCCAGTGCACTCTCTGGACTCACTGCACTTGCATCCCCAGTGGTGCTAGTGCACTCTGTGGACTCACTGCAGTGCATCCCCAGTGGTGCCAGTGCACTCTCTGGACTCACTGAACTGCATCCCCAGTGGTGCCAGTGCACTCTCTGGACTCACTGCACTGCATCCCCAGTGGTGCCAGTACACTCACTGGACTGACTGCACTGCATCCCCAGTGGTGCCAGTGCACTCTCTGGACTCACTGCACTGCATCCCCAGTGGTGCCAGTGCATTCTCTGGACTCACTGCACCGCATCCCCAGTGGTGCCAGTGCACTCTCTGGAGTAACTGCACTGCATCCCCAGTGGTGCCAGTGCACTCTCTGGACTCACTGCACTGCATCCCCAGTGGTGCCAGAGCACTCTCTGGACTCACTGCAGTGCATCCCCAGTGGTGCCAGTGCACTCTCTGGACTCACTGCACTGCATCCCCAGTGGTTCCAGTGCACTCTCTGGAGTAACTGCAGTGCATCCCCAGTGGTGCCAAAGTACTCTCTGGACTCCCGGCACCGCATCCCCAGTGGTGCCAGTGCACTCTCTGGACTCACTGTACTGCATCCCCAGTGGTGCCAGTGCACTCTGTGGACTCACTGCACTGCATCCCCAGTGGTGCCAGTGCACTCTCTGGACTCACTGTACTGCATCCCCACTGGTGCCAATGCACTCTCTGGACTCGGTGCACTGCATCCCAAGTGGTGCCAGTGCACTCTCTGGACTCACTGCACTGCATCCCCAGTGGTGCCAGTGCACTCTCTGGACTCACTGCAGTGCATCCCCAGTGGTGCCAGTGCACTCTCTGGACTCACTGCAGTGCATCCCCAGTGTTGCCTGTGCACTCTCTGGAGTCACTGCAGTGCATTCCTAGTGGTGCCAATGCACTCTCTGGACCTCTGGCACCGCATCCCCTGTGGTGCCAGTGCACTCTCTGGACTGACTGCAGTGCATCCCCAGTGGTGCCAGTGCACTCTCTGGACTCACTGTACTGCATCCCCAGTGGTGCCAGTGCACTCTCTGGACTCACTGCAGTGCATCCCCAGTGGTGCCAGTGCACTCACTGGACTCACTGCACTGCATCCCCAGTGATGCCAGTGCACTCTCTCGACTCACTGCAGGACATCCCCAGTGGTGCCAGTGCACTCTCTGGACTCACTGCACTGCATCCCCAGTGGTGCCAGTGCACTCACTGGACTCACTGCACTGCATCCCCAGTGATGCCAGTGCACTCTCTCGACTCACTGCAGTGCATCCCCAGTGTTGCCTGTGCACTCTCTGGAGTCACTGCAGTGCATTCCTAGTGGTGCCAATGCACTCTCTGGACCTCTGGCACCGCATCCCCTGTGGTGCCAGTGCACTCTCTGGACTGACTGCAGTGCATCCCCAGTGGTGCCAGTGCACTCTCTGGACTCACTGTACTGCATCCCCAGTGGTGCCAGTGCACTCTGTGGACTCACTGCAGTGCATCCCCAGTGGTGCCAGTGCACTCTCTGGACTCACTGCACTGCATCCCCAGTGGTGCCAGTGCACTCACTGGACTCACTGTACTGCATCACAGGTGGTGCCAGTGCACTCTCTGGACTCAGTGCACTGCATCCCCAGTGGTTCCAGTGCATTCACTGGACTCACTGTATTGCATCTCCAGTGGTGCCAGTGCACTCTCTGGACTCACTGCACTGCATCCCCAGTGGTGCCAGTGCACTCACTGGATTCACTGCACTGCATCCCCAGTGGTGCTAGTGCACTCTCTGGACTCACTGCAGTGCATCCCCAGTGGTGCCAGTGCACTCTCTGGACTCACTGAAGTGCATTCTCAGTGGTGCCAGTGCACTCTCTGGACTCACTGCAGTGCATCCCCAGTGGCGCCAGTGCACTCACTGGACTCACTGCAGTGCATCCCCAGTGGTGCCAGTGCACTCTCTGGACTCACTGCACTGCATCCCCAGTGGTGCCAGTGCAATCTCTGGACTCACTGCACTGCATCCCCATTGGTGCCAGTGCATTCTCTGGACTCACCGCACTGCACCCTGAGTGGTGCCAGTGCACTCTCTGGACTCACTGCACCGCATCCCCAGTGGTGCCATTGCACTCTCTGGAATCACTGCGTGTCATCTCCAGTGGTGGCAGTGCACTCTCTGGACTCACTGCAGTGCATCCCCAGTGTTGCCTGTGCACTCTCTGGAGTAACTGCAGTGCATCCCCAGTGGTGCCAAAGCACTCTCTGGACTCCCGGCACCGCATCCCCAGTGGTGCCAGTGCACTCTCTGGGCACACTGCAGTGCATCCCCATTGGTGCCAGTGCACTCTCTGGAGTCACTGCAGTGCATCCCCAGTGGTGCCAATGCACTCTCTGGACCTCCGGCACCGCATCCCCTGTGGTGCCAGTGCACTCTCTCGAGTCACTGCACTACATCCCCAGTGGTGCCAGTGCACTCACTGGACTCACTGTACTGCATCCCCAGTGGTGCCAGTGCACTCTGTGGACTCACTGCACTGCATCCCCAGTGGTGCCAGTACACTCACTGGACTCACTGTACTGCATCACCAGTGGTGCCAGTGCACTCTCTGGACTCAGTGCACTGCATCCCCAGTGGTTCCAGTGCATTCACTGGACTCACTGTACTGCATCTCCAGTGGTGCCAGAGTACTCTCTGGACTCACTGCACTGCATCACCAGTGGTGCCAGTGCACTCACTGGATTCACTGCACTGCATCCCCAGTGGTGCCAGTGCACTCTCTGGACTCACTGCAGTGCATCCCCAGTGGTGCCAGTGCACTCTCTGGACTCACTGCAGTGCATCCTCAGTGGTGCCAGTGCACTCTCTGGACTCACTTCACTGCATCCCCAGTGGTGCCAGTGCACTCTCTGGACTCACTGCTCTGCATTCCCAGTGGTGACAGTGAAGTCTTTGGACTCACTGCACTGCATCCCCAGTGGTGCCAGTGCAATCTCTGGACTCACTGCACTGCATCCCCAGTGGTGCCAGTGCACTCTCTGGACTCACTGCACTGCATCCCCATTGGTGCCATTACATTCTCTGGACTCACCGCACTGCACCCTGAGTGGTGCCAGTGCACTCTCTGGACTCACTGCACCGCATCCCCAGTGGTGCCAGTGCACTCTCTGGACTGACTGGACACATCCCCAGTGGAGCCAGTGCACTCTCTGGACTCACTGCAGTGCACCCCCAGTGGTGCCAGTGCACTCTCTGGACTCACTGCACTGCATCCCCAGTGGAGCCAGTGCACTCTCTGGACTCACTGCAGTGCATCCCCAGTGGTGCCAGTGCACTCTCTGGACTCACTGAAGTGCATTCTCAGTGGTGCCAGTGCACTCTCTGGACTCACTGCAGTGCATCCCCAGTGGTGCCAGTGCACTCTCTGGACTCACTGCACTGCATCCCCAGTGGTGCCAGTGCACTCTCTGGACTCACTGCAGGGCATCCCCAGTGGTGCCAGTGCACTCTCTGGACTCACTGCAGTGCATCCCCAGTGGTGCCAGTGCTATCCCTGGACTCAGTGTAGTGCATCCCCAGTGGTGCCAGTGCACTCTCTGGACTCACTGTAGGGCATCCCCAGTGGTGCCAGTGCACTCTCTGGACTCACTGCACTGCATCCCCAGTGGTGCCAGTGCACTCTCTGGACTCACTGCAGGGCATCCCCAGTGGTGCCAGTGCACTCTCTGGACTCACTGCACTGCATCCCCAGTGGTGCCAGTGCTATCCCTGGACTCAGTGTAGTGCATCCCCAGTGGTGCCAGTGCACTCTCTGGACTCACTGCACCGCATCCCCAGTGGTGCCAGTGCACTCTCTGGACTCACTGCACTGCATCCCCAGTGGTGCCAGTGCACTCTCTGGACTCACTGTACTGCATCCCCAGTGGTGCCAGTGCACTCTCTGGACTCACCGCACTGCACCCTGAGTGGTGCCAGTGCACTCTCTGGACTCACTGCGCCGCATCCCCAGTGGTGCCAGTGCACTCTCTGGACTCACCGCACTGCATTCCCAGTGGTGACAGTGAAGTCTTTGGACTCACTGCACTCCATCCCCACTGGTGCCTTTGCACTCCCTGGACTCACTGCACCGCTCCAGCCGCGGTACCCTCCAGCCGTGGCAGCCGCTCCACTCGGTAGCGGCTGGAGCGGCTGCCGCGGCTGGAGCGGCTGGAGCGGCTGCCGCGGCTGGAGCGGCTGGCGCGGCTGGAGGGGCTACCGCGGCTGGAGCGGTTAACGCGGCTGGAGCGGATGCCGATTCTGGAGCGGATGCCGCGGCTGGTGTGGCTGGAGAGGCTGCCGCGGCTGGAGCAGTGCAGTGAGTCCAGAGAGTGCACTGGCACCTTGGGGATTAAGTGCAGTGAGTCCAGAGAGTGCACTGGCACCACTGGTGATGCAGTGCAGTGAGTCCAGAGAGTGCACTGGCACCACTGGGGATGCAGTGCCGTGAGTCCAGAGAGTGCCCCGGCCACACTGGGAATGCACTACAGTGACTGCAGAGAGTGTACTGACAACACTGCGGATGCAGTGCCGCGAGTCCAGAGAGTGCACTGGCACCACTGGGGATGTGGTGCCAGGAGTCCAGAGAGTGCTTTGGCACCACTGTGGATGCACTGCAGTGACTCCAGAGAGTGCACTGGCACCATTGGGGATGCACTGCAGTTAATCCAGAGAGTGCACTGGCCCCACTGGCGATGCGGTGCACTGAGTCCAGAGAGTGCACTGGCACCACTGGGGATAGGGTGCCGGGAGTCCAGAGTGTGCACTGACACCACTGGGGATGCGGTGCCTGGAGTGCATAGAGTAATTTCGCACCACTGGGGATGCACTGCAGTTACTCCAGAGAGTGCACTGGCACCACTGGGGATGCAGTGCAGTGAGTCCAGACAGTGCACAGGCAGCACTGGGGATGCAGCGCAGTGAGTCCAGAGAGTGCACTGACACCAGTGGGAATGCGGTGCAGTGAGTCCAGAGAGTGCATTGGCACCACTGGGGATGCACTGCAGTGAGTCCAGAGTGCACTAGCACCACTGGGGATGCACTGCAGTGAGTCCAGAGAGTGCACTAGCACCACTGGGGATGCAGTGCAGTGAGTCCAGAGAGTGCACTAGCACCACTGGTGATGCAGTGCAGTGAGTCCAGAGAGTGCCGCTCCAGCCTCGGCATCCGCTCCAGCCCAGTCAACCGCTGCATCCGCGGTAGCCCCTCCAGCCGCGGCAGACGCTCCAGCCGCGGCAGCCGCTCCAGCCGCTCCAGCCGCGGCAGCCGCTCCAGCCCCTCCAGCCGCGCCAGCCGCTCCAGCCGCGGCAGCCGCTCCATCCGCGGCAGCCGCTCCAGCCGCTCCAGCCGCGGCAGCCGCTCCAGCCGCGGCAGCCGCTCCAGCCGCGGCAGCCGCTCCAGCCGCTACCGAGTGGAGCGGCTGCCACCGCCGGAGGGATACCGCGGCTGGAGCGGCTGCCGCGGCTGGAGCAGTGCAGTGAGTCCAGGGAGTGCACTGGCACCACTGGGGATGCAGCGCAGTGACTTCAGAGAGTGCACTGACACCACTGGGGATGCGGTGCAGTGAGTCCAGAGAGTGCACTGGCACCACTCAGGGTGCAGTGCGGTGAGTCCAGAGAGTGCACTGGCACCACTGGGGATGCAGTACAGTGAGTCCAGAGAGTGCACTGGCACCACTGGGGATGCAGTGCAGTGAGTCCAGAGAGTGCACTGGCACCACTGAGGATGCACTGCAGTGAGTCCAGAGAGTGCACTGGCACCACTGGTGATGCAGTGCAGTGAGTCCAGAGAGTGCACTGGAACCACTGGGGATGCACTGCAGTGAGTCCAGAGAGTGCACTAGCACCACTGGGGATGCAGTGCAGTGAGTCCAGAGAGTGCACTGGCACCACTGGGGATGCACTGCAGTGAGTCCAGAGAGTGCACTGGCACCACTGGGGATGCACTGCAGTGAGTCCAGAGAGTGCACTGGCACCACTGGTGATGCAGTGCAGTGAGTCCAGAGAGTGCCGCTCCAGCCTCGGCATCCGCTCCAGCCGCGTCAACCGCTCCAGCCGCGGTCGCCCCTCCAGCCGCGGCAGACGCTCTAGACGCTCCAACCGCGTCAGCCTCTCCAGCCGCGTTAGCCCCACCAGCCGCGGCAGCCGCTCCAGCCGCGGCAGCCGCTCCAGCCGCTCCTGCCGCTCCAGCCGCGGCAGCCGCTCCAAACGCGGCAGGCGCTCTAGCCGTGTCAGCCGCTCCAGCCGCTCCAGCCGCGGCAGCCGCTCCAGCCGCTGCCGAGTGGAGCTGCTGCCACGGCAAGAGTGGTTGCCGCGGTTGGAGCGCCTGCCGCGTTTGGAGCGGCTACCGCGTCTGCCGCGGCTGGAGCGGCTGTAGCGGCTGCCGCGGTCGGAGAGTCTGCCGCGTATGCCGCGGACGGAGAGCTGCCGCGGCTGGAGCGGCTGCCGCGGCTGCCGCGGCTGCCGAGGCTGGAGGGCTACCGCGGCTGGAGAGACTGCCGCGGCTGGAGCAGTGCAGTGAGTCCAGAGAGTGCACTGGCAACACTGGGGATGCAGTGCAGTGAGTCCAGAGAGTGCACTGGCACCACTGGGGATGCACTGCAGTGAGTCCAGAGAGTGCACTGGCAACACTGGGGATGCAGTACAGTGAGTCCAGAGAGTGCACTGGCACCACTGGGGATGCAGTTCAGTGAGTCCAGAGAGTGCACTGGCACCACTGGGGATGCAGTGCAGTGAGTCCAGTGAGTGCACTGGCACCACTGGGGATGCAGTGCAGTGAGTCCAGAGAGTGCACTGGCACCACTGGGGATGCAGTGCAGTGAGTACAGAGAGTGCACTGGCACTACTGGTGATGCAGTTTAGTGAGTCCAGAGAGTGCACTGGCACCACTGGGGATGCAGTGCAGTGAGTCCAGTGAGTGAACTGGAACCACAGAGGATGCCCTGCAGTGAGTCCAGAGAGTGCAATGTCACCACTGGGGATGTAGTACAGTGAGTCCACAGAGTGCACTGGCACCACTGGGGATGCAGTGCAGTGAATCCAGTGAGTGCACTGGCACCACTGGGGATGCAGTGCAGTGAGTCCAGAGAGTGCACTGGCACCACTCGGGATGCACTGCATTTACTCCAGAGACTGCACTGGCACCACTGGGGATGCAGTGCAGTGAGTGCAGAGAGTGCACTGGCACCACTGGGGATGCAGTGCAGTGAGTCCACAGAGTGCACTGGCACCACTGGGGATGCAGTGCAGTGAGTCCACAGAGTGCACTGGCACCACTGGGGATGCAGTGCAGTGAATCCAGTGAGTGCACTGGCACCACTGGGGATGCAGTTCAGTGAGTCCAGAGAGTGCACTGGCACCACTGGAGATGAAGTCCAGTGAGTCTAGTGAATGCACTGGCAGCATTGGGGATGCAGTGCAGTGAGTCCAGAGAGTGCACTGGCACCACTGGTGATGCAGTATATTGAGTCCAGAGAGTGCACTGGCACCACAGGGGATGCACTGCAGTTAGTCCAGAGAGTGCACTGGCACCACTGGGGATGCAATACAGTGAGTACAGAGATTGCACTGGCACCACTGGGGATGCAGTGCAGTGAGTCCAGAGAGTGCACTGGCACCACTGGGGATGCAGTGCAGTGAGTCCAGAGAGTGCACTGGCGCCACTGGGGATGCACTTCAGTGAGTCCAGAGAGTGCACTGGCACCACTGGGGATGCACTGCAGTGAGTCCAGAGAGTGCACTGTCACCACTGGTGATGCAGTACAGTGAGTCCAGAGAGTGCACTGGCACCACTGGGGATGCAGTGCAGTGAGTCCAGAGAGTGCACTAGCACCACCAGGGATGCAGTGTAGTGAATCCTGTTAGTACACTGGCACCAGTGGGGATGCAGGGCAGTGAGTCGAGAGAGCTCAATGGCACCACTGGGGATGCACTGCAGTGAGTCCAGAGAGTGCACTGGCACTACTGGAGATGCAGTACAGTGAGTCCAGAGAGTGCACTGGCACCACTGGGGATGCAGTGCAGTTAGTCCAGAGAGTTCACTGGCACCACTGGGGCTGCAGTGCAGTGAGTCCAGAGAGTGCACTGGCACCCCTGGGGATGCAGTGCAGTGAGTCCAGAGAGTGCACTGGCACCACGGGGGATGCACTGCAGTGAGTCCAGAGATTGCACTGGCACCACTGGGGATGCAGTACAGTGAGTCCACAGAGTGCACTGGCACCACTGGGGATGCAGTACAGTGAGTCCAGAGAGTGCACTGGCACCACTGGGGATGCAGTGCAGTGAGTCCAGAGAGTGCACTGGCAACACTGGGGATGCAGTGCAGTGAGTCCAGAGACTTCACTGGCTCCACTGGGGATGCAGTGCAGTGAGTCCAGAGAGTGCTCTGGCACCAATGGGGATGCCCTGCAGTGAGTCCAGAGAGGGCACTGGCACCACTGGGGATGCAGTGCAGTGAGTCCAGAGAGTGCACTGGCACCAATGGGGATGTGTCCAGTGAGTCCAGTGAGTGCACTGGCACCACTGGGGATGCAGTACAGTGAGTCCAGAGAGTGCACAGGCACGACTGGGGATGCACTGCAGTGAGTCCAGAGAGTGCACTGGCACCACTGGGGATGCAGTGCAGTGAGTCCAGAGAGTGCACTGGAACCACTGGGGATACAGTGCAGTGAGTCCAGAGAGTGCACTGGCACCACTGGGGATGCAGTGCAGTGAGTCCAGAGAGTGCACTGGCACCACTGGGGATGCAGTGCAGTGAGTCCAGAGAGTGCACTGGCACAACCTGTGATGCAGTACAGTGTGTCCAGTGAGTGCACTGGCACAACTGGGGATGCAGTGCTGTGACTCCGGAGATCGCACTGGCACCACTGGGGATGCAGTGCAGTCAGTCCAGTGAGTACACTAGCACCACTGGGGATGCAGTGCAGTGAGTCCAGAGAGTGCACTGGCACCACTGGGGATGCACTGCAGTGAGTCCAGAGAGTGCACTGGCACCACTGCGGATGCAGTGCAGTGAGTCCAGTGAGTGCACTAGCACCACTGGGGGTGCAGTACAGTGAGTCCAGAGAGTGCACTGGCACCACTGGGGATGCACTGCAGTGAGTCCAGACAGTGCACTGGCACCACTGGGGATGCCCTGCAGTGAGTCCAGACAGTGCACTGGCACCACTGGGGATGCCCTGCAGTGAGTCCAGAGAGTGCACTGGCACCACTGGGGATGCAGTGCAGTGAGTCCAGAGAGTGCACTGGCACCACTGGGGATGCAGTGCAGTGAGTCCAGAGAGTGCACTGGCACCACTGGGGATGCAGTACAGTGAGTCCAATGAGTGCACTGGCACCACTGGGGATGCCCTGCAGTGAGTCCAGAGAGTGCACTGGCACCACTGGGGATGCCCTGCAGTGAGTCCAGAGAGTGCACTGGCACCACTGGTGATGCAGTGCAGTGAGTCCAGAGAGTGCACTGGCAGCACTGGGGTTGCAGTGCAGTGAGTCCAGAGAGTGCACTGGCACCACAGGTGATGCACTCCAGTGAGTCCAGAGAGTGCACTGGCACCACTGGGGATGCCCTGCAGTGAGTCCATAGAGTGCACTGGCACCACTGGGGATGCAGTGCAGTGAGTCCAGAGAGTGCACTGGCACCACTGGGGATGCACTGCAGTGAGTCCAGAGAGTGCACTGGCACCACTGAGAATGCACTTCATAGAGTGCAGAGAGTGCACTGGCACCACTGGGGATGCACTGCAGTGACTCCAGAGAGTGCACTGGCAGCACTGGGGATGCAGTGCAGTGAGTCCAGAGAGTGCACTGGCACCACTGGGGATGCAGTACAGTGAGTCCAGAGAGTGCTTTGGCACCACTGGGGATGCAGTGCAGTGAGTCCAGAGAGTGCACTGGCACCACTGGGGATGCGGTGCAGTGAGTCCAGAGAGTGCTTTGGCACCACTGGGGATGCACTGCAGTTACTCCAGAGACTGCACTGGCACCACTGGGGATGAACTGCAGTGAGTACAGAGAGTGCAGTGGCACCACTGGGGATGCCCTGCAGTGAGTCCAGAGAGTGCACTGTCACCACTGGGGATGCAGTACAGTGAGTCCAGAGAGTGCACTGGCTCCACTGGGGATGCAGTGCAGTGTGTCCAGAGAGTGCACTGGCACCACTGGAGATGCAGTGCAGTGAATCCAGTGAGTGCACTGGCACCACTGGGGATGCAGTGCAGTGAGTCCAGAGAGTGCACTGGCACCACTGGGGATGCAGTGCAGTGAGTCCAGAGATTGCACTGGCACCACTGGGGATGCAGTGCAGTGAGTCCAGAGACTTCACTGGCACCACTGGGAATGCAGTGCAGTGAGTCCAGAGAGTGCACTGGCACCAATGGGGATGCCCTGCAGTGAGTCCAGAGAGTGCACTGGCACCACTGGGGATGCAGTGCAGTGAGTCCAGAGAGTGCACTGGCACCACTGCGGATGTGTCCAGTGAGTCCAGTGAGTGCAATGGCACCACTGGGGATGCACTGCAGTGAGTCCAGAGAGTGCACTGGCACCACTGGGGATGCACTGCAGTGAGTCCAGAGATTGCACTGGCACCACTGGGGATACAGTGCAGTGAGTCCAGAGAGTGCACTGGCACCACTGGGTATGCAGTGCAGTGAGAACAGAGAGTGCACTGGCACCAGTGGGGATGCAGTGCAGTGAGAACAGAGAGTGCACTGGCAACACTGGGGATGCAGTGCAGTGAGTCCAGAGAGTGCACTGGCACCACTGGGGATGCAGTACAGTGAGTCCAGTGAGTGCACTGGCACCACTGGGGATGCCCTGCAGTGAGTCCAGAGAGTGCACTGGCACCACTGGGGATGCAGTGCAGTGAGTCCAGAGAGTGCACTGGCAGCACTGGGGTTGCAGTGCAGTGAGTCCAGAGAGTGCACTGGCTGCACTGGGGATGCAGTACAGTGAGTCCAGAGAGTGCACTGGCACCACTGGGGATGCCCTGCAGTGAGTCCATAGAGTGCACTGGCACCACTGGGGATGCAGTGCAGTGAGTCCAGAGAGTGCACTGGCACCACTGGGGATGCACTGCAGTGAGTCCACAGAGTGCACTGGTACCACTGAGAATGCACTTCATAGAGTGCAGAGAGTGCACTGGCACCACTGGGGTTGCACTGCAGTGACTCCAGAGAGTGCACTGGCAGCACTGGGGATGCACTGCAGTGAGTCCAGAGAGTGCACTGGCACCACTGGGGATGCAGTGCAGTGAGTCCAAAGAGTGCACTGGCACCACTGGGGATGCAGTGCAGTGAGTCCAGAGAGTGCACTGGCACCACTGGGGATGCGGTGCCGGGAGTCCAGAGAGTGCTTTGGCACCTTGGGGATGCACTGCAGTTACTCCAGAGACTGCACTGGCACCACTGGGGATGCAGTGCAGTGAGTGCAGAGAGTGCACTGGCACCACTGGGGATGCACTGCAGTGAGTACAGAGAGTGCAGTGGCACCACTGGGGATGCCCTGCAGTGAGTCCAGAGAGTGCACTGTCACCACTGGGGATGCAGTACAGTGAGTCCAGAGAGTGCACTGGCACCACTGGGGATGCAGTGCAGTGTGTCCAGAGAGTGCACTGGCACCACTGGAGATGCAGTGCAGTGAATCCAGTGAGTGCACTGGCACCACTGGGGATGCAGTGCAGTGAGTCCAGAGAGTGCACTGGCACCACTGGGGATGCAGTGCAGTGAGTCCAGAGACTTCACTGGCACCACTGGGAATGCAGTACAGTGAGTCCAGAGAGTGCACTGGCACCAATGGGGATGCCCTGCAGTGAGTCCAGAGAGTGCACTGGCACCACTGGGGATGCAGTGCAGTGAGTCCAGAGAGTGCTCTGGCACCACTGGGGATGTGTCCAGTGAGTCCAGTGAGTGCAATGGCACCACTGGGGATGCACTGCAGTGAGTCCAGAGAGTGCACTGGCACCACTGGGGATGCAGTGCAGTGAGAACAGAGAGTGCACTGCCACCACTGGGGATGCAGTGCAGTGAGTCCAGAGAGTGCACTGGCACCTCTGGGGATGCACTTCAGTGTCTACAGAGAGTGCACTGACACCACTGGGGATACAGTGCAGTGAGTCCAGAGAGTGCACTGGCACCACTGGGGATGCAGTGCAGTGAGTCCAGAGAGTGCTCTGGCACCACTGGGGATGCAGTGCAGTGAGTCCAGAGAGTACACTGGCACCACTGGGGATGCAGTGCAGTGAGTCCAGAGAGTGCACTGGCACCACTGGGGATGCACTGCAGTGAGTCCAGAGAGTGCACTGGCACCACTGGGGATGCACTGCAGTGAGTCCAGTGAATGCACTGGCACCACTGGGGATGCTGTGCAGTGAGTGCAGAGAGTTCACTGGCACCACTGGGAATGCAGAGAAGTGAGTCCAGAGAGTGCACTGGCACCACTAGGGATGCAGTGCAGTGAGTCCATAGAGTGCACTGGCACCACTGGGGGTGCAGTACAGTGAGTCCAGAGAGTGCACTGGCACCACTGGGGATGCACTGCAGTGAGTCCAGAGAGTGCACTGGCACCACTGAGAATGCACTTCATAGAGTGCAGAGAGTGCACTGGCACCACTGGGGATGCACTGCAGTGAGTCCATAGAGTGCACTGGCACCACTGGGGATGCAGTGCAGTGAGTCCAGAGAGTGCACTGGCACCACTGGGGATGCACTGCAGTGAGTCCAGAGAGTGCACTGGCACCACTGAGAATGCACTTCATAGAGTGCAGAGAGTGCACTGGCACCACTGGGGATGCACTGCAGTGACTCCAGAGAGTGCACTGGCAGCACTGGGGATGCAGTGCAGTGAGTCCAGAGAGTGCACTGGCACCACTGGGGATGCAGTACAGTGAGTCCAGAGAGTGCACTGGCACCACTGGGGATGCAGTGCAGTGAGTCCAGAGAGTGCACTGGCACCACTGGGGATGCGGTGCAGTGAGTCCAGAGAGTGCTTTGGCACCACTGGGGATGCACTGCAGTTACACCAGAGACTGCACTGGCACCACTGGGGATGAACTGCAGTGAGTACAGAGAGTGCAGTGGCACCACTGGGGATGCCCTGCAGTGAGTCCAGAGAGTGCACTGTCACCACTGGGGATGCAGTACAGTGAGTCCAGAGAGTGCACTGGCTCCACTGGGGATGCAGTGCAGTGTGTCCAGAGAGTGCACTGGCACCACTGGAGATGCAGTGCAGTGAATCCAGTGAGTGCACTGGCACCACTGCGGATGTGTCCAGTGAGTCCAGTGAGTGCAATGGCACCACTGGGGATGCACTGCAGTGAGTCCAGAGAGTGCACTGGCACCACTGGGGATGCACTTCAGTGAGTCCAGAGATTGCACTGGCACCACTGGGGATACAGTGCAGTGAGTCCAGAGAGTGCACTGGCACCACTGGGTATGCAGTGCAGTGAGAACAGAGAGTGCACTGGCACCACTGTCGATGCAGTGCAGTGAGAACAGAGAGTGCACTGGCAACACTGGGGATGCAGTGCAGTGAGTCCAGAGAGTGCACTGGCACCACTGGGGATGCAGTACAGTGAGTCCAGTGAGTGCACTGGCACCACTGGGGATGCCCTGCAGTGAGTCCAGAGAGTGCACTGGCACCACTGGGGATGCAGTGCAGTGAGTCCAGAGAGTGCACTGGCAGCACTGGGGTTGCAGTGCAGTGAGTCCAGAGAGTGCACTGGCAGCACTGGGGATGCAGTACAGTGAGTCCAGAGAGTGCACTGGCACCACTGGGGATGCCCTGCAGTGAGTCCATAGAGTGCACTGGCACCACTGGGGATGCAGTGCAGTGAGTCCAGAGAGTGCACTGGTACCACTGAGAATGCACTTCATAGAGTGCAGAGAGTGCACTGGCACCACTGGGGTTGCACTGCAGTGACTCCAGAGAGTGCACTGGCAGCACTGGGGATGCACTGCAGTGAGTCCAGAGAGTGCACTGGCACCACTGGGGATGCAGTGCAGTGAGTCCAAAGAGTGCACTGGCACCACTGGGGATGCAGTGCAGTGAGTCCAGAGAGTGCACTGGCACCACTGGGGATGCGGTGCCGGGAGTCCAGAGAGTGCTTTGGCACCACTGGGGATGCAGTGCAGTTACTCCAGAGACTGCACTGGCACCACTGGGGATGCAGTGCAGTGAGTGCAGAGAGTGCACTGGCACCACTGGGGATGCACTGCAGTGAGTACAGAGAGTGCAGTGGCACCACTGGGGATGCCCTGCAGTGAGTCCAGAGAGTGCACTGTCACCACTGGGGATGCAGTACAGTGAGTCCAGAGAGTGCACTGGCACCACTGGGGATGCAGTGCAGTGTGTCCAGAGAGTGCACTGGCACCACTGGAGATGCAGTGCAGTGAATCCAGTGAGTGCACTGGCACCACTGGGGATGCAGTGCAGTGAGTCCAGAGAGTGCACTGGCACCACTGGGGATGCAGTGCAGTGAGTCCAGAGACTTCACTGGCACCACTGGGAATGCAGTACAGTGAGTCCAGAGAGTGCACTGGCACCAATGGGGATGCCCTGCAGTGAGTCCAGAGAGTGCACTGGCACCACTGGGGATGCAGTGCAGTGAGTCCAGAGAGTGCTCTGGCACCACTGGGGATGTGTCCAGTGAGTCCAGTGAGTGCAATGGCACCACTGGGGATGCACTGCAGTGAGTCCAGAGAGTGCACTGGCACCACTGGGGATGCACTGCAGTGAGTCCAGAGATTGCACTGGCACCACTGGGGATACAGTGCAGTGAGTCCAGAGAGTGCACTGGCACCACTGGGGATGCAGTGCAGTGAGAACAGAGAGTGCACTGCCACCACTGGGGATGCAGTGCAGTGAGTCCAGAGAGTGCACTGGCACCTCTGGGGATGCACTTCAGTGTCTACAGAGAGTGCACTGACACCACTGGGGATACAGTGCAGTGAGTCCAGAGAGTGCACTGGCACCACTGGGGATGCAGTGCAGTGAGTCCAGAGAGTGCTCTGGCACCACTGGGGATGCAGTGCAGTGAGTCCAGAGAGTACACTGGCACCACTGGGGATGCAGTGCAGTGAGTCCAGAGAGTGCACTGGCACCACTGGGGATGCAGTGCATTGAGTCCAGAGAGTGCACTGGCACCACTGGTGATGCAGTCCAGTGAGTCCAGTGAATGCACTGGCACCACTGGGGATGCTGTGCAGTGAGTGCAGAGAGTTCACTGGCACCACTGGGAATGCAGAGAAGTGAGTCCAGAGAGTGCACTGGCACCACTAGGGATGCAGTGCAGTGAGTCCAGAGAGTGCACTGGCACCACTGGGGATGCAGTGCAGTGAGTCCAGAGAGTGCACTGGCACCACTGGGGCTGCAGTACAGTGAGTCCAGAGAGTGCACTGGCACCACTGGGGATGCACTGCAGTGAGTCCAGAGAGTGCACTGGCACCACTGGGGATGCACTACAGTGAGTCCAGAGATTGCACTGGCACCACTGGGGATGCAGTGCAGTGAGTCCAGAGAGTGCACTGGCACCACCTGTGATGCAGTACAGTGAGTCCAGAGAGTGCACTGGCACCACTGGGGATGCACTGCAGTGAGTCCAGTGAGTGCACTGGCACCACTGGGGATGCAGTGCTGTGACTCCGGAGAGCGCACTGGCACCACTGGGGATGCAGTGCAGTCAGTCCAGTGAGTACACTGGCACCACTGGGGATGCAGTGCAATGAGTCCAGAGAGTGCACTGGCACCACTGGGGATGCCCTGCAGTGAGTCCAGAGAGTGCACTGGCACCACTGCGGATGTGTCCAGTGAGTCCAGTGAGTGCACTGGCACCACTGGGGATGCAGTGCAGTCAGTCCAGTGAGTGCACTGGCACCACTGGGGGTGCAGTACAGTGAGTCCAGAGAGTGCACTGGCACCACTGGGGATGCACTGCAGTGAGTCCAGACAGTGCACTGGCACCACTGGGGATGCCCTGCAGTGAGTCCAGAGAGTGCACTGGCACCACTGGGGATGCCGTGTAGTGAGTCCAGAGAGTGCACTGGCACCACTGGGGATGCAGTGCAGTGAGTCCAGAGAGTGCACTGGCACCACTGGGGATGCAGTTCAGTGAGTCCAGAGAGTGCACTGGCAACCCTGGGGATGCACTGCAGTGAGACCAGAGAGTGCACTGGCACCACTGAGAATGCACTTCAGTGAGTCCAGAGAGTGCACTGGCACCACTGGGGATGCACTGCAGTGAGTCCAGCGAGTGCACTAGCACCACTGGGGATGCAGTGCAGTGAATCCAGCGAGTGCACTGGCACCACTGGGGATGCAGTGCAGTGAGTCCAGAGAGTGCACTGGCACCACTGGGGATGCACTGCAGTGAGCCTAGAGAGTGCACTGGCACCACTGGAGGTGCAGTAAAGTGAGTCCAGTGAATGCACTGGCAGCACTGGGGTTGCAGTGCACTGAGTCCAGAGAGTGCACTGGCACCACTGGTGATGCAGTTTAGTGAGTCCAGAGAGTGCACTGGCACCACTGGGGATGCAGTGCAGTGATTCCAGTGAGTGTACTGGCACCACTGGGGATGCACTGCAGTGAGTCCAGAGAATGCACTGGCACCACTGAGAATGCAGTGCAGTGAGTCCAGAGAGTGCACTGGCACCACTGGGGATGCACTGCAGTGAGTCCAGAGAGTGCACTGGCACCACTGGGGATGCACTGCAGTGAGTCCAGAGAGTGCACTGGCACCACTGGGGATGCAGTGCAGTGAGTCCAGAGAGTGCACTGGCACCACTGGGGATGCAGTGCAGTGAGTCCAGAGAGTGCACTGGCACCACTGGGGATGCGGTGCCGGGAGTCCAGAGAGTGCTTTGGCACCACTGGGGATGCACTGCAGTTACTCCAGAGACTGCACTGGCACCACTGGGGATGCAGTGCAGTGAGTGCAGAGAGTGCACTGGCACCACTGGGGATGCACTGCAGTGAGTACAGAGAGTGCACTGGCACCACTGGGGATGCCCTGCAGTGAGTCCAGAGAGTGCACTGGCACCACAGATGATGCAGTACAGTGAGTCCAGTGAGTGCACTGGCACCACTGGGGATGTAGTACAGTGACTCGAGAGAGTGCACTTGCACCATTGGGGATGCAGTGCAGTGAGTCCAGAGAGTGCACTGGCACCACTGGTGATGCACTGCAGTGAGTCCAGAGAGTGCACTGGCACCACTGGGGATGCAGTGCAGTGAGTGCAGAGAGTGCACTGGCACCACTGGGGATGCACTGCAGTGAGTCCAGAGAGTGCACTGGCGCCACTGGTGATGCAGTGCAGTGTGTCCAGAGAGTGTACTGGCACCACAGGGGATGCAGTGCAGTGAGTCCAGAGAGTGCACTGGCACCACTGGGGATGAACTGCAGTGAGTCCAGAGAGTGCACTGGCACCACTGGGGATGCAGTGCCGGGAGTCCAGAGAGTGCTTTGGCACCACTGGGGATGCACTGCAGTTACTCCAGAGACTGCACTGGCACCACTGGGGATGCACTTCAGTGAGTACAGAGAGTGCACTGACACCACTGGGGATACAGTGCAGTGAGTCCAGAGAGTGCACTGGCACCACTGGGCATGCGGTCCAGTGAGTCCAGTGAATGCACTGGCACCACTGGGGATGCTGTGCAGTGAGTGCAGAGAGTGCACTGGCACCACATGTGATGCAGTACAGTGTGTCCAGAGAGTGCACTGGCACCACTGGGGATGCAGTGCAGTGAGTCCACAGAGTGCACTGGACCAGTGGGGATGCAGTACAGTGAGTCCAGAGAGTGCACTGGCACCACTGGGGATGCAGTGCAGTGAGTCCAAAGACTTCACTGGCACCACTGGGGATGCAGTGCAGTGAGTCCAGAGAGTGCACTGGCACCACTGGGGATGCAGTGAAGTGAGTGCAGAGAGTGCACTGGCACCACTGGGGATGCCCTGCAGTGAGTCCAGAGAGTGCACTGGCACCACTGGGGATGCAGTGCAGTGAGTGCAGAGAGTGCACTGGCACCACTGGTGATGCAGTGCAGTGAGTCCAGAGAGTGCACTGGCACCACTGGGGATGCAGTGCAGTGAGTCCAGAGAGTGCACTGGCACCACTGGGGTTGCACTGCAGTGAGTGCAGAGAGTGCACTGGCACCACTGGGGATGCAGTGCAGTGAGTCCAGAGAGAGCACTGGCACCACTGGGGATGCACTACAGTGAGTCCACAGAGTGCACTGGCACCACTGGGGATGCTCTGCAGTGAGTCCAGAGAGTGCACTGGCACCACTGGGGATGCACTGCAGTGAGTCCAGAGAGTGCACTGGCACCACTGGGGATGCAGTGCTGTGACTCCAGAGAGCGCCCTGGCACCACTGGGGATGCAGTGCAGTGAGTGCAGAGAGTGCACTGGCACCACTGGGGATGCACTTCAGTGAGTTCAGAGAGTGCACTGGCACCACTGGGGATGGGTTTCAAGCCAACTGCATTAACCGCTCATGCTTCTTTCTTATGAGACGTTAGTAAACCAATTACTTAGCCTTGTCAAACTAAATCACAGGTAAAAATCCTGTACATCTCATGTGGCCAACCACTCCCAACTAGGATTCCAAGAACCAGGAGGTTCGGTGAAAATAGGGCTAGTGGTATTAGAGGGGTGATTATTAGGGTAAGCCCTAAGCTGTCTTTAATGGAGAAGTATGGGTGGAATGGGATTTTGTCGCAGTCTGATACGATTCCTAGTGGGTTATTTGAGCCTGATTCGTGTAGGAAGGTTAGGTGGACTAGGGTGATTCCTGCAATTAGGAAGGGCAGTAGGAAGTGGATGGCGAAGAATCGGGTTAAGGTTGGATTGTCTACTGAGAATCCTCCTCAGGCTCATTCTACTAGAGTTTGCCCAATGTACGGGATGGCTGAGAATAGGTTGGTGATTACGGTGGCCCCTCAGAATGACATTTGTCCTCATGGTAGGACATACCCTACGAAGGCAGTTGCTATTAGGGTGAGTAGGAGGATTACTCCTGTGTTTCAGGTTTCTTTTTATAGGTAGGAGCCGTAGTAGAGGCCTCGTCCGATGTGTAAGTAGATGCAGATAAAGAAGAGCGAAGCACCGTTGGCGTGGAGGTTGCGGATGAGCCATCCGTACTGGACGTCTCGGCATGTGTGAGCTACTGAGGAGAAGGCGAGTGAAGTGTCTGCGGTGTAGTGTATGGCTAGTAGCAGGCCTGTTAGGATTTGTGTGGCTAAGCAGATGGCTAGAAGGGAGCCGAAGTTTCATCAGGCAGAGATGTTGGAGGGGGCGGGTAGGTCGATTAGGGAGTTGTTGATTATTTTTAGTAGGGGATGGGATTTGCGGATGTTAGGGGCCATTAGTGAGTCTGTGTGTTATTAGGATTATTACCAGGATGGAGAGGGCGAAGGATCCTAGGTAGGCCTTAATTAGCCCTGTGTGTATTGAGGTTGCGGCTTTGCTTGCGGCTACTTGTAGTTCAGCAAGGCCCTCTGGCCCTATTTTTTTGAGTCAGGAGAGGTCGATCAAGTGTAGGGCAATGTTTTGTCCCTTTTCTAGTAGGTTTTTGGAGAAGAATCGGTGTACTAGGGGGTTGAAGTACCCTAATGCAGAGGAGAAGTTTATGAGGGGGTTTGGTTTGGGGTGAGTGAGGGTGTGTGTTATGTTCGATAGTTCTAGGGCTAGGATGATTCCTAGGATTGTTATGAGGATGGCAGCGGTTTTGGTGATAAGGGGTATGGTTATTGGGGGGGTTTTGGTTGGTGTGATGAAAGAGGTAATGATTATTCCTGCTGTAATGCTGCCTAGGGCGAGTCGGGTTAGGGGGGGCGGTGATTAGTGGGTTGTTTTCGTTTATTGATACTATTGGGGGGATTCGGGTTTGTCCAGCTTGGACTAGGATGGTTATGCGGATGCTGTAGGTTGCGGTGAATGCTGTGGCTATAAGGGTTAGGAGTAGGGCTCAAGTATTTAGGTATGATGTGTTTAAGCTTTCGATGATGAGGTCTTTTGAGTAGAATCCGGCTAGGAATGGGGTTCCTATCAGCGCCAGGTTTCCGATGGTTAGGCAGGAAGTAGTGACTGGGAGTATTTTCTGTAGGCCTCCTATCTTTCGGATATCTTGTTCTCCGTTTAGGTTGTGGATGATAGACCCTGAGCATAGGAATAGTATGGCTTTAAAGAAGGCATGGGTTGAGATGTGTAGGAAGGCTAGTTGTGGGAGGTTTAGTCCGATAGTGACTATTATTAGTCCTAGTTGGCTGGATGCTGAGAAAGCAATGATTTTTTTGATGTCATTTTGGGTTAGGGCGCATGTGGCAGCGAATAGGGTTGATAGAGCACCTAGGCATAGGCAGGCAGTTAGGGCTGTCTGGTTGGTGGCTAGCAGGGGGTGCATGCGGATGAGCAGGAAGATTCCGGCTACTACTATGGTACTGGAGTGCAGTAGGGCTGATACTGGGGTGGGGCCTTCTATTGCTGCGGGCAGTCATGGGTGCAGTCCAAATTGGGCGGATTTTCCTGCGGCTGCGAGGATTAATCCTATGAGGGGGAGGATTGGGGTTTGGTGGGGGTGTACGGCTTGTTGGATCTCTCAGGTGTTGAATGTTGAAGCTAGTCATGCTATGCTCAGGATCAGTCCGATGTCTCCGATTCGGTTGTAGATTACGGCTTGTAGGGCGGCGGTGTTGGCATCTGCTCGGCCTTGTCATCAGCTGATGAGAAGGAAGGACATGATTCCTACTCCTTCCCAGCCTACGAATAGGAGGAATATGTTGTTTGCGGTTGTTAGGAGGAGTATGGCGACTAGGAATGTCAGTAGGTAGGTGAAAAATTTTGTTACGTATGGCTCTGAGGCCATGTATCATATGGCGAATTGTAGGATTGATCATGTTACAAATAGGGCGATTGGAAGAAATGTTATTGAGTATTGGTCTATTTTTAGGCTCAGGGGGATTTTAAAGTTTATAATGAATTTTCACTCCCAGTGGCAGGTGACAGATTCTACTCCCGAGTAGATGAATGCGGTTGTAGGGGCTAGGCTAATTAGGAATGCGGTTTTAACAGCGCGGGTGGTGGCTTGTGGGGTGTTTTTAAAGTTTTTAAATAGAAATGGCAGGATGATTGGGGTTAGGAGGATTGTCAGCGTGAGTAGTGTGAGGGAGTTGATTAGTAGTGTGGGGTTCACTACTTTTACTTGGATTTGCACCAAGATGGGTGGTTCCTAAGACCAGTGGATTGCTGTTATCCTTTAAAAGTAAGGGGGCTGAGGTTTTAGGCTCAGATGTAAGAGTTAGCAGCTCTTGTTGGTTAAACCCTCCCCTCGGCAGGTAAGAAGGTTTGAACTTCTATTCTTAGAATCACAGTCTAATGTTTGGTTTAAACTATACTTGCATGAGGGGATTCCGGAGATCAGTTCGGGTTTGAGGATTAGGAGGAATATTGGGATAATGTGGAGTGTTATGAGCAGGTGTTCTCGCGTGGTTGAGTTTTGCATAGATGTGATGTGGGAGGGGATTGAGCCTCGTTGGGTCATTAGTAGTATGAATAAGGTGTAGGAGGCGGTTAGTAGGGTTGCGATTCCTGTTAGGATGATCGTGAAGGCAGATCAGTTGAATAAGGTGATTATAATGGTTAGCTCTGCTATGAGGTTTGTTGTTGGGGGTAAGGCTATGTTTGTTAGATTGGCCAGCAATCATCAGGTAGCTATGAGTGGTAGGAGAGGTTGTAGGCCTCGTGTGAGTAGTAGAATTCGGCTGTGCGTACGTTCATAGTTTGTGTTGGCTAGGCAGAATAGTATGGAGGAAGTTAGTCCATGGGAAATTATTAGGATCATTGCCCCTGAGAATGATCAGTGGGTTTGGATTATTCCTGCGGCGATAACTAGGCCTATGTGGCTAACGGATGAATAAGCGATTAGTGATTTTAGGTCTGTCTGTCGTAGGCAGATTGAGCTAGTCATTAGGGCGCCTCATAGGGCCAGGGTTAGGAAGGGGTAGTGCAGGAGGTTGGACAGTGGGCCCATAAATAGAGTGACTCGTATAATTCCGTATCCTCCTAGCTTTAGTAGTAGGGCGGCGAGGAGTATTGAGCCTGCGATGGGTGCTTCTACGTGGGCTTTTGGCAGTCAGAGGTGTAGGCCGTATAGTGGGGCTTTTACTATGAATGCTATGAGCAGTGCTAGACCTGATAGTATTCCTGTCCATGAGGTGGATAGGGTTGGGTGGGTTAGTTGTAGGGTTGGCAGGTGCAGGGTGCCAATTTTCACGTATAGGTGTATGATTGTGATTAGCAGGGGTAGAGAGCTTACTAGCGTGTAGAATAGCAGGTAGATGCCAGCGCTTAGGCGTTCTGGTTGGTTCCCCCATCGGGTGATTAAGATTAGGGTGGGAATGAGGGTTGCTTCAAATGAGATGTAAAATAGTGCTAGTTCTGTGGTGGAAAAGGCTAGTAGGATGAATGGCTGGACTGCGACTAAGGTTGAGATAAAGATTCGTTTGCGTTGTAGGGGTTCTTGTTGCAGGTGGTTTTGGCTTGCTATGATTATGAGTGGGAGTAGTCAGCAGGATAGTACTAGGAGGGGGGATGAGATTTGGTCAATTCCTGTTCAGTTGGATAAAAATTTGTAGGGGTAGTAGGTTGGGATTAATCACTGTAGGCTTAGGGCAGCGATTAGGAGGCTGTATAAGGTGGTGTTAGTCCATAGAAATTTTGGTGGAGACAGCAGGGCTGTTGGAAGAAGTATGATTGTGGGTAGGATGATTTTTAGCATTGCAGGAGGTTTAGGTTGTGTAGATGGTCGGAGCCATGTGTGCGGGTGGAGGCTACTAGGATGGCCAGGCCTGTGCCCGCCTCACACGCTGAGAAGGTTAGCATGAGAATTGGTACCATGGTGAATGAGGAGACTTGGTTTTCGATGGATCATATTGATAGGCCTACGAATATCGATAATATTATGCTTTCAAGGCATAGTAGGGCGGATACTAGGTGGGTTCGGTGGAAGGCTAGTCCTAGTCCGCTGAAAATGAAGGCTGAGTAGAAGCTTAAATGTAGGGGCGACATAAGAAAGTTACAGGGTTGGCTGTAATCTGCTGGGTCGAAACCAGCTATCTTTTTGGTTAGACTAACTTTCTGTTATTCTGCTCATTCTAGGCCCCCTTGAATTCACTCGTAGGCCAGTCCGAGTGTTAGGAGAAGGAGGATCACTACAGTTCAGGTGAGGGTCATTAGGGGGGATTGGAGTTGGACGGCTCATGGCAGGGGGAGTAGGAGGGCGATTTCTAGGTCGAATAGGACGAACAGGATGGCTACTGAGGAAGAATCGGACTGAGAATGGTAATCGAGCAGATCCAAGTGGGTCGAACCCACATTCGTACGGTGAGAGTTTCTCTGAGTCGGGGTTTATTTGGGCGAGTCAGAAGTTTAATGCGGTTAGGGCGGCGCTTAGGATTGATGATAGGGCGAATATGAACATGAGTGCGTTCATTGCTCTCCTCTGGGTTTATACCAGATTCTAGAGATTGGAAGTCAATTGTAATTAATATACTAGAAGAGCAAGATCCTCATCAGTAGATGGTTATGTAGAGGAATAGTCAGATGACGTCTACGAAGTGTCAGTATCAGGCTGCTGCCTCGAATCCGAAGTGGTGGTCTGATGTAAAGTGGAACTTGATCAGTCGGAAGAGGCAGACGGTCAGGAAGGAGGATCCGATGATTACGTGGAGTCCGTGGAATCCAGTGGCAACGAAGAAGGTAGATCCGTAGACGCTATCGGCGATTGAGAATGGGGCTTCGTGGTATTCTATTGCTTGTAGGGCTGTGAAGTAGAATCCCAGGAGGATCGTTAGGGTTAGGGCGTGGATGGCGTGTTTTCGGTTTCCTTCTGTGATGCTGTGATGGGCTCACGTTACGGTAACGCCTGAGGCTAGTAGGATGGCTGTGTTTAGTAGGGGGACTTCTATCGGGTTGAGTGGTTTAATTCCTGTTGGGGGTCATTGGCCTCCTAGTTCTGGGGTTGGGGCCAGGCTCGAGTGGAAGAACGCTCAGAAGAACCCTAAGAAGAAGAATGCTTCGGATGTGATGAAAAGGATTATGCCGTATCGTAGGCCTTTTTGGACTGTGGGAGTGTGATGGCCTTGGAAGGTGCTTTCTCGTACAATGTCTCGTCATCATTGGAGTATTACTAGGAGTATTGAGATGAGGCCTAGGGTTAGTAGTATGGATGAGTTGTAGTGGAATCACATGATTAATCCTGAGGTTGTGAGTAGGGCGGCGGCTGCCCCGAAGATTGGTCAAGGGCTTGGGTCAACTATGTGGTATGAGTGTGCTTGGTGTGCCATTAGATGTTTTCTTGTAAGTATAGGCTTAGAAGGAGCACGAAGACGTAGGCCTGGATTATGGCTACTGCTACTTCTAGGATGGTTAGGAGTAGTAGGATGATTATTGTTAGGATGGATACTGCAGGAAGGGTGGGTATTAATGCAATGGAGGCTGTAGAGATGAGTTGGATGAGTAAGTGTCCTGCTGTAAGGTTGGCTGTAAGGCGGACTCCGAGGGCTAGGGGGCGGATTAGTAGGCTGGTTGTTTCGATCAGGATTAGTGCGGGGATTAGGGGTGTAGGGGTACCTTCGGGTAATAGGTGGGCTAAAGAGGCTGATGGTTGGTTTCGTAGGCCTGTTAGTAGTGTGGCGAGCCATAGTGGGAAGGCTAGGGCTATGTTCATAGATAGTTGGGTGGTTGGGGTGAATGTATATGGAAGGAGGCCTAGAAGGTTGATTGTAAGAAGTATGATTATTAGGGATGTAAATATTATGGCTCATTTGTGGCCATTTTTGTTGAGTGGGACTATTAGTTGTTTTGTGATTAGGTGAAGGAGTCATGTTTGGATAGTAGAAAGGCGGTTGTTGATTCATCGGTTGTTTGGGGACGGGAATAGTAGGGCTGGGAAGAGTAGGGATAGTAGGATTAAGGGGATGCCGAATAGATTGGGGCTGGAAAATTGGTCAAAGAAGCTTAGGTTCATGGTCAGGATCATGGTGTGGGTTTGGTAGTGAGGGAGGTCTTATTTGATGGGGGGTTGGTTGTGGTGAAGGCTAGTAGTTTTGGTTGGATGAGGAGTGCTAGGGTTAATCAGGTTATAATTATGATTGAAAATCATGGTGCGGGGTTAAGCTGTGGCATATCATTAAGGAGGGGGAAGTCCCTCTTTGGCTAGCTTAAAAGGCTAGTGCTGTTGCATAGCTTCTTAATGATTAGGATGATGATAGAAGGGACGATCAGGCCTCGAAATGTGGGAGTGGGGTTGATTCTACTACAATGGGTATGTAGCTGTGATTAGCCCCGCAAATTTCTGAGCATTGTCCGTAAAAAATCCCAGGCCGGGTGGTAATGAATGAAGTTTGGTTTAGTCGGCCTGGGATTGCGTCTGTTTTAACTCCGAGCGTTGGGACTGCTCAGGAGTGGAGTACGTCTCCTGCAGTAATGATTACGCGGATGGGGGATTCTATTGGGATAACTACGCGGTGGTCAACTTCTAGCAGTCGGAAGTGGCCGTTGGGTAAGTCTGGGGTGGGCACTATGTAGGAGTCGAATGATAGGTCTTTGAAGTCTGTGTATTCGTAGCTTCAGTATCATTGGTGGCCGATGGCTTTTAGGGTGAGGTCTGGTTCATCGATTTCGTCCATTATGTAGAGGATTTGTAGGGATGGGAGGGCGAGGAGTACCAGGACGATAGCAGGTAGGATTGTCCAGATCAGCTCTACTTCTTGGGCGTCTACAGCATTGGACGAGAGTTTTTCTGTTAGTATGTGGGCTAAAAGGTAGAGAACTAGGCTGCAGATAGCTAGGGCAACGATTAGGGCGTGGTCGTGGAATTCAACGAGTTCTTCTATGATGGGTGATGAGGCGTCTTGGAATCCTAGTTGGGAGTGGTTGGCCACATGAGATGTACAGGATTTTTACCTGTGATTTAGTCTTGACAAGGCTATGTAATTGGTTTACTAACGTCTCATAAGAAAGAAGCATGAGCGGTTAATGCAGTTGGCTTGAAACCAGCATGTGAGGGTTCGATTCCTTCCTTTCTTGTACTTGGACGAAGGCCGGTTCCTCGAAAGTATGGTATGGGGGAGGGCAGCCGTGGATTCATTCAACGTTTGTGGTAGTTAGTTCTGGTTGTAGGACTTTTCGTTTGGCCGAAAAGGCTTCTCAGATGATGAATATTAGTATGATTACGGCTACTATTGAGATTAGGGAGCCGATGGAGGAAATGGTGTTTCATAGTGTGTAGGCGTCGGGATAGTCCGAGTATCGTCGGGGTATTCCTGCTAGGCCTAGGAAGTGCTGGGGGAAGAACGTTAGGTTTACTCCTGTAAATATTACCCCGAAGTGGGCTTTTGCTCATGTTTGGTGTAGGGTAAACCCAGTGAGTAGTGGGAATCAGTGAGTAAATCCTGCTAGAATGGCAAAGACGGCGCCTATGGATAGGACGTAGTGGAAGTGGGCAACTACGTAGTACGTGTCGTGCAGGGCGATGTCTAGGGAAGAGTTTGCAAGAACGATTCCTGTTAATCCTCCGATGGTAAATAGGAAGATAAATCCTAGAGCTCATAGTATTGGGGGGTCTCATTTGATTGTTCCTCCGTGCAGGGTGGCTAGTCAGCTAAATACTTTGATTCCGGTAGGGATGGCAATGATTATAGTGGCTGATGTAAAGTAGGCTCGGGTATCAACGTCTATTCCTACTGTAAACATGTGGTGAGCTCAGACGATGAATCCTAGGAAGCCGATGGATAGTATGGCTCAGACTATTCCCATGTAGCCGAAGGGCTCCTTTTTGCCTGAGTAGTACGTGACTACGTGTGAGATGATTCCGAACCCCGGTAGGATCAGAATATAGACTTCTGGGTGTCCGAAGAATCAGAATAGGTGTTGGTACAGGATTGGGTCTCCTCCTCCAGCGGGGTCGAAGAATGTGGTGTTTAGGTTTCGATCAGTTAGTAATATTGTAATACCGGCGGCGAGTACGGGGAGTGATAGAAGGAGTAGGATGGCGGTAATTAGTACGGATCAGACAAATAGTGGGGTTTGGTATTGTGAGAGTGCGGGGGGTTTTATGTTGATGGCTGTGGTGATAAAGTTGATGGCCCCAAGGATGGAGGAGATACCGGCTAAGTGGAGTGAGAAGATAGCCAGGTCTACTGAAGCTCCGGCGCGGGCAAGGTTACCTGCTAGGGGAGGGTAGACAGTTCAGCCTGTGCCGGCGCCAGCTTCTACAGTGGATGAGGCTAGTAGTAGGAGGAATGATGGGGGGAGGAGTCAAAAGCTTATGTTGTTTATTCGCGGGAATGCTATGTCGGGGGCACCGATTATGAGGGGGACTAATCAGTTGCCGAATCCTCCGATCATGATGGGTATGACTATAAAGAAGATTATTACAAAGGCGTGAGCGGTAACGATTACATTGTAAATTTGGTCGTCGCCTAGGAGAGTCCCTGGTTGTCCTAGTTCTGCGCGGATTAATAGGCTGAGTGCGGTGCCGACTATTCCTGCTCATGCCCCGAAGATGAGGTACAGGGTGCCAATATCCTTATGGTTAGTGGAAAATAGTCATCGGTTGATGAAGGTGACGGGTAAGATGGCTGAGTGTTGAAGCGTTAGGCTGTAGTCCTTTTTACAGAGGTTTAATTCCTCTTCTTATCGGCTCTGTAGTGAAATTCATGTTGAGTTGCAAGCTCATCGATGCGCACTAGGGTGCGTCAGGGTCTTTGTAGGCAGAAGCCAATTGGTTTAGGCATTTAGCTGTTAACTAGAGTTTTGTGGGATCGAAGCCCATCTGTCTAGGGAGGCTTTAGCTTAATTAAAGCGTCTGACTTGCATTCAGAAGATACAGGTTAATATTCTGTAAGTCTTAATGTGCAGAAACTAAGAGGGTTTAACTCTTATTTAAGGCTTTGAAGGCCTTCGGTTTGGGGTGTTATCCTAAGTTTCTAGACAATGGCATGTATTATTGGGGACAGGGGAAGTAAGAGGATTGATAGTGAGGCAAGGACCGCAGTAGGTGTGCTTGGGGCTTTGCTAGTGTATCATTGTTTTATGTGGTTAGAGGAGTTGGGGGGAAGGGTAATTGTTGAGTGGTATGCGAGGCGTAGGTAGAAGAAGAGGCTGAGCAGTGATAGCATGGCAATTGCCATGGCTGCTGGTGTTATTTCCTGTTTAGTTAGTTCTTGGATGATAAGTCACTTTGGTATAAAGCCTGTTAATGGGGGGAGGCCTGCTAGGGATAAAAGTACTAGTATTAGGGTGGCGTTTAGCACTGGGGTTTTTGTTCATGAGGTTGTGATCATGGATAGGTTAAGGGCTTTGATTTTGTTAAGGGCTAGGAATACGGCTGATGTTATGATTGTGTATAGGTAGAAGGTAAGTAAGGCCAATTTGGGGCTGTAAACTAGGATGATGGCGATTCAGCCTAAGTGGGAGATGGACGAGAAGGCTAGGATTTTGCGTGTTTGTGTTTGGTTCAGTCCTATTCAGCCTCCTAGTGCTATTGAGGCTAGGGCCATGGCGGTGAGTAGAGCTGGGTCGAGGGATTTGGATGTTAGTAGGAGCAGGGTTAGTGGGGGGAATTTTATGAGGGTCGAGAGTAGCAGGGCTGTTATTAGTGGCGATCCTTGTAGTACTTCTGGGAATCAGAAGTGAAATGGCACTAGGCCCAGTTTAATAGCGATTGCTGCTGTCAGTAGTAGACAGGAGGTTGGGTGGTTTATTAGTGTGATGTCTCATTGGCCGGTGACTCAGGCATTGGTTATGCTAGAGAATAGGACCAGGGCGGAAGCAGCTGCTTGGGTTAGGAAGTCTCTGGACTCACTGAAGTGCATCCCCAGTGGTGCCAGTGCACTCTCTGGACTCACTGCACTGCATCCCCAGTGGTGCCAGTGCACTCTCTGGACTCACTGCACTGCATCCCCAGTGGTGCCAGTGCACTCCCTGGACTCACTGCACTGCATCCTCAGTGGTTCCAGTGCATTCACTGGACTCACAGTACTGCATCTCCAGTGGTGCCAGTGCACTCTCTGGGCTCACTGCAGTGCATCCCCAGTGGTGCCAGTGCACTCTCTGGACTCACTGCACTGCATCCCCAGCGGTGCCAGTGCACTCACTGGATTCACTGCACTGCATCCCCAGTGGTGCTAGTGCACTCTCTGGAGTCACTGCGCTGCATCCCCAGTGGTGCCAGTGCACTCTCTGGACACACTGAAGTGCATTCTCAGTGGTGCCAGTGCACTCTCTTGACTCACTGCACTGCATCCCCAGTGGTGCCAGTGCAATCCCTGGACTCACTGCAGGGCATCCCCAGTGGTGCCAGTGCACTCACTGGACTGACTGCACTGCATCCCCAGTGGAGCCAGTGCGCTCTCCGGAGTCAGAGCACTGCATCCCCAGTGGTGCCAGTGCACTCACTGGACTCACTGTACTGCATCACAGGTGGTGCCAGTGCACTCTCTGGACTAACTGCAGTGCATCCCCAGTGGTGCCAGTGCACTCTCTGGACTCACTGCAGTGCATCCCCAGTGGTGCCAGTGCACTCTCTGGACTCACTGCACTGCATCCCCAGTGGTTCCAGTGCATTCACTGGACTCACTGCACTGCATCCACAGTGGTGCTAGTGCACTCTGTGGACTCACTGCACCGCATCCCCAGTGGTGCCAGTGCACTCTCTGGACTCACTGAAGGGCATTCGCAGTGGTGCCAGTGCACTCCCTGGACTCACTGCACTGCATCCTCAGTGGTTCCAGTGCATTCACTGGACTCACAGTACTGCATCTCCAGTGGTGCCAGTGCACTCTCTGGGCTCACTGCAGTGCATCCCCAGTGGTGCCAGTGTACTCTCTGGACTCACTGCACTGCATCCCCAGCGGTGCCAGTGCACTCACTGGATTCACTGCACTGCATCCCCAGTGGTGCTAGTGCACTCTCTGGAGTCACTGCGCTGCATCCCCAGTGGTGCCAGTGCACTCTCTGGACACACTGAAGTGCATTCTCAGTGGTGCCAGTGCACTCTCTTGACTCACTGCACTGCATCCCCAGTGGTGCCAGTGCAATCCCTGGACTCACTGCAGGGCATCCCCAGTGGTGCCAGTGCACTCACTGGACTGACTGCACTGCATCCCCAGTGGAGCCAGTGCGCTCTCCGGAGTCAGAGCACTGCATCCCCAGTGGTGCCAGTGCACTCACTGGACTCACTGTACTGCATCACAGGTGGTGCCAGTGCACTCTCTGGACTAACTGCAGTGCATCCCCAGTGGTGCCAGTGCACTCTCTGGACTCACTGCAGTGCATCCCCAGTGGTGCCAGTGCACTCTCTGGACTCACTGCACTGCATCCCCAGTGGTTCCAGTGCATTCACTGGACTCACTGCACTGCATCCACAGTGGTGCTAGTGCACTCTGTGGACTCACTGCACTGCATCCCCAGTGGTGCCAGTGCACTCTCTGGACTCACTGAAGGGCATTCGCAGTGGTGCCAGTGCACTCTCTGGACTCACTGCAGTGCATCCCCAGTGGTGCCAGTACACTCACTGGGCTGACTGCACTGCATCCCCAGTGGTGCAAGTGCACTCTCTGGACTCACTGCACTGCATCCCCATTGGTGCCAGTGCATTCTCTGGACTCACCACACTGCACCCTGAGTGGTGACAGTGCACTCTCTGGAGTAACTGCAGTGCATCACCAGTGGTGCCAGTGCACTCTCTGGACTCACTGCACTGCATCCCCAGTGGTGCCAGTGCACTCTCTGGACTCACTGCAGTGCATCCCCAGTGGTGCCAGTGCACTCTCTGGACTCACTGCAGTGCATCACCAGTGTTGCCAGTGCACTCTCTGGAGTAACTGCAGTGCATCCCCAGTGGTGCCAAAGCACTCACTGGACTCCCGACACCGCATCCCCAGTGGTGCCAGTGAAGTCTTTGGACTCACTGCACTGCATCCCCAGTGGTGCCAGTGCACTCTCTGGAGTCACTGAAGTGCATCCCCAGTGGTGCCAGTGCACTCTCTGTACTCACTGCACTGCATAACCAGTGCTGCCAGTGCACTCTGTGGACTCACTGCAGTGCATCCCCAGTGGTGCCAGTGCGCTCTCTGGACTCACTGCACTGCATCCCCAGTGGTGCCAGTGCACTCTCTGGACTCACTGCACTGCATCCCCAGTGCTGCCAGTGCACTCTCTGGACTCACTGCACTGCATCCCCAGTGCTGCCAGTGCACTCTCTGGACTCACTGCACTGCATCCCCAGTGGTGCCAGTGCACCCTCTGGACTCACTGCACTGCATCCCCAGTGGTGCCAGTGCACTCTCTGGACTCACTGCACTGCATCCCCAGTGGTGCCAGTGCACTCTGTGGACTCACTGTACTGCATCCCCAGTGGTGCCAGTGCACTCACTGGACTTACTGTACTGCATCATCAGAGGTGCCAGTGCACTCTCTGGACTCACTGCAGTGCATCCCCAGTGGTGCCAGTGCACTCTCTGGACTCACTGCACTGCATCCCCAGTGGTGCCAGTGCACTCTCTGGACTCACTATACTGCATCACCAGTGGTGCCAGTGCACTCTCTGGACTCACTGCACTGCATCCCCAGTGCTGCCAGTGCATTCACTGGACTCACTGTACTGCATCTCCAGTGGTGCCAGTGCACTCTCTGGGCTCACTGCAGTGCATCCCCAGTGGTGCCAGTGCACTCTCTGTACTCACTGCACTGCATCCCCAGTGGAGCCCGTGCACTCTCTGGACTCACTGCAGTGCATCTCCAGTGGTGCCAGTGCACTCTCTGGACTCACTGCAGTGCATCCCCAGTGGTGCCAGTGCACTCTCTGGACTCACTGCACTGCATTCCCAGTGGTGCCAGTGCACTCTCTGGACTCACTGCAGGGCATCCCCAGTGGTGCCAGTGCACTCTCTGGACTCAGTGCACTGCATCCCCAGTGGTGCCAGTGCACTCTCTGGACTCACTGCACTGCATCCCCAGTGGTGCCAGTGCACTCACTGGACTCACTGTACTGCATCATCAGTGGTGCCAGTGCACTCTCTGGACTCACTGCACTGCATCCCCAGTGGTGCCAGTGCATTCTCTGGACTCACCGCACTGCACCCTGAGTGGTGCCAGTGCACTCTCTGGACTCACTGCACTGCATCCCCAGTGGTGCCAGTGCACTCACTGGACTCACTGTACTGCATCACCAGTGGTGCCAGTGCACTCTCTGGACTCACTGCAGTGCATCCCCAGTGGTGCCAGTGCACTCTCTGGACTCACTGAAGTGCATCCCCAGTGGTGCCAGTGCACTCTCTGGACTCACTGCAGTGCATCCCCAGTGGTGCCAGTGCACTCTCTGGACTCACTGCACTGCATCCCCCATGGTGCCAGTGCACTCTCTGGACTGACTACAGGGCATCCCCAGTGGTGCCAGTGCACTCTCTGGACTCACTGCACTGCATCACCAGTGGTGCCAGTGCTATCCCTGCACTCACTGTAGTGCATCCCCAGTGGTGCCAGTGCACTCTCTGGAGTCACTGCACTGCATCCCCAGTGGTGCCAGTGCACTCTCTGGACTCACTGCACTGCATCCCCAGTGGTGCCAGTGCACTCTCTGGAGTAACTGCAGTGCATCCCCAGTGGTGCCAGTGCACTCTCTGCACTCACTTCACTGCATCCCCAGTGGTGCCAGTGTATTCACTGGACTCACTGTACTGCATCCCCAGTGGTGCCAGTGCACTCTCTGGACTCACTGCACTGCATCCCCAGTGCTGCCTGTGCACTCTCTGGACTCACTGCACTGCATCCCCAGTGGTGCCAGTGCACTCTCTGGACTCACTGCACTGCATCCCCAGTGGTGCCAGTGCTATCCCTGGACTCACTGTAGTGCATCCCCAGTGGTGCCAGTGCACTCTCTGGACTCACTGCAGGGCATCCCCAGTGGTGCCAGTGCACTCACTGGACTCACTGCAGTGCATTCCCTCTGGTGCCAGTGCACTCTCTGGACTCACTGCAGTGCATCCCCAGTGGTGCCAGTTCACTCTCTGGACTCACTGCACTGCATCCCCAGTGGTGCCAGTGCACTCTCTGGACTCACTGCTGTGCATCACCTGTGGTGCCAGTGCACTCTCTGGACTCACTGAAGTGCATCCCCAGTGGTGCCAGTGCAATCTCTGGACTTACTGCACTGCATTCCCAGGGGTGCCAGTGCACACTCTGCACTCCCTGCACTGCATCCCCAGTGGTGCCAGTGCACTCTCTGGACTCACTGTACTGCACCCCCAGTGGTGCCAGTGCACTCACTGGACTGACTGCACTGCATCCCCAGTGGTGCCAGTGCACTCACTGGACTCACTGGACACATCCCCAGTGGTGCCAGTGCACTCTCTGGACTCACTGCAGGGCATCCCCAGTGGTGCCAGTGCACTCTCTGGACTCACTGCACTGCATCCCCAGTGGTGCCAGTGTACTCACTGGACTGACTGCACTGCATCCCCAGTGGTGCCAGTGCGCTCTCCGGAGTCACAGCACTGCATCCCCAGTGGTTCCAGTGCATTCACTGGACTCACTGTACTGCATCTCCAGTGGTGCCAGTGCACTCTCTGGACTCACTGCACTGCATCACCAGTGGTGCCAGTGCACTCACTGGATTCACTGTACTGCATCCACAGTGGTGCTAGTGCACTCTCTGGACTCACTGTACTGCATCCCCAGTGGTGCCAGTTCACTCTCTGGACTCACTGAAGTGCATTCTCAGTGGTGCCAGTGCACTCTCTGCACTCACTGCACTGCATCCACAGTGGTGCCAGTGCACTCTCTGGACTCACTGCACTGCATCCCCAGTGGTGCCAGTGCACTCTCTGGACTCACTGCAGGGCATCCCCAGTGGTGCCAGTGCACTCTCTGGACTCACTGCACTGCATCCCCAGTGGTGCCAGTGCTATCCCTGGACTCACTGTAGTGCATCCCCAGTGGTGCCAGTGCACTCTCTGGACTCACTGCAGGGCATCCCCAGTGGTGCCAGTGCACTCTCTGGACTCACTGCACTGCATCCCCAGTGGTGCCAGTGCACTCTCTGGACTCACTGCAGTGCATCCCCAGTAGTGCCAGTGCACTCTCTGCACTCACTTCACTGCATCACCAGTGGTGCCAGTGCACTCTCTGGACTCACTGCAGTGCATCCCCAGTGGTGCCAGTGCACTCTCTGGACTCACTGCAGTGCATCCCCAGTGCTGCCTGTGCACTCTCTGGACTCACTGCACTGCATCCCAGTGGTGCCACTGCACTATCTGGACTCACTGCACTGCATCCCCAGTGGTGCCAGTGCTCTCTCTGCACTCACTGCACTGCATACCCAGTGGTGCCAGTGCACTCACTGGACTCACTGCAGTGCATTCCCTCTGGTGCCAGTGCACTCTCTGGACTCACTGCAGTGCATCCCCAGTGGTGCCAGTGCACTCTCTGGACTCACTGCACTGCATCCCCAGTGGTGCCAGTGCACTCTCTGGACTCACTGCAGTGCATCACCAGTGGTGCCAGTGCACTCTCTGGACTCACTGAAGTGCATCCCCCGTGGTGCCAGTGCACTTTCTGGACTCACTGCACTGCATTCCCAGAAGTGCCAGTGCACACTCTGGAGTCACTGCACTGCATCCCCAGTGGTGCCAGTGCACTCTCTGGACTCACTGCAGTGCATCCCCAGTGTTGCCAGTGCACTCTCTGGACTCACTGCAGTGCAATCCCTCTGTTGCCAGTGCACTCTCTGGACTCACTGCACTGCATCCCCAGTGGTGCCACAGCACTCTCTGGACTCACTGCACTGCATCCCCAGTGGTGCCAGTGCACTCTCTGGACTCACTGCAGTGCATCCCCAGTGGTGCCAGTGCACTCTCTGGACTCACTGTACTGCATCCCCAGTGGAGCCCGTGCACTCTCTGGACTCACTGAAGTGCAACCCCAGTGGTGCCAGTGCACTCTCTGGACTCACTGCACTGCATCCCCAGTGGTGCTAGTGCACTCTGTGGACTCACTGCAGTGCATCCCCAGTGGTGCCAGTGCACTCTCTGGACTCACTGAAGGGCATTCTCAGTGGTGCCAGTGCACTCTCTGGACTCACTGCAGTGCATCTCCAGTGGTGCCAGTACACTCACTGGACTGACTGCACTGCATCCCCAGTGGTGCCAGTGCACTCTCTGGACTCACTGCACTGCATTCCCATTGGTGCCAGTGCATTCTCTGGACTCACCGCACTGCACCCTGAGTGGTGCCAGTGCACTCTCTGGACTCACTGCACCGCATCCCCAGTGGTGCCAGTGCACTCTCTGGAGTAACTGCAATGCATCACCAGTGGTGCCAGTGCACTCTCTGGACTCACTGCACTGCATCCCCAGTGGTGCCAGTGCACTCTCTGGACTCACTGCACTGCATCCCCAGTGGTTCCAGAGCACTCTCTGGACTCACTGCAGTGCATCCCCAGTGGTGCCAGTGCACTCTCTGGACTCACTGTACTGCATCCCCAGTGGTGCCAGTGCACTCTCTGGACTCACTGCACTGCATCCCCAGTGGTGCCAGTGCACTCTCTGGAGTCACTGCGCTGCATCTCCAGTGGTGGCAGTGCACTCTCTGGACTCACTGCAGTGCATCCCCAGTGTTGCCTGTGCACTCTCTGGAGTAAATGCAGTGCATCCCCAGTGGTGCCAAAGCACTCTCTGGACTCCCGGCACCGCATCCATAGTGGTGCCAGGGCACTCTCTGGGCTCACTGCAGTGCATCCCCAGTGGTGCCAGTGCACTCTCTGGAGTCACTGCAGTGCATCCCCAGTGGTGCCAGTGCACTCTCTGGACTCACTGCACTGCATCCCCAGTGGTGCCAGTGCACTCTCTGGACTCACTGCAGTGCATCCCCAGTAGTGCCAGTGCACTCTCTGCACTCACTTCACTGCATCACCAGTGGTGCCAGTGCACTCTCTGGACTCACTGCAGTGCATCCCCAGTGGTGCCAGTGCACTCTCTGGACTCACTGCAGTGCATCCCCAGTGCTGCCTGTGCACTCTCTGGACTCACTGCACTGCATCCCAGTGGTGCCACTGCACTATCTGGACTCACTGCACTGCATCCCCAGTGGTGCCAGTGCTCTCTCTGCACTCACTGCACTGCATACCCAGTGGTGCCAGTGCACTCACTGGACTCACTGCAGTGCATTCCCTCTGGTGCCAGTGCACTCTCTGGACTCACTGCAGTGCATCCCCAGTGGTGCCAGTGCACTCTCTGGACTCACTGCACTGCATCCCCAGTGGTGCCAGTGCACTCTCTGGACTCACTGCAGTGCATCACCAGTGGTGCCAGTGCACTCTCTGGACTCACTGAAGTGCATCCCCCGTGGTGCCAGTGCACTTTCTGGACTCACTGCACTGCATTCCCAGAAGTGCCAGTGCACACTCTGGAGTCACTGCACTGCATCCCCAGTGGTGCCAGTGCACTCTCTGGACTCACTGCAGTGCATCCCCAGTGTTGCCAGTGCACTCTCTGGACTCACTGCAGTGCAATCCCTCTGTTGCCAGTGCACTCTCTGGACTCACTGCACTGCATCCCCAGTGGTGCCAGAGCACTCTCTGGACTCACTGCACTGCATCCCCAGTGGTGCCAGTGCACTCTCTGGACTCACTGCAGTGCATCCCCAGTGGTGCCAGTGCACTCTCTGGACTCACTGTACTGCATCCCCAGTGGAGCCCGTGCACTCTCTGGACTCACTGAAGTGCAACCCCAGTGGTGCCAGTGCACTCTCTGGACTCACTGCACTGCATCCCCAGTGGTGCTAGTGCACTCTGTGGACTCACTGCAGTGCATCCCCAGTGGTGCCAGTGCACTCTCTGGACTCACTGAAGGGCATTCTCAGTGGTGCCAGTGCACTCTCTGGACTCACTGCAGTGCATCTCCAGTGGTGCCAGTACACTCACTGGACTGACTGCACTGCATCCCCAGTGGTGCCAGTGCACTCTCTGGACTCACTGCACTGCATTCCCATTGGTGCCAGTGCATTCTCTGGACTCACCGCACTGCACCCTCAGTGGTGCCAGTGCACTCTCTGGACTCACTGCACCGCATCCCCAGTGGTGCCAGTGCACTCTCTGGAGTAACTGCAATGCATCACCAGTGGTGCCAGTGCACTCTCTGGACTCACTGCACTGCATCCCCAGTGGTGCCAGTGCACTCTCTGGACTCACTGCACTGCATCCCCAGTGGTTCCAGAGCACTCTCTGGACTCACTGCAGTGCATCCCCAGTGGTGCCAGTGCACTCTCTGGACTCACTGTACTGCATCCCCAGTGGTGCCAGTGCACTCTCTGGACTCACTGCACTGCATCCCCAGTGGTGCCAGTGCACTCTCTGGAGTCACTGCGCTGCATCTCCAGTGGTGGCAGTGCACTCTCTGGACTCACTGCAGTGCATCCCCAGTGTTGCCTGTGCACTCTCTGGAGTAAATGCAGTGCATCCCCAGTGGTGCCAAAGCACTCTCTGGACTCCCGGCACCGCATCCCCAGTGGTGCCAGGGCACTCTCTGGGCTCACTGCAGTGCATCCCCAGTGGTGCCAGTGCACTCTCTGGAGTCACTGCAGTGCATCCCCAGTGGTGCCAATGCACTCTCTGGACCTCCGGCACCGCATCCCCAGTGGTGCCAGTGCACTCTCTGGACTCACGGCACTGCATCCCCATTGGTGCCAGTGCACTCTCTCGAGTCACTGCACTACATCCCCAGTGGTGCCAGTACACTCTCTCGAGTCACTGCACTACATCCCCAGTGGTGCCAGTGCACTCACTGGACTCACTGTACTGCATCATCAGTGGTGCCAGTGCACTCTCTGGACTCACTGCACTGCATCCCCAGTGGTGCCAGTGCACTCTCTGGACTCACTGCACTGCATCCCCAGTGGTGCCAGTGCACTCACTGGACTCACTGCAGTGCATCCCCAGTGGTGCCAGTGCACTCTCTGGACTCATTGCACTGCATCCCCAGTGGTTCCAGTGAATTCACTGGACTCACTGTACTGCATCTCCAGTGGTGCCAGTGCACTCTCTGGACTCACTGCACTGCATCACCAGTGGTGCCGGTGCACTCACTGGATTCACTGCACTGCATCCCCAGTGGTGCTAGTGCACTCTCTGGACTCACTGCAGTGCATCCCCAGTGGTGCCAGTGCACTCTCTGGACTCACTGCACTGCATCCCCAGTGGTGCCAGTGCACTCTCTGGACTCACTGCAGTGCATCCCCAGTGGTGCCAGTGCACTCACTGGACTCACTGCACTGCATCCCCAGTGATGCCAGTGCACTCTCTCGACTCACTGCAGGACATCCCCAGTGGTGCCAGTGCACTCTCTGGACTCACTGCACTGCATCCCCAGTGGTGCCAGCGCTATCCCTGGACTCACTGTAGTGCATCCCCAGTGGTGCCAGTGCACTCTCTGGACTCACTGCAGGGCATCCCCAGTGGTGCCAGTGCACTCACTGGACTCACTGCAGTGCATTCCCTCTGGTGCCAGTGCACTCTCTGGACTCACTGCAGTGCATCCCCAGTGGTGCCAGTGCACTCTCTGGACTCACAGAAGTGCATTCTCAGTGGTGCCAGTGCACTCTCTGGACTCACTGTACTGCATCCCCAGTGGTGCCAGTGCACTCTCTGGACTCACTGCAGGGCATCCCCAGTGGTGCCAGTGCACTCTCTTAGTCACTGCACTGCATCCCCAGTGGTGCCAGTGCTATCCCTGGACTCACTGTAGTGCATCCCCAGTGGTGCCATTGCACTGGACTCACTGCAGGGCATCCCCAGTGGTGCCAGTGCACTCACTGGACTCACTGCAGTGCATTCCCTCTGGTGCCAGTGCACTCTCTGGACTCACTGCACTGCATCCCCAGTGGTGCCAGTGCACTCTCTGGACTCACTGCTGTGCATCACCTGTGGTGCCAGTGCACTCTCTGGACTCACTGAAGTGCATCCCCAGTGGTGCCAGTGCAATCTCTGGACTCACTGCACTGCATCCCCAGTGGTGCCAGTGCACACTCTGGACTCACTGCAGTGCATCCCCAGTGGTGCCAGTGCACTCTCTGGACTCACTGCACTGCATCCCCAGTGGTGCCAGTGCACTCTCTGGACTCACTGCACTGCATACCCAGTGGTGCCAGTGCACTCTCTGGACTCAGTGCACTGCATCCCCAGTGGTGCCAGTGCACTCTCTGGACTCACTGCACTGCATCCCCAGTGGTGCCATTGCACTCTCTGCACTCACTGCACTGCAGCCCCCAGTGGTGCCAGTGCACTCTCTGGACTCACTGCACTACATCCCCAGTATTGCCAGTGCACTCTGTGGACTAACTGCACTGCATCCCCAGTGCTGCCTGTGCACTCACTGGACTCACTGCAGTGCATTCCCTCTGGTGCCAGTGCACTCTCTGGACTCACTGCACTGCATCCCCAGTGCTGCCTGTGCACTCACTGGACTCACTGCAGTGCATTCCCTCTGGTGCCAGTGCACTCTCTGGACTCACTGCAGTGCATCACCAGTGGTGCCAGTGCACTCTCTGGACTCACTGAATTGCATCCCCCGTGGTGCCAGTGCAAACTCTGGACTCACTGCACTGCATTCCCAGTGGTGCCAGTGGACACTCTGGACTCACTGCACTGCATCCCCAGTGGTGCCAGTGCACTCTCTGGACTCACTGCACTGCATTCCCAGTGGTGCCAGTGCACACTCTGGACTCACTGCACTGCATCCCCGGTGGTGCCAGAGCACTCTCTGGACTCACTGCACTGCATCCCCAGTGGTGCCAATGCACTCTCTGGACTCACTGCACTGCAGCCCCATTGGTGCCAGTGCACTCTCTGCACTCACTGCACTGCATCCCCAGTGGTGCCAGTGCACTCACTAGACTCACTGCAGTGCATTCCCTCTGGTGCCAGTGCACTCTCTGGACTCACTGCACTGCATCCCCAGTGGTGCCAGTGCAATCTCTGGACTCAGTGCAATGCATCCCCAGTGGTGCCAGTGCACTCTCTGGACTCACTGCAGTGCATCCCCAGTGGTGCCTGTGCACTCTCTGGACTAACTGAAGTGCATCCCCCGTGGTGCCAGTGCAATCTCTGAACTCACTGCACTGCATTCGCAGTGGTGCCAGTGCACACTCTGGACTCACTGCACTGCATCCCCAGTGGTGCCAGTGCACTCTCTTGACTCACTGCAGTGCATCCCCAGTGTTGCCAGTGCACTCTCTGGACTCACTGCACTGCATCCCCAGTGGTGCCAGTGCACTCTCTGGACTCACTGCACTGCATCCCCAGTGGTGCCAGAGCACTCTCTGGACTCACTGCACTGCATCCCCAGTGGTGCCAGTGCACTCACTGGACTCACTGCACTGCATCCCCAGTGGTGCCAGTGCACTCTCTGGACTCACTGCACTTGCATCCCCAGTGGTGCTAGTGCACTCTGTGGACTCACTGCAGTGCATCCCCAGTGGTGCCAGTGCACTCTCTGGACTCACTGCACTGCATCCCCAGTGGTGCCAGTGCACTCTCTGGACTCACTGCACTGCATCCCCAGTGGTGCCAGTACACTCACTGGACTGACTGCACTGCATCCCCAGTGGTGCCAGTGCATTCTCTGGACTCACTGCACCGCATCCCCAGTGTTGCCAGTGCACTCTCTGGAGTAACTGCACTGCATCCCCAGTGGTGCCAGTGCACTCTCTGGACTCACTGCACTGCATCCCCAGTGGTGCCAGAGCACTCTCTGGACTCACTGCAGTGCATCCCCAGTGGTGCCAGTGCACTCTCTGGACTCACTGCACTGCATCCCCAGTGGTTCCAGTGCACTCTCTGGAGTAACTGCAGTGCATCCCCAGTGGTGCCAAAGTACTCTCTGGACTCCCGGCACCGCATCCCCAGTGGTGCCAGTGCACTCTCTGGACTCACTGTACTGCATCCCCAGTGGTGCCAGTGCACTCTGTGGACTCACTGCACTGCATCCCCAGTGGTGCCAGTGCACTCTCTGGACTCACTGTACTGCATCCCCACTGGTGCCAGTGCACTCTCTGGACTCGGTGCACTGCATCCCAAGTGGTGCCAGTGCACTCTCTGGACTCACTGCACTGCATCCCCAGTGGTGCCAGTGCACTCTCTGGACTCACTGCAGTGCATCCCCAGTGGTGCCAGTGCACTCTCTGGACTCACTGCAGTGCATCCCCAGTGTTGCCTGTGCACTCTCTGGAGTCACTGTACTGCATCCCCAGTGGTGCCAGTGCACTCACTGGACTCACTGTACTGCATCACAGGTGGTGCCAGTGCACTCTCTGGACTCAGTGCACTGCATCCCAAGTGGTGCCAGTGCAATCTCTGGACTCACTGCACTGCATCCCCATTGGTGCCAGTGCATTCTCTGGACTCACCGCACTGCACCCTGAGTGGTGCCAGTGCACTCTCTGGACTCACTGCACCGCATCCCCAGTGGTGCCATTGCACTCTCTGGAATCACTGCGTGTCATCTCCAGTGGTGGCAGTGCACTCTCTGGACTCACTGCACTGCATCCCCAGTGGTGCCTGTGCACTCTCTGGAGTAACTGCAGTGCATCCCCAGTGGTGCCAAAGCACTCTCTGGACTCCCGGCACCGCATCCCCAGTGGTGCCAGTGCACTCTCTGGGCTCACTGCAGTGCATCCCCATTGGTGCCAGTGCACTCTCTGGAGTCACTGCAGTGCATCCCCAGTGGTGCCAATGCACTCTCTGGACCTCCGGCACCGCATCCCCTGTGGTGCCAGTGCACTCTCTGGACTCGCGGCACTGCATCCCCAGTGGTGCCAGTGCACTCTCTCGAGTCACTGCACTACATCCCCAGTGGTGCCAGTGCACTCACTGGACTCACTGTACTGCATCCCCAGTGGTGCCAGTGCACTCTGTGGACTCACTGCACTGCATCCCCAGTGGTGCCAGTACACTCACTGGACTCACTGTACTGCATCACCAGTGGTGCCAGTGCACTCTCTGGACTCAGTGCACTGCATCCCCAGTGGTTCCAGTGCATTCACTGGACTCACTGTACTGCATCTCCAGTGGTGCCAGAGCACTCTCTGGACTCACTGCACTGCATCACCAGTGGTGCCAGTGCACTCACTGGATTCACTGCACTGCATCCCCAGTGGTGCTAGTGCACTCTCTGGACTCACTGCAGTGCATCCCCAGTGGTGCCAGTGCACTCTCTGGACTCACTGAAGTGCATCCTCAGTGGTGCCAGTGCACTCTCTGGACTCACTTCACTGCATCCCCAGTGGTGCCAGTGCACTCTCTGGACTCACTGCTCTGCATTCCCAGTGGTGACAGTGAAGTCTTTGGACTCACTGCACTGCATCCCCAGTGGTGCCAGTGCACTCTCTGGACTCACTGCACTGCATCCCCATTGGTGCCATTACATTCTCTGGACTCACCGCACTGCACCCTGAGTGGTGCCAGTGCACTCTCTGGACTCACTGCACCGCATCCCCAGTGGTGCCAGTGCACTCTCTGGACTGACTGGACACATCCCCAGTGGTGCCAGTGCACTCTCTGGACTCACTGCACTGCATCCCCAGTGGAGCCAGTGCACTCTCTGGACTCACTGCACTGCATCCCCAGTGGTGCCAGTGCACTCTCTGGACTCACTGAAGTGCATCCCCAGTGGTGCCAGTGCACTCTCTGGACTCACTGCAGTGCATCCCCAGTGGTGCCAGTGCACTCTCTGGACTCACTGCACTGCATCCCCAGTGGGGCCAGTGCACTCTCTGGACTCACTGCAGGGCATCCCCAATGGTGCCAGTGCACTCTCTGGACTCACTGCAGTGCATCCCCAGTGGTGCCAGTGCTATCCTGGACTCAGTGTAGTGCATCCCCAGTGGTGCCAGTGCACTCTCTGGACTCACTGTAGGGCATCCCCAGTGGTGCCAGTGCACTGTCTGGACTCACTGCACTGCATCCCCAGTGGTGCCAGTGCACTCTCTGGACTCACTGCAGGGCATCCCCAGTGGTGCCAGTGCACTCTCTGGACTCACTGCACTGCATCCCCAGTGGTGCCAGTGCTATCCCTGGACTCAGTGTAGTGCATCCCCAGTGGTGCCAGTGCACTCTCTGGACTCACTGCACCGCATCCCCAGTGGTGCCAGTGCACTCTCTGGACTCACTGCACTGCATCCCCAGTGGTGCCAGTGCACTCTCTGGACTCACTGTACTGCATCCCCAGTGGTGCCAGTGCACTCTCTGGACTCACCGCACTGCACCCTGAGTGGTGCCAGTGCACTCTCTGGACTCACTGCGCCGCATCCCCAGTGGTGCCAGTGCACTCTCTGGACTCACCGCACTGCATTCCCAGTGGTGACAGTGAAGTCTTTGGACTCACTGCACTCCATCCCCACTGGTGCCTTTGCACTCCCTGGACTCACTGCACCGCTCCAGCCGCGGTACCCTCCAGCCGTGGCAGCCGCTCCACTCGGTAGCGGCTGGAGCGGCTGCCGCGGCTGGAGCGGCTGGAGCGGCTGCTGCGGCTGGAGCGGCTGCCGCGGTTGGAGCGGCTGCCGCGGCTGGAGCGGCTGGAGCGGCTGCCGCGGCTGGAGCGGCTGGCGCGGCTGGAGGGGCTACCGCGGCTGGAGCGGTTAACGCGGCTGGAGCGGATGCCGAGTCTGGAGCGGATGCCGCGGCTGGTGTGGCTGGAGAGGCTGCCGCGGCTGGAGCAGTGCAGTGAGTCCAGAGAGTGCACTGGCACCTTGGGGATTAAGTGCAGTGAGTCCAGAGAGTGCACTGGCACCACTGGTGATGCAGTGCAGTGAGTCCAGAGAGTGCACTGGCACCACTGGGGATGCAGTGCCGTGAGTCCAGAGAGTGCCCCGGCCACACTGGGAATGCACTACAGTGACTGCAGAGAGTGTACTGACAACACTGCGGATGCAGTGCCGCGAGTCCAGAGAGTGCACTGGCACCACTGGGGATGTGGTGCCAGGAGTCCAGAGAGTGCTTTGGCACCACTGTGGATGCACTGCAGTGACTCCAGAGAGTGCACTGGCACCATTGGGGATGCACTGCAGTTAGTCCAGAGAGTGCACTGGCCCCACTGGCGATGCGGTGCACTGAGTCCAGAGAGTGCACTGGCACCACTGGGGATGCGGTGCCTGGAGTGCATAGAGTAATTTCGCACCACTGGGGATGCACTGCAGTTACTCCAGAGAGTGCACTGGCACCACAGGGGATGCAGTGCAGTGAGTCCAGACAGTGCACAGGCAGCACTGGGGATGCAGCGCAGTGAGTCCAGAGAGTGCACTGACACCAGTGGGAATGCGGTGCAGTGAGTCCAGAGAGTGCATTGGCACCACTGGGGATGCACTGCAGTGAGTCCAGAGTGCACTAGCACCACTGGGGATGCCCTGCAGTGAGTCCAGAGAGTGCACTAGCACCACTGGGGATGCAGTGCAGTGAGTCCAGAGAGTGCACTAGCACCACTGGTGATGCAGTGCAGTGAGTCCAGAGAGTGCCGCTCCAGCCTCGGCATCCGCTCCAGCCCAGTCAACCGCTGCATCCGCGGTAGCCCCTCCAGCCGCGGCAGACGCTCCAGCCGCGGCAGCCGCTCCAGCCGCTCCAGCCGCGGCAGCCGCTCCAGCCCCTCCAGGCGCGCCAGCCGCTCCAGCCGCGGCAGCCGCTCCATCCGCGGCAGCCGCTCCAGCCGCTCCAGCCGCGGCAGCCGCTCCAGCCGCGGCAGCCGCTCCAGCCGCGGCAGCCGCTCCAGCCGCTACCGAGTGGAGCGGCTGCCACCGCCGGAGGGATACCGCGGCTGGAGCGGCTGCCGCGGCTGGAGCAGTGCAGTGAGTCCAGGGAGTGCACTGGCACCACTGGGGATGCAGCGCAGTGACTTCAGAGAGTGCACTGACACCACTGGGGATGCGGTGCAGTGAGTCCAGAGAGTGCACTGGCACCACTCAGGGTGCAGTGCGGTGAGTCCAGAGAGTGCACTGGCACCACTGGGGATGCAGTACAGTGAGTCCAGAGAGTGCACTGGCACCACTGGGGATGCAGTGCAGTGAGTCCAGAGAGTGCACTGGCACCACTGAGGATGCACTGCAGTGAGTCCAGAGAGTGCACTGGCACCACTGGTGATGCAGTGCAGTGAGTCCAGAGAGTGCACTGGAACCACTGGGGATGCACTGCAGTGAGTCCAGAGAGTGCACTAGCACCACTGGGGATGCAGTGCAGTGAGTCCAGAGAGTGCACTGGCACCACTGGGGATGCACTGCAGTGAGTCCAGAGAGTGCACTGGCACCACTGGGGATGCACTGCAGTGAGTCCAGAGAGTGCACTGGCACCACTGGTGATGCAGTGCAGTGAGTCCAGAGAGTGCCGCTCCAGCCTCGGCATCCGCTCCAGCCGCGTCAACCGCTCCAGCCGCGGTCGCCCCTCCAGCCGCGGCAGACGCTCTAGACGCTCCAACCGCGTCAGCCTCTCCAGCCGCGTTAGCCCCACCAGCCGCGGCAGCCGCTCCAGCCGCGGCAGCCGCTCCAGCCGCTCCAGCCGCTCCAGCCGCGGCAGCCGCTCCAAACGCGGCAGGCGCTCTAGCCGTGGCAGCCGCTCCAGCCGCTCCAGCCGCGGCAGCCGCTCCAGCCGCTACCGAGTGGAGCTGCTGCCACGGCAAGAGTGGTTGCCGCGGTTGGAGCGCCTGCCGCGTTTGGAGCGGCTACCGCGTCTGCCGCGGCTGGAGCGGCTGTAGCGGCTGCCGCGGTCGGAGAGTCTGCCGCGTATGCCGCGGACGGAGAGCTGCCGCGGCTGGAGCGGCTGCCGCGGCTGCCGCGGCTGCCGAGGCTGGAGGGCTACCGCGGCTGGAGCGACTGCCGCGGCTGGAGCAGTGCAGTGAGTCCAGAGAGTGCACTGGCAACACTGGGGATGCAGTGCAGTGAGTCCAGAGAGTGCACTGGCAACACTGGGGATGCACTGCAGTGAGTCCAGAGAGTGCACTGGCAACACTGGGGATGCAGTACAGTGAGTCCAGAGAGTGCACTGGCACCACTGGGGATGCAGTTCAGTGAGTCCAGAGAGTGCACTGGCACCACTGGGGATGCAGTGCAGTGAGTCCAGTGAGTGCTCTGGCACCACTGGGGATGCAGTGCAGTGAGTCCAGAGAGTGCACTGGCACCACTGGGGATGCAGTGCAGTGAGTGCAGAGAGTGCACTGGCACTACTGGTGATGCAGTTTAGTGAGTCCAGAGAGTGCACTGGCACCACTGGGGATGCAGTGCAGTGAGTCCAGTGAGTGAACTGGAACCACAGAGGATGCCCTGCAGTGAGTCCAGAGAGTGCAATGTCACCACTGGGGATGTAGTACAGTGAGTCCACAGAGTGCACTGGCACCACTGGGGATGCAGTGCAGTGAATCCAGTGAGTGCACTGGCACCACTGGGGATGCAGTGCAGTGAGTCCAGAGAGTGCACTGGCACCACTCGGGATGCACTGCATTTACTCCAGAGACTGCACTGGCACCACTGGGGATGCAGTGCAGTGAGTGCAGAGAGTGCACTGGCACCACTGGGGATGCAGTGCAGTGAGTCCACAGAGTGCACTGGAACCACTGGGGATGCACTGCAGTGAGTCCACAGAGTGCACTGGCACCACTAGGGATGCAGTGCAGTGAATCCAGTGAGTGCACTGGCACCACTGGGGATGCAGTTCAGTGAGTCCAGAGAGTGCACTGGCACCACTGGAGATGAAGTCCAGTGAGTCTAGTGAATGCACTGGCAGCATTGGGGATGCAGTGCAGTGAGTCCAGAGAGTGCACTGGCACCACTGGTGATGCAGTATATTGAGTCCAGAGAGTGCACTGGCACCACAGGGGATGCACTGCAGTTAGTCCAGAGAGTGCACTGGCACCACTGGGGATGCAATACAGTGAGTACAGAAATTGCACTGGCACCACTGGGGATGCAGTGCAGTGAGTCCAGAGAGTGCACTGGCACCACTGGGGATGCAGTGCAGTGAGTCCAGAGAGTGCACTGGCGCCACTGGGGATGCACTTCAGTGAGTCCAGAGAGTGCACTGGCACCACTGGGGATGCACTGCAGTGAGTCCAGAGAGTGCACTGTCACCACTGGTGATGCAGTACAGTGAGTCCAGAGAGTGCACTGGCACCACTGGGGATGCAGTGCAGTGAGTCCAGAGAGTGCACTAGCACCACCAGGGATGCAGTGTAGTGAATCCTGTTAGTACACTGGCACCACTGGGGATGCAGGGCAGTGAGTCGAGAGAGCTCAATGGCACCACTGGGGATGCACTGCAGTGAGTCCAGAGAGTGCACTGGCACTACTGGGGATGCAGTACAGTGAGTCCAGAGAGTGCACTGGCACCACTGGGGATGCAGTGCAGTGAGTCCAGAGAGTGCACTGGCACCACGGGGGATGCACTGCAGTGAGTCCAGAGATTGCACTGGCACCACTGGGGATGCAGTACAGTGAGTCCACAGAGTGCACTGGCACCACTGGGGATGCAGTACAGTGAGTCCAGAGAGTGCACTGGCACCACTGGGGATGCAGTGCAGTGAGTCCAGAGAGTGCACTGGCAACACTGGGGATGCAGTGCAGTGAGTCCAGAGACTTCACTGGCTCCACTGGGGATGCAGTGCAGTGAGTCCAGAGAGTGCTCTGGCACCCATGGGGATGCCCTGCAGTGAGTCCAGAGAGGGCACTGGCACCACTGGGGATGCAGTGCAGTGAGTCCAGAGAGTGCACTGGCACCAATGGGGATGTGTCCAGTGAGTCCAGTGAGTGCACTGGCACCACTGGGGATGCAGTACAGTGAGTCCAGAGAGTGCACTGGCACGACTGGGGATGCACTGCAGTGAGTCCAGAGAGTGCACTGGCACCACTGGGGATGCAGTGCAGTGAGTCCAGAGAGTGCACTGGAACCACTGGGGATACAGTGCAGTGAGTCCAGAGAGTGCACTGGCACCACTGGGGATGCAGTGCAGTGAGTCCAGAGAGTGCACTGGCACCACTGGGGATGCAGTGCAGTGAGTCCAGAGAGTGCACTGGCACAACCTGTGATGCAGTACAGTGTGTCCAGTGAGTGCACTGGCACAACTGGGGATGCAGTGCTGTGACTCCGGAGATCGCACTGGCACCACTGGGGATGCAGTGCAGTCAGTCCAGTGAGTACACTAGCACCACTGGGGATGCAGTGCAGTGAGTCCAGAGAGTGCACTGGCACCACTGGGGATGCACTGCAGTGAGTCCAGAGAGTGCACTGGCACCACTGCGGATGCAGTGCAGTGAGTCCAGTGAGTGCACTAGCACCACTGGGGGTGCAGTACAGTGAGTCCAGAGAGTGCACTGGCACCACTGGGGATGCCCTGCAGTGAGTCCAGACAGTGCACTGGCACCACTGGGGATGCCCTGCAGTGAGTCCAGAGAGTGCACTGGCACCACTGGGGATGCAAGTGCAGTGAGTCCAGAGAGTGCACTGGCACCACTGGGGATGCAGTGCAGTGAGTCCAGAGAGTGCACTGGCACCACTGGGGATGCAGTACAGTGAGTCCAATGAGTGCACTGGCACCACTGGGGATGCCCTGCAGTGAGTCCAGAGAGTGCACTGGCACCACTGGGGATGCCCTGCAGTGAGTCCAGAGAGTGCACTGGCACCACTGGTGATGCAGTGCAGTGAGTCCAGAGAGTGCACTGGCAGCACTGGGTTTGCAGTGCAGTGAGTCCAGAGAGTGCACTGGCACCACAGGTGATGCACTCCAGTGAGTCCAGAGAGTGCACTGGCACCACTGGGGATGCCCTGCAGTGAGTCCATAGAGTGCACTGGCACCACTGGGGATGCAGTGCAGTGAGTCCAGAGAGTGCACTGGCACCACTGGGGATGCACTGCAGTGAGTCCAGAGAGTGCACTGGCACCACTGAGAATGCACTTCATAGAGTGCAGAGAGTGCACTGGCACCACTGGGGATGCACTGCAGTGACTCCAGAGAGTGCACTGGCAGCACTGGGGATGCAGTGCAGTGAGTCCAGAGAGTGCACTGGCACCACTGGGGATGCAGTACAGTGAGTCCAGAGAGTGCTTTGGCACCACTGGGGATGCAGTGCAGTGAGTCCAGAGAGTGCACTGGCACCACTGGGGATGCGGTGCAGTGAGTCCAGAGAGTGCTTTGGCACCACTGGGGATGCACTGCAGTTACTCCAGAGACTGCACTGGCACCACTGGGGATGAACTGCAGTGAGTACAGAGAGTGCAGTGGCACCACTGGGGATGCCCTGCAGTGAGTCCAGAGAGTGCACTGTCACCACTGGGGATGCAGTACAGTGAGTCCAGAGAGTGCACTGGCTCCACTGGGGATGCAGTGCTGTGACTCCAGAGAGCGCCCTGGCACCACTGGGGATGCAGTGCAGTGAGTGCAGAGAGTGCACTGGCACCACTGGGGATGCACTTCAGTGAGTTCAGAGAGTGCACTGGCACCACTGGGGATGGGTTTCAAGCCAACTGCATTAACCGCTCATGCTTCTTTCTTATGAGACGTTAGTAAACCAATTACTTAGCCTTGTCAAACTAAATCACAGGTAAAAATCCTGTACATCTCATGTGGCCAACCACTCCCAACTAGGATTCCAAGAACCAGGAGGTTCGGTGAAAATAGGGCTAGTGGTATTAGAGGGGTGATTATTAGGGTAAGCCCTAAGCTGTCTTTAATGGAGAAGTATGGGTGGAATGGGATTTTGTCGCAGTCTGATACGATTCCTAGTGGGTTATTTGAGCCTGATTCGTGTAGGAAGGTTAGGTGGACTAGGGTGATTCCTGCAATTAGGAAGGGCAGTAGGAAGTGGATGGCGAAGAATCGGGTTAAGGTTGGATTGTCTACTGAGAATCCTCCTCAGGCTCATTCTACTAGAGTTTGCCCAATGTACGGGATGGCTGAGAATAGGTTGGTGATTACGGTGGCCCCTCAGAATGACATTTGTCCTCATGGTAGGACATACCCTACGAAGGCAGTTGCTATTAGGGTGAGTAGGAGGATTACTCCTGTGTTTCAGGTTTCTTTTTATAGGTAGGAGCCGTAGTAGAGGCCTCGTCCGATGTGTAAGTAGATGCAGATAAAGAAGAGCGAAGCACCGTTGGCGTGGAGGTTGCGGATGAGCCATCCGTACTGGACGTCTCGGCATGTGTGAGCTACTGAGGAGAAGGCGAGTGAAGTGTCTGCGGTGTAGTGTATGGCTAGTAGCAGGCCTGTTAGGATTTGTGTGGCTAAGCAGATGGCTAGAAGGGAGCCGAAGTTTCATCAGGCAGAGATGTTGGAGGGGGCGGGTAGGTCGATTAGGGAGTTGTTGATTATTTTTAGTAGGGGATGGGATTTGCGGATGTTAGGGGCCATTAGTGAGTCTGTGTGTTATTAGGATTATTACCAGGATGGAGAGGGCGAAGGATCCTAGGTAGGCCTTAATTAGCCCTGTGTGTATTGAGGTTGCGGCTTTGCTTGCGGCTACTTGTAGTTCAGCAAGGCCCTCTGGCCCTATTTTTTTGAGTCAGGAGAGGTCGATCAAGTGTAGGGCAATGTTTTGTCCCTTTTCTAGTAGGTTTTTGGAGAAGAATCGGTGTACTAGGGGGTTGAAGTACCCTAATGCAGAGGAGAAGTTTATGAGGGGGGTTGGTTTGGGGTGAGTGAGGGTGTGTGTTATGTTCGATAGTTCTAGGGCTAGGATGATTCCTAGGATTGTTATGAGGATGGCAGCGGTTTTGGTGATAAGGGGTATGGTTATTGGGGGGGTTTTGGTTGGTGTGATGAAAGAGGTAATGATTATTCCTGCTGTAATGCTGCCTAGGGCGAGTCGGGTTAGGGGGGGCGGTGATTAGTGGGTTGTTTTCGTTTATTGATACTATTGGGGGGATTCGGGTTTGTCCAGCTTGGACTAGGATGGTTATGCGGATGCTGTAGGTTGCGGTGAATGCTGTGGCTATAAGGGCTCAAGTATTTAGGTATGATGTGTTTAAGCTTTCGATGATGAGGTCTTTTGAGTAGAATCCGGCTAGGAATGGGGTTCCTATCAGCGCCAGGTTTCCGATGGTTAGGCAGGAAGTAGTGACTGGGAGTATTTTCTGTAGGCCTCCTATCTTTCGGATATCTTGTTCTCCGTTTAGGTTGTGGATGATAGACCCTGAGCATAGGAATAGTATGGCTTTAAAGAAGGCATGGGTTGAGATGTGTAGGAAGGCTAGTTGTGGGAGGTTTAGTCCGATAGTGACTATTATTAGTCCTAGTTGGCTGGATGCTGAGAAAGCAATGATTTTTTTGATGTCATTTTGGGTTAGGGCGCATGTGGCAGCGAATAGGGTTGATAGAGCACCTAGGCATAGGCAGGCAGTTAGGGCTGTCTGGTTGGTGGCTAGCAGGGGGTGCATGCGGATGAGCAGGAAGATTCCGGCTACTACTATGGTACTGGAGTGCAGTAGGGCTGATACTGGGGTGGGGCCTTCTATTGCTGCGGGCAGTCATGGGTGCAGTCCAAATTGGGCGGATTTTCCTGCGGCTGCGAGGATTAATCCTATGAGGGGGAGGATTGGGGTTTGGTGGGGGTGTACGGCTTGTTGGATCTCTCAGGTGTTGAATGTTGAAGCTAGTCATGCTATGCTCAGGATCAGTCCGATGTCTCCGATTCGGTTGTAGATTACGGCTTGTAGGGCGGCGGTGTTGGCATCTGCTCGGCCTTGTCATCAGCTGATGAGAAGGAAGGACATGATTCCTACTCCTTCCCAGCCTACGAATAGGAGGAATATGTTGTTTGCGGTTGTTAGGAGGAGTATGGCGACTAGGAATGTCAGTAGGTAGGTGAAAAATTTTGTTACGTATGGCTCTGAGGCCATGTATCATATGGCGAATTGTAGGATTGATCATGTTACAAATAGGGCGATTGGAAGAAATGTTATTGAGTATTGGTCTATTTTTAGGCTCAGGGGGATTTTAAAGTTTATAATGAATTTTCACTCCCAGTGGCAGGTGACAGATTCTACTCCCGAGTAGATGAATGCGGTTGTAGGGGCTAGGCTAATTAGGAATGCGGTTTTAACAGCGCGGGTGGTGGCTTGTGGGGTGTTTTTAAAGTTTTTAAATAGAAATGGCAGGATGATTGGGGTTAGGAGGATTGTCAGCGTGAGTAGTGTGAGGGAGTTGATTAGTAGTGTGGGGTTCACTACTTTTACTTGGATTTGCACCAAGATGGGTGGTTCCTAAGACCAGTGGATTGCTGTTATCCTTTAAAAGTAAGGGGGCTGAGGTTTTAGGCTCAGATGTAAGAGTTAGCAGCTCTTGTTGGTTAAACCCTCCCCTCGGCAGGTAAGAAGGTTTGAACTTCTATTCTTAGAATCACAGTCTAATGTTTGGTTTAAACTATACTTGCATGAGGGGATTCCGGAGATCAGTTCGGGTTTGAGGATTAGGAGGAATATTGGGATAATGTGGAGTGTTATGAGCAGGTGTTCTCGCGTGGTTGAGTTTTGCATAGATGTGATGTGGGAGGGGATTGAGCCTCGTTGGGTCATTAGTAGTATGAATAAGGTGTAGGAGGCGGTTAGTAGGGTTGCGATTCCTGTTAGGATGATCGTGAAGGCAGATCAGTTGAATAAGGTGATTATAATGGTTAGCTCTGCTATGAGGTTTGTTGTTGGGGGTAAGGCTATGTTTGTTAGATTGGCCAGCAATCATCAGGTAGCTATGAGTGGTAGGAGAGGTTGTAGGCCTCGTGTGAGTAGTAGAATTCGGCTGTGCGTACGTTCATAGTTTGTGTTGGCTAGGCAGAATAGTATGGAGGAAGTTAGTCCATGGGAAATTATTAGGATCATTGCCCCTGAGAATGATCAGTGGGTTTGGATTATTCCTGCGGCGATAACTAGGCCTATGTGGCTAACGGATGAATAAGCGATTAGTGATTTTAGGTCTGTCTGTCGTAGGCAGATTGAGCTAGTCATTAGGGCGCCTCATAGGGCCAGGGTTAGGAAGGGGTAGTGCAGGAGGTTGGACAGTGGGCCCATAAATAGAGTGACTCGTATAATTCCGTATCCTCCTAGCTTTAGTAGTAGGGCGGCGAGGAGTATTGAGCCTGCGATGGGTGCTTCTACGTGGGCTTTTGGCAGTCAGAGGTGTAGGCCGTATAGTGGGGCTTTTACTATGAATGCTATGAGCAGTGCTAGACCTGATAGTATTCCTGTCCATGAGGTGGATAGGGTTGGGTGGGTTAGTTGTAGGGTTGGCAGGTGCAGGGTGCCAATTTTCACGTATAGGTGTATGATTGTGATTAGCAGGGGTAGAGAGCTTACTAGCGTGTAGAATAGCAGGTAGATGCCAGCGCTTAGGCGTTCTGGTTGGTTCCCCCATCGGGTGATTAAGATTAGGGTGGGAATGAGGGTTGCTTCAAATGAGATGTAAAATAGTGCTAGTTCTGTGGTGGAAAAGGCTAGTAGGATGAATGGCTGGACTGCGACTAAGGTTGAGATAAAGATTCGTTTGCGTTGTAGGGGTTCTTGTTGCAGGTGGTTTTGGCTTGCTATGATTATGAGTGGGAGTAGTCAGCAGGATAGTACTAGGAGGGGGGATGAGATTTGGTCAATTCCTGTTCAGTTGGATAAAAATTTGTAGGGGTAGTAGGTTGGGATTAATCACTGTAGGCTTAGGGCAGCGATTAGGAGGCTGTATAAGGTGGTGTTAGTCCATAGAAATTTTGGTGGAGACAGCAGGGCTGTTGGAAGAAGTATGATTGTGGGTAGGATGATTTTTAGCATTGCAGGAGGTTTAGGTTGTGTAGATGGTCGGAGCCATGTGTGCGGGTGGAGGCTACTAGGATGGCCAGGCCTGTGCCCGCCTCACACGCTGAGAAGGTTAGCATGAGAATTGGTACCATGGTGAATGAGGAGACTTGGTTTTCGATGGATCATATTGATAGGCCTACGAATATCGATAATATTATGCTTTCAAGGCATAGTAGGGCGGATACTAGGTGGGTTCGGTGGAAGGCTAGTCCTAGTCCGCTGAAAATGAAGGCTGAGTAGAAGCTTAAATGTAGGGGCGACATAAGAAAGTTACAGGGTTGGCTGTAATCTGCTGGGTCGAAACCAGCTATCTTTTTGGTTAGACTAACTTTCTGTTATTCTGCTCATTCTAGGCCCCCTTGAATTCACTCGTAGGCCAGTCCGAGTGTTAGGAGAAGGAGGATCACTACAGTTCAGGTGAGGGTCATTAGGGGGGATTGGAGTTGGACGGCTCATGGCAGGGGGAGTAGGAGGGCGATTTCTAGGTCGAATAGGACGAACAGGATGGCTACTGAGGAAGAATCGGACTGAGAATGGTAATCGAGCAGATCCAAGTGGGTCGAACCCACATTCGTACGGTGAGAGTTTCTCTGAGTCGGGGTTTATTTGGGCGAGTCAGAAGTTTAATGCGGTTAGGGCGGCGCTTAGGATTGATGATAGGGCGAATATGAACATGAGTGCGTTCATTGCTCTCCTCTGGGTTTATACCAGATTCTAGAGATTGGAAGTCAATTGTAATTAATATACTAGAAGAGCAAGATCCTCATCAGTAGATGGTTATGTAGAGGAATAGTCAGATGACGTCTACGAAGTGTCAGTATCAGGCTGCTGCCTCGAATCCGAAGTGGTGGTCTGATGTAAAGTGGAACTTGATCAGTCGGAAGAGGCAGACGGTCAGGAAGGAGGATCCGATGATTACGTGGAGTCCGTGGAATCCAGTGGCAACGAAGAAGGTAGATCCGTAGACGCTATCGGCGATTGAGAATGGGGCTTCGTGGTATTCTATTGCTTGTAGGGCTGTGAAGTAGAATCCCAGGAGGATCGTTAGGGTTAGGGCGTGGATGGCGTGTTTTCGGTTTCCTTCTGTGATGCTGTGATGGGCTCACGTTACGGTAACGCCTGAGGCTAGTAGGATGGCTGTGTTTAGTAGGGGGACTTCTATCGGGTTGAGTGGTTTAATTCCTGTTGGGGGTCATTGGCCTCCTAGTTCTGGGGTTGGGGCCAGGCTCGAGTGGAAGAACGCTCAGAAGAACCCTAAGAAGAAGAATGCTTCGGATGTGATGAAAAGGATTATGCCGTATCGTAGGCCTTTTTGGACTGTGGGAGTGTGATGGCCTTGGAAGGTGCTTTCTCGTACAATGTCTCGTCATCATTGGAGTATTACTAGGAGTATTGAGATGAGGCCTAGGGTTAGTAGTATGGATGAGTTGTAGTGGAATCACATGATTAATCCTGAGGTTGTGAGTAGGGCGGCGGCTGCCCCGAAGATTGGTCAAGGGCTTGGGTCAACTATGTGGTATGAGTGTGCTTGGTGTGCCATTAGATGTTTTCTTGTAAGTATAGGCTTAGAAGGAGCACGAAGACGTAGGCCTGGATTATGGCTACTGCTACTTCTAGGATGGTTAGGAGTAGTAGGATGATTATTGTTAGGATGGATACTGCAGGAAGGGTGGGTATTAATGCAATGGAGGCTGTAGAGATGAGTTGGATGAGTAAGTGTCCTGCTGTAAGGTTGGCTGTAAGGCGGACTCCGAGGGCTAGGGGGCGGATTAGTAGGCTGGTTGTTTCGATCAGGATTAGTGCGGGGATTAGGGGTGTAGGGGTACCTTCGGGTAATAGGTGGGCTAAAGAGGCTGATGGTTGGTTTCGTAGGCCTGTTAGTAGTGTGGCGAGCCATAGTGGGAAGGCTAGGGCTATGTTCATAGATAGTTGGGTGGTTGGGGTGAATGTATATGGAAGGAGGCCTAGAAGGTTGATTGTAAGAAGTATGATTATTAGGGATGTAAATATTATGGCTCATTTGTGGCCATTTTTGTTGAGTGGGACTATTAGTTGTTTTGTGATTAGGTGAAGGAGTCATGTTTGGATAGTAGAAAGGCGGTTGTTGATTCATCGGTTGTTTGGGGACGGGAATAGTAGGGCTGGGAAGAGTAGGGATAGTAGGATTAAGGGGATGCCGAATAGATTGGGGCTGGAAAATTGGTCAAAGAAGCTTAGGTTCATGGTCAGGATCATGGTGTGGGTTTGGTAGTGAGGGAGGTCTTATTTGATGGGGGGTTGGTTGTGGTGAAGGCTAGTAGTTTTGGTTGGATGAGGAGTGCTAGGGTTAATCAGGTTATAATTATGATTGAAAATCATGGTGCGGGGTTAAGCTGTGGCATATCATTAAGGAGGGGGAAGTCCCTCTTTGGCTAGCTTAAAAGGCTAGTGCTGTTGCATAGCTTCTTAATGATTAGGATGATGATAGAAGGGACGATCAGGCCTCGAAATGTGGGAGTGGGGTTGATTCTACTACAATGGGTATGTAGCTGTGATTAGCCCCGCAAATTTCTGAGCATTGTCCGTAAAAAATCCCAGGCCGGGTGGTAATGAATGAAGTTTGGTTTAGTCGGCCTGGGATTGCGTCTGTTTTAACTCCGAGCGTTGGGACTGCTCAGGAGTGGAGTACGTCTCCTGCAGTAATGATTACGCGGATGGGGGATTCTATTGGGATAACTACGCGGTGGTCAACTTCTAGCAGTCGGAAGTGGCCGTTGGGTAAGTCTGGGGTGGGCACTATGTAGGAGTCGAATGATAGGTCTTTGAAGTCTGTGTATTCGTAGCTTCAGTATCATTGGTGGCCGATGGCTTTTAGGGTGAGGTCTGGTTCATCGATTTCGTCCATTATGTAGAGGATTTGTAGGGATGGGAGGGCGAGGAGTACCAGGACGATAGCAGGTAGGATTGTCCAGATCAGCTCTACTTCTTGGGCGTCTACAGCATTGGACGAGAGTTTTTCTGTTAGTATGTGGGCTAAAAGGTAGAGAACTAGGCTGCAGATAGCTAGGGCAACGATTAGGGCGTGGTCGTGGAATTCAACGAGTTCTTCTATGATGGGTGATGAGGCGTCTTGGAATCCTAGTTGGGAGTGGTTGGCCACATGAGATGTACAGGATTTTTACCTGTGATTTAGTCTTGACAAGGCTATGTAATTGGTTTACTAACGTCTCATAAGAAAGAAGCATGAGCGGTTAATGCAGTTGGCTTGAAACCAGCATGTGAGGGTTCGATTCCTTCCTTTCTTGTACTTGGACGAAGGCCGGTTCCTCGAAAGTATGGTATGGGGGAGGGCAGCCGTGGATTCATTCAACGTTTGTGGTAGTTAGTTCTGGTTGTAGGACTTTTCGTTTGGCCGAAAAGGCTTCTCAGATGATGAATATTAGTATGATTACGGCTACTATTGAGATTAGGGAGCCGATGGAGGAAATGGTGTTTCATAGTGTGTAGGCGTCGGGATAGTCCGAGTATCGTCGGGGTATTCCTGCTAGGCCTAGGAAGTGCTGGGGGAAGAACGTTAGGTTTACTCCTGTAAATATTACCCCGAAGTGGGCTTTTGCTCATGTTTGGTGTAGGGTAAACCCAGTGAGTAGTGGGAATCAGTGAGTAAATCCTGCTAGAATGGCAAAGACGGCGCCTATGGATAGGACGTAGTGGAAGTGGGCAACTACGTAGTACGTGTCGTGCAGGGCGATGTCTAGGGAAGAGTTTGCAAGAACGATTCCTGTTAATCCTCCGATGGTAAATAGGAAGATAAATCCTAGAGCTCATAGTATTGGGGGGTCTCATTTGATTGTTCCTCCGTGCAGGGTGGCTAGTCAGCTAAATACTTTGATTCCGGTAGGGATGGCAATGATTATAGTGGCTGATGTAAAGTAGGCTCGGGTATCAACGTCTATTCCTACTGTAAACATGTGGTGAGCTCAGACGATGAATCCTAGGAAGCCGATGGATAGTATGGCTCAGACTATTCCCATGTAGCCGAAGGGCTCCTTTTTGCCTGAGTAGTACGTGACTACGTGTGAGATGATTCCGAACCCCGGTAGGATCAGAATATAGACTTCTGGGTGTCCGAAGAATCAGAATAGGTGTTGGTACAGGATTGGGTCTCCTCCTCCAGCGGGGTCGAAGAATGTGGTGTTTAGGTTTCGATCAGTTAGTAATATTGTAATACCGGCGGCGAGTACGGGGAGTGATAGAAGGAGTAGGATGGCGGTAATTAGTACGGATCAGACAAATAGTGGGGTTTGGTATTGTGAGAGTGCGGGGGGTTTTATGTTGATGGCTGTGGTGATAAAGTTGATGGCCCCAAGGATGGAGGAGATACCGGCTAAGTGGAGTGAGAAGATAGCCAGGTCTACTGAAGCTCCGGCGCGGGCAAGGTTACCTGCTAGGGGAGGGTAGACAGTTCAGCCTGTGCCGGCGCCAGCTTCTACAGTGGATGAGGCTAGTAGTAGGAGGAATGATGGGGGGAGGAGTCAAAAGCTTATGTTGTTTATTCGCGGGAATGCTATGTCGGGGGCACCGATTATGAGGGGGACTAATCAGTTGCCGAATCCTCCGATCATGATGGGTATGACTATAAAGAAGATTATTACAAAGGCGTGAGCGGTAACGATTACATTGTAAATTTGGTCGTCGCCTAGGAGAGTCCCTGGTTGTCCTAGTTCTGCGCGGATTAATAGGCTGAGTGCGGTGCCGACTATTCCTGCTCATGCCCCGAAGATGAGGTACAGGGTGCCAATATCCTTATGGTTAGTGGAAAATAGTCATCGGTTGATGAAGGTGACGGGTAAGATGGCTGAGTGTTGAAGCGTTAGGCTGTAGTCCTTTTTACAGAGGTTTAATTCCTCTTCTTATCGGCTCTGTAGTGAAATTCATGTTGAGTTGCAAGCTCATCGATGCGCACTAGGGTGCGTCAGGGTCTTTGTAGGCAGAAGCCAATTGGTTTAGGCATTTAGCTGTTAACTAGAGTTTTGTGGGATCGAAGCCCATCTGTCTAGGGAGGCTTTAGCTTAATTAAAGCGTCTGACTTGCATTCAGAAGATACAGGTTAATATTCTGTAAGTCTTAATGTGCAGAAACTAAGAGGGTTTAACTCTTATTTAAGGCTTTGAAGGCCTTCGGTTTGGGGTGTTATCCTAAGTTTCTAGACAATGGCATGTATTATTGGGGACAGGGGAAGTAAGAGGATTGATAGTGAGGCAAGGACCGCAGTAGGTGTGCTTGGGGCTTTGCTAGTGTATCATTGTTTTATGTGGTTAGAGGAGTTGGGGGGAAGGGTAATTGTTGAGTGGTATGCGAGGCGTAGGTAGAAGAAGAGGCTGAGCAGTGATAGCATGGCAATTGCCATGGCTGCTGGTGTTATTTCCTGTTTAGTTAGTTCTTGGATGATAAGTCACTTTGGTATAAAGCCTGTTAATGGGGGGAGGCCTGCTAGGGATAAAAGTACTAGTATTAGGGTGGCGTTTAGCACTGGGGTTTTTGTTCATGAGGTTGTGATCATGGATAGGTTAAGGGCTTTGATTTTGTTAAGGGCTAGGAATACGGCTGATGTTATGATTGTGTATAGGTAGAAGGTAAGTAAGGCCAATTTGGGGCTGTAAACTAGGATGATGGCGATTCAGCCTAAGTGGGAGATGGACGAGAAGGCTAGGATTTTGCGTGTTTGTGTTTGGTTCAGTCCTATTCAGCCTCCTAGTGCTGTTGAGGCTAGGGCCATGGCGGTGAGTAGAGCTGGGTCGAGGGATTTGGATGTTAGTAGGAGCAGGGTTAGTGGGGGGAATTTTATGAGGGTCGAGAGTAGCAGGGCTGTTATTAGTGGCGATCCTTGTAGTACTTCTGGGAATCAGAAGTGAAATGGCACTAGGCCCAGTTTAATAGCGATTGCTGCTGTCAGTAGTAGACAGGAGGTTGGGTGGTTTATTAGTGTGATGTCTCATTGGCCGGTGACTCAGGCATTGGTTATGCTAGAGAATAGGACCAGGGCGGAAGCAGCTGCTTGGGTTAGGAAGTCTCTGGACTCACTGAAGTGCATCCCCAGTGGTGCCAGTGCACTCTCTGGACTCACTGCACTGCATCCCCAGTGGTGCCAGTGCACTCTCTGGACTCACTGCACTGCATCCCCAGTGGTGCCAGTGCACTCCCTGGACTCACTGCACTGCATCCTCAGTGGTTCCAGTGCATTCACTGGACTCACAGTACTGCATCTCCAGTGGTGCCAGTGCACTCTCTGGGCTCACTGCAGTGCATCCCCAGTGGTGCCAGTGCACTCTCTGGACTCACTGCACTGCATCCCCAGCGGTGCCAGTGCACTCACTGGATTCACTGCACTGCATCCCCAGTGGTGCTAGTGCACTCTCTGGAGTCACTGCGCTGCATCCCCAGTGGTGCCAGTGCACTCTCTGGACACACTGAAGTGCATTCTCAGTGGTGCCAGTGCACTCTCTTGACTCACTGCACTGCATCCCCAGTGGTGCCAGTGCAATCCCTGGACTCACTGCAGGGCATCCCCAGTGGTGCCAGTGCACTCACTGGACTGACTGCACTGCATCCCCAGTGGAGCCAGTGCGCTCTCCGGAGTCAGAGCACTGCATCCCCAGTGGTGCCAGTGCACTCACTGGACTCACTGTACTGCATCACAGGTGGTGCCAGTGCACTCTCTGGACTAACTGCAGTGCATCCCCAGTGGTGCCAGTGCACTCTCTGGACTCACTGCAGTGCATCCCCAGTGGTGCCAGTGCACTCTCTGGACTCACTGCACTGCATCCCCAGTGGTTCCAGTGCATTCACTGGACTCACTGCACTGCATCCACAGTGGTGCTAGTGCACTCTGTGGACTCACTGCACTGCATCCCCAGTGGTGCCAGTGCACTCTCTGGACTCACTGAAGGGCATTCGCAGTGGTGCCAGTGCACTCCCTGGACTCACTGCACTGCATCCTCAGTGGTTCCAGTGCATTCACTGGACTCACAGTACTGCATCTCCAGTGGTGCCAGTGCACTCTCTGGGCTCACTGCAGTGCATCCCCAGTGGTGCCAGTGCACTCTCTGGACTCACTGCACTGCATCCCCAGCGGTGCCAGTGCACTCACTGGATTCACTGCACTGCATCCCCAGTGGTGCTAGTGCACTCTCTGGAGTCACTGCGCTGCATCCCCAGTGGTGCCAGTGCACTCTCTGGACACACTGAAGTGCATTCTCAGTGGTGCCAGTGCACTCTCTTGACTCACTGCACTGCATCCCCAGTGGTGCCAGTGCAATCCCTGGACTCACTGCAGGGCATCCCCAGTGGTGCCAGTGCACTCACTGGACTGACTGCACTGCATCCCCAGTGGAGCCAGTGCGCTCTCCGGAGTCAGAGCACTGCATCCCCAGTGGTGCCAGTGCACTCACTGGACTCACTGTACTGCATCACAGGTGGTGCCAGTGCACTCTCTGGACTAACTGCAGTGCATCCCCAGTGGTGCCAGTGCACTCTCTGGACTCACTGCAGTGCATCCCCAGTGGTGCCAGTGCACTCTCTGGACTCACTGCACTGCATCCCCAGTGGTTCCAGTGCATTCACTGGACTCACTGCACTGCATCCACAGTGGTGCTAGTGCACTCTGTGGACTCACTGCACTGCATCCCCAGTGGTGCCAGTGCACTCTCTGGACTCACTGAAGGGCATTCGCAGTGGTGCCAGTGCACTCTCTGGACTCACTGCAGTGCATCCCCAGTGGTGCCAGTACACTCACTGGGCTGACTGCACTGCATCCCCAGTGGTGCAAGTGCACTCTCTGGACTCACTGCACTGCATCCCCATTGGTGCCAGTGCATTCTCTGGACTCACCACACTGCACCCTGAGTGGTGACAGTGCACTCTCTGGAGTAACTGCAGTGCATCACCAGTGGTGCCAGTGCACTCTCTGGACTCACTGCACTGCATCCCCAGTGGTGCCAGTGCACTCTCTGGACTCACTGCAGTGCATCCCCAGTGGTGCCAGTGCACTCTCTGGACTCACTGCAGTGCATCACCAGTGTTGCCAGTGCACTCTCTGGAGTAACTGCAGTGCATCCCCAGTGGTGCCAAAGCACTCACTGGACTCCCGACACCGCATCCCCAGTGGTGCCAGTGAAGTCTTTGGACTCACTGCACTGCATCCCCAGTGGTGCCAGTGCACTCTCTGGAGTCACTGAAGTGCATCCCCAGTGGTGCCAGTGCACTCTCTGTACTCACTGCACTGCATAACCAGTGCTGCCAGTGCACTCTGTGGACTCACTGCAGTGCATCCCCAGTGGTGCCAGTGCGCTCTCTGGACTCACTGCACTGCATCCCCAGTGGTGCCAGTGCACTCTCTGGACTCACTGCACTGCATCCCCAGTGCTGCCAGTGCACTCTCTGGACTCACTGCACTGCATCCCCAGTGCTGCCAGTGCACTCTCTGGACTCACTGCACTGCATCCCCAGTGGTGCCAGTGCACCCTCTGGACTCACTGCACTGCATCCCCAGTGGTGCCAGTGCACTCTCTGGACTCACTGCAGTGCATCCCCAGTGGTGCCAGTGCACTCTCTGGACTCACTGTACTGCATCCCCAGTGGTGCCAGTGCACTCACTGGACTTACTGTACTGCATCATCAGAGGTGCCAGTGCACTCTCTGGACTCACTGCAGTGCATCCCCAGTGGTGCCAGTGCACTCTCTGGACTCACTGCACTGCATCCCCAGTGGTGCCAGTGCACTCTCTGGACTCACTATACTGCATCACCAGTGGTGCCAGTGCACTCTCTGGACTCACTGCACTGCATCCCCAGTGCTGCCAGTGCATTCACTGGACTCACTGTACTGCATCTCCAGTGGTGCCAGTGCACTCTCTGGGCTCACTGCAGTGCATCCCCAGTGGTGCCAGTGCACTCTCTGTACTCACTGCACTGCATCCCCAGTGGAGCCCGTGCACTCTCTGGACTCACTGCAGTGCATCTCCAGTGGTGCCAGTGCACTCTCTGGACTCACTGCAGTGCATCCCCAGTGGTGCCAGTGCACTCTCTGGACTCACTGCACTGCATTCCCAGTGGTGCCAGTGCACTCTCTGGACTCACTGCAGGGCATCCCCAGTGGCGCCAGTGCACTCTCTGGACTCAGTGCACTGCATCCCCAGTGGTGCCAGAGCACTCTCTGGACTCACTGCACTGCATCCCCAGTGGTGCCAGTGCACTCACTGGACTCACTGTACTGCATCATCAGTGGTGCCAGTGCACTCTCTGGACTCACTGCACTGCATCCCCAGTGGTGCCAGTGCATTCTCTGGACTCACCGCACTGCACCCTGAGTGGTGCCAGTGCACTCTCTGGACTCACTGCACTGCATCCCCAGTGGTGCCAGTGCACTCACTGGACTCACTGTACTGCATCACCAGTGGTGCCAGTGCACTCTCTGGACTCACTGCAGTGCATCCCCAGTGGTGCCAGTGCACTCTCTGGACTCACTGAAGTGCATCCCCAGTGGTGCCAGTGCACTCTCTGGACTCACTGCAGTGCATCCCCAGTGGTGCCAGTGCACTCTCTGGACTCACTGCACTGCATCCCCCGTGGTGCCAGTGCACTCTCTGGACTGACTACAGGGCATCCCCAGTGGTGCCAGTGCACTCTCTGGACTCACTGCACTGCATCACCAGTGGTGCCAGTGCTATCCCTGCACTCACTGTAGTGCATCCCCAGTGGTGCCAGTGCACTCTCTGGAGTCACTGCACTGCATCCCCAGTGGTGCCAGTGCACTCTCTGGACTCACTGCACTGCATCCCCAGTGGTGCCAGTGCACTCTCTGGAGTAACTGCAGTGTATCCCCAGTGGTGCCAGTGCACTCTCTGCACTCACTTCACTGCATCCCCAGTGGTGCCAGTGTATTCACTGGACTCACTGTACTGCATCCCCAGTGGTGCCAGTGCACTCTCTGGACTCACTGCACTGCATCCCCAGTGCTGCCTGTGCACTCTCTGGACTCACTGCACTGCATCCCCAGTGGTGCCAGTGCACTCTCTGGACTCACTGCACTGCATCCCCAGTGGTGCCAGTGCTATCCCTGGACTCACTGTAGTGCATCCCCAGTGGTGCCAGTGCACTCTCTGGACTCACTGCAGGGCATCCCCAGTGGTGCCAGTGCACTCACTGGACTCACTGCAGTGCATTCCCTCTGGTGCCAGTGCACTCTCTGGACTCACTGCAGTGCATCCCCAGTGGTGCCAGTGCACTCTCTGGACTCACTGCACTGCATCCCCAGTGGTGCCAGTGCACTCTCTGGACTCACTGCTGTGCATCACCTGTGGTGCCAGTGCACTCTCTGGACTCACTGAAGTGCATCCCCAGTGGTGCCAGTGCAATCTCTGGACTTACTGCACTGCATTCCCAGGGGTGCCAGTGCACACTCTGCACTCCCTGCACTGCATCCCCAGTGGTGCCAGTGCACTCTCTGGACTCACTGTACTGCACCCCCAGTGGTGCCAGTGCACTCACTGGACTGACTGCACTGCATCCCCAGTGGTGCCAGTGCACTCACTGGACTCACTGGACACATCCCCAGTGGTGCCAGTGCACTCTCTGGACTCACTGCAGGGCATCCCCAGTGGTGCCAGTGCACTCTCTGGACTCACTGCACTGCATCCCCAGTGGTGCCAGTGTACTCACTGGACTGACTGCACTGCATCCCCAGTGGTGCCAGTGCGCTCTCCGGAGTCACAGCACTGCATCCCCAGTGGTTCCAGTGCATTCACTGGACTCACTGTACTGCATCTCCAGTGGTGCCAGTGCACTCTCTGGACTCACTGTACTGCATCCCCAGTGGTGCCAGTTCACTCTCTGGACTCACTGAAGTGCATTCTCAGTGGTGCCAGTGCACTCTCTGCACTCACTGCACTGCATCCACAGTGGTGCCAGTGCACTCTCTGGACTCACTGCACTGCATCCCCAGTGGTGCCAGTGCACTCTCTGGACTCACTGCAGGGCATCCCCAGTGGTGCCAGTGCACTCTCTGGACTCACTGCACTGCATCCCCAGTGGTGCCAGTGCTATCCCTGGACTCACTGTAGTGCATCCCCAGTGGTGCCAGTGCACTCTCTGGACTCACTGCAGGGCATCCCCAGTGGTGCCAGTGCACTCTCTGGACTCACTGCACTGCATCCCCAGTGGTGCCAGTGCACTCTCTGGACTCACTGCAGTGCATCCCCAGTAGTGCCAGTGCACTCTCTGCACTCACTTCACTGCATCACCAGTGGTGCCAGTGCACTCTCTGGACTCACTGCAGTGCATCCCCAGTGGTGCCAGTGCACTCTCTGGACTCACTGCAGTGCATCCCCAGTGCTGCCTGTGCACTCTCTGGACTCACTGCACTGCATCCCAGTGGTGCCACTGCACTATCTGGACTCACTGCACTGCATCCCCAGTGGTGCCAGTGCTCTCTCTGCACTCACTGCACTGCATACCCAGTGGTGCCAGTGCACTCACTGGACTCACTGCAGTGCATTCCCTCTGGTGCCAGTGCACTCTCTGGACTCACTGCAGTGCATCCCCAGTGGTGCCAGTGCACTCTCTGGACTCACTGCACTGCATCCCCAGTGGTGCCAGTGCACTCTCTGGACTCACTGCAGTGCATCACCAGTGGTGCCAGTGCACTCTCTGGACTCACTGAAGTGCATCCCCCGTGGTGCCAGTGCACTTTCTGGACTCACTGCACTGCATTCCCAGAAGTGCCAGTGCACACTCTGGAGTCACTGCACTGCATCCCCAGTGGTGCCAGTGCACTCTCTGGACTCACTGCAGTGCATCCCCAGTGGTGCCAGTGCACTCTCTGGACTCACTGCAGTGCAATCCCTCTGTTGCCAGTGCACTCTCTGGACTCACTGCAGTGCATCCCCAGTGGTGCCAGTACACTCACTGGACTCACTGCACTGCATCCCCAGTGGTGCCAGTGCACTCTCTGGACTCACTGCACTGCATCCCCAGTGGTGCCAGTGCACTCTCTGGACTCACTGCAGTGCATCCCCAGTAGTGCCAGTGCACTCTCTGCACTCACTTCACTGCATCACCAGTGGTGCCAGTGCACTCTCTGGACTCACTGCAGTGCATCCCCAGTGGTGCCAGTGCACTCTCTGGACTCACTGCAGTGCATCCCCAGTGCTGCCTGTGCACTCTCTGGACTCACTGCACTGCATCCCAGTGGTGCCACTGCACTATCTGGACTCACTGCACTGCATCCCCAGTGGTGCCAGTGCTCTCTCTGCACTCACTGCACTGCATACCCAGTGGTGCCAGTGCACTCACTGGACTCACTGCAGTGCATTCCCTCTGGTGCCAGTGCACTCTCTGGACTCACTGCAGTGCATCCCCAGTGGTGCCAGTGCACTCTCTGGACTCACTGCACTGCATCCCCAGTGGTGCCAGTGCACTCTCTGGACTCACTGCAGTGCATCACCAGTGGTGCCAGTGCACTCTCTGGACTCACTGAAGTGCATCCCCCGTGGTGCCAGTGCACTTTCTGGACTCACTGCACTGCATTCCCAGAAGTGCCAGTGCACACTCTGGAGTCACTGCACTGCATCCCCAGTGGTGCCAGTGCACTCTCTGGACTCACTGCAGTGCATCCCCAGTGTTGCCAGTGCACTCTCTGGACTCACTGCAGTGCAATCCCTCTGTTGCCAGTGCACTCTCTGGACTCACTGCACTGCATCCCCAGTGGTGCCAGAGCACTCTCTGGACTCACTGCACTGCATCCCCAGTGGTGCCAGTGCACTCTCTGGACTCACTGCAGTGCATCCCCAGTGGTGCCAGTGCACTCTCTGGACTCACTGTACTGCATCCCCAGTGGAGCCCGTGCACTCTCTGGACTCACTGAAGTGCAACCCCAGTGGTGCCAGTGCACTCTCTGGACTCACTGCACTGCATCCCCAGTGGTGCTAGTGCACTCTGTGGACTCACTGCAGTGCATCCCCAGTGGTGCCAGTGCACTCTCTGGACTCACTGAAGGGCATTCTCAGTGGTGCCAGTGCACTCTCTGGACTCACTGCAGTGCATCTCCAGTGGTGCCAGTACACTCACTGGACTGACTGCACTGCATCCCCAGTGGTGCCAGTGCACTCTCTGGACTCACTGCACTGCATTCCCATTGGTGCCAGTGCATTCTCTGGACTCACCGCACTGCACCCTGAGTGGTGCCAGTGCACTCTCTGGACTCACTGCACCGCATCCCCAGTGGTGCCAGTGCACTCTCTGGAGTAACTGCAATGCATCACCAGTGGTGCCAGTGCACTCTCTGGACTCACTGCACTGCATCCCCAGTGGTGCCAGTGCACTCTCTGGACTCACTGCACTGCATCCCCAGTGGTTCCAGAGCACTCTCTGGACTCACTGCAGTGCATCCCCAGTGGTGCCAGTGCACTCTCTGGACTCACTGCACTGCATCCCCAGTGGTGCCAGTGCACTCGCTGGATTCACTGCACCGCATCCCCAGTGGTGCTAGTGCACTCGCTGGACTCACTGCAGTGCATCCCCAGTGGTGCCAGTGCACTCTCTGGACTCACTGAAGTGCATTCTCAGTGGTGCCAGTGCACTCTCTGGTCTCACTGCAGTGCATCCCCAGGGGTGCCAGTGCACTCTCTGGACTCACTGAACTGCATCCCCAGTGGTGCCAGTGCACTCTCTGCACTCACTGCACTGCATTCCCAGTGGTGCCAGTGCACTCTCTGGACTCACTACACGGCATCCCCAGTGGTGCCAGTGCACTCTCTGGACTCACTGCAGGGCATCCCCAGTGGTGCCAGTGCACTGTCTGGACTCACTGCAGTGCATCCCCAGTGGTGCCAGTGCACTCTCTGGACTCACTGTACTGCACCCCCAGTGGTGCCAGTGCACTCACTGGACTGACTGCACTGCATCCCCAGTGGTGCCAGTGCACTCACTGGACTCACTGGACACATCCGCAGTGGTGCCAGTGCACTCTCTGGACTCACTGCAGGGCATCCCCAGTGGTGCCAGTGCACTCTCTGGACTCATTGCACTGCATCCCCAGTGGTGCCAGTGTACTCACTGGACTGACTGCACTGCATCCCCAGTGGTGCCAGTGCGCTCTCCGGAGTCACAGCACTGCATCCCCAGTGGTGCCAGTGCACTCACTGGACTCACTGCAGTGCATCCCCAGTGGTGCCAGTGCACTCTCTGGACTCACTGTACTGCATCACAGGTGGTGCCAGTGCACTCTGGACTCACTGCACTGCATCCCCAGTGGTGCCAGTGCAATCTCTGGACTCACTGTAGTGCATCCCCAGTGGTGCCAGTGCACTCTCTGGACTCACTGCAGTGCATCCCCAGTGGTGCCAGTGCACTCTCTGGACTCACTGTACTGCATCACCAGTGGTGCCAGTGCACTCTCTGGACTCATTGCAGTGCATCCCCACTGGTGCCAGTGCACTCTCTGGACTTAGTGCACTGCAGCCCCAGTGGTGCCAGTGCACTCTCTGGACTCACTGCACTGCATCCCTAGTGGTGCCAGTGCACTCTCTGGACTCACTTCTCTGCATTCCCAGTGGTGCCAGTGAACTCTCTGCACTCACTGCACAGCATCCCCAGTGGTGCCAGTGCATTCACTGGACTCACTGGACTGCATCACCAGTGGTGCCAGTGCACTCTCTGGACTCAATGCACTGCATCCCCAGTGGTGCCAGTGCACTCTCTGGACTCACTGCACTGCATCCCCAGTGGTGCCAGTGTACTCTCTGGACTCACTGCACTGCATCCCCAGTGGTGCCAGAGCACTCTCTGGACTCACTGCACTGCATCCCCAGTGGTGCCAGTGCACTCTCTGGACTCACTGCACTGTATCCCCAGTGGTGTCAGTGCACTCTCTGTAGACACTGAAGTGCATCCCCAGAGGTGCCAGTGCACTCTCTGGACTCACTGCACTGCATCCCCAGTGGTGGCAGTACACTCTCTGTTCTCACTGCACTGCATCCCCAGTGGTGCCAGTGCACTCTCTGGACTCACTGCACTGTATCCCCAGTGGTGCCAGTGCAATCTCTGGACTCACTGCAGTGCATCCCCAGTGGTGCCAGTGCACTCTCTGGACTCACTGCAGTGCATCCCCAGTGGTGCCATTGCACTCACTGGACTCACTGGACACATCCCCAGTGGTGCCAGAGCACTCTCTGGACTCACTGCACTGCATCCCCAGTGGTGCCAGTGCACTCTCTGGACTCACTGCAGTGCATCCCCATTGGTGCCAGTGCACTCTCTGGACTCACTGTACTGCATTCCCAGTGGTGCCAGTGAAGTCTCTGGACTCACTGCACTGCATCCCCAGTGGTGCCAGTGCACTCTCTGGACTCACTGCACTGCATCCCCAGTGGTGCCAGTGCACTCACTGGATTCACTGCACTGCATCTCCAGTGGTGACAGTGCACTCTCTGGACTCACTGCAGGGCATCCCCAGTGGTGCCACTGCACTCTCTGTACTCACTGCAGTGCATCCCCAGTGGTGCCAGTGCACTCTCTGCACTCACTGCACTGCATCCCCAGTGGTGCCAGTGCAGTCTCTGGAGTAACTGCACTGCATCCCCAGTGGTGCCAAAGCACTCTCTGGACTCCCGGCACCGCATCCCCAGTGGTGCCAGTGCACTCTCTGGACTCACTGCACTGCATCCCCAGTGGTGCCAGTGCACTCTTTGGACTCACTGCACTGCATCCCCAGTGGTGCCAGTGCACTCTCTGGACTCACTGCAGTGCATCCCCAGTGCTGCCAGTGCACTCTCTGGAGTCACTGCAGTGCAACCCCAGTGGTGCCAGTGCACTCTCTGCACTCTATGAAGTGCATTCTCAGTGGTACCAGTGCACTCTCTGGACTCACTGCAGTGCATCCCCAGTGGTGCCAGTGCACTCTCTGGACTCACTGCACTGCATCCCCAGTGGTGCCAGTGCACTCTATGGACTCACTGCAGGGCATCTCCAGTGGTGCCAGTGCACTCTCTGGACTCACTGTACTGCATCCCCAGTGCTGCCAGTGCACTCTCTGGACTCACTGCACTGCAACCCCAGTGCTGCCAGTGCACTCTCTGGACTCACTGCACTGCATCCCCAGTGGTGCCAGTGCACTCTCTGGACTCACTGCAGGGCATCCCCAGTGGTGCCAGTGCACTCACTGGACTCACTGTACTGCATCCCCAGTGGTGCCAGTGCACTCTCTGGACTCACTGCACTGCATCCCCAGTGTTGCCAGTGCACTCTCTGTTCTCACTGCACTGCATCCCCAGTGGTGCCAGTGCACTCTCTGTTCTCACTGCACTGCATACCCAGTGGTGCCAGTGCACTCTCTGGACTCACTGCACTGTATCCCCAGTGGTGCCAGTGCAATCTCTGGACTCACTGCAGTGCATCCCCAGTGGTGCCAGTGCACTCTCTGGACTCACTGCAGTGCATCCCCAGTGGTGCCATTGCACTCACTGGACTCACTGGACACATCCGCAGTGGTGCCAGTGCACTCTCTGGACTCACTGCACTGCATCCCCAGTGGTGCCAGTGCACTCTCTGGACTCACTGCAGGGCATCCCCATTGGTGCCAGAGCACTCTCTGGACTCACTGCACTGCATTCCCAGTGGTGCCAGTGAAGTCTCTGGACTCACTGCACTGCATCCCCAGTGGTGCCAGTGCAATCTCTGGACTCACTGCACTGCATCCCCAGTGGTGCCAGTGCACTCTCTGGACTCACTGCACTGCATCCCCAGTGGTGCCAGTGCACTCACTGGATTCACTGCACTGCATCTCCAGTGGTGCCAGTGCACTCTCTGGACACACTGCACTGCATCCCCAGTGGAGCCAGTGCACTCTCTGGACTCACTGTACTGCATCCCCAGTGGTGACAGTGCACTCTCTGGACTCACTGCAGGGCATCCCCAGTGGTGCCACTGCACTCTCTGTACTCACTGCAGTTCATCCCCAGTGGTGCCAGTGCAGTCTCTGGAGTAACTGCAGTGCATCCCCAGTGGTGCCAAAGCACTCTCTGGACTCACTGCACCGCATCCCCAGTGGTGCCAGTGCACTCTCTGGACTCACTGCACTGCATCCCCAGTGGTGCCAGTGCACTCTCTGGACTCACTGTACTGCATCCCCAGTGGTGCCAGTGCACTCTCTGGACTCACTGCACCGCATCCCCAGTGGTGCCAGTGCACTCTCTGGAGTCACTGCAGTGCATCCCCAGTGGTGCCAGTGCACTCTCTGCACTCTATGAAGTGCATTCTCAGTGGTGCCAGTGCACTCTCTGGACTCACTGCAGTGCATCCCCAGTGGTGCCAGTGCACTCTCTGGACTCACTGCACTGCATCCCCAGTGGTGCCAGTGCACTCTATGGACTCACTGCAGTGCATCCCCAGTGGTGCCAGTGCACTCTCTGCACTCTATGAAGTGCATTCTCAGTGGTGCCAGTGCACTCTCTGGACTCACTGCAGTGCATCCCCAGTGGTGCCAGTGCACTCTCTGGACTCACTGCACTGCATCCCCAGTGGTGCCAGTGCACTCTATGGACTCACTGCACTGCATCCCTAGTGGTGCCAGTGCACTCTCTGGACTCACTTCTCTGCATTCCCAGTGGTGCCAGTGATCTCTCTGCACTCACTGCACAGCATCCCCAGTGGTGCCAGTGCATTCACTGGACTCACTGCAGTGCATCCCCAGTGGTGCCAGTGCACTCTCTGGACTCACTGCAGTGCATCCCCAGTGGTGCCAGTGCACTCTCTGGACTCACTGCACTGCATCCCCAGTGGTGCCAGTGTACTCTCTGGACTCACTGCACTGCATCCCCAGTGGTGCCAGAGCACTCTCTGGACTCACTGCACTGCATCCCCAGTGGTGCCAGTGCACTCTCTGGACTCACTGCACTGTATCCCCAGTGGTGTCAGTGCACTCTCTGTAGACACTGAAGTGCATCCCCAGTGGTGCCAGTGCACTCTCTGGACTCACTGCACTGCATCCCCAGTGGTGCCAGTGCAGTCTCTGGAGTAACTGCAGTGCATCCCCAGTGGTGCCAAAGCACTCTCTGGACTCCCGGCACCGCATCCCCAGTGGTGCCAGTGCACTCTCTGGACACACTGCACTGCATCCCCAGTGGTGCCAGTGCACTCTCTGGACTCACTGCACTGCATCCCCAGTGGTGCCAGTGCACTCTCTGGACTCACTGCAGTGCATCACCAGTGGTGCCAGTGCACTCTCTGGACTCACTGCAATGCATCCCCAATGGTGCAAGTGCACTCTCTCGAGTCACTGTACTACATCCCCAGTGGTGCCAGTGCACTCACTGGACTCACTGTACTGCATCATCTGTGGTGCCAGTGCACTCTCTGGACTCACTGCAGGGCATCCCCAGTGGTGCCAGTGCACTCTCTGTACTCACTGCAGTGCATCCCCAGTGGTGCCAGTGCACTCTCTGCACTCACTGCACTGCATCCCCAGTGGTGCCAGTGCAGTCTCTGGAGTAACTGCAGTGCATCCCCAGTGGTGCCAAAGCACTCTCTGGACTCCCGGCACCGCATCCCCAGTGGTGCCAGTGCACTCTCTGGACTCACTGCACTGCATCCCCAGTGGTGCCAGTGCACTCTCTGGACTCACTGCACTGCATCCCCAGTGGTGCCAGTGCACTCTCTGGACTCACTGCAGTGCATCCCCAGTGGTGCCAGTGCACTCTCTGGACTCACTGCAGTGCATCCCCAGTGGTGCCAGTGCACTCTCTGGACTCACTGCACTGCATTCTCAGTGGTGCCAGTGCATTCTCTGGACTCACTGCAGTGCATCCCCAGTGGTGCCAGTACACTCACTGGAATCACTGCACTGCATCCCCAGTGGTGCCAGTGCACTCTCTGGACTCACTAAACTGCATCACCAGTGGTGCCAGTGCACTCTCTGGACTCAGTGCACTGCAACCCCAGTGCTGCCAGTGCATTCACTGGACTCACTTTACTGCATCTCCAGTGGTGCCAGTGCACTCTCTAGGCTCACTGCAGTGCATCCCCAGTGGTGCCAGTGCACTCTCTGGACTCACTGCACTGCATCCCCAGTGGTGCCAGTGCACTCGCTGGATTCACTGCACCGCATCCCCAGTGGTGCTAGTGCACTCGCTGGACTCACTGCAGTGCATCCCCAGTGGTGCCAGTGCACTCTCTGGACTCACTGAAGTGCATTCTCAGTCGTGCCAGTGCACTCTCTGGTCTCACTGCAGTGCATCCCCAGGGGTGCCAGTGCACTCTCTGGACTCACTGAACTGCATCCCCAGTGGTGCCAGTGCACTCTCTGGACTCACTGCACTGCATTCCCAGTGGTGCCAGTGCACTCTCTGGACTCACTACACGGCATCCCCAGTGGTGCCAGTGCACTCTCTGGACTCACTGCAGGGCATCCCCAGTGGTGCCAGTGCACTGTCTGGACTCACTGCAGTGCATCCCCAGTGGTGCCAGTGCACTCTCTGGACTCACTGTACTGCACCCCCAGTGGTGCCAGTGCACTCACTGGACTGACTGCACTGCATCCCCAGTGGTGCCAGTGCACTCACTGGACTCACTGGACACATCCGCAGTGGTGCCAGTGCACTCTCTGGACTCACTGCAGGGCATCCCCAGTGGTGCCAGTGCACTCTCTGGACTCATTGCACTGCATCCCCAGTGGTGCCAGTGTACTCACTGGACTGACTGCACTGCATCCCCAGTGGTGCCAGTGCGCTCTCCGGAGTCACAGCACTGCATCCCCAGTGGTGCCAGTGCACTCACTGGACTCACTGCAGTGCATCCCCAGTGGTGCCAGTGCACTCTCTGGACTCACTGTACTGCATCACAGGTGGTGCCAGTGCACTCTGGACTCACTGCACTGCATCCCCAGTGGTGCCAGTGCAATCTCTGGACTCACTGTAGTGCATCCCCAGTGGTGCCAGTGCACTCTCTGGACTCACTGCAGTGCATCCCCAGTGGTGCCAGTGCACTCTCTGGACTCACTGTACTGCATCACCAGTGGTGCCAGTGCACTCTCTGGACTCATTGCAGTGCATCCCCACTGGTGCCAGTGCACTCTCTGGACTTAGTGCACTGCAGCCCCAGTGGTGCCAGTGCACTCTCTGGACTCACTGCACTGCATCCCCAGTGGTGCCAGTGCACTCTCTGGACTCACTGCACTGCATCCCTAGTGGTGCCAGTGCACTCTCTGGACTCACTTCTCTGCATTCCCAGTGGTGCCAGTGAACTCTCTGCACTCACTGCACAGCATCCCCAGTGGTGCCAGTGCATTCACTGGACTCACTGGACTGCATCACCAGTGGTGCCAGTGCACTCTCTGGACTCAATGCACTGCATCCCCAGTGGTGCCAGTGCACTCTCTGGACTCACTGCACTGCATCCCCAGTGGTGCCAGTGTACTCTCTGGACTCACTGCACTGCATCCCCAGTGGTGCCAGAGCACTCTCTGGACTCACTGCACTGCATCCCCAGTGGTGCCAGTGCACTCTCTGGACTCACTGCACTGTATCCCCAGTGGTGTCAGTGCACTCTCTGTAGACACTGAAGTGCATCCCCAGAGGTGCCAGTGCACTCTCTGGACTCACTGCACTGCATCCCCAGTGGTGGCAGTGCACTCTCTGTTCTCACTGCACTGCATCCCCAGTGGTGCCAGTGCACTCTCTGGACTCACTGCACTGTATCCCCAGTGGTGCCAGTGCAATCTCTGGACTCACTGCAGTGCATCCCCAGTGGTGCCAGTGCACTCTCTGGACTCACTGCAGTGCATCCCCAGTGGTGCCATTGCACTCACTGGACTCACTGGACACATCCCCAGTGGTGCCAGAGCACTCTCTGGACTCACTGCACTGCATCCCCAGTGGTGCCAGTGCACTCTCTGGACTCACTGCAGGGCATCCCCATTGGTGCCAGTGCACTCTCTGGACTCACTGTACTGCATTCCCAGTGGTGCCAGTGAAGTCTCTGGACTCACTGCACTGCATCCCCAGTGGTGCCAGTGCACTCTCTGGACTCACTGCACTGCATCCCCAGTGGTGCCAGTGCACTCACTGGATTCACTGCACTGCATCTCCAGTGGTGACAGTGCACTCTCTGGACTCACTGCAGGGCATCCCCAGTGGTGCCACTGCACTCTCTGTACTCACTGCAGTGCATCCCCAGTGGTGCCAGTGCACTCTCTGCACTCACTGCACTGCATCCCCAGTGGTGCCAGTGCAGTCTCTGGAGTAACTGCACTGCATCCCCAGTGGTGCCAAAGCACTCTCTGGACTCCCGGCACCGCATCCCCAGTGGTGCCAGTGCACTCTCTGGACTCACTGCACTGCATCCCCAGTGGTGCCAGTGCACTCTTTGGACTCACTGCACTGCATCCCCAGTGGTGCCAGTGCACTCTCTGGACTCACTGCAGTGCATCCCCAGTGCTGCCAGTGCACTCTCTGGAGTCACTGCAGTGCAACCCCAGTGGTGCCAGTGCACTCTCTGCACTCTATGAAGTGCATTCTCAGTGGTACCAGTGCACTCTCTGGACTCACTGCAGTGCATCCCCAGTGGTGCCAGTGCACTCTCTGGACTCACTGCACTGCATCCCCAGTGGTGCCAGTGCACTCTATGGACTCACTGCAGGGCATCCCCAGTGGTGCCAGTGCACTCTCTGGACTCACTGTACTGCATCCCCAGTGCTGCCAGTGCACTCTCTGGACTCACTGCACTGCAACCCCAGTGCTGCCAGTGCACTCTCTGGACTCACTGCACTGCATCCCCAGTGGTGCCAGTGCACTCTCTGGACTCACTGCAGGGCATCCCCAGTGGTGCCAGTGCACTCACTGGACTCACTGTACTGCATCCCCAGTGGTGCCAGTGCACTCTCTGGACTCACTGCACTGCATCCCCAGTGTTGCCAGTGCACTCTCTGTTCTCACTGCACTGCATCCCCAGTGGTGCCAGTGCACTCTCTGTTCTCACTGCACTGCATACCCAGTGGTGCCAGTGCACTCTCTGGACTCACTGCACTGTATCCCCAGTGGTGCCAGTGCAATCTCTGGACTCACTGCAGTGCATCCCCAGTGGTGCCAGTGCACTCTCTGGACTCACTGCAGTGCATCCCCAGTGGTGCCATTGCACTCACTGGACTCACTGGACACATCCGCAGTGGTGCCAGTGCACTCTCTGGACTCACTGCACTGCATCCCCAGTGGTGCCAGTGCACTCTCTGGACTCACTGCAGGGCATCCCCATTGGTGCCAGTGCACTCTCTGGACTCACTGCACTGCATTCCCAGTGGTGCCAGTGAAGTCTCTGGACTCACTGCACTGCATCCCCAGTGGAGCCAGTGCAATCTCTGGACTCACTGCACTGCATCCCCAGTGGTGCCAGTGCACTCTCTGGACTCACTGCACTGCATCCCCAGTGGTGCCAGTGCACTCACTGGATTCACTGCACTGCATCTCCAGTGGTGCCAGTGCACTCTCTGGACACACTGCACTGCATCCCCAGTGGAGCCAGTGCACTCTCTGGACTCACTGTACTGCATCCCCAGTGGTGACAGTGCACTCTCTGGACTCACTGCAGGGCATCCCCAGTGGTGCCACTGCACTCTCTGTACTCACTGCAGTTCATCCCCAGTGGTGCCAGTGCAGTCTCTGGAGTAACTGCAGTGCATCCCCAGTGGTGCCAAAGCACTCTCTGGACTCACTGCACCGCATCCCCAGTGGTGCCAGTGCACTCTCTGGACTCACTGCACTGCATCCCCAGTGGTGCCAGTGCACTCTCTGGACTCACTGTACTGCATCCCCAGTGGTGCCAGTGCACTCTCTGGACTCACTGCACTGCATCCCCAGTGCTGCCAGTGCACTCTCTGGAGTCACTGCAGTGCATCCCCAGTGGTGCCAGTGCACTCTCTGCACTCTATGAAGTGCATTCTCAGTGGTGCCAGTGCACTCTCTGGACTCACTGCAGTGCATCCCCAGTGGTGCCAGTGCACTCTCTGGACTCACTGCACTGCATCCCCAGTGGTGCCAGTGCACTCTATGGACTCACTGCAGTGCATCCCCAGTGGTGCCAGTGCACTCTCTGCACTCTATGAAGTGCATTCTCAGTGGTGCCAGTGCACTCTCTGGACTCACTGCAGTGCATCCCCAGTGGTGCCAGTGCACTCTCTGGACTCACTGCACTGCATCCCCAGTGGTGCCAGTGCACTCTATGGACTCACTGCACTGCATCCCTAGTGGTGCCAGTGCACTCTCTGGACTCACTTCTCTGCATTCCCAGTGGTGCCAGTGATCTCTCTGCACTCACTGCACAGCATCCCCAGTGGTGCCAGTGCATTCACTGGACTCACTGCAGTGCATCCCCAGTGGTGCCAGTGCACTCTCTGGACTCACTGCACTGCATCCCCAGTGGTGCCAGTGCACTCTCTGGACTCACTGCACTGCATCCCCAGTGGTGCCAGTGTACTCTCTGGACTCACTGCACTGCATCCCCAGTGGTGCCAGAGCACTCTCTGGACTCACTGCACTGCATCCCCAGTGGTGCCAGTGCACTCTCTGGACTCACTGCACTGTATCCCCAGTGGTGTCAGTGCACTCTCTGTAGACACTGAAGTGCATCCCCAGAGGTGCCAGTGCACTCTCTGGACTCACTGCACTGCATCCCCAGTGGTGGCAGTGCACTCTCTGTTCTCACTGCACTGCATCCCCAGTGGTGCCAGTGCACTCTCTGGACTCACTGCACTGTATCCCCAGTGGTGCCAAGCCAATCTCTGGACTCACTGCAGTGCATCCCCAGTGGTGCCAGTGCACTCTCTGGACTCACTGCAGTGCATCCCCAGTGGTGCCATTGCACTCACTGGACTCACTGGACACATCCCCAGTGGTGCCAGAGCACTCTCTGGACTCACTGCACTGCATCCCCAGTGGTGCCAGTGCACTCTCTGGACTCACTGCAGGGCATCCCCATTGGTGCCAGTGCACTCTCTGGACTCACTGTACTGCATTCCCAGTGGTGCCAGTGAAGTCTCTGGACTCACTGCACTGCATCCCCAGTGGTGCCAGTGCACTCTCTGGACTCACTGCACTGCATCCCCAGTGGTGCCAGTGCACTCACTGGATTCACTGCACTGCATCTCCAGTGGTGCCAGTGCACTCTCTGGACACACTGCACTGCATCCCCAGTGGTGCCAGTGCACTCTCTGGACTCACTGTACTGCATCCCCAGTGGTGACAGTGCACTCTCTGGACTCACTGCAGGGCATCCCCAGTGGTGCCACTGCACTCTCTGTACTCACTGCAGTGCATCCCCAGTGGTGCCAGTGCACTCTCTGCACTCACTGCACTGCATCCCCAGTGGTGCCAGTGCAGTCTCTGGAGTAACTGCAGTGCATCCCCAGTGGTGCCAAAGCACTCTCTGGACTCCCGGCACCGCATCCCCAGTGGTGCCAGTGCACTCTCTGGACTCACTGCACTGCATCCCCAGTGGTGCCAGTGCACTCTTTGGACTCACTGCACTGCATCCCCAGTGGTGCCAGTGCACTCTCTGGACTCACTGCAGTGCATCCCCAGTGCTGCCAGTGCACTCTCTGGAGTCACTGCAGTGCAACCCCAGTGGTGCCAGTGCACTCTCTGCACTCTATGAAGTGCATTCTCAGTGGTGCCAGTGCACTCTCTGGACTCACTGCAGTGCATCCCCAGTGGTGCCAGTGCACTCTCTGGACTCACTGCACTGCATCCCCAGTGGTGCCAGTGCACTCTATGGACTCACTGCAGGGCATCCCCAGTGGTGCCAGTGCACTCTCTGGACTCACTGTACTGCATCCCCAGTGCTGCCAGTGCACTCTCTGGACTCACTGCACTGCAACCCCAGTGCTGCCAGTGCACTCTCTGGACTCACTGCACTGCATCCCCAGTGGTGCCAGTGCACTCTCTGGACTCACTGCAGGGCATCCCCAGTGGTGCCAGTGCACTCACTGGACTCACTGTACTGCATCCCCAGTGGTGCCAGTGCACTCTCTGGACTCACTGCACTGCATCCCCAGTGTTGCCAGTGCACTCTCTGTTCTCACTGCACTGCATCCCCAGTGGTGCCAGTGCACTCTCTGTTCTCACTGCACTGCATACCCAGTGGTGCCAGTGCACTCTCTGGACTCACTGCACTGTATCCCCAGTGGTGCCAGTGCAATCTCTGGACTCACTGCAGTGCATCCCCAGTGGTGCCAGTGCACTCTCTGGACTCACTGCAGTGCATCCCCAGTGGTGCCATTGCACTCACTGGACTCACTGGACACATCCGCAGTGGTGCCAGTGCACTATCTGGACTCACTGCACTGCATCCCCAGTGGTGCCAGTGCACTCTCTGGACTCACTGCAGGGCATCCCCATTGGTGCCAGTGCACTCTCTGGACTCACTGCACTGCATTCCCAGTGGTGCCAGTGAAGTCTCTGGACTCACTGCACTGCATCCCCAGTGGTGCCAGTGCAATCTCTGGACTCACTGCACTGCATCCCCAGTGGTGCCAGTGCACTCTCTGGACTCACTGCACTGCATCCCCAGTGGTGCCAGTGCACTCACTGGATTCACTGCACTGCATCTCCAGTGGTGCCAGTGCACTCTCTGGACACACTGCACTGCATCCCCAGTGGAGCCAGTGCACTCTCTGGACTCACTGTACTGCATCCCCAGTGGTGACAGTGCACTCTCTGGACTCACTGCAGGGCATCCCCAGTGGTGCCACTGCACTCTCTGTACTCACTGCAGTTCATCCCCAGTGGTGCCAGTGCAGTCTCTGGAGTAACTGCAGTGCATCCCCAGTGGTGCCAAAGCACTCTCTGGACTCACTGCACCGCATCCCCAGTGGTGCCAGTGCACTCTCTGGACTCACTGCACTGCATCCCCAGTGGTGCCAAAGCACTCTCTGGACTCACTGTACTGCATCCCCAGTGGTGCCAGTGCACTCTCTGGACTCACTGCACTGCATCCCCAGTGCTGCCAGTGCACTCTCTGGAGTCACTGCAGTGCATCCCCAGTGGTGCCAGTGCACTCTCTGCACTCTATGAAGTGCATTCTCAGTGGTGCCAGTGCACTCTCTGGACTCACTGCAGTGCATCCCCAGTGGTGCCAGTGCACTCTCTGGACTCACTGCACTGCATCCCCAGTGGTGCCAGTGCACTCTATGGACTCACTGCAGGGCATCCCCAGTGGTGCCAGTGCACTCTCTGGACTCACTGGAGTGCATCACCTGTGGTGCCAGTGCACTCTCTGGACTCACTGCACTGCAACCCCAGTGCTGCCAGTGCACTCTCTGGACTCACTGCACTGCATCACCAGTGGTGCCAGTGCACTCTCTGGACTCACTGCAGGGCATCCCCAGTGGTGCCAGTGCACTCTCTGGACTCACTGCAGGGCATCCCCAGTGGTGCCAGTGCACTCATTGGACTCACTGTACTGCATCCCCAGTGGTGCCAGTGCACTCTCTGGACTCACTGCACTGCATCCCCAGTGGTGCCAGTGCACTCTCTGGACTCACTGCACTGCATCCCCAGTGGTGCCAGTGCACTCTCTGGACTCACTGCAGGGCATCCCCAGTGGTGCCAGTGCACTGTCTGGACTCACTGCAGGGCATCCCCAGTGGTGCCAGTGCACTCTCTGGACTCACTGTACTGCACCCCCAGTGGTGCTAGTGCACTCACTGGACTCACTGCACTGCATCCGCAGTGGTGCCAGTGCACTCTCTGGACTCACTGCAGTGCATCCCCAGTGGTGCCAGTGCACTCTCTGGACTCACTGCACTGCATCCCCAGTGGTGCTAGTGTACTCACTGGACTGACTGCACTGCATCCCCAGTGGTGCCAGTGCGATCTCCGGAGTCACAGCACTGCATCCCCAGTTGTGCCAGTGCACTCACTGGACACACTGTACTGCATCACAGGTTGTGCCAGTGCACTCTCTGGACTCACTGCACTGCATCCCCAGTGGTGCCAGTGCACTCTCTGGACTCACTGCACTGCATCCCCAGTGGTGCCAGTGCACTCTCTGGACTCACTGCACTGTATCCCCAGTGGTTCCAGTGCACTCTCTGGACTCACTGCACTGCATCCCCAGTGGTGCCAGTGCACTCTCTGGACTCACTGCAGTGCATCCCCAGTCGTGCCAGTGCACTCTCTGGACTCACTGTACTGCATCCCCAGTGGTGCCAGTGCACTCACTGGACTCACTGGACACATCCCCATTGGTGCCAGTGCACTCTCTGGACTCACTGCACTGCATCCCCAGTGGTGCCAGTGCCCTCTCTGGACTCACTGCAGGGCATCCCCATGGGTGCCAGAGCACTCTCTGGACTCACTGCACTGCATCCCCAGTGGAGCCAGTGAAGTCTCTGGACTCACTGCACTGCATCCCCAGTGTTGCCAGTGCACTCTCTGGACTCACTGCACTGCATCCCCAGTGGTGCCAGTGCACTCTCTGGACTCACTGTACTGCATCCCCAGTGGTGCCAGTGCACTCTGTGGACTCACTGTACTGCATCCCCAGTGGTGCCAGTGCAATCTCTGGACTCACTGCAGTGCATCCCCCGTGGTGCCAGTGCACTCTCTGGACTCACTGCACTGCATCCCCAGTGGTGCCAGTGCACTCTCTGGACTCACTGTACTGCATCCCCAGTAGTGCCAGTGCACTCTCTGGACTCACTGCAGTGCATCCCCAGTGGTGCCATTGAGCTCTCTCGACTCACTGCCCTGCATCCCCAGTGGTGCCAGTGTACTAACAGGATTCACTACACTGCATCCCTGGTGGTGCTAGTGCACTCTCTGGACTCACTGCACTGCATCCCCAGTGGTGCCAGTGCACTCTCTGGACTCACTGTACTGCATCACCAGTGGTGACAGTGCACTCTCTGGACTCACTGCAGTGCATCCCCAGTGGTGCCAGTGCACTCTCTGGACTCACTGAAGTGCATCCCCAGTGGCGCCAGTGCACTCTCTGGACTCACTGCACTGCATCCCCAGTGGTGCCAGTGCACTCTCTGGACTCACTGCACTGCATCCCCAGTGGTGCCAGTGCAATCTCTGTACTCACTGTATTGCATCCCCAGTGGTGCCAGTGCACTCTCTGGACTAACTGCAGTGCATCCCCTGTGGTGCCAGTGCACTCTCTGGACTCAATATACTGCATCACCAGTGGTGCCAGTGCACTCTCTGGACTCACTGCACTGCATCCCCAATGCTGCCAGTGCATTCACTAGACTCACTGGACTTCATCTCCAGTGGTGCCAGTGCACTCTCTGGACTCACTGAACTGCATCCCCAGTGGTGCCAGTGCACTCACTGGATTCACTGCACTGCATCCCTAGTGGTGCCAGTGCACTCTGTGGACTCACTGCAGTGCATCCCCAGTGGTTCCAGTGCACTCTGTGGACTCACTGCACTGCATCCCCAGTGGTGCCAGTGCACTCTCTGCACTCACTGCACTGCATCCCCAGTGGTGCCAGTGCAGTCTCTGGAGTAAATGCAGTGCATCCCCAGTGGTGCCAGTGCACTCTCTGGACTCACTGCACTGCATCCCCAGTGGTGCCAGTGCACTCACTGGATTCACTGCACTGCATCCCCAGTGGTGCCAGTGCACTCTGTGGACTCACTGTACTACATCCCCAGTGGTGACATTGCACTCTCTGGACTCACTGCAGGGCATCCTCTGTGGTTCCAGTTCACTCACTGGACTCACTGCACTGCATCCCCAGTGGTGCCAGTGCACTCTCTGGACTCACTAAACTGCATCACCAGTAGTGCCAGTGCACTCTCTGTACTCACTGCACTGCATCCCCAGTGGTGCCAGTGCACTCTCTGGACTCACTGCACTGCATCCCCAGTGGTGCCAGAGCACTCACTGGACTCACTGCACTGCATCCCCAGTGGTGCCAGTGCACTCTCTGGACTCACTGAACTGCATCCCCAGTGGTGCCAGTGCACTCTCTGGACTCACTGTACTGCATCCCCAGTGTTGCCAGTGCACTCTCTGGACTCACTGCAGTGCATCCCCAGTGTTGCCAGTGCACTCTCTGGACTCACTGCACTGCATCCCCAGTGTTGCCAGTGCACTCTCTGGACTCACTGCACTGCTCCAGCCGCGGCAGTCGCTCCAGCCGCGGTAGCCCTCCAGCCTCGGCAGCCGCGGCAGCCGCGGCAGCCGCTCCAGCCGCGGCAGCTCTCCGTCCGCGGCATACGCGGCAGACTCTCCGACCGCGGCAGCCGCTACAGCCGCTCCAGCCGCGGCAGACGCGGTAGCCGCTCCAAACGCGGCAGGCGCTCCAACCGCGGCAACCACTCTTGCCGTGGCAGCAGCTCCACTCGGTAGCGGCTGGAGCGGCTGCCGCGGCTGGAGCGGCTGGAGCGGCTGCCACGGCTAGAGCGCCTGCCGCGTTTGGAGCGGCTGCCGCGGCTGGAGCGGCTGGAGCGGCTGGAGCGGCTGCCGCGGCTGGAGCGGCTGCCGCGGCTGGTGGGGCTAACGCGGCTGGAGAGGCTGACGCGGTTGGAGCGTCTAGAGCGTCTGCCGCGGCTGGAGGGGCGACCGCGGCTGGAGCGGTTGACGCGGCTGGAGCGGATGCCGAGGCTGGAGCGGCACTCTCTGGACTCACTGCACTGCATCACCAGTGGTGCCAGTGCACTCTCTGGACTCACTGCAGTGCATCCCCAGTGGTGCCAGTGCACTCTCTGGACTCACTGCAGTGCATCCCCAGTGGTGCCAGTGCACTCTCTGGACTCACTGCACTGCATCCCCAGTGGTGCTAGTGCACTCTCTGGACTCACTGCAGTGCATCCCCAGTGGTTCCAGTGCACTCTCTGGACTCACTGCACTGCATCACCAGTGGTGCCAGTGCACTCTCTGGACTCACTGCAGTGCATCCTCAGTTGTGCCAGTGCACTCTCTGGACTCACTGCACTGCATCCCCAGTGGTGCCAGTGCACTCTCTGGACTCACTGTACTGCATCCCCAGTGGTGCCAGTGCACTCTCTGGACTCACCGCACTGCACCCTGAGTGGTGCCAGTGCACTCTCTGGACTCACTGCACCGCATCCCCAGTGGTGTCAGTGCACTCTCTGAAGTCACTGCGCTGCATCCCCAGTGGTGCCAGTGCACTCCCTGGACTCACTGCACTGCTCCAGCCGCGGCAGCCGCTCCAGCCGCGGTATCCCTCCGGCGGTGGCAGCCGCTCCACTCGGTAGCGGCTGGAGCGGCTGCCGCGGCTGGAGCGGCTGCCGCGGCTGGAGCGGCTGCCGCGGCTGGAGCGGCTGGAGCGGCTGCCGCGGATGGAGCGGCTGCCGCGGCTGGAGCGGCTGGCGCGCCTGGAGGGGCTGGAGCGGCTGCCGCGGCTGGAGCGGCTGGAGCGGCTGCCGCGGCTGGAGCGTCTGCCGCGGCTGGAGGGGCTACCGCGGATGCAGCGGTTGACTGGGCTGGAGCGGATGCCGAGGCTGGAGCGGCACTCTCTGGACTCACTGCACTGCATCACCAGTGGTGCTAGTGCACTCTCTGGACTCACTGCACTGCATCCCCAGTGGTGCTAGTGCACTCTCTGGACTCACTGCAGGGCATCCCCAGTGGTGCTAGTGCACTCTGGACTCACTGCAGTGCATCCCCAGTGGTGCCAATGCACTCTCTGGACTCACTGCACCGCATTCCCACTGGTGTCAGTGCACTCTCTGGACTCACTGCGCTGCATCCCCAGTGCTGCCTGTGCACTGTCTGGACTCACTGCACTGCATCCCCTGTGGTGCCAGTGCACTCTCTGGAGTAACTGCAGTGCATCCCCAGTGGTGCGAAATTACTCTATGCACTCCAGGCACCGCATCCCCAGTGGTGCCAGTGCACTCTCTGGACTCAGTGCACCGCATCGCCAGTGGGGCCAGTGCACTCTCTGGACTAACTGCAGTGCATCCCCAATGGTGCCAGTGCACTCTCTGGAGTCACTGCAGTGCATCCACAGTGGTGCCAAAGCACTCTCTGGACTCCTGGCACCACATCCCCAGTGGTGCCAGTGCACTCTCTGGACTCGCGGCACTGCATCCGCAGTGTTGTCAGTACACTCTCTGCAGTCACTGTAGTGCATTCCCAGTGTGGCCGGGGCACTCTCTGGACTCACGGCACTGCATCCCCAGTGGTGCCAGTGCACTCTCTGGACTCAGTGCACTGCAACCCCAGTGCTGCCAGTGCATTCACTGGACTCACTTTACTGCATCTCCAGTGGTGCCAGTGCACTCTCTAGGCTCACTGCAGTGCATCCCCAGTGGTGCCAGTGCACTCTCTGGACTCACTGCACTGCATCCCCAGTGGTGCCAGTGCACTCGCTGGATTCACTGCACCGCATCCCCAGTGGTGCTAGTGCACTCGCTGGACTCACTGCAGTGCATCCCCAGTGGTGCCAGTGCACTCTCTGGACTCACTGAAGTGCATTCTCAGTGGTGCCAGTGCACTCTCTGGTCTCACTGCAGTGCATCCCCAGGGGTGCCAGTGCACTCTCTGGACTCACTGAACTGCATCCCCAGTGGTGCCAGTGCACTCTCTGCACTCACTGCACTGCATTCCCAGTGGTGCCAGTGCACTCTCTGGACTCACTACACGGCATCCCCAGTGGTGCCAGTGCACTCTCTGGACTCACTGCAGGGCATCCCCAGTGGTGCCAGTGCACTGTCTGGACTCACTGCAGTGCATCCCCAGTGGTGCCAGTGCACTCTCTGGACTCACTGTACTGCACCCCCAGTGGTGCCAGTGCACTCACTGGACTGACTGCACTGCATCCCCAGTGGTGCCAGTGCACTCACTGGACTCACTGGACACATCCGCAGTGGTGCCAGTGCACTCTCTGGACTCACTGCAGGGCATCCCCAGTGGTGCCAGTGCACTCTCTGGACTCATTGCACTGCATCCCCAGTGGTGCCAGTGTACTCACTGGACTGACTGCACTGCATCCCCAGTGGTGCCAGTGCGCTCTCCGGAGTCACAGCACTGCATCCCCAGTGGTGCCAGTGCACTCACTGGACTCACTGCAGTGCATCCCCAGTGGTGCCAGTGCACTCTCTGGACTCACTGTACTGCATCACAGGTGGTGCCAGTGCACTCTGGACTCACTGCACTGCATCCCCAGTGGTGCCAGTGCAATCTCTGGACTCACTGTAGTGCATCCCCAGTGGTGCCAGTGCACTCTCTGGACTCACTGCAGTGCATCCCCAGTGGTGCCAGTGCACTCTCTGGACTCACTGTACTGCATCACCAGTGGTGCCAGTGCACTCTCTGGACTCATTGCAGTGCATCCCCACTGGTGCCAGTGCACTCTCTGGACTTAGTGCACTGCAGCCCCAGTGGTGCCAGTGCACTCTCTGGACTCACTGCACTGCATCCCTAGTGGTGCCAGTGCACTCTCTGGACTCACTTCTCTGCATTCCCAGTGGTGCCAGTGAACTCTCTGCACTCACTGCACAGCATCCCCAGTGGTGCCAGTGCATTCACTGGACTCACTGGACTGCATCACCAGTGGTGCCAGTGCACTCTCTGGACTCAATGCACTGCATCCCCAGTGGTGCCAGTGCACTCTCTGGACTCACTGCACTGCATCCCCAGTGGTGCCAGTGTACTCTCTGGACTCACTGCACTGCATCCCCAGTGGTGCCAGAGCACTCTCTGGACTCACTGCACTGCATCCCCAGTGGTGCCAGTGCACTCTCTGGACTCACTGCACTGTATCCCCAGTGGTGTCAGTGCACTCTCTGTAGACACTGAAGTGCATCCCCAGAGGTGCCAGTGCACTCTCTGGACTCACTGCACTGCATCCCCAGTGGTGGCAGTGCACTCTCTGTTCTCACTGCACTGCATCCCCAGTGGTGCCAGTGCACTCTCTGGACTCACTGCACTGTATCCCCAGTGGTGCCAGTGCAATCTCTGGACTCACTGCAGTGCATCCCCAGTGGTGCCAGTGCACTCTCTGGACTCACTGCAGTGCATCCCCAGTGGTGCCATTGCACTCACTGGACTCACTGGACACATCCCCAGTGGTGCCAGAGCACTCTCTGGACTCACTGCACTGCATCCCCAGTGGTGCCAGTGCACTCTCTGGACTCACTGCAGTGCATCCCCATTGGTGCCAGTGCACTCTCTGGACTCACTGTACTGCATTCCCAGTGGTGCCAGTGAAGTCTCTGGACTCACTGCACTGCATCCCCAGTGGTGCCAGTGCACTCTCTGGACTCACTGCACTGCATCCCCAGTGGTGCCAGTGCACTCACTGGATTCACTGCACTGCATCTCCAGTGGTGACAGTGCACTCTCTGGACTCACTGCAGGGCATCCCCAGTGGTGCCACTGCACTCTCTGTACTCACTGCAGTGCATCCCCAGTGGTGCCAGTGCACTCTCTGCACTCACTGCACTGCATCCCCAGTGGTGCCAGTGCAGTCTCTGGAGTAACTGCACTGCATCCCCAGTGGTGCCAAAGCACTCTCTGGACTCCCGGCACCGCATCCCCAGTGGTGCCAGTGCACTCTCTGGACTCACTGCACTGCATCCCCAGTGGTGCCAGTGCACTCTTTGGACTCACTGCACTGCATCCCCAGTGGTGCCAGTGCACTCTCTGGACTCACTGCAGTGCATCCCCAGTGCTGCCAGTGCACTCTCTGGAGTCACTGCAGTGCAACCCCAGTGGTGCCAGTGCACTCTCTGCACTCTATGAAGTGCATTCTCAGTGGTACCAGTGCACTCTCTGGACTCACTGCAGTGCATCCCCAGTGGTGCCAGTGCACTCTCTGGACTCACTGCACTGCATCCCCAGTGGTGCCAGTGCACTCTATGGACTCACTGCAGGGCATCTCCAGTGGTGCCAGTGCACTCTCTGGACTCACTGTACTGCATCCCCAGTGCTGCCAGTGCACTCTCTGGACTCACTGCACTGCAACCCCAGTGCTGCCAGTGCACTCTCTGGACTCACTGCACTGCATCCCCAGTGGTGCCAGTGCACTCTCTGGACTCACTGCAGGGCATCCCCAGTGGTGCCAGTGCACTCACTGGACTCACTGTACTGCATCCCCAGTGGTGCCAGTGCACTCTCTGGACTCACTGCACTGCATCCCCAGTGTTGCCAGTGCACTCTCTGTTCTCACTGCACTGCATCCCCAGTGGTGCCAGTGCACTCTCTGTTCTCACTGCACTGCATACCCAGTGGTGCCAGTGCACTCTCTGGACTCACTGCACTGTATCCCCAGTGGTGCCAGTGCAATCTCTGGACTCACTGCAGTGCATCCCCAGTGGTGCCAGTGCACTCTCTGGACTCACTGCAGTGCATCCCCAGTGGTGCCATTGCACTCACTGGACTCACTGGACACATCCGCAGTGGTGCCAGTGCACTCTCTGGACTCACTGCACTGCATCCCCAGTGGTGCCAGTGCACTCTCTGGACTCACTGCAGGGCATCCCCATTGGTGCCAGAGCACTCTCTGGACTCACTGCACTGCATTCCCAGTGGTGCCAGTGAAGTCTCTGGACTCACTGCACTGCATCCCCAGTGGTGCCAGTGCAATCTCTGGACTCACTGCACTGCATCCCCAGTGGTGCCAGTGCACTCTCTGGACTCACTGCACTGCATCCCCAGTGGTGCCAGTGCACTCACTGGATTCACTGCACTGCATCTCCAGTGGTGCCAGTGCACTCTCTGGACACACTGCACTGCATCCCCAGTGGAGCCAGTGCACTCTCTGGACTCACTGTACTGCATCCCCAGTGGTGACAGTGCACTCTCTGGACTCACTGCAGGGCATCCCCAGTGGTGCCACTGCACTCTCTGTACTCACTGCAGTTCATCCCCAGTGGTGCCAGTGCAGTCTCTGGAGTAACTGCAGTGCATCCCCAGTGGTGCCAAAGCACTCTCTGGACTCACTGCACCGCATCCCCAGTGGTGCCAGTGCACTCTCTGGACTCACTGCACTGCATCCCCAGTGGTGCCAGTGCACTCTCTGGACTCACTGTACTGCATCCCCAGTGGTGCCAGTGCACTCTCTGGACTCACTGCACCGCATCCCCAGTGGTGCCAGTGCACTCTCTGGAGTCACTGCAGTGCATCCCCAGTGGTGCCAGTGCACTCTCTGCACTCTATGAAGTGCATTCTCAGTGGTGCCAGTGCACTCTCTGGACTCACTGCAGTGCATCCCCAGTGGTGCCAGTGCACTCTCTGGACTCACTGCACTGCATCCCCAGTGGTGCCAGTGCACTCTATGGACTCACTGCAGTGCATCCCCAGTGGTGCCAGTGCACTCTCTGCACTCTATGAAGTGCATTCTCAGTGGTGCCAGTGCACTCTCTGGACTCACTGCAGTGCATCCCCAGTGGTGCCAGTGCACTCTCTGGACTCACTGCACTGCATCCCCAGTGGTGCCAGTGCACTCTATGGACTCACTGCACTGCATCCCTAGTGGTGCCAGTGCACTCTCTGGACTCACTTCTCTGCATTCCCAGTGGTGCCAGTGATCTCTCTGCACTCACTGCACAGCATCCCCAGTGGTGCCAGTGCATTCACTGGACTCACTGCAGTGCATCCCCAGTGGTGCCAGTGCACTCTCTGGACTCACTGCAGTGCATCCCCAGTGGTGCCAGTGCACTCTCTGGACTCACTGCACTGCATCCCCAGTGGTGCCAGTGTACTCTCTGGACTCACTGCACTGCATCCCCAGTGGTGCCAGAGCACTCTCTGGACTCACTGCACTGCATCCCCAGTGGTGCCAGTGCACTCTCTGGACTCACTGCACTGTATCCCCAGTGGTGTCAGTGCACTCTCTGTAGACACTGAAGTGCATCCCCAGTGGTGCCAGTGCACTCTCTGGACTCACTGCACTGCATCCCCAGTGGTGCCAGTGCAGTCTCTGGAGTAACTGCAGTGCATCCCCAGTGGTGCCAAAGCACTCTCTGGACTCCCGGCACCGCATCCCCAGTGGTGCCAGTGCACTCTCTGGACACACTGCACTGCATCCCCAGTGGTGCCAGTGCACTCTCTGGACTCACTGCACTGCATCCCCAGTGGTGCCAGTGCACTCTCTGGACTCACTGCAGTGCATCACCAGTGGTGCCAGTGCACTCTCTGGACTCACTGCAATGCATCCCCAATGGTGCAAGTGCACTCTCTCGAGTCACTGTACTACATCCCCAGTGGTGCCAGTGCACTCACTGGACTCACTGTACTGCATCATCTGTGGTGCCAGTGCACTCTCTGGACTCACTGCAGGGCATCCCCAGTGGTGCCAGTGCACTCTCTGTACTCACTGCAGTGCATCCCCAGTGGTGCCAGTGCACTCTCTGCACTCACTGCACTGCATCCCCAGTGGTGCCAGTGCAGTCTCTGGAGTAACTGCAGTGCATCCCCAGTGGTGCCAAAGCACTCTCTGGACTCCCGGCACCGCATCCCCAGTGGTGCCAGTGCACTCTCTGGACTCACTGCACTGCATCCCCAGTGGTGCCAGTGCACTCTCTGGACTCACTGCACTGCATCCCCAGTGGTGCCAGTGCACTCTCTGGACTCACTGCAGTGCATCCCCAGTGGTGCCAGTGCACTCTCTGGACTCACTGCAGTGCATCCCCAGTGGTGCCAGTGCACTCTCTGGACTCACTGCACTGCATTCTCAGTGGTGCCAGTGCATTCTCTGGACTCACTGCAGTGCATCCCCAGTGGTGCCAGTACACTCACTGGAATCACTGCACTGCATCCCCAGTGGTGCCAGTGCACTCTCTGGACTCACTAAACTGCATCACCAGTGGTGCCAGTGCACTCTCTGGACTCAGTGCACTGCAACCCCAGTGCTGCCAGTGCATTCACTGGACTCACTTTACTGCATCTCCAGTGGTGCCAGTGCACTCTCTAGGCTCACTGCAGTGCATCCCCAGTGGTGCCAGTGCACTCTCTGGACTCACTGCACTGCATCCCCAGTGGTGCCAGTGCACTCGCTGGATTCACTGCACCGCATCCCCAGTGGTGCTAGTGCACTCGCTGGACTCACTGCAGTGCATCCCCAGTGGTGCCAGTGCACTCTCTGGACTCACTGAAGTGCATTCTCAGTCGTGCCAGTGCACTCTCTGGTCTCACTGCAGTGCATCCCCAGGGGTGCCAGTGCACTCTCTGGACTCACTGAACTGCATCCCCAGTGGTGCCAGTGCACTCTCTGGACTCACTGCACTGCATTCCCAGTGGTGCCAGTGCACTCTCTGGACTCACTACACGGCATCCCCAGTGGTGCCAGTGCACTCTCTGGACTCACTGCAGGGCATCCCCAGTGGTGCCAGTGCACTGTCTGGACTCACTGCAGTGCATCCCCAGTGGTGCCAGTGCACTCTCTGGACTCACTGTACTGCACCCCCAGTGGTGCCAGTGCACTCACTGGACTGACTGCACTGCATCCCCAGTGGTGCCAGTGCACTCACTGGACTCACTGGACACATCCGCAGTGGTGCCAGTGCACTCTCTGGACTCACTGCAGGGCATCCCCAGTGGTGCCAGTGCACTCTCTGGACTCATTGCACTGCATCCCCAGTGGTGCCAGTGTACTCACTGGACTGACTGCACTGCATCCCCAGTGGTGCCAGTGCGCTCTCCGGAGTCACAGCACTGCATCCCCAGTGGTGCCAGTGCACTCACTGGACTCACTGCAGTGCATCCCCAGTGGTGCCAGTGCACTCTCTGGACTCACTGTACTGCATCACAGGTGGTGCCAGTGCACTCTGGACTCACTGCACTGCATCCCCAGTGGTGCCAGTGCAATCTCTGGACTCACTGTAGTGCATCCCCAGTGGTGCCAGTGCACTCTCTGGACTCACTGCAGTGCATCCCCAGTGGTGCCAGTGCACTCTCTGGACTCACTGTACTGCATCACCAGTGGTGCCAGTGCACTCTCTGGACTCATTGCAGTGCATCCCCACTGGTGCCAGTGCACTCTCTGGACTTAGTGCACTGCAGCCCCAGTGGTGCCAGTGCACTCTCTGGACTCACTGCACTGCATCCCCAGTGGTGCCAGTGCACTCTCTGGACTCACTGCACTGCATCCCTAGTGGTGCCAGTGCACTCTCTGGACTCACTTCTCTGCATTCCCAGTGGTGCCAGTGAACTCTCTGCACTCACTGCACAGCATCCCCAGTGGTGCCAGTGCATTCACTGGACTCACTGGACTGCATCACCAGTGGTGCCAGTGCACTCTCTGGACTCAATGCACTGCATCCCCAGTGGTGCCAGTGCACTCTCTGGACTCACTGCACTGCATCCCCAGTGGTGCCAGTGTACTCTCTGGACTCACTGCACTGCATCCCCAGTGGTGCCAGAGCACTCTCTGGACTCACTGCACTGCATCCCCAGTGGTGCCAGTGCACTCTCTGGACTCACTGCACTGTATCCCCAGTGGTGTCAGTGCACTCTCTGTAGACACTGAAGTGCATCCCCAGAGGTGCCAGTGCACTCTCTGGACTCACTGCACTGCATCCCCAGTGGTGGCAGTGCACTCTCTGTTCTCACTGCACTGCATCCCCAGTGGTGCCAGTGCACTCTCTGGACTCACTGCACTGTATCCCCAGTGGTGCCAGTGCAATCTCTGGACTCACTGCAGTGCATCCCCAGTGGTGCCAGTGCACTCTCTGGACTCACTGCAGTGCATCCCCAGTGGTGCCATTGCACTCACTGGACTCACTGGACACATCCCCAGTGGTGCCAGAGCACTCTCTGGACTCACTGCACTGCATCCCCAGTGGTGCCAGTGCACTCTCTGGACTCACTGCAGGGCATCCCCATTGGTGCCAGTGCACTCTCTGGACTCACTGTACTGCATTCCCAGTGGTGCCAGTGAAGTCTCTGGACTCACTGCACTGCATCCCCAGTGGTGCCAGTGCACTCTCTGGACTCACTGCACTGCATCCCCAGTGGTGCCAGTGCACTCACTGGATTCACTGCACTGCATCTCCAGTGGTGACAGTGCACTCTCTGGACTCACTGCAGGGCATCCCCAGTGGTGCCACTGCACTCTCTGTACTCACTGCAGTGCATCCCCAGTGGTGCCAGTGCACTCTCTGCACTCACTGCACTGCATCCCCAGTGGTGCCAGTGCAGTCTCTGGAGTAACTGCACTGCATCCCCAGTGGTGCCAAAGCACTCTCTGGACTCCCGGCACCGCATCCCCAGTGGTGCCAGTGCACTCTCTGGACTCACTGCACTGCATCCCCAGTGGTGCCAGTGCACTCTTTGGACTCACTGCACTGCATCCCCAGTGGTGCCAGTGCACTCTCTGGACTCACTGCAGTGCATCCCCAGTGCTGCCAGTGCACTCTCTGGAGTCACTGCAGTGCAACCCCAGTGGTGCCAGTGCACTCTCTGCACTCTATGAAGTGCATTCTCAGTGGTACCAGTGCACTCTCTGGACTCACTGCAGTGCATCCCCAGTGGTGCCAGTGCACTCTCTGGACTCACTGCACTGCATCCCCAGTGGTGCCAGTGCACTCTATGGACTCACTGCAGGGCATCCCCAGTGGTGCCAGTGCACTCTCTGGACTCACTGTACTGCATCCCCAGTGCTGCCAGTGCACTCTCTGGACTCACTGCACTGCAACCCCAGTGCTGCCAGTGCACTCTCTGGACTCACTGCACTGCATCCCCAGTGGTGCCAGTGCACTCTCTGGACTCACTGCAGGGCATCCCCAGTGGTGCCAGTGCACTCACTGGACTCACTGTACTGCATCCCCAGTGGTGCCAGTGCACTCTCTGGACTCACTGCACTGCATCCCCAGTGTTGCCAGTGCACTCTCTGTTCTCACTGCACTGCATCCCCAGTGGTGCCAGTGCACTCTCTGTTCTCACTGCACTGCATACCCAGTGGTGCCAGTGCACTCTCTGGACTCACTGCACTGTATCCCCAGTGGTGCCAGTGCAATCTCTGGACTCACTGCAGTGCATCCCCAGTGGTGCCAGTGCACTCTCTGGACTCACTGCAGTGCATCCCCAGTGGTGCCATTGCACTCACTGGACTCACTGGACACATCCGCAGTGGTGCCAGTGCACTCTCTGGACTCACTGCACTGCATCCCCAGTGGTGCCAGTGCACTCTCTGGACTCACTGCAGGGCATCCCCATTGGTGCCAGTGCACTCTCTGGACTCACTGCACTGCATTCCCAGTGGTGCCAGTGAAGTCTCTGGACTCACTGCACTGCATCCCCAGTGGAGCCAGTGCAATCTCTGGACTCACTGCACTGCATCCCCAGTGGTGCCAGTGCACTCTCTGGACTCACTGCACTGCATCCCCAGTGGTGCCAGTGCACTCACTGGATTCACTGCACTGCATCTCCAGTGGTGCCAGTGCACTCTCTGGACACACTGCACTGCATCCCCAGTGGAGCCAGTGCACTCTCTGGACTCACTGTACTGCATCCCCAGTGGTGACAGTGCACTCTCTGGACTCACTGCAGGGCATCCCCAGTGGTGCCACTGCACTCTCTGTACTCACTGCAGTTCATCCCCAGTGGTGCCAGTGCAGTCTCTGGAGTAACTGCAGTGCATCCCCAGTGGTGCCAAAGCACTCTCTGGACTCACTGCACCGCATCCCCAGTGGTGCCAGTGCACTCTCTGGACTCACTGCACTGCATCCCCAGTGGTGCCAGTGCACTCTCTGGACTCACTGTACTGCATCCCCAGTGGTGCCAGTGCACTCTCTGGACTCACTGCACTGCATCCCCAGTGCTGCCAGTGCACTCTCTGGAGTCACTGCAGTGCATCCCCAGTGGTGCCAGTGCACTCTCTGCACTCTATGAAGTGCATTCTCAGTGGTGCCAGTGCACTCTCTGGACTCACTGCAGTGCATCCCCAGTGGTGCCAGTGCACTCTCTGGACTCACTGCACTGCATCCCCAGTGGTGCCAGTGCACTCTATGGACTCACTGCAGTGCATCCCCAGTGGTGCCAGTGCACTCTCTGCACTCTATGAAGTGCATTCTCAGTGGTGCCAGTGCACTCTCTGGACTCACTGCAGTGCATCCCCAGTGGTGCCAGTGCACTCTCTGGACTCACTGCACTGCATCCCCAGTGGTGCCAGTGCACTCTATGGACTCACTGCACTGCATCCCTAGTGGTGCCAGTGCACTCTCTGGACTCACTTCTCTGCATTCCCAGTGGTGCCAGTGATCTCTCTGCACTCACTGCACAGCATCCCCAGTGGTGCCAGTGCATTCACTGGACTCACTGCAGTGCATCCCCAGTGGTGCCAGTGCACTCTCTGGACTCACTGCACTGCATCCCCAGTGGTGCCAGTGCACTCTCTGGACTCACTGCACTGCATCCCCAGTGGTGCCAGTGTACTCTCTGGACTCACTGCACTGCATCCCCAGTGGTGCCAGAGCACTCTCTGGACTCACTGCACTGCATCCCCAGTGGTGCCAGTGCACTCTCTGGACTCACTGCACTGTATCCCCAGTGGTGTCAGTGCACTCTCTGTAGACACTGAAGTGCATCCCCAGAGGTGCCAGTGCACTCTCTGGACTCACTGCACTGCATCCCCAGTGGTGGCAGTGCACTCTCTGTTCTCACTGCACTGCATCCCCAGTGGTGCCAGTGCACTCTCTGGACTCACTGCACTGTATCCCCAGTGGTGCCAAGCCAATCTCTGGACTCACTGCAGTGCATCCCCAGTGGTGCCAGTGCACTCTCTGGACTCACTGCAGTGCATCCCCAGTGGTGCCATTGCACTCACTGGACTCACTGGACACATCCCCAGTGGTGCCAGAGCACTCTCTGGACTCACTGCACTGCATCCCCAGTGGTGCCAGTGCACTCTCTGGACTCACTGCAGGGCATCCCCATTGGTGCCAGTGCACTCTCTGGACTCACTGTACTGCATTCCCAGTGGTGCCAGTGAAGTCTCTGGACTCACTGCACTGCATCCCCAGTGGTGCCAGTGCACTCTCTGGACTCACTGCACTGCATCCCCAGTGGTGCCAGTGCACTCACTGGATTCACTGCACTGCATCTCCAGTGGTGCCAGTGCACTCTCTGGACACACTGCACTGCATCCCCAGTGGTGCCAGTGCACTCTCTGGACTCACTGTACTGCATCCCCAGTGGTGACAGTGCACTCTCTGGACTCACTGCAGGGCATCCCCAGTGGTGCCACTGCACTCTCTGTACTCACTGCAGTGCATCCCCAGTGGTGCCAGTGCACTCTCTGCACTCACTGCACTGCATCCCCAGTGGTGCCAGTGCAGTCTCTGGAGTAACTGCAGTGCATCCCCAGTGGTGCCAAAGCACTCTCTGGACTCCCGGCACCGCATCCCCAGTGGTGCCAGTGCACTCTCTGGACTCACTGCACTGCATCCCCAGTGGTGCCAGTGCACTCTTTGGACTCACTGCACTGCATCCCCAGTGGTGCCAGTGCACTCTCTGGACTCACTGCAGTGCATCCCCAGTGCTGCCAGTGCACTCTCTGGAGTCACTGCAGTGCAACCCCAGTGGTGCCAGTGCACTCTCTGCACTCTATGAAGTGCATTCTCAGTGGTGCCAGTGCACTCTCTGGACTCACTGCAGTGCATCCCCAGTGGTGCCAGTGCACTCTCTGGACTCACTGCACTGCATCCCCAGTGGTGCCAGTGCACTCTATGGACTCACTGCAGGGCATCCCCAGTGGTGCCAGTGCACTCTCTGGACTCACTGTACTGCATCCCCAGTGCTGCCAGTGCACTCTCTGGACTCACTGCACTGCAACCCCAGTGCTGCCAGTGCACTCTCTGGACTCACTGCACTGCATCCCCAGTGGTGCCAGTGCACTCTCTGGACTCACTGCAGGGCATCCCCAGTGGTGCCAGTGCACTCACTGGACTCACTGTACTGCATCCCCAGTGGTGCCAGTGCACTCTCTGGACTCACTGCACTGCATCCCCAGTGTTGCCAGTGCACTCTCTGTTCTCACTGCACTGCATCCCCAGTGGTGCCAGTGCACTCTCTGTTCTCACTGCACTGCATACCCAGTGGTGCCAGTGCACTCTCTGGACTCACTGCACTGTATCCCCAGTGGTGCCAGTGCAATCTCTGGACTCACTGCAGTGCATCCCCAGTGGTGCCAGTGCACTCTCTGGACTCACTGCAGTGCATCCCCAGTGGGGCCATTGCACTCACTGGACTCACTGGACACATCCGCAGTGGTGCCAGTGCACTATCTGGACTCACTGCACTGCATCCCCAGTGGTGCCAGTGCACTCTCTGGACTCACTGCAGGGCATCCCCATTGGTGCCAGTGCACTCTCTGGACTCACTGCACTGCATTCCCAGTGGTGCCAGTGAAGTCTCTGGACTCACTGCACTGCATCCCCAGTGGTGCCAGTGCAATCTCTGGACTCACTGCACTGCATCCCCAGTGGTGCCAGTGCACTCTCTGGACTCACTGCACTGCATCCCCAGTGGTGCCAGTGCACTCACTGGATTCACTGCACTGCATCTCCAGTGGTGCCAGTGCACTCTCTGGACACACTGCACTGCATCCCCAGTGGAGCCAGTGCACTCTCTGGACTCACTGTACTGCATCCCCAGTGGTGACAGTGCACTCTCTGGACTCACTGCAGGGCATCCCCAGTGGTGCCACTGCACTCTCTGTACTCACTGCAGTTCATCCCCAGTGGTGCCAGTGCAGTCTCTGGAGTAACTGCAGTGCATCCCCAGTGGTGCCAAAGCACTCTCTGGACTCACTGCACCGCATCCCCAGTGGTGCCAGTGCACTCTCTGGACTCACTGCACTGCATCCCCAGTGGTGCCAAAGCACTCTCTGGACTCACTGTACTGCATCCCCAGTGGTGCCAGTGCACTCTCTGGACTCACTGCACTGCATCCCCAGTGCTGCCAGTGCACTCTCTGGAGTCACTGCAGTGCATCCCCAGTGGTGCCAGTGCACTCTCTGCACTCTATGAAGTGCATTCTCAGTGGTGCCAGTGCACTCTCTGGACTCACTGCAGTGCATCCCCAGTGGTGCCAGTGCACTCTCTGGACTCACTGCACTGCATCCCCAGTGGTGCCAGTGCACTCTATGGACTCACTGCAGGGCATCCCCAGTGGTGCCAGTGCACTCTCTGGACTCACTGGAGTGCATCACCTGTGGTGCCAGTGCACTCTCTGGACTCACTGCACTGCAACCCCAGTGCTGCCAGTGCACTCTCTGGACTCACTGCACTGCATCACCAGTGGTGCCAGTGCACTCTCTGGACTCACTGCAGGGCATCCCCAGTGGTGCCAGTGCACTCTCTGGACTCACTGCAGGGCATCCCCAGTGGTGCCAGTGCACTCATTGGACTCACTGTACTGCATCCCCAGTGGTGCCAGTGCACTCTCTGGACTCACTGCACTGCATCCCCAGTGGTGCCAGTGCACTCTCTGGACTCACTGCACTGCATCCCCAGTGGTGCCAGTGCACTCTCTGGACTCACTGCAGGGCATCCCCAGTGGTGCCAGTGCACTGTCTGGACTCACTGCAGGGCATCCCCAGTGGTGCCAGTGCACTCTCTGGACTCACTGTACTGCACCCCCAGTGGTGCTAGTGCACTCACTGGACTCACTGCACTGCATCCGCAGTGGTGCCAGTGCACTCTCTGGACTCACTGCAGTGCATCCCCAGTGGTGCCAGTGCACTCTCTGGACTCACTGCACTGCATCCCCAGTGGTGCTAGTGTACTCACTGGACTGACTGCACTGCATCCCCAGTGGTGCCAGTGCGATCTCCGGAGTCACAGCACTGCATCCCCAGTTGTGCCAGTGCACTCACTGGACACACTGTACTGCATCACAGGTTGTGCCAGTGCACTCTCTGGACTCACTGCACTGCATCCCCAGTGGTGCCAGTGCACTCTCTGGACTCACTGCACTGCATCCCCAGTGGTGCCAGTGCACTCTCTGGACTCACTGCACTGTATCCCCAGTGGTTCCAGTGCACTCTCTGGACTCACTGCACTGCATCCCCAGTGGTGCCAGTGCACTCTCTGGACTCACTGCAGTGCATCCCCAGTCGTGCCAGTGCACTCTCTGGACTCACTGTACTGCATCCCCAGTGGTGCCAGTGCACTCACTGGACTCACTGGACACATCCCCATTGGTGCCAGTGCACTCTCTGGACTCACTGCACTGCATCCCCAGTGGTGCCAGTGCCCTCTCTGGACTCACTGCAGGGCATCCCCATGGGTGCCAGAGCACTCTCTGGACTCACTGCACTGCATCCCCAGTGGAGCCAGTGAAGTCTCTGGACTCACTGCACTGCATCCCCAGTGTTGCCAGTGCACTCTCTGGACTCACTGCACTGCATCCCCAGTGGTGCCAGTGCACTCTCTGGACTCACTGTACTGCATCCCCAGTGGTGCCAGTGCACTCTGTGGACTCACTGTACTGCATCCCCAGTGGTGCCAGTGCAATCTCTGGACTCACTGCAGTGCATCCCCCGTGGTGCCAGTGCACTCTCTGGACTCACTGCACTGCATCCCCAGTGGTGCCAGTGCACTCTCTGGACTCACTGTACTGCATCCCCAGTAGTGCCAGTGCACTCTCTGGACTCACTGCAGTGCATCCCCAGTGGTGCCATTGAGCTCTCTCGACTCACTGCCCTGCATCCCCAGTGGTGCCAGTGTACTAACAGGATTCACTACACTGCATCCCTGGTGGTGCTAGTGCACTCTCTGGACTCACTGCACTGCATCCCCAGTGGTGCCAGTGCACTCTCTGGACTCACTGTACTGCATCACCAGTGGTGACAGTGCACTCTCTGGACTCACTGCAGTGCATCCCCAGTGGTGCCAGTGCACTCTCTGGACTCACTGAAGTGCATCCCCAGTGGCGCCAGTGCACTCTCTGGACTCACTGCACTGCATCCCCAGTGGTGCCAGTGCACTCTCTGGACTCACTGCACTGCATCCCCAGTGGTGCCAGTGCAATCTCTGTACTCACTGTATTGCATCCCCAGTGGTGCCAGTGCACTCTCTGGACTAACTGCAGTGCATCCCCTGTGGTGCCAGTGCACTCTCTGGACTCAATATACTGCATCACCAGTGGTGCCAGTGCACTCTCTGGACTCACTGCACTGCATCCCCAATGCTGCCAGTGCATTCACTAGACTCACTGGACTTCATCTCCAGTGGTGCCAGTGCACTCTCTGGACTCACTGAACTGCATCCCCAGTGGTGCCAGTGCACTCACTGGATTCACTGCACTGCATCCCTAGTGGTGCCAGTGCACTCTGTGGACTCACTGCAGTGCATCCCCAGTGGTTCCAGTGCACTCTGTGGACTCACTGCACTGCATCCCCAGTGGTGCCAGTGCACTCTCTGCACTCACTGCACTGCATCCCCAGTGGTGCCAGTGCAGTCTCTGGAGTAAATGCAGTGCATCCCCAGTGGTGCCAGTGCACTCTCTGGACTCACTGCACTGCATCCCCAGTGGTGCCAGTGCACTCACTGGATTCACTGCACTGCATCCCCAGTGGTGCCAGTGCACTCTGTGGACTCACTGTACTACATCCCCAGTGGTGACATTGCACTCTCTGGACTCACTGCAGGGCATCCTCTGTGGTTCCAGTTCACTCACTGGACTCACTGCACTGCATCCCCAGTGGTGCCAGTGCACTCTCTGGACTCACTAAACTGCATCACCAGTAGTGCCAGTGCACTCTCTGTACTCACTGCACTGCATCCCCAGTGGTGCCAGTGCACTCTCTGGACTCACTGCACTGCATCCCCAGTGGTGCCAGAGCACTCACTGGACTCACTGCACTGCATCCCCAGTGGTGCCAGTGCACTCTCTGGACTCACTGAACTGCATCCCCAGTGGTGCCAGTGCACTCTCTGGACTCACTGTACTGCATCCCCAGTGTTGCCAGTGCACTCTCTGGACTCACTGCAGTGCATCCCCAGTGTTGCCAGTGCACTCTCTGGACTCACTGCACTGCATCCCCAGTGTTGCCAGTGCACTCTCTGGACTCACTGCACTGCTCCAGCCGCGGCAGTCGCTCCAGCCGCGGTAGCCCTCCAGCCTCGGCAGCCGCGGCAGCCGCGGCAGCCGCTCCAGCCGCGGCAGCTCTCCGTCCGCGGCATACGCGGCAGACTCTCCGACCGCGGCAGCCGCTACAGCCGCTCCAGCCGCGGCAGACGCGGTAGCCGCTCCAAACGCGGCAGGCGCTCCAACCGCGGCAACCACTCTTGCCGTGGCAGCAGCTCCACTCGGTAGCGGCTGGAGCGGCTGCCGCGGCTGGAGCGGCTGGAGCGGCTGCCACGGCTAGAGCGCCTGCCGCGTTTGGAGCGGCTGCCGCGGCTGGAGCGGCTGGAGCGGCTGGAGCGGCTGCCGCGGCTGGAGCGGCTGCCGCGGCTGGTGGGGCTAACGCGGCTGGAGAGGCTGACGCGGTTGGAGCGTCTAGAGCGTCTGCCGCGGCTGGAGGGGCGACCGCGGCTGGAGCGGTTGACGCGGCTGGAGCGGATGCCGAGGCTGGAGCGGCACTCTCTGGACTCACTGCACTGCATCACCAGTGGTGCCAGTGCACTCTCTGGACTCACTGCAGTGCATCCCCAGTGGTGCCAGTGCACTCTCTGGACTCACTGCAGTGCATCCCCAGTGGTGCCAGTGCACTCTCTGGACTCACTGCACTGCATCCCCAGTGGTGCTAGTGCACTCTCTGGACTCACTGCAGTGCATCCCCAGTGGTTCCAGTGCACTCTCTGGACTCACTGCACTGCATCACCAGTGGTGCCAGTGCACTCTCTGGACTCACTGCAGTGCATCCTCAGTTGTGCCAGTGCACTCTCTGGACTCACTGCACTGCATCCCCAGTGGTGCCAGTGCACTCTCTGGACTCACTGTACTGCATCCCCAGTGGTGCCAGTGCACTCTCTGGACTCACCGCACTGCACCCTGAGTGGTGCCAGTGCACTCTCTGGACTCACTGCACCGCATCCCCAGTGGTGTCAGTGCACTCTCTGAAGTCACTGCGCTGCATCCCCAGTGGTGCCAGTGCACTCCCTGGACTCACTGCACTGCTCCAGCCGCGGCAGCCGCTCCAGCCGCGGTATCCCTCCGGCGGTGGCAGCCGCTCCACTCGGTAGCGGCTGGAGCGGCTGCCGCGGCTGGAGCGGCTGCCGCGGCTGGAGCGGCTGCCGCGGCTGGAGCGGCTGGAGCGGCTGCCGCGGATGGAGCGGCTGCCGCGGCTGGAGCGGCTGGCGCGCCTGGAGGGGCTGGAGCGGCTGCCGCGGCTGGAGCGGCTGGAGCGGCTGCCGCGGCTGGAGCGTCTGCCGCGGCTGGAGGGGCTACCGCGGATGCAGCGGTTGACTGGGCTGGAGCGGATGCCGAGGCTGGAGCGGCACTCTCTGGACTCACTGCACTGCATCACCAGTGGTGCTAGTGCACTCTCTGGACTCACTGCACTGCATCCCCAGTGGTGCTAGTGCACTCTCTGGACTCACTGCAGGGCATCCCCAGTGGTGCTAGTGCACTCTGGACTCACTGCAGTGCATCCCCAGTGGTGCCAATGCACTCTCTGGACTCACTGCACCGCATTCCCACTGGTGTCAGTGCACTCTCTGGACTCACTGCGCTGCATCCCCAGTGCTGCCTGTGCACTGTCTGGACTCACTGCACTGCATCCCCTGTGGTGCCAGTGCACTCTCTGGAGTAACTGCAGTGCATCCCCAGTGGTGCGAAATTACTCTATGCACTCCAGGCACCGCATCCCCAGTGGTGCCAGTGCACTCTCTGGACTCAGTGCACCGCATCGCCAGTGGGGCCAGTGCACTCTCTGGACTAACTGCAGTGCATCCCCAATGGTGCCAGTGCACTCTCTGGAGTCACTGCAGTGCATCCACAGTGGTGCCAAAGCACTCTCTGGACTCCTGGCACCACATCCCCAGTGGTGCCAGTGCACTCTCTGGACTCGCGGCACTGCATCCGCAGTGTTGTCAGTACACTCTCTGCAGTCACTGTAGTGCATTCCCAGTGTGGCCGGGGCACTCTCTGGACTCACGGCACTGCATCCCCAGTGGTGCCAGTGCACTCTCTGGACTCACTGCACTGCATCACCAGTGGTGCCAGTGCACTCTCTGGACTCACTGCACTTAATCCCCAAGGTGCCAGTGCACTCTCTGGACTCACTGCACTGCTCCAGCCGCGGCAGCCGCTCCAGCCCCTCCAGGCGCGCCAGCCGCTCCAGCCGCGGCAGCCGCTCCATCCGCGGCAGCCGCTCCAGCCGCTCCAGCCGCGGCAGCCGCTCCAGCCGCGGCAGCCGCTCCAGCCGCGGCAGCCGCTCCAGCCGCTACCGAGTGGAGCGGCTGCCACGGCTGGAGGGTACCGCGGCTGGAGCGGTGCAGTGAGTCCAGGGAGTGCAAAGGCACCAGTGGGGATGGAGTGCAGTGAGTCCAAAGACTTCACTGTCACCACTGGGAATGCAGTGCGGTGAGTCCAGAGAGTGCACTGGCACCACTGGGGATGCGGCGCAGTGAGTCCAGAGAGTGCACTGGCACCACTCAGGGTGCAGTGCGGTGAGTCCAGAGAGTGCACTGGCACCACTGGGGATGCAGTACAGTGAGTCCAGAGAGTGCACTGGCACCACTGGGGATGCAGTGCAGTGAGTCCAGAGAGTGCACTGGCACCACTGGGGATGCGGTGCAGTGAGTCCAGAGAGTGCACTGGCACCACTGGGGATGCACTACACTGAGTCCAGGGATAGCACTGGCACCACTGGGGATGCAGTGCAGTGAGTCCAGAGAGTGCACTGGCACCACTGGGGATGCCCTGCAGTGAGTCCAGAGAGTGCACTGGCACCACTGGGGATGCAGTGCAGTGAGTCCAGACAGTGCACTGGCACCACTGGGGATGCCCTACAGTGAGTCCAGAGAGTGCACTGGCACCACTGGGGATGCACTACACTGAGTCCAGGGATAGCACTGGCACCACTGGGGATGCACTGCAGTGAGTCCAGAGAGTGCACTGGCACCATTGGGGATGCCCTGCAGTGAGTCCAGAGAGTGCACTGGCCCCACTGGGGATGCAGTGCAGTGAGTCCAGAGAGTGCACTGGCACCACTGGGGATGCACTGCAGTGAGTCCAGAGAGTGCACTGGCACCACTGGGGATGCACTTCAGTGAGTCCAGAGAGTGCACTGGCACCACTGGGGATGCAGTGCAGTGAGTCCAGAGAGTGCACTGGCTCCACTGGGGATGCAGTGCAGTGAGTCCAGAGAGTGCACTGGCACCACTGGGGGTGCACTGCAGTGAGTCCAGAGAGTGCACTGGCACCACTGGGGATGTGTCCAGTCAGTCCAGAGAGTGCACTGGCACCACTGGGGATGCGGTGCAGTGAGTCCAGAGAGTGCACTGGCACCACTCAGGGTGCAGTGCGGTGAGTCCAGAGAATGTAATGGCACCAATGGGGATGCAGTGCAGTGAGTCCAGAGAGTGCACTGGCACCACTGGGGATGCAGTGCAGTGAGTCCAGAGATTGCACTGGCACCACTGGGGATGCAGTGCAGTGAGTCCAAAGACTTCACTGTCACCACTGGGAATGCAGAGCAGTGAGTCCAGAGAGTGCACTGGCACCACTGGGGATGCAGTGAAGTGAGTCCAGAGAGTGCACTGGCACCACTGAGGATGCACTTCAGTGAGTCCAGAGAGTGCACTGGCACCACTGGGGATGCACTGCAGTGAGTCCAGAGAGTGCACTAGCACCACTGGGGATGCAGTGCAGTGAATCCAGTGAGTGCACTGGCACCACTGGTGATGCAGTGCAGTGAGTCCAGAGAGTGCTCTGGCACCACTGGAGATGCAGTACAGTGAGTCCAGTGAATGCACTGGAACCACTGGGGATGCAGTGCACTGAGTCCAGAGAGTGCACTGGCACCACTGGTGATGCAGTACAGTGAGTCCAGTGAGTGTACTGGCACCACTGGGGATGCAGTGCAGTGAGTCCACAGAGTGCACTGGCACCACTGGGGATGCAGTACAGTGAGTCCAGTGAGTGCACTGGCACCACTGGGGATGTAGTGCAGTGACTCGAGAGAGTGCACTGGCACCACTGGGGATGCAGTGCCGCGAGTCCAGAGAGTGCACTGGCACCACAGGGGATGCGGTGCCGGAGGTCCAGAGAGTGCATTGGCACCACTGGGGATGCACTGCAGTGACTCCAGAGAGTGCACTGGCACCAATGGGGATGCACTGCAGTGAGCCCAGAGAGTGCACTGGCACCACTGGGGATGCGGTGCCGGGAGTCCAGAGAGTGCTTTGGCACCACTGGGGATGCACTGCAGTTACTCCAGAGAGTGCACAGGCACCACTGGGGATGCAGTGCAGTGAGTCCAGAGAGTGCACTGCCACCACTGGAGATGACACGCAGTGATTCCAGAGAGTGCAATGGCACCACTGGGGATGCGGTGCAGTGAGTCCAGAGAGTGCACTGGCACCACTCAGGGTGCAGTGCGGTGAGTCCAGAGAATGCACTGGCACCAATGGGGATGCAGTGCAGTGAGTCCAGAGATTGCACTGGCACCACTTGGGATGCAGTGCACTGAGTCCAGAGAGTGCACTGGCACCACCTGTGATGCAGTACAGTGAGTCCAGAGAGTGCACTGGCACCAGTGGGGATGCAGTACAGTGAGTCCAGAGAGTGCACTGGCACCACTGGGGATGCAGTGCAGTGAGTCCACAGAGTGCACTGGCACCACTGGGGATGCAGTACAGTGAGTCCAGAGAGTGCACTGGCACCACTGGGGATGCGGTGCCGGGAGTCCAGAGAGTACTTTGGCACCACTGGGGATGCACTGCAGTTACTCCAGAGAGTGCACTGGAACCACTGGGGATGCAGTGCAGTGAGTCCAGAGAGTGCACTGGCACCACTGGGGATGCACTGCAGTGAGTCCAGAGAGTGCTCTGGCACCACTGGGGATGCAGTGCAGTGAGTCCAGAGAGTGCACTGGCACCACTGGGGATGCAGTGCAGTTACTCCAGAGAGTGCACTGGCAACACTGGGGATGCGGTGCAGTGAGTCCAGAGAATGCACTGGCACCACTGGGGATGCAGTGCAGTCAGTCCAGTGAGTGTACTGGCACCACTGGGGATGCAGTGCAGTGAGTCCAGAGAGTGCACTGGCACCACTGGGGATGCAGTGCAGTGAGTCCAGAGAGTGCACCAGCACCACTGGGGATGCACTGCAGTGAGTCCACAGAGTGCACTAGCACCACTGGGGATGCAAGTGCAGTGAGTCCAGAGAGTGCACTGTCAGCACTGGGGATGCAGTGCAGTGAGTCCAGAGAGTGCACTGGCACCACTGGGGATGCAGTGCAGTGAGTCCAGAGAGTGCTCTGGCACCACTGGGGATGCAGTGCAGTGAGTCCAGAGAGTGCACTGGCACCACTGGGGATGCAGTGCAGTGATTCCAGAGAGTGCACTGGCAACACTGGGGATGCACTGCAGTGAGTCAAGAGAGTGCACTGGCACCACTGGGGATGCAGTGCAGTGAGTCCAGAGTGTGCACTGGCACCACTGCGAATGCAGTGCAGTGAGTTCAGAGATTGCACTGGCACCACGGGGGATGCACTTCAGTTAGTCCAGAGAGTGCACAGGCACCACTGGGGATGCACTGCAGTGAGTCCAGAGAGTGCACTGGCACCACTGGGGATGCATTGCACTGAGTCCAGAGATTGCACTGGCACCACTGGGGATGCAGTGCAGTGAGTCCAGAGAGTGCACTGGCACCAGAGGGAATGCACTGCAGTGAGTCTAGTGAGTGCACTGGCACCACTGGGGATGCAGTGCAGTGAGTCCAGAGAGTGCACTGGCACCACTGGGGATGCGGTGCCGGGAGTCCAGAGAGTACTTTGGCACCACTGGGGATGCACTGCAGTTACTCCAGAGAGTGCACTGGAACCACTGGGGATGCAGTGCAGTGAGTCCAGAGAGTGCACTGGCACCAGAGGGAATGCACTGCAGTGAGTCTAGTGAGTGCACTGGCACCACTGGGGATGCAGTACAGTGAGTCCAGAGAGTGCACTGGCACCACTGGGGATGCGGTGCCGGGAGTCCAGAGAGTACTTTGGCACCACTGGGGATGCACTGCAGTTACTCCAGAGAGTGCACTGGAACCACTGGGGATGCAGTGCAGTGAGTCCAGAGAGTGCACTGGCACCACTGGGGATGCACTGCAGTGAGTCCAGAGAGTGCTCTGGCACCACTGGGGATGCAGTGCAGTGAGTCCAGAGAGTGCACTGGCACCACTGGGGATGCAGTGCAGTTACTCCAGAGAGTGCACTGGCAACACTGGGGATGCGGTGCAGTGAGTCCAGAGAATGCACTGGCACCACTGGGGATGCAGTGCAGTCAGTCCAGTGAGTGTACTGGCACCACTGGGGATGCAGTGCAGTGAGTCCAGAGAGTGCACTGGCACCACTGGGGATGCAGTGCAGTGAGTCCAGAGAGTGCACCAGCACCACTGGGGATGCACTGCAGTGAGTCCACAGAGTGCACTAGCACCACTGGGGATGCAAGTGCAGTGAGTCCAGAGAGTGCACTGGCACCACTGGGGATGCAGTGCAGTGAGTCCAGAGAGTGCACTGGCACCACTGGGGATGCAGTGCAGTGAGTCCAGAGAGTGCTCTGGCACCACTGGGGATGCAGTGCAGTGAGTCCAGAGAGTGCACTGGCACCACTGGGGATGCAGTGCAGTGATTCCAGAGAGTGCACTGGCAACACTGGGGATGCACTGCAGTGAGTCAAGAGAGTGCACTGGCACCACTGGGGATGCAGTGCAGTGAGTCCAGAGTGTGCACTGGCACCACTGCGAATGCAGTGCAGTGAGTTCAGAGATTGCACTGGCACCACGGGGGATGCACTTCAGTTAGTCCAGAGAGTGCACAGGCACCACTGGGGATGCACTGCAGTGAGTCCAGAGAGTGCACTGGCACCACTGGGGATGCAGTGCAGTGAGTCCAGAGAGTGCTCTGGCACTTCTGGGAATGCAGTGCAGTGAGTCCAGAAAGTGCACTGGCACCACGGGGGATGCACTTCAGTGAGTCCAGAGAGTGCACTGGCACCACTGGTGATGCACTGCAGTGAGTCCAGAGAGTGCACTGGCACCACTGGGGATGCAGTGCAGTGAGTCCAGAGAGTGCACTGGCACCACTGGGGATGCACTGCAGTGAGTCCAGAGAGTGCACTGGCACCAGAGGGAATGCACTGCAGTGAGTCCAGTGAGTGCACTGGCACCACTGGGTATGCAGTGCAGTGAGTGCAGAGAGAGCACTGGCACCACTGGGGATGCAGTGCAGTGAGTCCAGATAGTGCAGTGGCACCACTGGGATGCAGTGCAGTGAGTCCAGAGAGTGCACAGGCAGCACTGGGGATGCACTGCAGTGAGTCCAGAGAGTGCACTGGCACCACTGGGGATGCACTGCAGTGAGTCCAGAGAGTGCACTGGCACCACTGGTGATGCAGTGAAGTGAGTGCAGAGAGTGCACTGGCACTACTGGGGATGCACTGCAGTGAGTCCAGAGAGTGCACTGGCACCACTGGGGATGCAGTGCAGTGAGTCCAGAGAGTGCACTGGCACCACTGGGGATGCAGTGCAGTGAGTCCAGTGAGTGTACTGGCACCACTGGGGATGCACTGCAGTGAGTCCAGAGAGTGCACTGGCAACAGAGGGATTGCACTGCAGTGAGTCCAGAGAGTGCACTGGCACCACTGGGGATGCACTGCAGTGAGTCCAGAGAGTGCACTGGCACCACTGGGGATGCAGTGCAGTGACTCCAGAGTGTGCACTGGCACTTCTGGGAATGCAGTGCAGTGAGTCCAGAAAGTGCACTGGCACCACGGGGGATGCACTTCAGTGAGTCCAGAGAGTGCACTGGCACCACTGGTGATGCACTGCAGTGAGTCCAGAGAGTGCACTGGCACCACTGGGGATGCAGTGCAGTGAGTCCAGAGAGTGCACTGGCACCACTGGGGATGCACTGCAGTGAGTCCAGAGAGTGCACTGGCACCAGAGGGAATGCACTGCAGTGAGTCCAGTGAGTGCACTGGCACCACTGGGTATGCAGTGCAGTGAGTGCAGAGAGAGCACTGGCACCACTGGGGATGCAGTGCAGTGAGTCCAGATAGTGCAGTGGCACCACTGGGATGCAGTGCAGTGAGTCCAGAGAGTGCACAGGCAGCACTGGGGATGCACTGCAGTGAGTCCAGAGAGTGCACTGGCACCACTGGGGATGCACTGCAGTGAGTCCAGAGAGTGCACTGGCACCACTGGTGATGCAGTGAAGTGAGTGCAGAGAGTGCACTGGCACTACTGGGGATGCACTGCAGTGAGTCCAGAGAGTGCACTGGCACCACTGGGGATGCAGTGCAGTGAGTCCAGAGAGTGCACTGGCACCACTGGGGATGCCCTGCAGTGAGTCCAGAGAGTGCACTGGCACCACTGGGGATGCACTACAGTGAGTCCAGGGATAGCACTGGCACCACTGGGGATGCAGTGCAGTGAGTCCAGAGAGTGCACTGGCACCACTGGGGATGCCCTGCAGTGAGTCCAGAGAGTGCACTGGCACCACTGGGGATGCAGTGCAGTGAGTCCAGAGAGTGCACTGGCACCACTGTGGATGCAGTGCAGTGAGTGCAGAGAGTGCACTGGCACCACTGAGAATGCACTTCAGTGAGTCCAGAGAGTGAACTGGCACCACTGGGGATGCAGTACAGTGAGTCCAGAGAGTGCACTGGCACCACTGGAGATGCAGTACAGTGAGTCCAGTGAATGCACTGGAACCACTGGGGATGCAGTGCTGTGACTCCGGAGAGCGCACTGGCACCACTGGGGATGCAGTGCAGTCAGTCCAGTGAGTACACTGGCACCACTGGGGATGCAGTGCAGTGAGTCCAGAGAGTGCACTGGCACCACTGGGGATGCCCTGCAGTGAGTCCAGAGAGTGCACTGGCACCACTGGGGATGTGTCCAGTGAGTCCAGTGAGTGCACTGGCACCACTGGGGATGCAGTGCAGTCAGTCCAGTGAGTGCACTGGCACCACTGGGGGTGCAGTACAGTGAGTCCAGAGAGTGCACTGGCACCACTGGGGATGCAGTGCAGGGAGTGCAGAGTGTGCACTGGCACCCCTGGGAATGCAGTGCAGTAAGTCCAGAGATTGCACTGGCACCACTGGGGATGCACTTCAGTGAGTCCAGAGAGTGCACTGGCACCACAGGTGATGCACAGCAGTGAGTCCAGAGAGTGCACTGGCACCACTGGGGATGCAGTGCAGTGAGTCCAGAGAGTGCACTGGCACCACTGGGGATGCACTGCAGTGAGTCCAGAGAGTGCACTGGCACCAGAGGGAATGCACTGCAGTGAGTCCAGTGAGTGCACTGGCACCACTGGGGATGCCCTGCAGTGAGTCCAGAGAGTGCACTGGCACCACTGGGGATGCACTACAGTGAGTCCAGGGATAGCACTGGCACCACTGGGGATGCAGTGCAGTGAGTCCAGAGAGTGCACTGGCACCACTGGGGATGCAGTGCAGTGAGTCCAGAGAGTGCACAGGCAGCACTGGGGATGCAGTGCAGTGAGTCCAGAGAGTGCACTGGCACCACTGGGGATGCAGTACAGTGAGTCCAGTGAATACACTGGCACCACTGGGGATGCAGTGAAGTGAGTGCAGAGAGTGCACTGGCACCACTGGGGATACACTGCAGTTACTCCAGAGAGTGCACTGGCACCACTGGGGATGCAGTGCAGTGAGTCCAGAGAGTGCACTGGCACCACTGGGGATGCAGTGCAGTGACTCCAGAGAGTGCACTGGCACCACTGGGGATGCACTACAGTGAGTGCAGGGATAGCACTGGCACCACTGGTGATGCAGTGCAGTGAGTCCAGAGAGTGCACTGGCACCACTGGGGATGCCCTGTAGTCAGTCCAGAGAGTGCACTGGCACCACGGGGGATGCAGTGCAGTGAGTCCAGAGAGTGCACTGGCACCACTGGGGATGCACTGCAGTGAGTCCAGAGAGTGCACTGGCACCACTGGGGATGCACTTCAGTGAGTCCAGAGAGTGCACTGGCACCACTGGGGATGCACTGCAGTGAGTCCAGAGAGTGCACTGGCACCACTGGTGATGCAGTACAGTGAGTCCAGTGAGTGCACTGGCACCACTGGGGATGCAGTGCAGTGAGTCCAGAGAGTGCACTGGCACCACTCAGGGTGCAGTGCGGTGAGTCCAGAGAATGCACTGGCACCACTGGGGATGCAGTGCAGTGAGTCCAGAGAGTGCACTGGCACCACTGATGATGCAGTACAGTGAGTCCAGTGAGTGCACTGGCACCACTGGGGATGCAGTGCAGTGAGTCCAGAGAGTGCTCTGGCACCACTGGGGATGCAGTGCACTGAGTCCAGAGAGTGCACTGGCGCCACTGGGGATGCCCTGCAGTGAGTCCAGAGAGTGCACTGGCACCACTGGGAATGCAGTGCAGTGAGTCCAGAGAGTGCACTGGCACCACTGGGGATGCACTGCAGTGAGTCCAGAGAGTGCACTGGCACCACTGGAGATGCACTGCAGTGAGTCCAGAGAGTGCACGGGCTCCACTGGGGATGCAGTGCAGTGAGTACAGAGAGTGCACTGGCACCACTGGGGATGCACTGCAGTGAGCCCAGAGAGTGCACTGGCACCACTGGAGATGCAGTACAGTGAGTCCAGTGAATGCACTGGCAGCACTGGGGATGCAGTGCAGTGAGTCCAGAGAGTGCACTGGCACCACTGGTGATGCAGTATAGTGAGTCCAGAGAGTGCACTGGCACCACTGGGGATGCAGTGCAGTGAGTCCAGAGAGTGCACTGGCACCACTGGGGATGCACTGCAGTGAGTCCAGAGAGTGCACTGGCACCTCTGATGATGCAGTACAGTAAGTCCAGTGAGTGCACTGGCACCACTGGGGATGCAGTACAGTGAGTCCAGAGAGTGCACTGGCACCACTGGGGATGCACTGCAGTGAGTCCAGAGAGTGCACTGGCACCACTGGGGATGCAGTGCAGTGAGTCCAGAGGGTGCACTGGCACCACTGGGGATGCAGTGCAGTGAGTCCAGAGAGTGCACTGGCAGCACTGGGGATGCAGTGCAGTGAGTCCAGAGAGTGCACTGGCAGCACTGGGGATGCAGTGCAGTGAGTCCAGAGAGTGCACTGGCACCACTGGGGATGCAGTGCAGTGAGTCCAGAGAGCGCACTGGCACCACTGGGGATGCACTGCAGTGAGTCCACAGAGTGCACTGGCAGCACTGGTTATGCAGTGCAGTGAGTACAGAGAGTGCACTGGCACCACTGGGGATGCACTTCAGTGACTCCAGAGAGTGCACTGGCACCACTGGGGATGCAGTGCAGTGAGTCCAAAGACTTCACTGGCACCACTGGGGATGCGGTGTCGGGAGTCCAGTGAGTGCTTTGGCACCACTGGGGATGCACTGCAGTTACTCCAGAGAGTGCACTGGCAACACTGGTGATGCACTGCAGTGAGTCCAGAGAGTGCACTGGCACCACTGGGGATGCACTGCAGTGAGTCCAGAGAGTGCACTGGCACCACTGGGGATGCAGTGCAGTGAGTCCAGAGAGTGCACTGGCACCACTGGTGATGCACTGCAGTTACTCCAGAGAGTGCACTGTCACCACTCAGGGTGCAGTGTGGTGAGTCCAGAGAATGCACTGGCACCAATGGGGATGCAGTGCAGTGAGTCCAGAGAGTGCACTTGCACCACTGGGGATGCAGTGCAGTCAGCCCAGTGAGTGTACTGGCACCACTGGGGATGCACTGCAGTGAGTCCAGAGAGTGCACTGGCACCACTGCGAATGCCCTTCAGTGAGTCCAGAGAGTGCACTGGCACCACTGGGGATGCAGTGCAGTGAGTCCACAGAGTGCACTAGCACCACTGTGGATGCAGTGCAGTGAGTCCAGTGAATGCACTGGAACCACTGGGGATGCAGTGCAGTGAGTCCAGAGAGTGCACTGGCACCACTGGGGATGCACTGCAGTGAGTCCAGAGAGTGCACTGGCACCACTGGGGATGCACTGCAGTTAGTCCAGAGAGTGCACTGGCACCACCTGTGATGCAGTACAGTGAGTCCAGTGAGTGCACTGGCACCACTGGGGATGCAGTGCTCTGACTCCGGAGAGCGCACTGGCTCCACTGGGGATGCAGTGCAGTCAGTCCAGTGAGTGCACTGGCACCACTGGGGATGCCCTGCAGTGAGTCCAGGGATTGCACTGGCACCACTGGGGATGCAGTGCAGTGAGTCAAGAGAGTGCACTGGCACCACTGAGAATGCACTTCAGTGTGTCCAGAGAGTGCACTGGCACCACTGGGGATGCAGCGCAGTGACTCCAGAGAGTGCACTAGCACCACTGGGGATGCAGTGCAGTGAATCCAGTGAGTGCACTGGCACCGCTGGGGATGCAGTGCAGTGAGTCCAGAGAGTGCACTGGCACCACTGGGGATGCACTGCAGTGAGCCCAGAGAGTGCACTGGCACCACTGGAGATGCAGTACTGTGAGTCCAGTGAATGCACTGGAACCACTGAGGATGCAGTGCAGTGAGTCCAGGGAGTGCACTGGCACCACTGCGAATGCCCTTCAGTGAGTCCAGAGAGTGCACTGGCACCACTGGGGATGCAGTGCAGTGAGTCCACAGAGTGCACTAGCACCACTGTGGATGCAGTGCAGTGAGTCCAGTGAATGCACTGGAACCACTGGGGATGCAGTGCAGTGAGTCCAGAGAGTGCACTGGCACCACTGGGGATGCACTGCAGTGAGTCCAGAGAGTGCACTGGCACCACTGGGGATGCACTGCAGTTAGTCCAGAGAGTGCACTGGCACCACCTGTGATGCAGTACAGTGAGTCCAGTGAGTGCACTGGCACCACTGGGGATGCAGTGCTCTGACTCCGGAGAGCGCACTGGCTCCACTGGGGATGCAGTGCAGTCAGTCCAGTGAGTGCACTGGCACCACTGGGGATGCCCTGCAGTGAGTCCAGGGATTGCACTGGCACCACTGGGGATGCAGTGCAGTGAGTCAAGAGAGTGCACTGGCACCACTGAGAATGCACTTCAGTGTGTCCAGAGAGTGCACTGGCACCACTGGGGATGCAGCGCAGTGACTCCAGAGAGTGCACTAGCACCACTGGGGATGCAGTGCAGTGAATCCAGTGAGTGCACTGGCACCGCTGGGGATGCAGTGCAGTGAGTCCAGAGAGTGCACTGGCACCACTGGGGATGCACTGCAGTGAGCCCAGAGAGTGCACTGGCACCACTGGAGATGCAGTACTGTGAGTCCAGTGAATGCACTGGAACCACTGAGGATGCAGTGCAGTGAGTCCAGGGAGTGCACTGGCACCACTGGGGATGCAGTGCAGTGAGTCCAGAGAGTGCACTGGCACCACTGGGGATGCAGTGCAGTGAGTCCAGAGAGTGCACTGGCACCACTGGGGATGCACTTCAGTGAGTCCAGAGACTTCCTAACCCAAGCAGCTGCTTCCGCCCTGGTCCTATTCTCTAGCATAACCAATGCCTGAGTCACCGGCCAATGAGACATCACACTAATAAACCACCCAACCTCCTGTCTACTACTGACAGCAGCAATCGCTATTAAACTGGGCCTAGTGCCATTTCACTTCTGATTCCCAGAAGTACTACAAGGATCGCCACTAATAACAGCCCTGCTACTCTCGACCCTCATAAAATTCCCCCCACTAACCCTGCTCCTACTAACATCCAAATCCCTCGACCCAGCTCTACTCACCGCCATGGCCCTAGCCTCAACAGCACTAGGAGGCTGAATAGGACTGAACCAAACACAAACACGCAAAATCCTAGCCTTCTCGTCCATCTCCCACTTAGGCTGAATCGCCATCATCCTAGTTTACAGCCCCAAATTGGCCTTACTTACCTTCTACCTATACACAATCATAACATCAGCCGTATTCCTAGCCCTTAACAAAATCAAAGCCCTTAACCTATCCATGATCACAACCTCATGAACAAAAACCCCAGTGCTAAACGCCACCCTAATACTAGTACTTTTATCCCTAGCAGGCCTCCCCCCATTAACAGGCTTTATACCAAAGTGACTTATCATCCAAGAACTAACTAAACAGGAAATAACACCAGCAGCCATGGCAATTGCCATGCTATCACTGCTCAGCCTCTTCTTCTACCTACGCCTCGCATACCACTCAACAATTACCCTTCCCCCCAACTCCTCTAACCACATAAAACAATGATACACTAGCAAAGCCCCAAGCACACCTACTGCGGTCCTTGCCTCACTATCAATCCTCTTACTTCCCCTGTCCCCAATAATACATGCCATTGTCTAGAAACTTAGGATAACACCCCAAACCGAAGGCCTTCAAAGCCTTAAATAAGAGTTAAACCCTCTTAGTTTCTGCACATTAAGACTTACAGAATATTAACCTGTATCTTCTGAATGCAAGTCAGACGCTTTAATTAAGCTAAAGCCTCCCTAGACAGATGGGCTTCGATCCCACAAAACTCTAGTTAACAGCTAAATGCCTAAACCAATTGGCTTCTGCCTACAAAGACCCTGACGCACCCTAGTGCGCATCGATGAGCTTGCAACTCAACATGAATTTCACTACAGAGCCGATAAGAAGAGGAATTAAACCTCTGTAAAAAGGACTACAGCCTAACGCTTCAACACTCAGCCATCTTACCCGTCACCTTCATCAACCGATGACTATTTTCCACTAACCATAAGGATATTGGCACCCTGTACCTCATCTTCGGGGCATGAGCAGGAATAGTCGGCACCGCACTCAGCCTATTAATCCGCGCAGAACTAGGACAACCAGGGACTCTCCTAGGCGACGACCAAATTTACAATGTAATCGTTACCGCTCACGCCTTTGTAATAATCTTCTTTATAGTCATACCCATCATGATCGGAGGATTCGGCAACTGATTAGTCCCCCTCATAATCGGTGCCCCCGACATAGCATTCCCGCGAATAAACAACATAAGCTTTTGACTCCTCCCCCCATCATTCCTCCTACTACTAGCCTCATCCACTGTAGAAGCTGGCGCCGGCACAGGCTGAACTGTCTACCCTCCCCTAGCAGGTAACCTTGCCCGCGCCGGAGCTTCAGTAGACCTGGCTATCTTCTCACTCCACTTAGCCGGTATCTCCTCCATCCTTGGGGCCATCAACTTTATCACCACAGCCATCAACATAAAACCCCCCGCACTCTCACAATACCAAACCCCACTATTTGTCTGATCCGTACTAATTACCGCCATCCTACTCCTTCTATCACTCCCCGTACTCGCCGCCGGTATTACAATATTACTAACTGATCGAAACCTAAACACCACATTCTTCGACCCCGCTGGAGGAGGAGACCCAATCCTGTACCAACACCTATTCTGATTCTTCGGACACCCAGAAGTCTATATTCTGATCCTACCGGGGTTCGGAATCATCTCACACGTAGTCACGTACTACTCAGGCAAAAAGGAGCCCTTCGGCTACATGGGAATAGTCTGAGCCATACTATCCATCGGCTTCCTAGGATTCATCGTCTGAGCTCACCACATGTTTACAGTAGGAATAGACGTTGATACCCGAGCCTACTTTACATCAGCCACTATAATCATTGCCATCCCTACCGGAATCAAAGTATTTAGCTGACTAGCCACCCTGCACGGAGGAACAATCAAATGAGACCCCCCAATACTATGAGCTCTAGGATTTATCTTCCTATTTACCATCGGAGGATTAACAGGAATCGTTCTTGCAAACTCTTCCCTAGACATCGCCCTGCACGACACGTACTACGTAGTTGCCCACTTCCACTACGTCCTATCCATAGGCGCCGTCTTTGCCATTCTAGCAGGATTTACTCACTGATTCCCACTACTCACTGGGTTTACCCTACACCAAACATGAGCAAAAGCCCACTTCGGGGTAATATTTACAGGAGTAAACCTAACGTTCTTCCCCCAGCACTTCCTAGGCCTAGCAGGAATACCCCGACGATACTCGGACTATCCCGACGCCTACACACTATGAAACACCATTTCCTCCATCGGCTCCCTAATCTCAATAGTAGCCGTAATCATACTAATATTCATCATCTGAGAAGCCTTTTCGGCCAAACGAAAAGTCCTACAACCAGAACTAACTACCACAAACGTTGAATGAATCCACGGCTGCCCTCCCCCATACCATACTTTCGAGGAACCGGCCTTCGTCCAAGTACAAGAAAGGAAGGAATCGAACCCTCACATGCTGGTTTCAAGCCAACTGCATTAACCGCTCATGCTTCTTTCTTATGAGACGTTAGTAAACCAATTACATAGCCTTGTCAAGACTAAATCACAGGTAAAAATCCTGTACATCTCATGTGGCCAACCACTCCCAACTAGGATTCCAAGACGCCTCATCACCCATCATAGAAGAACTCGTTGAATTCCACGACCACGCCCTAATCGTTGCCCTAGCTATCTGCAGCCTAGTTCTCTACCTTTTAGCCCACATACTAACAGAAAAACTCTCGTCCAATGCTGTAGACGCCCAAGAAGTAGAGCTGATCTGGACAATCCTACCTGCTATCGTCCTGGTACTCCTCGCCCTCCCATCCCTACAAATCCTCTACATAATGGACGAAATCGATGAACCAGACCTCACCCTAAAAGCCATCGGCCACCAATGATACTGAAGCTACGAATACACAGACTTCAAAGACCTATCATTCGACTCCTACATAGTGCCCACCCCAGACTTACCCAACGGCCACTTCCGACTGCTAGAAGTTGACCACCGCGTAGTTATCCCAATAGAATCCCCCATCCGCGTAATCATTACTGCAGGAGACGTACTCCACTCCTGAGCAGTCCCAACGCTCGGAGTTAAAACAGACGCAATCCCAGGCCGACTAAACCAAACTTCATTCATTACCACCCGGCCTGGGATTTTTTACGGACAATGCTCAGAAATTTGCGGGGCTAATCACAGCTACATACCCATTGTAGTAGAATCAACCCCACTCCCACATTTCGAGGCCTGATCGTCCCTTCTATCATCATCCTAATCATTAAGAAGCTATGCAACAGCACTAGCCTTTTAAGCTAGCCAAAGAGGGACTTCCCCCTCCTTAATGATATGCCACAGCTTAACCCCGCACCATGATTTTCAATCATAATTATAACCTGATTAACCCTAGCACTCCTCATCCAACCAAAACTACTAGCCTTCACCACAACCAACCCCCCATCAAATAAGACCTCCCTCACTACCAAACCCACACCATGATCCTGACCATGAACCTAAGCTTCTTTGACCAATTTTCCAGCCCCAATCTATTCGGCATCCCCTTAATCCTACTATCCCTACTCTTCCCAGCCCTACTATTCCCGTCCCCAAACAACCGATGAATCAACAACCGCCTTTCTACTATCCAAACATGACTCCTTCACCTAATCACAAAACAACTAATAGTCCCACTCAACAAAAATGGCCACAAATGAGCCATAATATTTACATCCCTAATAATCATACTTCTTACAATCAACCTTCTAGGCCTCCTTCCATATACATTCACCCCAACCACCCAACTATCTATGAACATAGCCCTAGCCTTCCCACTATGGCTCGCCACACTACTAACAGGCCTACGAAACCAACCATCAGCCTCTTTAGCCCACCTATTACCCGAAGGTACCCCTACACCCCTAATCCCCGCACTAATCCTGATCGAAACAACCAGCCTACTAATCCGCCCCCTAGCCCTCGGAGTCCGCCTTACAGCCAACCTTACAGCAGGACACTTACTCATCCAACTCATCTCTACAGCCTCCATTGCATTAATACCCACCCTTCCTGCAGTATCCATCCTAACAATAATCATCCTACTACTCCTAACCATCCTAGAAGTAGCAGTAGCCATAATCCAGGCCTACGTCTTCGTGCTCCTTCTAAGCCTATACTTACAAGAAAACATCTAATGGCACACCAAGCACACTCATACCACATAGTTGACCCAAGCCCTTGACCAATCTTCGGGGCAGCCGCCGCCCTACTCACAACCTCAGGATTAATCATGTGATTCCACTACAACTCATCCATACTACTAACCCTAGGCCTCATCTCAATACTCCTAGTAATACTCCAATGATGACGAGACATTGTACGAGAAAGCACCTTCCAAGGCCATCACACTCCCACAGTCCAAAAAGGCCTACGATACGGCATAATCCTTTTCATCACATCCGAAGCATTCTTCTTCTTAGGGTTCTTCTGAGCGTTCTTCCACTCGAGCCTGGCCCCAACCCCAGAACTAGGAGGCCAATGACCCCCAACAGGAATTAAACCACTCAACCCGATAGAAGTCCCCCTACTAAACACAGCCATCCTACTAGCCTCAGGCGTTACCGTAACGTGAGCCCATCACAGCATCACAGAAGGAAACCGAAAACACGCCATCCACGCCCTAACCCTAACGATCCTCCTGGGATTCTACTTCACAGCCCTACAAGCAATAGAATACCACGAAGCCCCATTCTCAATCGCCGATAGCGTCTACGGATCTACCTTCTTCGTTGCCACTGGATTCCACGGACTCCACGTAATCATCGGATCCTCCTTCCTGACCGTCTGCCTCTTCCGACTGATCAAGTTCCACTTTACATCAGACCACCACTTCGGATTCGAGGCAGCAGCCTGATACTGACACTTCGTAGACGTCATCTGACTATTCCTCTACATAACCATCTACTGATGAGGATCTTGCTCTTCTAGTATATTAATTACAATTGACTTCCAATCTCTAGAATCTGGTATAAACCCAGAGGAGAGCAATGAACGCACTCATGTTCATATTCGCCCTATCATCAATCCTAAGCGCCGCCCTAACCGCATTAAACTTCTGACTCGCCCAAATAAACCCCGACTCAGAGAAACTCTCACCGTACGAATGTGGGTTCGACCCACTTGGATCTGCTCGATTACCATTCTCAGTCCGATTCTTCCTCAGTAGCCATCCTGTTCGTCCTATTCGACCTAGAAATCGCCCTCCTACTCCCCCTGCCATGAGCCGTCCAACTCCAATCCCCCCTAATGACCCTCACCTGAACTGTAGTGATCCTCCTTCTCCTAACACTCGGACTGGCCTACGAGTGAATTCAAGGGGGCCTAGAATGAGCAGAATAACAGAAAGTTAGTCTAACCAAAAAGATAGCTGGTTTCGACCCAGCAGATTACAGCCAACCCTGTAACTTTCTTATGTCGCCCCTACATTTAAGCTTCTACTCAGCCTTCATTTTCAGCGGACTAGGACTAGCCTTCCACCGAACCCACCTAGTATCCGCCCTACTATGCCTTGAAAGCATAATATTATCGATATTCGTAGGCCTATCAATATGATCCATCGAAAACCAAGTCTCCTCATTCACCATGGTACCAATTCTCATGCTAACCTTCTCAGCGTGTGAGGCGGGCACAGGCCTGGCCATCCTAGTAGCCTCCACCCGCACACATGGCTCCGACCATCTACACAACCTAAACCTCCTGCAATGCTAAAAATCATCCTACCCACAATCATACTTCTTCCAACAGCCCTGCTGTCTCCACCAAAATTTCTATGGACTAACACCACCTTATACAGCCTCCTAATCGCTGCCCTAAGCCTACAGTGATTAATCCCAACCTACTACCCCTACAAATTTTTATCCAACTGAACAGGAATTGACCAAATCTCATCCCCCCTCCTAGTACTATCCTGCTGACTACTCCCACTCATAATCATAGCAAGCCAAAACCACCTGCAACAAGAACCCCTACAACGCAAACGAATCTTTATCTCAACCTTAGTCGCAGTCCAGCCATTCATCCTACTAGCCTTTTCCACCACAGAACTAGCACTATTTTACATCTCATTTGAAGCAACCCTCATTCCCACCCTAATCTTAATCACCCGATGGGGGAACCAACCAGAACGCCTAAGCGCTGGCATCTACCTGCTATTCTACACGCTAGTAAGCTCTCTACCCCTGCTAATCACAATCATACACCTATACGTGAAAATTGGCACCCTGCACCTGCCAACCCTACAACTAACCCACCCAACCCTATCCACCTCATGGACAGGAATACTATCAGGTCTAGCACTGCTCATAGCATTCATAGTAAAAGCCCCACTATACGGCCTACACCTCTGACTGCCAAAAGCCCACGTAGAAGCACCCATCGCAGGCTCAATACTCCTCGCCGCCCTACTACTAAAGCTAGGAGGATACGGAATTATACGAGTCACTCTATTTATGGGCCCACTGTCCAACCTCCTGCACTACCCCTTCCTAACCCTGGCCCTATGAGGCGCCCTAATGACTAGCTCAATCTGCCTACGACAGACAGACCTAAAATCACTAATCGCTTATTCATCCGTTAGCCACATAGGCCTAGTTATCGCCGCAGGAATAATCCAAACCCACTGATCATTCTCAGGGGCAATGATCCTAATAATTTCCCATGGACTAACTTCCTCCATACTATTCTGCCTAGCCAACACAAACTATGAACGTACGCACAGCCGAATTCTACTACTCACACGAGGCCTACAACCTCTCCTACCACTCATAGCTACCTGATGATTGCTGGCCAATCTAACAAACATAGCCTTACCCCCAACAACAAACCTCATAGCAGAGCTAACCATTATAATCACCTTATTCAACTGATCTGCCTTCACGATCATCCTAACAGGAATCGCAACCCTACTAACCGCCTCCTACACCTTATTCATACTACTAATGACCCAACGAGGCTCAATCCCCTCCCACATCACATCTATGCAAAACTCAACCACGCGAGAACACCTGCTCATAACACTCCACATTATCCCAATATTCCTCCTAATCCTCAAACCCGAACTGATCTCCGGAATCCCCTCATGCAAGTATAGTTTAAACCAAACATTAGACTGTGATTCTAAGAATAGAAGTTCAAACCTTCTTACCTGCCGAGGGGAGGGTTTAACCAACAAGAGCTGCTAACTCTTACATCTGAGCCTAAAACCTCAGCCCCCTTACTTTTAAAGGATAACAGCAATCCACTGGTCTTAGGAACCACCCATCTTGGTGCAAATCCAAGTAAAAGTAGTGAACCCCACACTACTAATCAACTCCCTCACACTACTCACGCTGACAATCCTCCTAACCCCAATCATCCTGCCATTTCTATTTAAAAACTTTAAAAACACCCCACAAGCCACCACCCGCGCTGTTAAAACCGCATTCCTAATTAGCCTAGCCCCTACAACCGCATTCATCTACTCGGGAGTAGAATCTGTCACCTGCCACTGGGAGTGAAAATTCATTATAAACTTTAAAATCCCCCTGAGCCTAAAAATAGACCAATACTCAATAACATTTCTTCCAATCGCCCTATTTGTAACATGATCAATCCTACAATTCGCCATATGATACATGGCCTCAGAGCCATACGTAACAAAATTTTTCACCTACCTACTGACATTCCTAGTCGCCATACTCCTCCTAACAACCGCAAACAACATATTCCTCCTATTCGTAGGCTGGGAAGGAGTAGGAATCATGTCCTTCCTTCTCATCAGCTGATGACAAGGCCGAGCAGATGCCAACACCGCCGCCCTACAAGCCGTAATCTACAACCGAATCGGAGACATCGGACTGATCCTGAGCATAGCATGACTAGCTTCAACATTCAACACCTGAGAGATCCAACAAGCCGTACACCCCCACCAAACCCCAATCCTCCCCCTCATAGGATTAATCCTCGCAGCCGCAGGAAAATCCGCCCAATTTGGACTGCACCCATGACTGCCCGCAGCAATAGAAGGCCCCACCCCAGTATCAGCCCTACTGCACTCCAGTACCATAGTAGTAGCCGGAATCTTCCTGCTCATCCGCATGCACCCCCTGCTAGCCACCAACCAGACAGCCCTAACTGCCTGCCTATGCCTAGGTGCTCTATCAACCCTATTCGCTGCCACATGCGCCCTAACCCAAAATGACATCAAAAAAATCATTGCTTTCTCAGCATCCAGCCAACTAGGACTAATAATAGTCACTATCGGACTAAACCTCCCACAACTAGCCTTCCTACACATCTCAACCCATGCCTTCTTTAAAGCCATACTATTCCTATGCTCAGGGTCTATCATCCACAACCTAAACGGAGAACAAGATATCCGAAAGATAGGAGGCCTACAGAAAATACTCCCAGTCACTACTTCCTGCCTAACCATCGGAAACCTGGCGCTGATAGGAACCCCATTCCTAGCCGGATTCTACTCAAAAGACCTCATCATCGAAAGCTTAAACACATCATACCTAAATACTTGAGCCCTTATAGCCACAGCATTCACCGCAACCTACAGCATCCGCATAACCATCCTAGTCCAAGCTGGACAAACCCGAATCCCCCCAATAGTATCAATAAACGAAAACAACCCACTAATCACCGCCCCCCCTAACCCGACTCGCCCTAGGCAGCATTACAGCAGGAATAATCATTACCTCTTTCATCACACCAACCAAAACCCCCCCAATAACCATACCCCTTATCACCAAAACCGCTGCCATCCTCATAACAATCCTAGGAATCATCCTAGCCCTAGAACTATCGAACATAACACACACCCTCACTCACCCCAAACCAACCCCCCTCATAAACTTCTCCTCTGCATTAGGGTACTTCAACCCCCTAGTACACCGATTCTTCTCCAAAAACCTACTAGAAAAGGGACAAAACATTGCCCTACACTTGATCGACCTCTCCTGACTCAAAAAAATAGGGCCAGAGGGCCTTGCTGAACTACAAGTAGCCGCAAGCAAAGCCGCAACCTCAATACACACAGGGCTAATTAAGGCCTACCTAGGATCCTTCGCCCTCTCCATCCTGGTAATAATCCTAATAACACACAGACTCACTAATGGCCCCTAACATCCGCAAATCCCATCCCCTACTAAAAATAATCAACAACTCCCTAATCGACCTACCCGCCCCCTCCAACATCTCTGCCTGATGAAACTTCGGCTCCCTTCTAGCCATCTGCTTAGCCACACAAATCCTAACAGGCCTGCTACTAGCCATACACTACACCGCAGACACTTCACTCGCCTTCTCCTCAGTAGCTCACACATGCCGAGACGTCCAGTACGGATGGCTCATCCGCAACCTCCACGCCAACGGTGCTTCGCTCTTCTTTATCTGCATCTACTTACACATCGGACGAGGCCTCTACTACGGCTCCTACCTATAAAAAGAAACCTGAAACACAGGAGTAATCCTCCTACTCACCCTAATAGCAACTGCCTTCGTAGGGTATGTCCTACCATGAGGACAAATGTCATTCTGAGGGGCCACCGTAATCACCAACCTATTCTCAGCCATCCCGTACATTGGGCAAACTCTAGTAGAATGAGCCTGAGGAGGATTCTCAGTAGACAATCCAACCTTAACCCGATTCTTCGCCATCCACTTCCTACTGCCCTTCCTAATTGCAGGAATCACCCTAGTCCACCTAACCTTCCTACACGAATCAGGCTCAAATAACCCACTAGGAATCGTATCAGACTGCGACAAAATCCCATTCCACCCATACTTCTCCATTAAAGACAGCTTAGGGCTTACCCTAATAATCACCCCTCTAATACCACTAGCCCTATTTTCACCGAACCTCCTGGTTCTTGGAATCCTAGTTGGGAGTGGTTGGCCACATGAGATGTACAGGATTTTTACCTGTGATTTAGTTTGACAAGGCTAAGTAATTGGTTTACTAACGTCTCATAAGAAAGAAGCATGAGCGGTTAATGCAGTTGGCTTGAAACCCATCCCCAGTGGTGCCAGTGCACTCTCTGAACTCACTGAAGTGCATCCCCAGTGGTGCCAGTGCACTCTCTGCACTCACTGCACTGCATCCCCAGTGGTGCCAGGGCGCTCTCTGGAGTCACAGCACTGCATCCCCAGTGGAGCCAGTGCACTCTCTGGACTCACTGTACTGCATCCCCAGTGGTGACAGTGCACTCTCTGGACTCACTGCAGGGCATCCCCAGTGGTGCCACTGCACTCTCTGTACTCACTGCAGTTCATCCCCAGTGGTGCCAGTGCAGTCTCTGGAGTAACTGCAGTGCATCCCCAGTGGTGCCAAAGCACTCTCTGGACTCACTGCACCGCATCCCCAGTGGTGCCAGTGCACTCTCTGGACTCACTGCACTGCATCCCCAGTGGTGCCAAAGCACTCTCTGGACTCACTGTACTGCATCCCCAGTGGTGCCAGTGCACTCTCTGGACTCACTGCACTGCATCCCCAGTGCTGCCAGTGCACTCTCTGGAGTCACTGCAGTGCATCCCCAGTGGTGCCAGTGCACTCTCTGCACTCTATGAAGTGCATTCTCAGTGGTGCCAGTGCACTCTCTGGACTCACTGCAGTGCATCCCCAGTGGTGCCAGTGCACTCTCTGGACTCACTGCACTGCATCCCCAGTGGTGCCAGTGCACTCTATGGACTCACTGCAGGGCATCCCCAGTGGTGCCAGTGCACTCTCTGGACTCACTGGAGTGCATCACCTGTGGTGCCAGTGCACTCTCTGGACTCACTGCACTGCAAACCCAGTGCTGCCAGTGCACTCTCTGGACTCACTGCACTGCATCACCAGTGGTGCCAGTGCACTCTCTGGACTCACTGCAGGGCATCCCCAGTGGTGCCAGTGCACTCTCTGGACTCACTGCAGGGCATCCCCAGTGGTGCCAGTGCACTCATTGGACTCACTGTACTGCATCCCCAGTGGTGCCAGTGCACTCTCTGGACTCACTGCACTGCATCCCCAGTGGTGCCAGTGCACTCTCTGGACTCACTGCACTTGCATCCCCAGTGGTGCCAGTGCACTCTCTGGACTCACTGCAGGGCATCCCCAGTGGTGCCAGTGCACTGTCTGGACTCACTGCAGGGCATCCCCAGTGGTGCCAGTGCACTCTCTGGACTCACTGTACTGCACCCCCAGTGGTGCTAGTGCACTCACTGGACTCACTGCACTGCATCCGCAGTGGTGCCAGTGCACTCTCTGGACTCACTGCAGTGCATCCCCAGTGGTGCCAGTGCACTCTCTGGACTCACTGCACTGCATCCCCAGTGGTGCTAGTGTACTCACTGGACTGACTGCACTGCATCCCCAGTGGTGCCAGTGCGATCTCCGGAGTCACAGCACTGCATCCCCAGTTGTGCCAGTGCACTCACTGGACACACTGTACTGCATCACAGGTTGTGCCAGTGCACTCTCTGGACTCACTGCACTGCATCCCCAGTGGTGCCAGTGCACTCTCTGGACTCACTGCACTGCATCCCCAGTGGTGCCAGTGCACTCTCTGGACTCACTGCACTGTATCCCCAGTGGTTCCAGTGCACTCTCTGGACTCACTGCACTGCATCCCCAGTGGTGCCAGTGCACTCTCTGGACTCACTGCAGTGCATCCCCAGTCGTGCCAGTGCACTCTCTGGACTCACTGTACTGCATCCCCAGTGGTGCCAGTGCACTCACTGGACTCACTGGACACATCCCCATTGGTGCCAGTGCACTCTCTGGACTCACTGCACTGCATCCCCAGTGGTGCCAGTGCCCTCTCTGGACTCACTGCAGGGCATCCCCATGGGTGCCAGAGCACTCTCTGGACTCACTGCACTGCATCCCCAGTGGAGCCAGTGAAGTCTCTGGACTCACTGCACTGCATCCCCAGTGTTGCCAGTGCACTCTCTGGACTCACTGCACTGCATCCCCAGTGGTGCCAGTGCACTCTCTGGACTCACTGTACTGCATCCCCAGTGGTGCCAGTGCACTCTGTGGACTCACTGTACTGCATCCCCAGTGGTGCCAGTGCAATCTCTGGACTCACTGCAGTGCATCCCCCGTGGTGCCAGTGCACTCTCTGGACTCACTGCACTGCATCCCCAGTGGTGCCAGTGCACTCTCTGGACTCACTGTACTGCATCCCCAGTAGTGCCAGTGCACTCTCTGGACTCACTGCAGTGCATCCCCAGTGGTGCCATTGAGCTCTCTCGACTCACTGCCCTGCATCCCCAGTGGTGCCAGTGTACTAACAGGATTCACTACACTGCATCCCTGGTGGTGCTAGTGCACTCTCTGGACTCACTGCACTGCATCCCCAGTGGTGCCAGTGCACTCTCTGGACTCACTGTACTGCATCACCAGTGGTGACAGTGCACTCTCTGGACTCACTGCAGTGCATCCCCAGTGGTGCCAGTGCACTCTCTGGACTCACTGAAGTGCATCCCCAGTGGCGCCAGTGCACTCTCTGGACTCACTGCACTGCATCCCCAGTGGTGCCAGTGCACTCTCTGGACTCACTGCACTGCATCCCCAGTGGTGCCAGTGCAATTTCTGTACTCACTGTATTGCATCCCCAGTGGTGCCAGTGCACTCTCTGGACTAACTGCAGTGCATCCCCTGTGGTGCCAGTGCACTCTCTGGACTCAATATACTGCATCACCAGTGGTGCCAGTGCACTCTCTGGACTCACTGCACTGCATCCCCAATGCTGCCAGTGCATTCACTAGACTCACTGGACTTCATCTCCAGTGGTGCCAGTGCACTCTCTGGACTCACTGAACTGCATCCCCAGTGGTGCCAGTGCACTCACTGGATTCACTGCACTGCATCCCTAGTGGTGCCAGTGCACTCTGTGGACTCACTGCAGTGCATCCCCAGTGGTTCCAGTGCACTCTGTGGACTCACTGCACTGCATCCCCAGTGGTGCCAGTGCACTCTCTGCACTCACTGCACTGCATCCCCAGTGGTGCCAGTGCAGTCTCTGGAGTAAATGCAGTGCATCCCGAGTGGTGCCAGTGCACTCTCTGGACTCACTGCACTGCATCCCCAGTGGTGCCAGTGCACTCACTGGATTCACTGCACTGCATCCCCAGTGGTGCCAGTGCACTCTGTGGACTCACTGTACTACATCCCCAGTGGTGACATTGCACTCTCTGGACTCACTGCAGGGCATCCTCTGTGGTTCCAGTTCACTCACTGGACTCACTGCACTGCATCCCCAGTGGTGCCAGTGCACTCTCTGGACTCACTAAACTGCATCACCAGTAGTGCCAGTGCACTCTCTGCACTCACTGCACTGCATCCCCAGTGGTGCCAGTGCACTCTCTGGACTCACTGCACTGCATCCCCAGTGGTGCCAGAGCACTCACTGGACTCACTGCACTGCATCCCCAGTGGTGCCAGTGCACTCTCTGGACTCACTGAACTGCATCCCCAGTGGTGCCAGTGCACTCTCTGGACTCACTGTACTGCATCCCCAGTGTTGCCAGTGCACTCTCTGGACTCACTGCAGTGCATCCCCAGTGTTGCCAGTGCACTCTCTGGACTCACTGCACTGCATCCCCAGTGTTGCCAGTGCACTCTCTGGACTCACTGCACTGCTCCAGCCGCGGCAGTCGCTCCAGCCGCGGTAGCCCTCCAGCCTCGGCAGCCGCGGCAGCCGCGGCAGCCGCTCCAGCCGCGGCAGCTCTCCGTCCGCGGCATACGCGGCAGACTCTCCGACCGCGGCAGCCGCTACAGCCGCTCCAGCCGCGGCAGACGCGGTAGCCGCTCCAAACGCGGCAGGCGCTCCAACCGCGGCAACCACTCTTGCCGTGGCAGCAGCTCCACTCGGTAGCGGCTGGAGCGGCTGCCGCGGCTGGAGCGGCTGGAGCGGCTGCCACGGCTAGAGCGCCTGCCGCGTTTGGAGCGGCTGCCGCGGCTGGAGCGGCTGGAGCGGCTGGAGCGGCTGCCGCGGCTGGAGCGGCTGCCGCGGCTGGTGGGGCTAACGCGGCTGGAGAGGCTGACGCGGTTGGAGCGTCTAGAGCGTCTGCCGCGGCTGGAGGGGCGACCGCGGCTGGAGCGGTTGACGCGGCTGGAGCGGATGCCGAGGCTGGAGCGGCACTCTCTGGACTCACTGCACTGCATCACCAGTGGTGCCAGTGCACTCTCTGGACTCACTGCAGTGCATCCCCAGTGGTGCCAGTGCACTCTCTGGACTCACTGCAGTGCATCCCCAGTGGTGCCAGTGCACTCTCTGGACTCACTGCACTGCATCCCCAGTGGTGCTAGTGCACTCTCTGGACTCACTGCAGTGCATCCCCAGTGGTTCCAGTGCACTCTCTGGACTCACTGCACTGCATCACCAGTGGTGCCAGTGCACTCTCTGGACTCACTGCAGTGCATCCTCAGTGGTGCCAGTGCACTCTCTGGACTCACTGCACTGCATCCCCAGTGGTGCCAGTGCACTCTCTGGACTCACTGTACTGCATCCCCAGTGGTGCCAGTGCACTCTCTGGACTCACCGCACTGCACCCTGAGTGGTGCCAGTGCACTCTCTGGACTCACTGCACCGCATCCCCAGTGGTGTCAGTGCACTCTCTGAAGTCACTGCGCTGCATCCCCAGTGGTGCCAGTGCACTCCCTGGACTCACTGCACTGCTCCAGCCGCGGCAGCCGCTCCAGCCGCGGTATCCCTCCGGCGGTGGCAGCCGCTCCACTCGGTAGCGGCTGGAGCGGCTGCCGCGGCTGGAGCGGCTGCCGCGGCTGGAGCGGCTGCCGCGGCTGGAGCGGCTGGAGCGGCTGCCGCGGATGGAGCGGCTGCCGCGGCTGGAGCGGCTGGCGCGCCTGGAGGGGCTGGAGCGGCTGCCGCGGCTGGAGCGGCTGGAGCGGCTGCCGCGGCTGGAGCGTCTGCCGCGGCTGGAGGGGCTACCGCGGATGCAGCGGTTGACTGGGCTGGAGCGGATGCCGAGGCTGGAGCGGCACTCTCTGGACTCACTGCACTGCATCACCAGTGGTGCTAGTGCACTCTCTGGACTCACTGCACTGCATCCCCAGTGGTGCTAGTGCACTCTCTGGACTCACTGCAGGGCATCCCCAGTGGTGCTAGTGCACTCTGGACTCACTGCAGTGCATCCCCAGTGGTGCCAATGCACTCTCTGGACTCACTGCACCGCATTCCCACTGGTGTCAGTGCACTCTCTGGACTCACTGCGCTGCATCCCCAGTGCTGCCTGTGCACTGTCTGGACTCACTGCACTGCATCCCCTGTGGTGCCAGTGCACTCTCTGGAGTAACTGCAGTGCATCCCCAGTGGTGCGAAATTACTCTATGCACTCCAGGCACCGCATCCCCAGTGGTGCCAGTGCACTCTCTGGACTCAGTGCACCGCATCGCCAGTGGGGCCAGTGCACTCTCTGGACTAACTGCAGTGCATCCCCAATGGTGCCAGTGCACTCTCTGGAGTCACTGCAGTGCATCCACAGTGGTGCCAAAGCACTCTCTGGACTCCTGGCACCACATCCCCAGTGGTGCCAGTGCACTCTCTGGACTCGCGGCACTGCATCCGCAGTGTTGTCAGTACACTCTCTGCAGTCACTGTAGTGCATTCCCAGTGTGGCCGGGGCACTCTCTGGACTCACGGCACTGCATCCCCAGTGGTGCCAGTGCACTCTCTGGACTCACTGCACTGCATCACCAGTGGTGCCAGTGCACTCTCTGGACTCACTGCACTTAATCCCCAAGGTGCCAGTGCACTCTCTGGACTCACTGCACTGCTCCAGCCGCGGCAGCCTCTCCAGCCACACCAGCCGCGGCATCCGCTCCAGACTCGGCATCCGCTCCAGCCGCGTTAACCGCTCCAGCCGCGGTAGCCCCTCCAGCCGCGCCAGCCGCTCCAGCCGCGGCAGCCGCTCCAGCCGCTCCAGCCGCGGCAGCCGCTCCAACCGCGGCAGCCGCTCCAGCCGCAGCAGCCGCTCCAGCCGCTCCAGCCGCGGCAGCCGCTCCAGCCGCTACCGAGTGGAGCGGCTGCCACGGCTGGAGGGTACCGCGGCTGGAGCGGTGCAGTGAGTCCAGGGAGTGCAAAGGCACCAGTGGGGATGGAGTGCAGTGAGTCCAAAGACTTCACTGTCACCACTGGGAATGCAGTGCGGTGAGTCCAGAGAGTGCACTGGCACCACTGGGGATGCGGCGCAGTGAGTCCAGAGAGTGCACTGGCACCACTCAGGGTGCAGTGCGGTGAGTCCAGAGAGTGCACTGGCACCACTGGGGATGCAGTACAGTGAGTCCAGAGAGTGCACTGGCACCACTGGGGATGCAGTGCAGTGAGTCCAGAGAGTGCACTGGCACCACTGGGGATGCGGTGCAGTGAGTCCAGAGAGTGCACTGGCACCACTGGGGATGCACTACACTGAGTCCAGGGATAGCACTGGCACCACTGGGGATGCAGTGCAGTGAGTCCAGAGAGTGCACTGGCACCACTGGGGATGCCCTGCAGTGAGTCCAGAGAGTGCACTGGCACCACTGGGGATGCAGTGCAGTGAGTCCAGACAGTGCACTGGCACCACTGGGGATGCCCTACAGTGAGTCCAGAGAGTGCACTGGCACCACTGGGGATGCACTACACTGAGTCCAGGGATAGCACTGGCACCACTGGGGATGCACTGCAGTGAGTCCAGAGAGTGCACTGGCACCATTGGGGATGCCCTGCAGTGAGTCCAGAGAGTGCACTGGCCCCACTGGGGATGCAGTGCAGTGAGTCCAGAGAGTGCACTGGCACCACTGGGGATGCACTGCAGTGAGTCCAGAGAGTGCACTGGCACCACTGGGGATGCACTTCAGTGAGTCCAGAGAGTGCACTGGCACCACTGGGGATGCAGTGCAGTGAGTCCAGAGAGTGCACTGGCTCCACTGGGGATGCAGTGCAGTGAGTCCAGAGAGTGCACTGGCACCACTGGGGATGTGTCCAGTCAGTCCAGAGAGTGCACTGGCACCACTGGGGATGCGGTGCAGTGAGTCCAGAGAGTGCACTGGCACCACTCAGGGTGCAGTGCGGTGAGTCCAGAGAATGTAATGGCACCAATGGGGATGCAGTGCAGTGAGTCCAGAGAGTGCACTGGCACCACTGGGGATGCAGTGCAGTGAGTCCAAAGACTTCACTGTCACCACTGGGAATGCAGAGCAGTGAGTCCAGAGAGTGCACTGGCACCACTGGGGATGCAGTGAAGTGAGTCCAGAGAGTGCACTGGCACCACTGAGGATGCACTTCAGTGAGTCCAGAGAGTGCACTGGCACCACTGGGGATGCACTGCAGTGAGTCCAGAGAGTGCACTAGCACCACTGGGGATGCAGTGCAGTGAATCCAGTGAGTGCACTGGCACCACTGGTGATGCAGTGCAGTGAGTCCAGAGAGTGCTCTGGCACCACTGGAGATGCAGTACAGTGAGTCCAGTGAATGCACTGGAACCACTGGGGATGCAGTGCACTGAGTCCAGAGAGTGCACTGGCACCACTGGTGATGCAGTACAGTGAGTCCAGTGAGTGTACTGGCACCACTGGGGATGCAGTGCAGTGAGTCCACAGAGTGCACTGGCACCACTGGGGATGCAGTACAGTGAGTCCAGTGAGTGCACTGGCACCACTGGGGATGTAGTGCAGTGACTCGAGAGAGTGCACTGGCACCACTGGGGATGCAGTGCCGCGAGTCCAGAGAGTGCACTGGCACCACAGGGGATGCGGTGCCGGAGGTCCAGAGAGTGCATTGGCACCACTGGGGATGCACTGCAGTGACTCCAGAGAGTGCACTGGCACCAATGGGGATGCACTGCAGTGAGCCCAGAGAGTGCACTGGCACCACTGGGGATGCGGTGCCGGGAGTCCAGAGAGTGCTTTGGCACCACTGGGGATGCACTGCAGTTACTCCAGAGAGTGCACAGGCACCACTGGGGATGCAGTGCAGTGAGTCCAGAGAGTGCACTGCCACCACTGGAGATGACACGCAGTGATTCCAGAGAGTGCAATGGCACCACTGGGGATGCGGTGCAGTGAGTCCAGAGAGTGCACTGGCACCACTCAGGGTGCAGTGCGGTGAGTCCAGAGAATGCACTGGCACCAATGGGGATGCAGTGCAGTGAGTCCAGAGATTGCACTGGCACCACTTGGGATGCAGTGCACTGAGTCCAGAGAGTGCACTGGCACCACCTGTGATGCAGTACAGTGAGTCCAGTGAGTGCACTGGCACCACTGGGGATGCAGTACAGTGACTCCAGAGAGTGCACAGGCAACACTGGGGATGCACTGCAGTGAGTCCAGAGAGTGCACTGGCACCACTGGGGATGCACTGCAGTGAGTCCAGAGAGTGCACTGGCACCACTGGGGATGCAGTGCAGTGAGTCCAGAGAGTGCACTGGCACCACTTGGGATGCAGTGCACCGAGTCCAGAGAGTGCACTGGCACCAGTGGGGATGCAGTACAGTGAGTCCAGAGAGTGCACTGGCACCACTGGGGATGCAGTGCAGTGAGTCCACAGAGTGCACTGGCACCACTGGGGATGCAGTACAGTGAGTCCAGAGAGTGCACTGGCACCACTGGGGATGCGGTGCCGGGAGTCCAGAGAGTACTTTGGCACCACTGGGGATGCACTGCAGTTACTCCAGAGAGTGCACTGGAACCACTGGGGATGCAGTGCAGTGAGTCCAGAGAGTGCACTGGCACCACTGGGGATGCACTGCAGTGAGTCCAGAGAGTGCTCTGGCACCACTGGGGATGCAGTGCAGTGAGTCCAGAGAGTGCACTGGCACCACTGGGGATGCAGTGCAGTTACTCCAGAGAGTGCACTGGCAACACTGGGGATGCGGTGCAGTGAGTCCAGAGAATGCACTGGCACCACTGGGGATGCAGTGCAGTCAGTCCAGTGAGTGTACTGGCACCACTGGGGATGCAGTGCAGTGAGTCCAGAGAGTGCACTGGCACCACTGGGGATGCAGTGCAGTGAGTCCAGAGAGTGCACTGGCACCACTGGGGATGCACTGCAGTGAGTCCACAGAGTGCACTAGCACCACTGGGGATGCAAGTGCAGTGAGTCCAGAGAGTGCACTGGCACCACTGGGGATGCAGTGCAGTGAGTCCAGTGAGTGCACTGGCACCACTGGGGATGCAGTGCAGTGAGTCCAGAGAGTGCTCTGGCACCACTGGGGATGCAGTGCAGTGAGTCCAGAGAGTGCACTGGCACCACTGGGGATGCAGTGCAGTGAGTCCAGAGAGTGCACTGGCAACACTGGGGATGCACTGCAGTGAGTCAAGAGAGTGCACTGGCACCACTGGGGATGCAGTGCAGTGAGTCCAGAGTGTGCACTGGCACCACTGCGAATGCAGTGCAGTGAGTTCAGAGATTGCACTGGCACCACGGGGGATGCACTTCAGTTAGTCCAGAGAGTGCACAGGCACCACTGGGGATGCACTGCAGTGAGTCCAGAGAGTGCACTGGCACCACTGGGGATGCATTGCACTGAGTCCAGAGATTGCACTGGCACCACTGGGGATGCAGTGCAGTGAGTCCAGAGAGTGCACTGGCACCAGAGGGAATGCACTGCAGTGAGTCTAGTGAGTGCACTGGCACCACTGGGGATGCAGTGCAGTGAGTGCAGAGAGTGCACTGGCACCAATGGGGCTGCAGTGCAGTGAGTCCAGAGAGTGCATTGGCACCACTGGGGATGCAGTGCAGTGAGTCCAGAGAGTGCTCTGGCACCACCGGGGATGCAGTGCAGTGAGTCCAGAGTGTGCACTGGCACCACTGGGAATGCAGTGCAGTGAGTCCAGAGAGTGCACTGGCACCACTGGGGATGCAGTGCAGTGAGTCCAGAGTGTCCACTGGCACCACTGGGAATGCAGTGCAGTGAGTCCAGAGTTTGCACTGGCACCACGGGGGATGCAATTCAGTGAGTCCAGAGAGTGCACTGGCACCACTGGTGATGCACTGCAGTGAGTCCAGAGAGTGCACTGGCACCAGAGGGAATGCACTGCAGTGAGTCCAGTGAGTGCACAGGCAGCACTGGGGATGCAGTGCAGTGAGTCCAGAGAGTGCACTGGCACCAGAGGGAATGCACTGCAGTGAGTCCAGTGAGTGCACAGGCAGCACTGGGGATGCAGTGCAGTTAGTCCACAGAGTGCACTGGCAATACTGGGGATGTAGTGCAGTGAGTCCAGAGAGTGCACTGGCACCACTGGGGCTGCAGTGCAGTGAGTGCAGAGAGTGCAATGGCACCACTGGGGATGCAGTGCAGTGAGTCCAGAGAGTGCACTGGCACCACTGGGGATGCAGTGCACTGAGTCCAGAGAGTGCACTGGCACCACTGGGTATGCAGTGCAGTGAGTCCAGAGAGTGCACTGGCACCACTGGGGATGCAGTGCAGTGAGTCCAGAGAGTGCACTGGCACCACTGGGGATGCACTGCAGTGAGTCCAGAGTGTGCACTGGCACCACTGGGGATGCAGTGCAGTGAGTCCAGAGATTGCACTGGCACCACTGGGGATGCACTTCAGTGAGTCCAGAGAGTGCACTGGCACCACAGGTGATGCACAGCAGTGAGTCCAGAGAGTGCACTGGCACCACTGGGGATGCAGTGCAGTGAGTCCAGAGAGTGCACTGGCACCAGAGGGAATGCACTGCAGTGAGTCCAGTGAGTGCACTGGCACCACTGGGGATGCCCTGCAGTGAGTCCAGTGCAATGGCACCACTGGGGATGCACTACAGTGAGTCCAGGGATAGCACTGGCACCACTGGGGATGCAGTGCAGTGACTAAGAGAGTGCACTGGCACCACTGGGGATGCCCTGCAGTGAGTCCAGAGAGTGCACTGGCACCACTGGGGATGCAGTACAGTGAGTCCAGAGAGTGCACTGGCACCACTGAGAATGCACTTCTGTGAGTCCAGAGAGTGCACTGGCACCACTGGGGATGCACTGCAGTGAGTCCAGAGAGTGCACTGGCACCAGAGGGAATGCACTGCAGTGAGTCCAGTGAGTGCACTGGCACCACTGGGGATGCCCTGCAGTGAGTCCAGAGAGTGCACTGGCACCACTGGGGATGCACTACAGTGAGTCCAGGGATAGCGCTGGCACCACTGGGGATGCAGTGCAGTGAGTCCAGAGAGTGCACTGGCACCACTGGGGATGTCCTGCAGTGAGTCGAGAGAGTGCACTGGCATCACTGGGGATGCAGTGCAGTGAGTCCAGTGAGTGCACTGGCACCACTGGGGATGCACTGCAGTGAGTCCAGAGAGTGCACTGGCACCACTGGGGATGCAGTGCAGTGAGTCCAGAGAGTGCACTGGCACCACTGGGGATGCACTGCAGTGAGTCCAGAGAGTGCACTAGCACCACTGGGGATGCAGTGCAGTGAATCCAGTGAGTGCACCGGCACCACTGGTGATGCAGTGCAGTGAGTCCAGAGAGTGCACTGGCACCACTGGAGATGCAGTACAGTGAGTCCAGTGAATTCACTGGAACCACTGGGGATGCAGTGCAATGAGTCCAGAGAGTGCACTGGCACCACTGGGGATGCACTGCAGTGAGTCCAGTGAGTGCACTGGCACCACTGGGGATGCAGTGCAGTGAGTCCAGAGAGTGCACTGGCACCACTGGGGATGCAGTGCAGTGAGTCCAGAGAGTGCACTGGCACCACTGATGATGCAGTACAGTGAGTCCAGTGAGTGCACTGGCACCACTGGGGATGTAGTGCAGTGACTCGAGAGAGTGTACTGGCACCACTGGGGATGTAGTGCAGTGACTCGAGAGAGTGCACTGGCACCAATGGGGATGCAGTGCCGTGAGTCCAGAGAGTGCACTGGCACCACTGGGGATGCGGTGCCGGAGGTCCAGAGAGTGCATTGGCACCACTGGGGATGCACTGCAGTGACTCCAGAGAGTGCACTGGCACCACTGGGGATGCACTGCAGTGAGCCCAGAGAGTGCCCTGGCACCACTGGGGATGCGGTGCCGGGAGTCCAGAGAGTGCTTTGGCACCACTGGGGATGCACTGCATTTACTCCAGAGAGTGCACAGGCAACACTGGGGATGCACTGCAGTGAGTCCAGAGAGTGCACTGCCACCACTGGAGATGCAGCGCAGTGACTCCAGAGAGTGCACTGGCACCACTGGGGATGCAGTGCAGTGAGTCCAGAGAGTGCACTGGCACCACTGGGGATGCAGTACAGTGAGTCCAGAGAGTGCACTGGCACCACTGGGGATGCACTGCAGTGAGTCCAGAGAGTGCTCTGGAACCACTGGGGATGCAGTGCAGTGAGTCCAGAGAGTGCACTGGCACCACTGGGGATGCAGTGCAGTGAGTCCAGAGAGTGCACTGGCACCACTGGTGATGCATTGCAGTTACTCCAGAGAGTGCACTGGCACCACTGGGGATGCGGTGCAGTGAGTCCAGAGAGTGCACTGGCACCACTGAGGGTGCAGTGCGGTGAGTCCAGAGAATGCACTGGCACCAATGGGAATGCAGTGCAGTGAGTCCAGAGAGTGCACTGGCACCACTGGGGATGCAGTGCAGTCAGTCCAGTGAGTGTACTGGCACCACTGGAGATGCACTGCAGTGAGTCCAGAGAGTGCACTGGCACCACTGAGAATGCCCTTCAGTGAGTCCAGAGAGTGCACTGGCACCACTGGGGATGCACTGCAGTGAGTCCACAGAGTGCACTAGCACCACTGGGGATGCAGTGCAGTGAGTCCAGAGAGTGCACTGGCACCACTGGGGTTGCACTTCAGTGAGTCCAGAGAGTGCACGGGCTCCACTGGGGATGCAGTACAGTGAGTCCAGAGAGTGCACTGGCACCACTGGGGATGCACTGCAGTGAGTCCAGAGAGTGCACTGGCACCACTGGGGATGCAGTGCAGTGAGTCCAGAGAGTGCTCTGGCACCACTGGGGATGCAGTGCAGTGAGTCCAGAGAGTGCACTGGCAACAGAGGGATTGCACTGCAGTGAGTCCAGAGAGTGCACTGGCAACACTGGGGATGCACTGCAGTGAGTCCAGAGAGTGCACTGGCACCACTGGGGATGCAGTGCAGTGACTCCAGAGTGTGCACTGGCACTTCTGGGAATGCAGTGCAGTGAGTCCAGAAAGTGCACTGGCACCACGGGGGATGCACTTCAGTGAGTCCAGAGAGTGCACTGGCACCACTGGTGATGCACTGCAGTGAGTCCAGAGAGTGCACTGGCACCACTGGGGATGCAGTGCAGTGAGTCCAGAGAGTGCACTGGCACCACTGGGGATGCACTGCAGTGAGTCCAGAGAGTGCACTGGCACCAGAGGGAATGCACTGCAGTGAGTCCAGTGAGTGCACTGGCACCACTGGGTATGCAGTGCAGTGAGTGCAGAGAGAGCACTGGCACCACTGGGGATGCAGTGCAGTGAGTCCAGATAGTGCAGTGGCACCACTGGGATGCAGTGCAGTGAGTCCAGAGAGTGCACAGGCAGCACTGGGGATGCACTGCAGTGAGTCCAGAGAGTGCACTGGCACCACTGGGGATGCACTGCAGTGAGTCCAGAGAGTGCACTGGCACCACTGGTGATGCAGTGAAGTGAGTGCAGAGAGTGCACTGGCACTACTGGGGATGCACTGCAGTGAGTCCAGAGAGTGCACTGGCACCACTGGGGATGCAGTGCAGTGAGTCCAGAGAGTGCACTGGCACCACTGGGGATGCACTGCAGTGACTCCAGAGAGTGCACTGGCACCACTGGGGATGCACTGCAGTGAGCCCAGAGAGTGCCCTGGCACCACTATGGATGCGGTGCCGGGAGTCCAGAGAGTGCTTTGGCACCACTGGGGATGCACTGCATTTACTCCAGAGAGTGCACAGGCAACACTGGGGATGCACTGCAGTGAGTCCAGAGAGTGCACTGCCACCACTGGAGATGCAGCGCAGTGACTCCAGAGAGTGCACTGGCACCACTGGGGATGCAGTGCAGTGAGTCCAGAGAGTGCACTGGCACCACTGGGGATGCAGTACAGTGAGTCCAGAGAGTGCACTGGCACCACTGGGGATGCACTGCAGTGAGTCCAGAGAGTGCTCTGGAACCACTGGGGATGCAGTGCAGTGAGTCCAGAGAGTGCACTGGCACCACTGGGGATGCAGTGCAGTGAGTCCAGAGAGTGCACTGGCACCACTGGTGATGCATTGCAGTTACTCCAGAGAGTGCACTGGCACCACTGGGGATGCGGTGCAGTGAGTCCAGAGAGTGCACTGGCACCACTCAGGGTGCAGTGCGGTGAGTCCAGAGAATGCACTGGCACCAATGGGAATGCAGTGCAGTGAGTCCAGAGAGTGCACTGGCACCACTGGGGATGCAGTGCAGTCAGTCCAGTGAGTGTACTGGCACCACTGGAGATGCACTGCAGTGAGTCCAGAGAGTGCACTGGCACCACTGAGAATGCCCTTCAGTGAGTCCAGAGAGTGCACTGGCACCACTGGGGATGCACTGCAGTGAGTCCACAGAGTGCACTAGCACCACTGGGGATGCAGTGCAGTGAGTCCAGAGAGTGCACTGGCACCACTGGGGTTGCACTTCAGTGAGTCCAGAGAGTGCACGGGCTCCACTGGGGATGCAGTACAGTGAGTCCAGAGAGTGCACTGGCACCACTGGGGATGCACTGCAGTGAGTCCAGAGAGTGCACTGGCACCACTGGGGATGCAGTGCAGTGAGTCCAGAGAGTGCTGTGGCACCACTGGGGATGCAGTGCAGTGAGTCCAGAGAGTGCACTGGCAACAGAGGGATTGCACTGCAGTGAGTCCAGAGAGTGCACTGGCAACACTGGGGATGCACTGCAGTGAGTCCAGAGAGTGCACTGGCACCACTGGGGATGCAGTGCAGTGACTCCAGAGTGTGCACTGGCACTTCTGGGAATGCAGTGCAGTGAGTCCAGAAAGTGCACTGGCACCACGGGGGATGCACTTCAGTGAGTCCAGAGAGTGCACTGGCACCACTGGTGATGCACTGCAGTGAGTCCAGAGAGTGCACTGGCACCACTGGGGATGCAGTGCAGTGAGTCCAGAGAGTGCACTGGCACCACTGGGGATGCACTGCAGTGAGTCCAGAGAGTGCACTGGCACCAGAGGGAATGCACTGCAGTGAGTCCAGTGAGTGCACTGGCACCACTGGGTATGCAGTGCAGTGAGTGCAGAGAGAGCACTGGCACCACTGGGGATGCAGTGCAGTGAGTCCAGATAGTGCAGTGGCACCACTGGGATGCAGTGCAGTGAGTCCAGAGAGTGCACAGGCAGCACTGGGGATGCACTGCAGTGAGTCCAGAGAGTGCACTGGCACCACTGGGGATGCACTGCAGTGAGTCCAGAGAGTGCACTGGCACCACTGGTGATGCAGTGAAGTGAGTGCAGAGAGTGCACTGGCACTACTGGGGATGCACTGCAGTGAGTCCAGAGAGTGCACTGGCACCACTGGGGATGCAGTGCAGTGAGTCCAGAGAGTGCACTGGCACCACTGGGGATGCCCTGCAGTGAGTCCAGAGAGTGCACTGGCACCACTGGGGATGCACTACAGTGAGTCCAGGGATAGCACTGGCACCACTGGGGATGCAGTGCAGTGAGTCCAGAGAGTGCACTGGCACCACTGGGGATGCCCTGCAGTGAGTCCAGAGAGTGCACTGGCACCACTGGGGATGCAGTGCAGTGAGTCCAGAGAGTGCACTGGCACCACTGTGGATGCAGTGCAGTGAGTGCAGAGAGTGCACTGGCACCACTGAGAATGCACTTCAGTGAGTCCAGAGAGTGAACTGGCACCACTGGGGATGCAGTACAGTGAGTCCAGAGAGTGCACTAGCACCACTGTGGATGCAGTACAGTGAATCCAGTGAGTGCACTGGCACCACTGGTGATGCAGTGCAGTGAGTCCAGAGAGTGCACTGGCACCACTGGAGATGCAGTACAGTGAGTCCAGTGAATGCACTGGAACCACTGGGGATGCAGTGCTGTGACTCCGGAGAGCGCACTGGCACCACTGGGGATGCAGTGCAGTCAGTCCAGTGAGTACACTGGCACCACTGGGGATGCAGTGCAGTGAGTCCAGAGAGTGCACTGGCACCACTGGGGATGCCCTGCAGTGAGTCCAGAGAGTGCACTGGCACCACTGGGGATGTGTCCAGTGAGTCCAGTGAGTGCACTGGCACCACTGGGGATGCAGTGCAGTCAGTCCAGTGAGTGCACTGGCACCACTGGGGGTGCAGTACAGTGAGTCCAGAGAGTGCACTGGCACCACTGGGGATGCAGTGCAGGGAGTGCAGAGTGTGCACTGGCACCCCTGGGAATGCAGTGCAGTAAGTCCAGAGATTGCACTGGCACCACTGGGGATGCACTTCAGTGAGTCCAGAGAGTGCACTGGCACCACAGGTGATGCACAGCAGTGAGTCCAGAGAGTGCACTGGCACCACTGGGGATGCAGTGCAGTGAGTCCAGAGAGTGAACTGGCACCACTGGGGATGCACTGCAGTGAGTCCAGAGAGTGCACTGGCACCAGAGGGAATGCACTGCAGTGAGTCCAGTGAGTGCACTGGCACCACTGGGGATGCCCTGCAGTGAGTCCAGAGAGTGCACTGGCACCACTGGGGATGCACTACAGTGAGTCCAGGGATAGCACTGGCACCACTGGGGATGCAGTGCAGTGAGTCCAGAGAGTGCACTGGCACCACTGGGGATGCAGTGCAGTGAGTCCAGAGAGTGCACAGGCAGCACTGGGGATGCAGTGCAGTGAGTCCAGAGAGTGCACTGGCACCACTGGGGATGCAGTACAGTGAGTCCAGTGAATACACTGGCACCACTGGGGATGCAGTGAAGTGAGTGCAGAGAGTGCACTGGCACCACTGGGGATGCACTGCAGTTACTCCAGAGAGTGCACTGGCACCACTGGGGATGCAGTGCAGTGAGTCCAGAGAGTGCACTGGCACCACTGGGGATGCAGTGCAGTGACTCCAGAGAGTGCACTGGCACCACTGGGGATGCACTACAGTGAGTGCAGGGATAGCACTGGCACCACTGGTGATGCAGTGCAGTGAGTCCAGAGAGTGCACTGGCACCACTGGGGATGCCCTGTAGTCAGTCCAGAGAGTGCACTGGCACCATGGGGGATGCAGTGCAGTGAGTCCAGAGAGTGCACTGGCACCACTGGGGATGCACTGCAGTGAGTCCAGAGAGTGCACTGGCACCACTGGGGATGCACTTCAGTGAGTCCAGAGAGTGCACTGGCACCACTGGGGATGCACTGCAGTGAGTCCAGAGAGTGCACTGGCACCACTGGTGATGCAGTACAGTGAGTCCAGTGAGTGCACTGGCACCACTGGGGATGCAGTGCAGTGAGTCCAGAGAGTGCACTGGCACCACTCAGGGTGCAGTGCGGTGAGTCCAGAGAATGCACTGGCACCACTGGGGATGCAGTGCAGTGAGTCCAGAGAGTGCACTGGCACCACTGATGATGCAGTACAGTGAGTCCAGTGAGTGCACTGGCACCACTGGGGATGCAGTGCAGTGAGTCCAGAGAGTGCACTGGCACCACTGGGGATGCAGTGCACTGAGTCCAGAGAGTGCACTGGCACCACTGGGGATGCCCTGCAGTGAGTCCAGAGAGTGCACTGGCACCACTGGGAATGCAGTGCAGTGAGTCCAGAGAGTGCACTGGCACCACTGGGGATGCACTGCAGTGAGTCCAGAGAGTGCACTGGCACCACTGGAGATGCACTGCAGTGAGTCCAGAGAGTGCACGGGCTCCACTGGGGATGCAGTGCAGTGAGTACAGAGAGTGCACTGGCACCACTGGGGATGCACTGCAGTGAGCCCAGAGAGTGCACTGGCACCACTGGAGATGCAGTACAGTGAGTCCAGTGAATGCACTGGCAGCACTGGGGATGCAGTGCAGTGAGTCCAGAGAGTGCACTGGCACCACTGGTGATGCAGTATAGTGAGTCCAGAGAGTGCACTGGCACCACTGGGGATGCAGTGCAGTGAGTCCAGAGAGTGCACTGGCACCACTGGGGATGCACTGCAGTGAGTCCAGAGAGTGCACTGGCACCTCTGATGATGCAGTACAGTAAGTCCAGTGAGTGCACTGGCACCACTGGGGATGCAGTACAGTGAGTCCACAGAGTGCACTGGCACCACTGGGGATGCAGTGCAGTGAGTCCAGAGAGTGCACTGGCACCACTGGGGATGCAGTGCAGTGAGTCCAGAGGGTGCACTGGCACCACTGGGGATGCAGTGCAGTGAGTCCAGAGAGTGCACTGGCAGCACTGGGGATGCAGTGCAGTGAGTCCAGAGAGTGCACTGGCAGCACTGGGGATGCAGTGCAGTGAGTCCAGAGAGTGCACTGGCACCACTGGGGATGCAGTGCAGTGAGTCCAGAGAGCGCACTGGCACCACTGGGGATGCACTGCAGTGAGTCCACAGAGTGCACTGGCAGCACTGGTTATGCAGTGCAGTGAGTACAGAGAGTGCACTGGCACCACTGGGGATGCACTTCAGTGACTCCAGAGAGTGCACTGGCACCACTGGGGATGCAGTGCAGTGAGTCCAAAGACTTCACTGGCACCACTGGGGATGCGGTGTCGGGAGTCCAGTGAGTGCTTTGGCACCACTGGGGATGCACTGCAGTTACTCCAGAGAGTGCACTGGCAACACTGGTGATGCACTGCAGTGAGTCCAGAGAGTGCACTGGCACCACTGGGGATGCACTGCAGTGAGTCCAGAGAGTGCACTGGCACCACTGGGGATGCAGTGCAGTGAGTCCAGAGAGTGCACTGGCACCACTGGTGATGCACTGCAGTTACTCCAGAGAGTGCACTGTCACCACTCAGGGTGCAGTGTGGTGAGTCCAGAGAATGCACTGGCACCAATGGGGATGCAGTGCAGTGAGTCCAGAGAGTGCACTTGCACCACTGGGGATGCAGTGCAGTCAGCCCAGTGAGTGTACTGGCACCACTGGGGATGCACTGCAGTGAGTCCAGAGAGTGCACTGGCACCACTGCGAATGCCCTTCAGTGAGTCCAGAGAGTGCACTGGCACCACTGGGGATGCAGTGCAGTGAGTCCACAGAGTGCACTAGCACCACTGTGGATGCAGTGCAGTGAGTCCAGTGAATGCACTGGAACCACTGGGGATGCAGTGCAGTGAGTCCAGAGAGTGCACTGGCACCACTGGGGATGCACTGCAGTGAGTCCAGAGAGTGCACTGGCACCACTGGGGATGCACTGCAGTTAGTCCAGAGAGTGCACTGGCACCACCTGTGATGCAGTACAGTGAGTCCAGTGAGTGCACTGGCACCACTGGGGATGCAGTGCTCTGACTCCGGAGAGCGCACTGGCTCCACTGGGGATGCAGTGCAGTCAGTCCAGTGAGTGCACTGGCACCACTGGGGATGCCCTGCAGTGAGTCCAGGGATTGCACTGGCACCACTGGGGATGCAGTGCAGTGAGTCAAGAGAGTGCACTGGCACCACTGAGAATGCACTTCAGTGTGTCCAGAGAGTGCACTGGCACCACTGGGGATGCAGCGCAGTGACTCCAGAGAGTGCACTAGCACCACTGGGGATGCAGTGCAGTGAATCCAGTGAGTGCACTGGCACCGCTGGGGATGCAGTGCAGTGAGTCCAGAGAGTGCACTGGCACCACTGGGGATGCACTGCAGTGAGCCCAGAGAGTGCACTGGCACCACTGGAGATGCAGTACTGTGAGTCCAGTGAATGCACTGGAACCACTGAGGATGCAGTGCAGTGAGTCCAGGGAGTGCACTGGCACCACTGCGAATGCCCTTCAGTGAGTCCAGAGAGTGCACTGGCACCACTGGGGATGCGGTGCAGTGAGTCCACAGAGTGCACTAGCACCACTGTGGATGCAGTGCAGTGAGTCCAGTGAATGCACTGGAACCACTGGGGATGCAGTGCAGTGAGTCCAGAGAGTGCACTGGCACCACTGGGGATGCACTGCAGTGAGTCCAGAGAGTGCACTGGCACCACTGGGGATGCACTGCAGTTAGTCCAGAGAGTGCACTGGCACCACCTGTGATGCAGTACAGTGAGTCCAGTGAGTGCACTGGCACCACTGGGGATGCAGTGCTCTGACTCCGGAGAGCGCACTGGCTCCACTGGGGATGCAGTGCAGTCAGTCCAGTGAGTGCACTGGCACCACTGGGGATGCCCTGCAGTGAGTCCAGGGATTGCACTGGCACCACTGGGGATGCAGTGCAGTGAGTCAAGAGAGTGCACTGGCACCACTGAGAATGCACTTCAGTGTGTCCAGAGAGTGCACTGGCACCACTGGGGATGCAGCGCAGTGACTCCAGAGAGTGCACTAGCACCACTGGGGATGCAGTGCAGTGAATCCAGTGAGTGCACTGGCACCGCTGGGGATGCAGTGCAGTGAGTCCAGAGAGTGCACTGGCACCACTGGGGATGCACTGCAGTGAGCCCAGAGAGTGCACTGGCACCACTGGAGATGCAGTACTGTGAGTCCAGTGAATGCACTGGAACCACTGAGGATGCAGTGCAGTGAGTCCAGGGAGTGCACTGGCACCACTGGGGATGCAGTGCAGTGAGTCCAGAGAGTGCACTGGCACCACTGGGGATGCAGTGCAGTGAGTCCAGAGAGTGCACTGGCACCACTGGGGATGCACTTCAGTGAGTCCAGAGACTTCCTAACCCAAGCAGCTGCTTCCGCCCTGGTCCTATTCTCTAGCATAACCAATGCCTGAGTCACCGGCCAATGAGACATCACACTAATAAACCACCCAACCTCCTGTCTACTACTGACAGCAGCAATCGCTATTAAACTGGGCCTAGTGCCATTTCACTTCTGATTCCCAGAAGTACTACAAGGATCGCCACTAATAACAGCCCTGCTACTCTCGACCCTCATAAAATTCCCCCCACTAACCCTGCTCCTACTAACATCCAAATCCCTCGACCCAGCTCTACTCACCGCCATGGCCCTAGCCTCAACAGCACTAGGAGGCTGAATAGGACTGAACCAAACACAAACACGCAAAATCCTAGCCTTCTCGTCCATCTCCCACTTAGGCTGAATCGCCATCATCCTAGTTTACAGCCCCAAATTGGCCTTACTTACCTTCTACCTATACACAATCATAACATCAGCCGTATTCCTAGCCCTTAACAAAATCAAAGCCCTTAACCTATCCATGATCACAACCTCATGAACAAAAACCCCAGTGCTAAACGCCACCCTAATACTAGTACTTTTATCCCTAGCAGGCCTCCCCCCATTAACAGGCTTTATACCAAAGTGACTTATCATCCAAGAACTAACTAAACAGGAAATAACACCAGCAGCCATGGCAATTGCCATGCTATCACTGCTCAGCCTCTTCTTCTACCTACGCCTCGCATACCACTCAACAATTACCCTTCCCCCCAACTCCTCTAACCACATAAAACAATGATACACTAGCAAAGCCCCAAGCACACCTACTGCGGTCCTTGCCTCACTATCAATCCTCTTACTTCCCCTGTCCCCAATAATACATGCCATTGTCTAGAAACTTAGGATAACACCCCAAACCGAAGGCCTTCAAAGCCTTAAATAAGAGTTAAACCCTCTTAGTTTCTGCACATTAAGACTTACAGAATATTAACCTGTATCTTCTGAATGCAAGTCAGACGCTTTAATTAAGCTAAAGCCTCCCTAGACAGATGGGCTTCGATCCCACAAAACTCTAGTTAACAGCTAAATGCCTAAACCAATTGGCTTCTGCCTACAAAGACCCTGACGCACCCTAGTGCGCATCGATGAGCTTGCAACTCAACATGAATTTCACTACAGAGCCGATAAGAAGAGGAATTAAACCTCTGTAAAAAGGACTACAGCCTAACGCTTCAACACTCAGCCATCTTACCCGTCACCTTCATCAACCGATGACTATTTTCCACTAACCATAAGGATATTGGCACCCTGTACCTCATCTTCGGGGCATGAGCAGGAATAGTCGGCACCGCACTCAGCCTATTAATCCGCGCAGAACTAGGACAACCAGGGACTCTCCTAGGCGACGACCAAATTTACAATGTAATCGTTACCGCTCACGCCTTTGTAATAATCTTCTTTATAGTCATACCCATCATGATCGGAGGATTCGGCAACTGATTAGTCCCCCTCATAATCGGTGCCCCCGACATAGCATTCCCGCGAATAAACAACATAAGCTTTTGACTCCTCCCCCCATCATTCCTCCTACTACTAGCCTCATCCACTGTAGAAGCTGGCGCCGGCACAGGCTGAACTGTCTACCCTCCCCTAGCAGGTAACCTTGCCCGCGCCGGAGCTTCAGTAGACCTGGCTATCTTCTCACTCCACTTAGCCGGTATCTCCTCCATCCTTGGGGCCATCAACTTTATCACCACAGCCATCAACATAAAACCCCCCGCACTCTCACAATACCAAACCCCACTATTTGTCTGATCCGTACTAATTACCGCCATCCTACTCCTTCTATCACTCCCCGTACTCGCCGCCGGTATTACAATATTACTAACTGATCGAAACCTAAACACCACATTCTTCGACCCCGCTGGAGGAGGAGACCCAATCCTGTACCAACACCTATTCTGATTCTTCGGACACCCAGAAGTCTATATTCTGATCCTACCGGGGTTCGGAATCATCTCACACGTAGTCACGTACTACTCAGGCAAAAAGGAGCCCTTCGGCTACATGGGAATAGTCTGAGCCATACTATCCATCGGCTTCCTAGGATTCATCGTCTGAGCTCACCACATGTTTACAGTAGGAATAGACGTTGATACCCGAGCCTACTTTACATCAGCCACTATAATCATTGCCATCCCTACCGGAATCAAAGTATTTAGCTGACTAGCCACCCTGCACGGAGGAACAATCAAATGAGACCCCCCAATACTATGAGCTCTAGGATTTATCTTCCTATTTACCATCGGAGGATTAACAGGAATCGTTCTTGCAAACTCTTCCCTAGACATCGCCCTGCACGACACGTACTACGTAGTTGCCCACTTCCACTACGTCCTATCCATAGGCGCCGTCTTTGCCATTCTAGCAGGATTTACTCACTGATTCCCACTACTCACTGGGTTTACCCTACACCAAACATGAGCAAAAGCCCACTTCGGGGTAATATTTACAGGAGTAAACCTAACGTTCTTCCCCCAGCACTTCCTAGGCCTAGCAGGAATACCCCGACGATACTCGGACTATCCCGACGCCTACACACTATGAAACACCATTTCCTCCATCGGCTCCCTAATCTCAATAGTAGCCGTAATCATACTAATATTCATCATCTGAGAAGCCTTTTCGGCCAAACGAAAAGTCCTACAACCAGAACTAACTACCACAAACGTTGAATGAATCCACGGCTGCCCTCCCCCATACCATACTTTCGAGGAACCGGCCTTCGTCCAAGTACAAGAAAGGAAGGAATCGAACCCTCACATGCTGGTTTCAAGCCAACTGCATTAACCGCTCATGCTTCTTTCTTATGAGACGTTAGTAAACCAATTACATAGCCTTGTCAAGACTAAATCACAGGTAAAAATCCTGTACATCTCATGTGGCCAACCACTCCCAACTAGGATTCCAAGACGCCTCATCACCCATCATAGAAGAACTCGTTGAATTCCACGACCACGCCCTAATCGTTGCCCTAGCTATCTGCAGCCTAGTTCTCTACCTTTTAGCCCACATACTAACAGAAAAACTCTCGTCCAATGCTGTAGACGCCCAAGAAGTAGAGCTGATCTGGACAATCCTACCTGCTATCGTCCTGGTACTCCTCGCCCTCCCATCCCTACAAATCCTCTACATAATGGACGAAATCGATGAACCAGACCTCACCCTAAAAGCCATCGGCCACCAATGATACTGAAGCTACGAATACACAGACTTCAAAGACCTATCATTCGACTCCTACATAGTGCCCACCCCAGACTTACCCAACGGCCACTTCCGACTGCTAGAAGTTGACCACCGCGTAGTTATCCCAATAGAATCCCCCATCCGCGTAATCATTACTGCAGGAGACGTACTCCACTCCTGAGCAGTCCCAACGCTCGGAGTTAAAACAGACGCAATCCCAGGCCGACTAAACCAAACTTCATTCATTACCACCCGGCCTGGGATTTTTTACGGACAATGCTCAGAAATTTGCGGGGCTAATCACAGCTACATACCCATTGTAGTAGAATCAACCCCACTCCCACATTTCGAGGCCTGATCGTCCCTTCTATCATCATCCTAATCATTAAGAAGCTATGCAACAGCACTAGCCTTTTAAGCTAGCCAAAGAGGGACTTCCCCCTCCTTAATGATATGCCACAGCTTAACCCCGCACCATGATTTTCAATCATAATTATAACCTGATTAACCCTAGCACTCCTCATCCAACCAAAACTACTAGCCTTCACCACAACCAACCCCCCATCAAATAAGACCTCCCTCACTACCAAACCCACACCATGATCCTGACCATGAACCTAAGCTTCTTTGACCAATTTTCCAGCCCCAATCTATTCGGCATCCCCTTAATCCTACTATCCCTACTCTTCCCAGCCCTACTATTCCCGTCCCCAAACAACCGATGAATCAACAACCGCCTTTCTACTATCCAAACATGACTCCTTCACCTAATCACAAAACAACTAATAGTCCCACTCAACAAAAATGGCCACAAATGAGCCATAATATTTACATCCCTAATAATCATACTTCTTACAATCAACCTTCTAGGCCTCCTTCCATATACATTCACCCCAACCACCCAACTATCTATGAACATAGCCCTAGCCTTCCCACTATGGCTCGCCACACTACTAACAGGCCTACGAAACCAACCATCAGCCTCTTTAGCCCACCTATTACCCGAAGGTACCCCTACACCCCTAATCCCCGCACTAATCCTGATCGAAACAACCAGCCTACTAATCCGCCCCCTAGCCCTCGGAGTCCGCCTTACAGCCAACCTTACAGCAGGACACTTACTCATCCAACTCATCTCTACAGCCTCCATTGCATTAATACCCACCCTTCCTGCAGTATCCATCCTAACAATAATCATCCTACTACTCCTAACCATCCTAGAAGTAGCAGTAGCCATAATCCAGGCCTACGTCTTCGTGCTCCTTCTAAGCCTATACTTACAAGAAAACATCTAATGGCACACCAAGCACACTCATACCACATAGTTGACCCAAGCCCTTGACCAATCTTCGGGGCAGCCGCCGCCCTACTCACAACCTCAGGATTAATCATGTGATTCCACTACAACTCATCCATACTACTAACCCTAGGCCTCATCTCAATACTCCTAGTAATACTCCAATGATGACGAGACATTGTACGAGAAAGCACCTTCCAAGGCCATCACACTCCCACAGTCCAAAAAGGCCTACGATACGGCATAATCCTTTTCATCACATCCGAAGCATTCTTCTTCTTAGGGTTCTTCTGAGCGTTCTTCCACTCGAGCCTGGCCCCAACCCCAGAACTAGGAGGCCAATGACCCCCAACAGGAATTAAACCACTCAACCCGATAGAAGTCCCCCTACTAAACACAGCCATCCTACTAGCCTCAGGCGTTACCGTAACGTGAGCCCATCACAGCATCACAGAAGGAAACCGAAAACACGCCATCCACGCCCTAACCCTAACGATCCTCCTGGGATTCTACTTCACAGCCCTACAAGCAATAGAATACCACGAAGCCCCATTCTCAATCGCCGATAGCGTCTACGGATCTACCTTCTTCGTTGCCACTGGATTCCACGGACTCCACGTAATCATCGGATCCTCCTTCCTGACCGTCTGCCTCTTCCGACTGATCAAGTTCCACTTTACATCAGACCACCACTTCGGATTCGAGGCAGCAGCCTGATACTGACACTTCGTAGACGTCATCTGACTATTCCTCTACATAACCATCTACTGATGAGGATCTTGCTCTTCTAGTATATTAATTACAATTGACTTCCAATCTCTAGAATCTGGTATAAACCCAGAGGAGAGCAATGAACGCACTCATGTTCATATTCGCCCTATCATCAATCCTAAGCGCCGCCCTAACCGCATTAAACTTCTGACTCGCCCAAATAAACCCCGACTCAGAGAAACTCTCACCGTACGAATGTGGGTTCGACCCACTTGGATCTGCTCGATTACCATTCTCAGTCCGATTCTTCCTCAGTAGCCATCCTGTTCGTCCTATTCGACCTAGAAATCGCCCTCCTACTCCCCCTGCCATGAGCCGTCCAACTCCAATCCCCCCTAATGACCCTCACCTGAACTGTAGTGATCCTCCTTCTCCTAACACTCGGACTGGCCTACGAGTGAATTCAAGGGGGCCTAGAATGAGCAGAATAACAGAAAGTTAGTCTAACCAAAAAGATAGCTGGTTTCGACCCAGCAGATTACAGCCAACCCTGTAACTTTCTTATGTCGCCCCTACATTTAAGCTTCTACTCAGCCTTCATTTTCAGCGGACTAGGACTAGCCTTCCACCGAACCCACCTAGTATCCGCCCTACTATGCCTTGAAAGCATAATATTATCGATATTCGTAGGCCTATCAATATGATCCATCGAAAACCAAGTCTCCTCATTCACCATGGTACCAATTCTCATGCTAACCTTCTCAGCGTGTGAGGCGGGCACAGGCCTGGCCATCCTAGTAGCCTCCACCCGCACACATGGCTCCGACCATCTACACAACCTAAACCTCCTGCAATGCTAAAAATCATCCTACCCACAATCATACTTCTTCCAACAGCCCTGCTGTCTCCACCAAAATTTCTATGGACTAACACCACCTTATACAGCCTCCTAATCGCTGCCCTAAGCCTACAGTGATTAATCCCAACCTACTACCCCTACAAATTTTTATCCAACTGAACAGGAATTGACCAAATCTCATCCCCCCTCCTAGTACTATCCTGCTGACTACTCCCACTCATAATCATAGCAAGCCAAAACCACCTGCAACAAGAACCCCTACAACGCAAACGAATCTTTATCTCAACCTTAGTCGCAGTCCAGCCATTCATCCTACTAGCCTTTTCCACCACAGAACTAGCACTATTTTACATCTCATTTGAAGCAACCCTCATTCCCACCCTAATCTTAATCACCCGATGGGGGAACCAACCAGAACGCCTAAGCGCTGGCATCTACCTGCTATTCTACACGCTAGTAAGCTCTCTACCCCTGCTAATCACAATCATACACCTATACGTGAAAATTGGCACCCTGCACCTGCCAACCCTACAACTAACCCACCCAACCCTATCCACCTCATGGACAGGAATACTATCAGGTCTAGCACTGCTCATAGCATTCATAGTAAAAGCCCCACTATACGGCCTACACCTCTGACTGCCAAAAGCCCACGTAGAAGCACCCATCGCAGGCTCAATACTCCTCGCCGCCCTACTACTAAAGCTAGGAGGATACGGAATTATACGAGTCACTCTATTTATGGGCCCACTGTCCAACCTCCTGCACTACCCCTTCCTAACCCTGGCCCTATGAGGCGCCCTAATGACTAGCTCAATCTGCCTACGACAGACAGACCTAAAATCACTAATCGCTTATTCATCCGTTAGCCACATAGGCCTAGTTATCGCCGCAGGAATAATCCAAACCCACTGATCATTCTCAGGGGCAATGATCCTAATAATTTCCCATGGACTAACTTCCTCCATACTATTCTGCCTAGCCAACACAAACTATGAACGTACGCACAGCCGAATTCTACTACTCACACGAGGCCTACAACCTCTCCTACCACTCATAGCTACCTGATGATTGCTGGCCAATCTAACAAACATAGCCTTACCCCCAACAACAAACCTCATAGCAGAGCTAACCATTATAATCACCTTATTCAACTGATCTGCCTTCACGATCATCCTAACAGGAATCGCAACCCTACTAACCGCCTCCTACACCTTATTCATACTACTAATGACCCAACGAGGCTCAATCCCCTCCCACATCACATCTATGCAAAACTCAACCACGCGAGAACACCTGCTCATAACACTCCACATTATCCCAATATTCCTCCTAATCCTCAAACCCGAACTGATCTCCGGAATCCCCTCATGCAAGTATAGTTTAAACCAAACATTAGACTGTGATTCTAAGAATAGAAGTTCAAACCTTCTTACCTGCCGAGGGGAGGGTTTAACCAACAAGAGCTGCTAACTCTTACATCTGAGCCTAAAACCTCAGCCCCCTTACTTTTAAAGGATAACAGCAATCCACTGGTCTTAGGAACCACCCATCTTGGTGCAAATCCAAGTAAAAGTAGTGAACCCCACACTACTAATCAACTCCCTCACACTACTCACGCTGACAATCCTCCTAACCCCAATCATCCTGCCATTTCTATTTAAAAACTTTAAAAACACCCCACAAGCCACCACCCGCGCTGTTAAAACCGCATTCCTAATTAGCCTAGCCCCTACAACCGCATTCATCTACTCGGGAGTAGAATCTGTCACCTGCCACTGGGAGTGAAAATTCATTATAAACTTTAAAATCCCCCTGAGCCTAAAAATAGACCAATACTCAATAACATTTCTTCCAATCGCCCTATTTGTAACATGATCAATCCTACAATTCGCCATATGATACATGGCCTCAGAGCCATACGTAACAAAATTTTTCACCTACCTACTGACATTCCTAGTCGCCATACTCCTCCTAACAACCGCAAACAACATATTCCTCCTATTCGTAGGCTGGGAAGGAGTAGGAATCATGTCCTTCCTTCTCATCAGCTGATGACAAGGCCGAGCAGATGCCAACACCGCCGCCCTACAAGCCGTAATCTACAACCGAATCGGAGACATCGGACTGATCCTGAGCATAGCATGACTAGCTTCAACATTCAACACCTGAGAGATCCAACAAGCCGTACACCCCCACCAAACCCCAATCCTCCCCCTCATAGGATTAATCCTCGCAGCCGCAGGAAAATCCGCCCAATTTGGACTGCACCCATGACTGCCCGCAGCAATAGAAGGCCCCACCCCAGTATCAGCCCTACTGCACTCCAGTACCATAGTAGTAGCCGGAATCTTCCTGCTCATCCGCATGCACCCCCTGCTAGCCACCAACCAGACAGCCCTAACTGCCTGCCTATGCCTAGGTGCTCTATCAACCCTATTCGCTGCCACATGCGCCCTAACCCAAAATGACATCAAAAAAATCATTGCTTTCTCAGCATCCAGCCAACTAGGACTAATAATAGTCACTATCGGACTAAACCTCCCACAACTAGCCTTCCTACACATCTCAACCCATGCCTTCTTTAAAGCCATACTATTCCTATGCTCAGGGTCTATCATCCACAACCTAAACGGAGAACAAGATATCCGAAAGATAGGAGGCCTACAGAAAATACTCCCAGTCACTACTTCCTGCCTAACCATCGGAAACCTGGCGCTGATAGGAACCCCATTCCTAGCCGGATTCTACTCAAAAGACCTCATCATCGAAAGCTTAAACACATCATACCTAAATACTTGAGCCCTTATAGCCACAGCATTCACCGCAACCTACAGCATCCGCATAACCATCCTAGTCCAAGCTGGACAAACCCGAATCCCCCCAATAGTATCAATAAACGAAAACAACCCACTAATCACCGCCCCCCCTAACCCGACTCGCCCTAGGCAGCATTACAGCAGGAATAATCATTACCTCTTTCATCACACCAACCAAAACCCCCCCAATAACCATACCCCTTATCACCAAAACCGCTGCCATCCTCATAACAATCCTAGGAATCATCCTAGCCCTAGAACTATCGAACATAACACACACCCTCACTCACCCCAAACCAACCCCCCTCATAAACTTCTCCTCTGCATTAGGGTACTTCAACCCCCTAGTACACCGATTCTTCTCCAAAAACCTACTAGAAAAGGGACAAAACATTGCCCTACACTTGATCGACCTCTCCTGACTCAAAAAAATAGGGCCAGAGGGCCTTGCTGAACTACAAGTAGCCGCAAGCAAAGCCGCAACCTCAATACACACAGGGCTAATTAAGGCCTACCTAGGATCCTTCGCCCTCTCCATCCTGGTAATAATCCTAATAACACACAGACTCACTAATGGCCCCTAACATCCGCAAATCCCATCCCCTACTAAAAATAATCAACAACTCCCTAATCGACCTACCCGCCCCCTCCAACATCTCTGCCTGATGAAACTTCGGCTCCCTTCTAGCCATCTGCTTAGCCACACAAATCCTAACAGGCCTGCTACTAGCCATACACTACACCGCAGACACTTCACTCGCCTTCTCCTCAGTAGCTCACACATGCCGAGACGTCCAGTACGGATGGCTCATCCGCAACCTCCACGCCAACGGTGCTTCGCTCTTCTTTATCTGCATCTACTTACACATCGGACGAGGCCTCTACTACGGCTCCTACCTATAAAAAGAAACCTGAAACACAGGAGTAATCCTCCTACTCACCCTAATAGCAACTGCCTTCGTAGGGTATGTCCTACCATGAGGACAAATGTCATTCTGAGGGGCCACCGTAATCACCAACCTATTCTCAGCCATCCCGTACATTGGGCAAACTCTAGTAGAATGAGCCTGAGGAGGATTCTCAGTAGACAATCCAACCTTAACCCGATTCTTCGCCATCCACTTCCTACTGCCCTTCCTAATTGCAGGAATCACCCTAGTCCACCTAACCTTCCTACACGAATCAGGCTCAAATAACCCACTAGGAATCGTATCAGACTGCGACAAAATCCCATTCCACCCATACTTCTCCATTAAAGACAGCTTAGGGCTTACCCTAATAATCACCCCTCTAATACCACTAGCCCTATTTTCACCGAACCTCCTGGTTCTTGGAATTATAGTTGGGAGTGGTTGGCCACATGAGATGTACAGGATTTTTACCTGTGATTTAGTTTGACAAGGCTAAGTAATTGGTTTACTAACGTCTCATAAGAAAGAAGCATGAGCGGTTAATGCAGTTGGCTTGAAACCCATCCCCAGTGGTGCCAGTGCACTCTCTGAACTCACTGAAGTGCATCCCCAGTGGTGCCAGTGCACTCTCTGCACTCACTGCACTGCATCCCCAGTGGTGCCAGGGCGCTCTCTGGAGTCACAGCACTGCATCCCCAGTGGAGCCAGTGCACTCTCTGGACTCACTGTACTGCATCCCCAGTGGTGACAGTGCACTCTCTGGACTCACTGCAGGGCATCCCCAGTGGTGCCACTGCACTCTCTGTACTCACTGCAGTTCATCCCCAGTGGTGCCAGTGCAGTCTCTGGAGTAACTGCAGTGCATCCCCAGTGGTGCCAAAGCACTCTCTGGACTCACTGCACCGCATCCCCAGTGGTGCCAGTGCACTCTCTGGACTCACTGCACTGCATCCCCAGTGGTGCCAAAGCACTCTCTGGACTCACTGTACTGCATCCCCAGTGGTGCCAGTGCACTCTCTGGACTCACTGCACTGCATCCCCAGTGCTGCCAGTGCACTCTCTGGAGTCACTGCAGTGCATCCCCAGTGGTGCCAGTGCACTCTCTGCACTCTATGAAGTGCATTCTCAGTGGTGCCAGTGCACTCTCTGGACTCACTGCAGTGCATCCCCAGTGGTGCCAGTGCACTCTCTGGACTCACTGCACTGCATCCCCAGTGGTGCCAGTGCACTCTATGGACTCACTGCAGGGCATCCCCAGTGGTGCCAGTGCACTCTCTGGACTCACTGGAGTGCATCACCTGTGGTGCCAGTGCACTCTCTGGACTCACTGCACTGCAAACCCAGTGCTGCCAGTGCACTCTCTGGACTCACTGCACTGCATCACCAGTGGTGCCAGTGCACTCTCTGGACTCACTGCAGGGCATCCCCAGTGGTGCCAGTGCACTCTCTGGACTCACTGCAGGGCATCCCCAGTGGTGCCAGTGCACTCATTGGACTCACTGTACTGCATCCCCAGTGGTGCCAGTGCACTCTCTGGACTCACTGCACTGCATCCCCAGTGGTGCCAGTGCACTCTCTGGACTCACTGCACTTGCATCCCCAGTGGTGCCAGTGCACTCTCTGGACTCACTGCAGGGCATCCCCAGTGGTGCCAGTGCACTGTCTGGACTCACTGCAGGGCATCCCCAGTGGTGCCAGTGCACTCTCTGGACTCACTGTACTGCACCCCCAGTGGTGCTAGTGCACTCACTGGACTCACTGCACTGCATCCGCAGTGGTGCCAGTGCACTCTCTGGACTCACTGCAGTGCATCCCCAGTGGTGCCAGTGCACTCTCTGGACTCACTGCACTGCATCCCCAGTGGTGCTAGTGTACTCACTGGACTGACTGCACTGCATCCCCAGTGGTGCCAGTGCGATCTCCGGAGTCACAGCACTGCATCCCCAGTTGTGCCAGTGCACTCACTGGACACACTGTACTGCATCACAGGTTGTGCCAGTGCACTCTCTGGACTCACTGCACTGCATCCCCAGTGGTGCCAGTGCACTCTCTGGACTCACTGCACTGCATCCCCAGTGGTGCCAGTGCACTCTCTGGACTCACTGCACTGTATCCCCAGTGGTTCCAGTGCACTCTCTGGACTCACTGCACTGCATCCCCAGTGGTGCCAGTGCACTCTCTGGACTCACTGCAGTGCATCCCCAGTCGTGCCAGTGCACTCTCTGGACTCACTGTACTGCATCCCCAGTGGTGCCAGTGCACTCACTGGACTCACTGGACACATCCCCATTGGTGCCAGTGCACTCTCTGGACTCACTGCACTGCATCCCCAGTGGTGCCAGTGCCCTCTCTGGACTCACTGCAGGGCATCCCCATGGGTGCCAGAGCACTCTCTGGACTCACTGCACTGCATCCCCAGTGGAGCCAGTGAAGTCTCTGGACTCACTGCACTGCATCCCCAGTGTTGCCAGTGCACTCTCTGGACTCACTGCACTGCATCCCCAGTGGTGCCAGTGCACTCTCTGGACTCACTGTACTGCATCCCCAGTGGTGCCAGTGCACTCTGTGGACTCACTGTACTGCATCCCCAGTGGTGCCAGTGCAATCTCTGGACTCACTGCAGTGCATCCCCCGTGGTGCCAGTGCACTCTCTGGACTCACTGCACTGCATCCCCAGTGGTGCCAGTGCACTCTCTGGACTCACTGTACTGCATCCCCAGTAGTGCCAGTGCACTCTCTGGACTCACTGCAGTGCATCCCCAGTGGTGCCATTGAGCTCTCTCGACTCACTGCCCTGCATCCCCAGTGGTGCCAGTGTACTAACAGGATTCACTACACTGCATCCCTGGTGGTGCTAGTGCACTCTCTGGACTCACTGCACTGCATCCCCAGTGGTGCCAGTGCACTCTCTGGACTCACTGTACTGCATCACCAGTGGTGACAGTGCACTCTCTGGACTCACTGCAGTGCATCCCCAGTGGTGCCAGTGCACTCTCTGGACTCACTGAAGTGCATCCCCAGTGGCGCCAGTGCACTCTCTGGACTCACTGCACTGCATCCCCAGTGGTGCCAGTGCACTCTCTGGACTCACTGCACTGCATCCCCAGTGGTGCCAGTGCAATTTCTGTACTCACTGTATTGCATCCCCAGTGGTGCCAGTGCACTCTCTGGACTAACTGCAGTGCATCCCCTGTGGTGCCAGTGCACTCTCTGGACTCAATATACTGCATCACCAGTGGTGCCAGTGCACTCTCTGGACTCACTGCACTGCATCCCCAATGCTGCCAGTGCATTCACTAGACTCACTGGACTTCATCTCCAGTGGTGCCAGTGCACTCTCTGGACTCACTGAACTGCATCCCCAGTGGTGCCAGTGCACTCACTGGATTCACTGCACTGCATCCCTAGTGGTGCCAGTGCACTCTGTGGACTCACTGCAGTGCATCCCCAGTGGTTCCAGTGCACTCTGTGGACTCACTGCACTGCATCCCCAGTGGTGCCAGTGCACTCTCTGCACTCACTGCACTGCATCCCCAGTGGTGCCAGTGCAGTCTCTGGAGTAAATGCAGTGCATCCCGAGTGGTGCCAGTGCACTCTCTGGACTCACTGCACTGCATCCCCAGTGGTGCCAGTGCACTCACTGGATTCACTGCACTGCATCCCCAGTGGTGCCAGTGCACTCTGTGGACTCACTGTACTACATCCCCAGTGGTGACATTGCACTCTCTGGACTCACTGCAGGGCATCCTCTGTGGTTCCAGTTCACTCACTGGACTCACTGCACTGCATCCCCAGTGGTGCCAGTGCACTCTCTGGACTCACTAAACTGCATCACCAGTAGTGCCAGTGCACTCTCTGCACTCACTGCACTGCATCCCCAGTGGTGCCAGTGCACTCTCTGGACTCACTGCACTGCATCCCCAGTGGTGCCAGAGCACTCACTGGACTCACTGCACTGCATCCCCAGTGGTGCCAGTGCACTCTCTGGACTCACTGAACTGCATCCCCAGTGGTGCCAGTGCACTCTCTGGACTCACTGTACTGCATCCCCAGTGTTGCCAGTGCACTCTCTGGACTCACTGCAGTGCATCCCCAGTGTTGCCAGTGCACTCTCTGGACTCACTGCACTGCATCCCCAGTGTTGCCAGTGCACTCTCTGGACTCACTGCACTGCTCCAGCCGCGGCAGTCGCTCCAGCCGCGGTAGCCCTCCAGCCTCGGCAGCCGCGGCAGCCGCGGCAGCCGCTCCAGCCGCGGCAGCTCTCCGTCCGCGGCATACGCGGCAGACTCTCCGACCGCGGCAGCCGCTACAGCCGCTCCAGCCGCGGCAGACGCGGTAGCCGCTCCAAACGCGGCAGGCGCTCCAACCGCGGCAACCACTCTTGCCGTGGCAGCAGCTCCACTCGGTAGCGGCTGGAGCGGCTGCCGCGGCTGGAGCGGCTGGAGCGGCTGCCACGGCTAGAGCGCCTGCCGCGTTTGGAGCGGCTGCCGCGGCTGGAGCGGCTGGAGCGGCTGGAGCGGCTGCCGCGGCTGGAGCGGCTGCCGCGGCTGGTGGGGCTAACGCGGCTGGAGAGGCTGACGCGGTTGGAGCGTCTAGAGCGTCTGCCGCGGCTGGAGGGGCGACCGCGGCTGGAGCGGTTGACGCGGCTGGAGCGGATGCCGAGGCTGGAGCGGCACTCTCTGGACTCACTGCACTGCATCACCAGTGGTGCCAGTGCACTCTCTGGACTCACTGCAGTGCATCCCCAGTGGTGCCAGTGCACTCTCTGGACTCACTGCAGTGCATCCCCAGTGGTGCCAGTGCACTCTCTGGACTCACTGCACTGCATCCCCAGTGGTGCTAGTGCACTCTCTGGACTCACTGCAGTGCATCCCCAGTGGTTCCAGTGCACTCTCTGGACTCACTGCACTGCATCACCAGTGGTGCCAGTGCACTCTCTGGACTCACTGCAGTGCATCCTCAGTGGTGCCAGTGCACTCTCTGGACTCACTGCACTGCATCCCCAGTGGTGCCAGTGCACTCTCTGGACTCACTGTACTGCATCCCCAGTGGTGCCAGTGCACTCTCTGGACTCACCGCACTGCACCCTGAGTGGTGCCAGTGCACTCTCTGGACTCACTGCACCGCATCCCCAGTGGTGTCAGTGCACTCTCTGAAGTCACTGCGCTGCATCCCCAGTGGTGCCAGTGCACTCCCTGGACTCACTGCACTGCTCCAGCCGCGGCAGCCGCTCCAGCCGCGGTATCCCTCCGGCGGTGGCAGCCGCTCCACTCGGTAGCGGCTGGAGCGGCTGCCGCGGCTGGAGCGGCTGCCGCGGCTGGAGCGGCTGCCGCGGCTGGAGCGGCTGGAGCGGCTGCCGCGGATGGAGCGGCTGCCGCGGCTGGAGCGGCTGGCGCGCCTGGAGGGGCTGGAGCGGCTGCCGCGGCTGGAGCGGCTGGAGCGGCTGCCGCGGCTGGAGCGTCTGCCGCGGCTGGAGGGGCTACCGCGGATGCAGCGGTTGACTGGGCTGGAGCGGATGCCGAGGCTGGAGCGGCACTCTCTGGACTCACTGCACTGCATCACCAGTGGTGCTAGTGCACTCTCTGGACTCACTGCACTGCATCCCCAGTGGTGCTAGTGCACTCTCTGGACTCACTGCAGGGCATCCCCAGTGGTGCTAGTGCACTCTGGACTCACTGCAGTGCATCCCCAGTGGTGCCAATGCACTCTCTGGACTCACTGCACCGCATTCCCACTGGTGTCAGTGCACTCTCTGGACTCACTGCGCTGCATCCCCAGTGCTGCCTGTGCACTGTCTGGACTCACTGCACTGCATCCCCTGTGGTGCCAGTGCACTCTCTGGAGTAACTGCAGTGCATCCCCAGTGGTGCGAAATTACTCTATGCACTCCAGGCACCGCATCCCCAGTGGTGCCAGTGCACTCTCTGGACTCAGTGCACCGCATCGCCAGTGGGGCCAGTGCACTCTCTGGACTAACTGCAGTGCATCCCCAATGGTGCCAGTGCACTCTCTGGAGTCACTGCAGTGCATCCACAGTGGTGCCAAAGCACTCTCTGGACTCCTGGCACCACATCCCCAGTGGTGCCAGTGCACTCTCTGGACTCGCGGCACTGCATCCGCAGTGTTGTCAGTACACTCTCTGCAGTCACTGTAGTGCATTCCCAGTGTGGCCGGGGCACTCTCTGGACTCACGGCACTGCATCCCCAGTGGTGCCAGTGCACTCTCTGGACTCACTGCACTGCATCACCAGTGGTGCCAGTGCACTCTCTGGACTCACTGCACTTAATCCCCAAGGTGCCAGTGCACTCTCTGGACTCACTGCACTGCTCCAGCCGCGGCAGCCTCTCCAGCCACACCAGCCGCGGCATCCGCTCCAGACTCGGCATCCGCTCCAGCCGCGTTAACCGCTCCAGCCGCGGTAGCCCCTCCAGCCGCGCCAGCCGCTCCAGCCGCGGCAGCCGCTCCAGCCGCTCCAGCCGCGGCAGCCGCTCCAACCGCGGCAGCCGCTCCAGCCGCAGCAGCCGCTCCAGCCGCTCCAGCCGCGGCAGCCGCTCCAGCCGCTACCGAGTGGAGCGGCTGCCACGGCTGGAGGGTACCGCGGCTGGAGCGGTGCAGTGAGTCCAGGGAGTGCAAAGGCACCAGTGGGGATGGAGTGCAGTGAGTCCAAAGACTTCACTGTCACCACTGGGAATGCAGTGCGGTGAGTCCAGAGAGTGCACTGGCACCACTGGGGATGCGGCGCAGTGAGTCCAGAGAGTGCACTGGCACCACTCAGGGTGCAGTGCGGTGAGTCCAGAGAGTGCACTGGCACCACTGGGGATGCAGTACAGTGAGTCCAGAGAGTGCACTGGCACCACTGGGGATGCAGTGCAGTGAGTCCAGAGAGTGCACTGGCACCACTGGGGATGCGGTGCAGTGAGTCCAGAGAGTGCACTGGCACCACTGGGGATGCACTACACTGAGTCCAGGGATAGCACTGGCACCACTGGGGATGCAGTGCAGTGAGTCCAGAGAGTGCACTGGCACCACTGGGGATGCCCTGCAGTGAGTCCAGAGAGTGCACTGGCACCACTGGGGATGCAGTGCAGTGAGTCCAGACAGTGCATCCCCAATGGTGCCAGTGCACTCTCTGGAGTCACTGCAGTGCATCCACAGTGGTGCCAAAGCACTCTCTGGACTCCTGGCACCACATCCCCAGTGGTGCCAGTGCACTCTCTGGACTCGCGGCACTGCATCCGCAGTGTTGTCAGTACACTCTCTGCAGTCACTGTAGTGCATTCCCAGTGTGGCCGGGGCACTCTCTGGACTCACTGCACTGCATCCCCAGTGGTGCCAAAGCACTCTCTGGACTCACTGTACTGCATCCCCAGTGGTGCCAGTGCACTCTCTGGACTCACTGTACTGCATCCCCAGTGGTGCCAGTGCACTCTCTGGACTCACCGCACTGCACCCTGAGTGGTGCCAGTGCACTCTCTGGACTCACTGCGCCGCATCCCCAGTGGTGCCAGTGCACTCTCTGGACTCACCGCACTGCATTCCCAGTGGTGACAGTGAAGTCTTTGGACTCACTGCACTCCATCCCCACTGGTGCCTTTGCACTCCCTGGACTCACTGCACCGCTCCAGCCGCGGTACCCTCCAGCCGTGGCAGCCGCTCCACTCGGTAGCGGCTGGAGCGGCTGCCGCGGCTGGAGCGGCTGGAGCGGCTGCTGCGGCTGGAGCGGCTGCCGCGGTTGGAGCGGCTGCCGCGGCTGGAGCGGCTGGAGCGGCTGCCGCGGCTGGAGCGGCTGGCGCGGCTGGAGGGGCTACCGCGGCTGGAGCGGTTAACGCGGCTGGAGCGGATGCCGAGTCTGGAGCGGATGCCGCGGCTGGTGTGGCTGGAGAGGCTGCCGCGGCTGGAGCAGTGCAGTGAGTCCAGAGAGTGCACTGGCACCTTGGGGATTAAGTGCAGTGAGTCCAGAGAGTGCACTGGCACCACTGGTGATGCAGTGCAGTGAGTCCAGAGAGTGCACTGGCACCACTGGGGATGCAGTGCCGTGAGTCCAGAGAGTGCCCCGGCCACACTGGGAATGCACTACAGTGACTGCAGAGAGTGTACTGACAACACTGCGGATGCAGTGCCGCGAGTCCAGAGAGTGCACTGGCACCACTGGGGATGTGGTGCCAGGAGTCCAGAGAGTGCTTTGGCACCACTGTGGATGCACTGCAGTGACTCCAGAGAGTGCACTGGCACCATTGGGGATGCACTGCAGTTAGTCCAGAGAGTGCACTGGCCCCACTGGCGATGCGGTGCACTGAGTCCAGAGAGTGCACTGGCACCACTGGGGATGCGGTGCCTGGAGTGCATAGAGTAATTTCGCACCACTGGGGATGCACTGCAGTTACTCCAGAGAGTGCACTGGCACCACAGGGGATGCAGTGCAGTGAGTCCAGACAGTGCACAGGCAGCACTGGGGATGCAGCGCAGTGAGTCCAGAGAGTGCACTGACACCAGTGGGAATGCGGTGCAGTGAGTCCAGAGAGTGCATTGGCACCACTGGGGATGCACTGCAGTGAGTCCAGAGTGCACTAGCACCACTGGGGATGCCCTGCAGTGAGTCCAGAGAGTGCACTAGCACCACTGGGGATGCAGTGCAGTGAGTCCAGAGAGTGCACTAGCACCACTGGTGATGCAGTGCAGTGAGTCCAGAGAGTGCCGCTCCAGCCTCGGCATCCGCTCCAGCCCAGTCAACCGCTGCATCCGCGGTAGCCCCTCCAGCCGCGGCAGACGCTCCAGCCGCGGCAGCCGCTCCAGCCGCTCCAGCCGCGGCAGCCGCTCCAGCCCCTCCAGGCGCGCCAGCCGCTCCAGCCGCGGCAGCCGCTCCATCCGCGGCAGCCGCTCCAGCCGCTCCAGCCGCGGCAGCCGCTCCAGCCGCGGCAGCCGCTCCAGCCGCGGCAGCCGCTCCAGCCGCTACCGAGTGGAGCGGCTGCCACCGCCGGAGGGATACCGCGGCTGGAGCGGCTGCCGCGGCTGGAGCAGTGCAGTGAGTCCAGGGAGTGCACTGGCACCACTGGGGATGCAGCGCAGTGACTTCAGAGAGTGCACTGACACCACTGGGGATGCGGTGCAGTGAGTCCAGAGAGTGCACTGGCACCACTCAGGGTGCAGTGCGGTGAGTCCAGAGAGTGCACTGGCACCACTGGGGATGCAGTACAGTGAGTCCAGAGAGTGCACTGGCACCACTGGGGATGCAGTGCAGTGAGTCCAGAGAGTGCACTGGCACCACTGAGGATGCACTGCAGTGAGTCCAGAGAGTGCACTGGCACCACTGGTGATGCAGTGCAGTGAGTCCAGAGAGTGCACTGGAACCACTGGGGATGCACTGCAGTGAGTCCAGAGAGTGCACTAGCACCACTGGGGATGCAGTGCAGTGAGTCCAGAGAGTGCACTGGCACCACTGGGGATGCACTGCAGTGAGTCCAGAGAGTGCACTGGCACCACTGGGGATGCACTGCAGTGAGTCCAGAGAGTGCACTGGCACCACTGGTGATGCAGTGCAGTGAGTCCAGAGAGTGCCGCTCCAGCCTCGGCATCCGCTCCAGCCGCGTCAACCGCTCCAGCCGCGGTCGCCCCTCCAGCCGCGGCAGACGCTCTAGACGCTCCAACCGCGTCAGCCTCTCCAGCCGCGTTAGCCCCACCAGCCGCGGCAGCCGCTCCAGCCGCGGCAGCCGCTCCAGCCGCTCCAGCCGCTCCAGCCGCGGCAGCCGCTCCAAACGCGGCAGGCGCTCTAGCCGTGGCAGCCGCTCCAGCCGCTCCAGCCGCGGCAGCCGCTCCAGCCGCTACCGAGTGGAGCTGCTGCCACGGCAAGAGTGGTTGCCGCGGTTGGAGCGCCTGCCGCGTTTGGAGCGGCTACCGCGTCTGCCGCGGCTGGAGCGGCTGTAGCGGCTGCCGCGGTCGGAGAGTCTGCCGCGTATGCCGCGGACGGAGAGCTGCCGCGGCTGGAGCGGCTGCCGCGGCTGCCGCGGCTGCCGAGGCTGGAGGGCTACCGCGGCTGGAGCGACTGCCGCGGCTGGAGCAGTGCAGTGAGTCCAGAGAGTGCACTGGCAACACTGGGGATGCAGTGCAGTGAGTCCAGAGAGTGCACTGGCAACACTGGGGATGCACTGCAGTGAGTCCAGAGAGTGCACTGGCAACACTGGGGATGCAGTACAGTGAGTCCAGAGAGTGCACTGGCACCACTGGGGATGCAGTTCAGTGAGTCCAGAGAGTGCACTGGCACCACTGGGGATGCAGTGCAGTGAGTCCAGTGAGTGCTCTGGCACCACTGGGGATGCAGTGCAGTGAGTCCAGAGAGTGCACTGGCACCACTGGGGATGCAGTGCAGTGAGTGCAGAGAGTGCACTGGCACTACTGGTGATGCAGTTTAGTGAGTCCAGAGAGTGCACTGGCACCACTGGGGATGCAGTGCAGTGAGTCCAGTGAGTGAACTGGAACCACAGAGGATGCCCTGCAGTGAGTCCAGAGAGTGCAATGTCACCACTGGGGATGTAGTACAGTGAGTCCACAGAGTGCACTGGCACCACTGGGGATGCAGTGCAGTGAATCCAGTGAGTGCACTGGCACCACTGGGGATGCAGTGCAGTGAGTCCAGAGAGTGCACTGGCACCACTCGGGATGCACTGCATTTACTCCAGAGACTGCACTGGCACCACTGGGGATGCAGTGCAGTGAGTGCAGAGAGTGCACTGGCACCACTGGGGATGCAGTGCAGTGAGTCCACAGAGTGCACTGGAACCACTGGGGATGCACTGCAGTGAGTCCACAGAGTGCACTGGCACCACTAGGGATGCAGTGCAGTGAATCCAGTGAGTGCACTGGCACCACTGGGGATGCAGTTCAGTGAGTCCAGAGAGTGCACTGGCACCACTGGAGATGAAGTCCAGTGAGTCTAGTGAATGCACTGGCAGCATTGGGGATGCAGTGCAGTGAGTCCAGAGAGTGCACTGGCACCACTGGTGATGCAGTATATTGAGTCCAGAGAGTGCACTGGCACCACAGGGGATGCACTGCAGTTAGTCCAGAGAGTGCACTGGCACCACTGGGGATGCAATACAGTGAGTACAGAAATTGCACTGGCACCACTGGGGATGCAGTGCAGTGAGTCCAGAGAGTGCACTGGCACCACTGGGGATGCAGTGCAGTGAGTCCAGAGAGTGCACTGGCGCCACTGGGGATGCACTTCAGTGAGTCCAGAGAGTGCACTGGCACCACTGGGGATGCACTGCAGTGAGTCCAGAGAGTGCACTGTCACCACTGGTGATGCAGTACAGTGAGTCCAGAGAGTGCACTGGCACCACTGGGGATGCAGTGCAGTGAGTCCAGAGAGTGCACTAGCACCACCAGGGATGCAGTGTAGTGAATCCTGTTAGTACACTGGCACCACTGGGGATGCAGGGCAGTGAGTCGAGAGAGCTCAATGGCACCACTGGGGATGCACTGCAGTGAGTCCAGAGAGTGCACTGGCACTACTGGGGATGCAGTACAGTGAGTCCAGAGAGTGCACTGGCACCACTGGGGATGCAGTGCAGTGAGTCCAGAGAGTGCACTGGCACCACGGGGGATGCACTGCAGTGAGTCCAGAGATTGCACTGGCACCACTGGGGATGCAGTACAGTGAGTCCACAGAGTGCACTGGCACCACTGGGGATGCAGTACAGTGAGTCCAGAGAGTGCACTGGCACCACTGGGGATGCAGTGCAGTGAGTCCAGAGAGTGCACTGGCAACACTGGGGATGCAGTGCAGTGAGTCCAGAGACTTCACTGGCTCCACTGGGGATGCAGTGCAGTGAGTCCAGAGAGTGCTCTGGCACCCATGGGGATGCCCTGCAGTGAGTCCAGAGAGGGCACTGGCACCACTGGGGATGCAGTGCAGTGAGTCCAGAGAGTGCACTGGCACCAATGGGGATGTGTCCAGTGAGTCCAGTGAGTGCACTGGCACCACTGGGGATGCAGTACAGTGAGTCCAGAGAGTGCACTGGCACGACTGGGGATGCACTGCAGTGAGTCCAGAGAGTGCACTGGCACCACTGGGGATGCAGTGCAGTGAGTCCAGAGAGTGCACTGGAACCACTGGGGATACAGTGCAGTGAGTCCAGAGAGTGCACTGGCACCACTGGGGATGCAGTGCAGTGAGTCCAGAGAGTGCACTGGCACCACTGGGGATGCAGTGCAGTGAGTCCAGAGAGTGCACTGGCACAACCTGTGATGCAGTACAGTGTGTCCAGTGAGTGCACTGGCACAACTGGGGATGCAGTGCTGTGACTCCGGAGATCGCACTGGCACCACTGGGGATGCAGTGCAGTCAGTCCAGTGAGTACACTAGCACCACTGGGGATGCAGTGCAGTGAGTCCAGAGAGTGCACTGGCACCACTGGGGATGCACTGCAGTGAGTCCAGAGAGTGCACTGGCACCACTGCGGATGCAGTGCAGTGAGTCCAGTGAGTGCACTAGCACCACTGGGGGTGCAGTACAGTGAGTCCAGAGAGTGCACTGGCACCACTGGGGATGCCCTGCAGTGAGTCCAGACAGTGCACTGGCACCACTGGGGATGCCCTGCAGTGAGTCCAGAGAGTGCACTGGCACCACTGGGGATGCAAGTGCAGTGAGTCCAGAGAGTGCACTGGCACCACTGGGGATGCAGTGCAGTGAGTCCAGAGAGTGCACTGGCACCACTGGGGATGCAGTACAGTGAGTCCAATGAGTGCACTGGCACCACTGGGGATGCCCTGCAGTGAGTCCAGAGAGTGCACTGGCACCACTGGGGATGCCCTGCAGTGAGTCCAGAGAGTGCACTGGCACCACTGGTGATGCAGTGCAGTGAGTCCAGAGAGTGCACTGGCAGCACTGGGTTTGCAGTGCAGTGAGTCCAGAGAGTGCACTGGCACCACAGGTGATGCACTCCAGTGAGTCCAGAGAGTGCACTGGCACCACTGGGGATGCCCTGCAGTGAGTCCATAGAGTGCACTGGCACCACTGGGGATGCAGTGCAGTGAGTCCAGAGAGTGCACTGGCACCACTGGGGATGCACTGCAGTGAGTCCAGAGAGTGCACTGGCACCACTGAGAATGCACTTCATAGAGTGCAGAGAGTGCACTGGCACCACTGGGGATGCACTGCAGTGACTCCAGAGAGTGCACTGGCAGCACTGGGGATGCAGTGCAGTGAGTCCAGAGAGTGCACTGGCACCACTGGGGATGCAGTACAGTGAGTCCAGAGAGTGCTTTGGCACCACTGGGGATGCAGTGCAGTGAGTCCAGAGAGTGCACTGGCACCACTGGGGATGCGGTGCAGTGAGTCCAGAGAGTGCTTTGGCACCACTGGGGATGCACTGCAGTTACTCCAGAGACTGCACTGGCACCACTGGGGATGAACTGCAGTGAGTACAGAGAGTGCAGTGGCACCACTGGGGATGCCCTGCAGTGAGTCCAGAGAGTGCACTGTCACCACTGGGGATGCAGTACAGTGAGTCCAGAGAGTGCACTGGCTCCACTGGGGATGCAGTGCTGTGACTCCAGAGAGCGCCCTGGCACCACTGGGGATGCAGTGCAGTGAGTGCAGAGAGTGCACTGGCACCACTGGGGATGCACTTCAGTGAGTTCAGAGAGTGCACTGGCACCACTGGGGATGGGTTTCAAGCCAACTGCATTAACCGCTCATGCTTCTTTCTTATGAGACGTTAGTAAACCAATTACTTAGCCTTGTCAAACTAAATCACAGGTAAAAATCCTGTACATCTCATGTGGCCAACCACTCCCAACTAGGATTCCAAGAACCAGGAGGTTCGGTGAAAATAGGGCTAGTGGTATTAGAGGGGTGATTATTAGGGTAAGCCCTAAGCTGTCTTTAATGGAGAAGTATGGGTGGAATGGGATTTTGTCGCAGTCTGATACGATTCCTAGTGGGTTATTTGAGCCTGATTCGTGTAGGAAGGTTAGGTGGACTAGGGTGATTCCTGCAATTAGGAAGGGCAGTAGGAAGTGGATGGCGAAGAATCGGGTTAAGGTTGGATTGTCTACTGAGAATCCTCCTCAGGCTCATTCTACTAGAGTTTGCCCAATGTACGGGATGGCTGAGAATAGGTTGGTGATTACGGTGGCCCCTCAGAATGACATTTGTCCTCATGGTAGGACATACCCTACGAAGGCAGTTGCTATTAGGGTGAGTAGGAGGATTACTCCTGTGTTTCAGGTTTCTTTTTATAGGTAGGAGCCGTAGTAGAGGCCTCGTCCGATGTGTAAGTAGATGCAGATAAAGAAGAGCGAAGCACCGTTGGCGTGGAGGTTGCGGATGAGCCATCCGTACTGGACGTCTCGGCATGTGTGAGCTACTGAGGAGAAGGCGAGTGAAGTGTCTGCGGTGTAGTGTATGGCTAGTAGCAGGCCTGTTAGGATTTGTGTGGCTAAGCAGATGGCTAGAAGGGAGCCGAAGTTTCATCAGGCAGAGATGTTGGAGGGGGCGGGTAGGTCGATTAGGGAGTTGTTGATTATTTTTAGTAGGGGATGGGATTTGCGGATGTTAGGGGCCATTAGTGAGTCTGTGTGTTATTAGGATTATTACCAGGATGGAGAGGGCGAAGGATCCTAGGTAGGCCTTAATTAGCCCTGTGTGTATTGAGGTTGCGGCTTTGCTTGCGGCTACTTGTAGTTCAGCAAGGCCCTCTGGCCCTATTTTTTTGAGTCAGGAGAGGTCGATCAAGTGTAGGGCAATGTTTTGTCCCTTTTCTAGTAGGTTTTTGGAGAAGAATCGGTGTACTAGGGGGTTGAAGTACCCTAATGCAGAGGAGAAGTTTATGAGGGGGGTTGGTTTGGGGTGAGTGAGGGTGTGTGTTATGTTCGATAGTTCTAGGGCTAGGATGATTCCTAGGATTGTTATGAGGATGGCAGCGGTTTTGGTGATAAGGGGTATGGTTATTGGGGGGGTTTTGGTTGGTGTGATGAAAGAGGTAATGATTATTCCTGCTGTAATGCTGCCTAGGGCGAGTCGGGTTAGGGGGGGCGGTGATTAGTGGGTTGTTTTCGTTTATTGATACTATTGGGGGGATTCGGGTTTGTCCAGCTTGGACTAGGATGGTTATGCGGATGCTGTAGGTTGCGGTGAATGCTGTGGCTATAAGGGCTCAAGTATTTAGGTATGATGTGTTTAAGCTTTCGATGATGAGGTCTTTTGAGTAGAATCCGGCTAGGAATGGGGTTCCTATCAGCGCCAGGTTTCCGATGGTTAGGCAGGAAGTAGTGACTGGGAGTATTTTCTGTAGGCCTCCTATCTTTCGGATATCTTGTTCTCCGTTTAGGTTGTGGATGATAGACCCTGAGCATAGGAATAGTATGGCTTTAAAGAAGGCATGGGTTGAGATGTGTAGGAAGGCTAGTTGTGGGAGGTTTAGTCCGATAGTGACTATTATTAGTCCTAGTTGGCTGGATGCTGAGAAAGCAATGATTTTTTTGATGTCATTTTGGGTTAGGGCGCATGTGGCAGCGAATAGGGTTGATAGAGCACCTAGGCATAGGCAGGCAGTTAGGGCTGTCTGGTTGGTGGCTAGCAGGGGGTGCATGCGGATGAGCAGGAAGATTCCGGCTACTACTATGGTACTGGAGTGCAGTAGGGCTGATACTGGGGTGGGGCCTTCTATTGCTGCGGGCAGTCATGGGTGCAGTCCAAATTGGGCGGATTTTCCTGCGGCTGCGAGGATTAATCCTATGAGGGGGAGGATTGGGGTTTGGTGGGGGTGTACGGCTTGTTGGATCTCTCAGGTGTTGAATGTTGAAGCTAGTCATGCTATGCTCAGGATCAGTCCGATGTCTCCGATTCGGTTGTAGATTACGGCTTGTAGGGCGGCGGTGTTGGCATCTGCTCGGCCTTGTCATCAGCTGATGAGAAGGAAGGACATGATTCCTACTCCTTCCCAGCCTACGAATAGGAGGAATATGTTGTTTGCGGTTGTTAGGAGGAGTATGGCGACTAGGAATGTCAGTAGGTAGGTGAAAAATTTTGTTACGTATGGCTCTGAGGCCATGTATCATATGGCGAATTGTAGGATTGATCATGTTACAAATAGGGCGATTGGAAGAAATGTTATTGAGTATTGGTCTATTTTTAGGCTCAGGGGGATTTTAAAGTTTATAATGAATTTTCACTCCCAGTGGCAGGTGACAGATTCTACTCCCGAGTAGATGAATGCGGTTGTAGGGGCTAGGCTAATTAGGAATGCGGTTTTAACAGCGCGGGTGGTGGCTTGTGGGGTGTTTTTAAAGTTTTTAAATAGAAATGGCAGGATGATTGGGGTTAGGAGGATTGTCAGCGTGAGTAGTGTGAGGGAGTTGATTAGTAGTGTGGGGTTCACTACTTTTACTTGGATTTGCACCAAGATGGGTGGTTCCTAAGACCAGTGGATTGCTGTTATCCTTTAAAAGTAAGGGGGCTGAGGTTTTAGGCTCAGATGTAAGAGTTAGCAGCTCTTGTTGGTTAAACCCTCCCCTCGGCAGGTAAGAAGGTTTGAACTTCTATTCTTAGAATCACAGTCTAATGTTTGGTTTAAACTATACTTGCATGAGGGGATTCCGGAGATCAGTTCGGGTTTGAGGATTAGGAGGAATATTGGGATAATGTGGAGTGTTATGAGCAGGTGTTCTCGCGTGGTTGAGTTTTGCATAGATGTGATGTGGGAGGGGATTGAGCCTCGTTGGGTCATTAGTAGTATGAATAAGGTGTAGGAGGCGGTTAGTAGGGTTGCGATTCCTGTTAGGATGATCGTGAAGGCAGATCAGTTGAATAAGGTGATTATAATGGTTAGCTCTGCTATGAGGTTTGTTGTTGGGGGTAAGGCTATGTTTGTTAGATTGGCCAGCAATCATCAGGTAGCTATGAGTGGTAGGAGAGGTTGTAGGCCTCGTGTGAGTAGTAGAATTCGGCTGTGCGTACGTTCATAGTTTGTGTTGGCTAGGCAGAATAGTATGGAGGAAGTTAGTCCATGGGAAATTATTAGGATCATTGCCCCTGAGAATGATCAGTGGGTTTGGATTATTCCTGCGGCGATAACTAGGCCTATGTGGCTAACGGATGAATAAGCGATTAGTGATTTTAGGTCTGTCTGTCGTAGGCAGATTGAGCTAGTCATTAGGGCGCCTCATAGGGCCAGGGTTAGGAAGGGGTAGTGCAGGAGGTTGGACAGTGGGCCCATAAATAGAGTGACTCGTATAATTCCGTATCCTCCTAGCTTTAGTAGTAGGGCGGCGAGGAGTATTGAGCCTGCGATGGGTGCTTCTACGTGGGCTTTTGGCAGTCAGAGGTGTAGGCCGTATAGTGGGGCTTTTACTATGAATGCTATGAGCAGTGCTAGACCTGATAGTATTCCTGTCCATGAGGTGGATAGGGTTGGGTGGGTTAGTTGTAGGGTTGGCAGGTGCAGGGTGCCAATTTTCACGTATAGGTGTATGATTGTGATTAGCAGGGGTAGAGAGCTTACTAGCGTGTAGAATAGCAGGTAGATGCCAGCGCTTAGGCGTTCTGGTTGGTTCCCCCATCGGGTGATTAAGATTAGGGTGGGAATGAGGGTTGCTTCAAATGAGATGTAAAATAGTGCTAGTTCTGTGGTGGAAAAGGCTAGTAGGATGAATGGCTGGACTGCGACTAAGGTTGAGATAAAGATTCGTTTGCGTTGTAGGGGTTCTTGTTGCAGGTGGTTTTGGCTTGCTATGATTATGAGTGGGAGTAGTCAGCAGGATAGTACTAGGAGGGGGGATGAGATTTGGTCAATTCCTGTTCAGTTGGATAAAAATTTGTAGGGGTAGTAGGTTGGGATTAATCACTGTAGGCTTAGGGCAGCGATTAGGAGGCTGTATAAGGTGGTGTTAGTCCATAGAAATTTTGGTGGAGACAGCAGGGCTGTTGGAAGAAGTATGATTGTGGGTAGGATGATTTTTAGCATTGCAGGAGGTTTAGGTTGTGTAGATGGTCGGAGCCATGTGTGCGGGTGGAGGCTACTAGGATGGCCAGGCCTGTGCCCGCCTCACACGCTGAGAAGGTTAGCATGAGAATTGGTACCATGGTGAATGAGGAGACTTGGTTTTCGATGGATCATATTGATAGGCCTACGAATATCGATAATATTATGCTTTCAAGGCATAGTAGGGCGGATACTAGGTGGGTTCGGTGGAAGGCTAGTCCTAGTCCGCTGAAAATGAAGGCTGAGTAGAAGCTTAAATGTAGGGGCGACATAAGAAAGTTACAGGGTTGGCTGTAATCTGCTGGGTCGAAACCAGCTATCTTTTTGGTTAGACTAACTTTCTGTTATTCTGCTCATTCTAGGCCCCCTTGAATTCACTCGTAGGCCAGTCCGAGTGTTAGGAGAAGGAGGATCACTACAGTTCAGGTGAGGGTCATTAGGGGGGATTGGAGTTGGACGGCTCATGGCAGGGGGAGTAGGAGGGCGATTTCTAGGTCGAATAGGACGAACAGGATGGCTACTGAGGAAGAATCGGACTGAGAATGGTAATCGAGCAGATCCAAGTGGGTCGAACCCACATTCGTACGGTGAGAGTTTCTCTGAGTCGGGGTTTATTTGGGCGAGTCAGAAGTTTAATGCGGTTAGGGCGGCGCTTAGGATTGATGATAGGGCGAATATGAACATGAGTGCGTTCATTGCTCTCCTCTGGGTTTATACCAGATTCTAGAGATTGGAAGTCAATTGTAATTAATATACTAGAAGAGCAAGATCCTCATCAGTAGATGGTTATGTAGAGGAATAGTCAGATGACGTCTACGAAGTGTCAGTATCAGGCTGCTGCCTCGAATCCGAAGTGGTGGTCTGATGTAAAGTGGAACTTGATCAGTCGGAAGAGGCAGACGGTCAGGAAGGAGGATCCGATGATTACGTGGAGTCCGTGGAATCCAGTGGCAACGAAGAAGGTAGATCCGTAGACGCTATCGGCGATTGAGAATGGGGCTTCGTGGTATTCTATTGCTTGTAGGGCTGTGAAGTAGAATCCCAGGAGGATCGTTAGGGTTAGGGCGTGGATGGCGTGTTTTCGGTTTCCTTCTGTGATGCTGTGATGGGCTCACGTTACGGTAACGCCTGAGGCTAGTAGGATGGCTGTGTTTAGTAGGGGGACTTCTATCGGGTTGAGTGGTTTAATTCCTGTTGGGGGTCATTGGCCTCCTAGTTCTGGGGTTGGGGCCAGGCTCGAGTGGAAGAACGCTCAGAAGAACCCTAAGAAGAAGAATGCTTCGGATGTGATGAAAAGGATTATGCCGTATCGTAGGCCTTTTTGGACTGTGGGAGTGTGATGGCCTTGGAAGGTGCTTTCTCGTACAATGTCTCGTCATCATTGGAGTATTACTAGGAGTATTGAGATGAGGCCTAGGGTTAGTAGTATGGATGAGTTGTAGTGGAATCACATGATTAATCCTGAGGTTGTGAGTAGGGCGGCGGCTGCCCCGAAGATTGGTCAAGGGCTTGGGTCAACTATGTGGTATGAGTGTGCTTGGTGTGCCATTAGATGTTTTCTTGTAAGTATAGGCTTAGAAGGAGCACGAAGACGTAGGCCTGGATTATGGCTACTGCTACTTCTAGGATGGTTAGGAGTAGTAGGATGATTATTGTTAGGATGGATACTGCAGGAAGGGTGGGTATTAATGCAATGGAGGCTGTAGAGATGAGTTGGATGAGTAAGTGTCCTGCTGTAAGGTTGGCTGTAAGGCGGACTCCGAGGGCTAGGGGGCGGATTAGTAGGCTGGTTGTTTCGATCAGGATTAGTGCGGGGATTAGGGGTGTAGGGGTACCTTCGGGTAATAGGTGGGCTAAAGAGGCTGATGGTTGGTTTCGTAGGCCTGTTAGTAGTGTGGCGAGCCATAGTGGGAAGGCTAGGGCTATGTTCATAGATAGTTGGGTGGTTGGGGTGAATGTATATGGAAGGAGGCCTAGAAGGTTGATTGTAAGAAGTATGATTATTAGGGATGTAAATATTATGGCTCATTTGTGGCCATTTTTGTTGAGTGGGACTATTAGTTGTTTTGTGATTAGGTGAAGGAGTCATGTTTGGATAGTAGAAAGGCGGTTGTTGATTCATCGGTTGTTTGGGGACGGGAATAGTAGGGCTGGGAAGAGTAGGGATAGTAGGATTAAGGGGATGCCGAATAGATTGGGGCTGGAAAATTGGTCAAAGAAGCTTAGGTTCATGGTCAGGATCATGGTGTGGGTTTGGTAGTGAGGGAGGTCTTATTTGATGGGGGGTTGGTTGTGGTGAAGGCTAGTAGTTTTGGTTGGATGAGGAGTGCTAGGGTTAATCAGGTTATAATTATGATTGAAAATCATGGTGCGGGGTTAAGCTGTGGCATATCATTAAGGAGGGGGAAGTCCCTCTTTGGCTAGCTTAAAAGGCTAGTGCTGTTGCATAGCTTCTTAATGATTAGGATGATGATAGAAGGGACGATCAGGCCTCGAAATGTGGGAGTGGGGTTGATTCTACTACAATGGGTATGTAGCTGTGATTAGCCCCGCAAATTTCTGAGCATTGTCCGTAAAAAATCCCAGGCCGGGTGGTAATGAATGAAGTTTGGTTTAGTCGGCCTGGGATTGCGTCTGTTTTAACTCCGAGCGTTGGGACTGCTCAGGAGTGGAGTACGTCTCCTGCAGTAATGATTACGCGGATGGGGGATTCTATTGGGATAACTACGCGGTGGTCAACTTCTAGCAGTCGGAAGTGGCCGTTGGGTAAGTCTGGGGTGGGCACTATGTAGGAGTCGAATGATAGGTCTTTGAAGTCTGTGTATTCGTAGCTTCAGTATCATTGGTGGCCGATGGCTTTTAGGGTGAGGTCTGGTTCATCGATTTCGTCCATTATGTAGAGGATTTGTAGGGATGGGAGGGCGAGGAGTACCAGGACGATAGCAGGTAGGATTGTCCAGATCAGCTCTACTTCTTGGGCGTCTACAGCATTGGACGAGAGTTTTTCTGTTAGTATGTGGGCTAAAAGGTAGAGAACTAGGCTGCAGATAGCTAGGGCAACGATTAGGGCGTGGTCGTGGAATTCAACGAGTTCTTCTATGATGGGTGATGAGGCGTCTTGGAATCCTAGTTGGGAGTGGTTGGCCACATGAGATGTACAGGATTTTTACCTGTGATTTAGTCTTGACAAGGCTATGTAATTGGTTTACTAACGTCTCATAAGAAAGAAGCATGAGCGGTTAATGCAGTTGGCTTGAAACCAGCATGTGAGGGTTCGATTCCTTCCTTTCTTGTACTTGGACGAAGGCCGGTTCCTCGAAAGTATGGTATGGGGGAGGGCAGCCGTGGATTCATTCAACGTTTGTGGTAGTTAGTTCTGGTTGTAGGACTTTTCGTTTGGCCGAAAAGGCTTCTCAGATGATGAATATTAGTATGATTACGGCTACTATTGAGATTAGGGAGCCGATGGAGGAAATGGTGTTTCATAGTGTGTAGGCGTCGGGATAGTCCGAGTATCGTCGGGGTATTCCTGCTAGGCCTAGGAAGTGCTGGGGGAAGAACGTTAGGTTTACTCCTGTAAATATTACCCCGAAGTGGGCTTTTGCTCATGTTTGGTGTAGGGTAAACCCAGTGAGTAGTGGGAATCAGTGAGTAAATCCTGCTAGAATGGCAAAGACGGCGCCTATGGATAGGACGTAGTGGAAGTGGGCAACTACGTAGTACGTGTCGTGCAGGGCGATGTCTAGGGAAGAGTTTGCAAGAACGATTCCTGTTAATCCTCCGATGGTAAATAGGAAGATAAATCCTAGAGCTCATAGTATTGGGGGGTCTCATTTGATTGTTCCTCCGTGCAGGGTGGCTAGTCAGCTAAATACTTTGATTCCGGTAGGGATGGCAATGATTATAGTGGCTGATGTAAAGTAGGCTCGGGTATCAACGTCTATTCCTACTGTAAACATGTGGTGAGCTCAGACGATGAATCCTAGGAAGCCGATGGATAGTATGGCTCAGACTATTCCCATGTAGCCGAAGGGCTCCTTTTTGCCTGAGTAGTACGTGACTACGTGTGAGATGATTCCGAACCCCGGTAGGATCAGAATATAGACTTCTGGGTGTCCGAAGAATCAGAATAGGTGTTGGTACAGGATTGGGTCTCCTCCTCCAGCGGGGTCGAAGAATGTGGTGTTTAGGTTTCGATCAGTTAGTAATATTGTAATACCGGCGGCGAGTACGGGGAGTGATAGAAGGAGTAGGATGGCGGTAATTAGTACGGATCAGACAAATAGTGGGGTTTGGTATTGTGAGAGTGCGGGGGGTTTTATGTTGATGGCTGTGGTGATAAAGTTGATGGCCCCAAGGATGGAGGAGATACCGGCTAAGTGGAGTGAGAAGATAGCCAGGTCTACTGAAGCTCCGGCGCGGGCAAGGTTACCTGCTAGGGGAGGGTAGACAGTTCAGCCTGTGCCGGCGCCAGCTTCTACAGTGGATGAGGCTAGTAGTAGGAGGAATGATGGGGGGAGGAGTCAAAAGCTTATGTTGTTTATTCGCGGGAATGCTATGTCGGGGGCACCGATTATGAGGGGGACTAATCAGTTGCCGAATCCTCCGATCATGATGGGTATGACTATAAAGAAGATTATTACAAAGGCGTGAGCGGTAACGATTACATTGTAAATTTGGTCGTCGCCTAGGAGAGTCCCTGGTTGTCCTAGTTCTGCGCGGATTAATAGGCTGAGTGCGGTGCCGACTATTCCTGCTCATGCCCCGAAGATGAGGTACAGGGTGCCAATATCCTTATGGTTAGTGGAAAATAGTCATCGGTTGATGAAGGTGACGGGTAAGATGGCTGAGTGTTGAAGCGTTAGGCTGTAGTCCTTTTTACAGAGGTTTAATTCCTCTTCTTATCGGCTCTGTAGTGAAATTCATGTTGAGTTGCAAGCTCATCGATGCGCACTAGGGTGCGTCAGGGTCTTTGTAGGCAGAAGCCAATTGGTTTAGGCATTTAGCTGTTAACTAGAGTTTTGTGGGATCGAAGCCCATCTGTCTAGGGAGGCTTTAGCTTAATTAAAGCGTCTGACTTGCATTCAGAAGATACAGGTTAATATTCTGTAAGTCTTAATGTGCAGAAACTAAGAGGGTTTAACTCTTATTTAAGGCTTTGAAGGCCTTCGGTTTGGGGTGTTATCCTAAGTTTCTAGACAATGGCATGTATTATTGGGGACAGGGGAAGTAAGAGGATTGATAGTGAGGCAAGGACCGCAGTAGGTGTGCTTGGGGCTTTGCTAGTGTATCATTGTTTTATGTGGTTAGAGGAGTTGGGGGGAAGGGTAATTGTTGAGTGGTATGCGAGGCGTAGGTAGAAGAAGAGGCTGAGCAGTGATAGCATGGCAATTGCCATGGCTGCTGGTGTTATTTCCTGTTTAGTTAGTTCTTGGATGATAAGTCACTTTGGTATAAAGCCTGTTAATGGGGGGAGGCCTGCTAGGGATAAAAGTACTAGTATTAGGGTGGCGTTTAGCACTGGGGTTTTTGTTCATGAGGTTGTGATCATGGATAGGTTAAGGGCTTTGATTTTGTTAAGGGCTAGGAATACGGCTGATGTTATGATTGTGTATAGGTAGAAGGTAAGTAAGGCCAATTTGGGGCTGTAAACTAGGATGATGGCGATTCAGCCTAAGTGGGAGATGGACGAGAAGGCTAGGATTTTGCGTGTTTGTGTTTGGTTCAGTCCTATTCAGCCTCCTAGTGCTGTTGAGGCTAGGGCCATGGCGGTGAGTAGAGCTGGGTCGAGGGATTTGGATGTTAGTAGGAGCAGGGTTAGTGGGGGGAATTTTATGAGGGTCGAGAGTAGCAGGGCTGTTATTAGTGGCGATCCTTGTAGTACTTCTGGGAATCAGAAGTGAAATGGCACTAGGCCCAGTTTAATAGCGATTGCTGCTGTCAGTAGTAGACAGGAGGTTGGGTGGTTTATTAGTGTGATGTCTCATTGGCCGGTGACTCAGGCATTGGTTATGCTAGAGAATAGGACCAGGGCGGAAGCAGCTGCTTGGGTTAGGAAGTCTCTGGACTCACTGAAGTGCATCCCCAGTGGTGCCAGTGCACTCTCTGGACTCACTGCACTGCATCCCCAGTGGTGCCAGTGCACTCTCTGGACTCACTGCACTGCATCCCCAGTGGTGCCAGTGCACTCCCTGGACTCACTGCACTGCATCCTCAGTGGTTCCAGTGCATTCACTGGACTCACAGTACTGCATCTCCAGTGGTGCCAGTGCACTCTCTGGGCTCACTGCAGTGCATCCCCAGTGGTGCCAGTGCACTCTCTGGACTCACTGCACTGCATCCCCAGCGGTGCCAGTGCACTCACTGGATTCACTGCACTGCATCCCCAGTGGTGCTAGTGCACTCTCTGGAGTCACTGCGCTGCATCCCCAGTGGTGCCAGTGCACTCTCTGGACACACTGAAGTGCATTCTCAGTGGTGCCAGTGCACTCTCTTGACTCACTGCACTGCATCCCCAGTGGTGCCAGTGCAATCCCTGGACTCACTGCAGGGCATCCCCAGTGGTGCCAGTGCACTCACTGGACTGACTGCACTGCATCCCCAGTGGAGCCAGTGCGCTCTCCGGAGTCAGAGCACTGCATCCCCAGTGGTGCCAGTGCACTCACTGGACTCACTGTACTGCATCACAGGTGGTGCCAGTGCACTCTCTGGACTAACTGCAGTGCATCCCCAGTGGTGCCAGTGCACTCTCTGGACTCACTGCAGTGCATCCCCAGTGGTGCCAGTGCACTCTCTGGACTCACTGCACTGCATCCCCAGTGGTTCCAGTGCATTCACTGGACTCACTGCACTGCATCCACAGTGGTGCTAGTGCACTCTGTGGACTCACTGCACCGCATCCCCAGTGGTGCCAGTGCACTCTCTGGACTCACTGAAGGGCATTCGCAGTGGTGCCAGTGCACTCCCTGGACTCACTGCACTGCATCCTCAGTGGTTCCAGTGCATTCACTGGACTCACAGTACTGCATCTCCAGTGGTGCCAGTGCACTCTCTGGGCTCACTGCAGTGCATCCCCAGTGGTGCCAGTGCACTCTCTGGACTCACTGCACTGCATCCCCAGCGGTGCCAGTGCACTCACTGGATTCACTGCACTGCATCCCCAGTGGTGCTAGTGCACTCTCTGGAGTCACTGCGCTGCATCCCCAGTGGTGCCAGTGCACTCTCTGGACACACTGAAGTGCATTCTCAGTGGTGCCAGTGCACTCTCTTGACTCACTGCACTGCATCCCCAGTGGTGCCAGTGCAATCCCTGGACTCACTGCAGGGCATCCCCAGTGGTGCCAGTGCACTCACTGGACTGACTGCACTGCATCCCCAGTGGAGCCAGTGCGCTCTCCGGAGTCAGAGCACTGCATCCCCAGTGGTGCCAGTGCACTCACTGGACTCACTGTACTGCATCACAGGTGGTGCCAGTGCACTCTCTGGACTAACTGCAGTGCATCCCCAGTGGTGCCAGTGCACTCTCTGGACTCACTGCAGTGCATCCCCAGTGGTGCCAGTGCACTCTCTGGACTCACTGCACTGCATCCCCAGTGGTTCCAGTGCATTCACTGGACTCACTGCACTGCATCCACAGTGGTGCTAGTGCACTCTGTGGACTCACTGCACTGCATCCCCAGTGGTGCCAGTGCACTCTCTGGACTCACTGAAGGGCATTCGCAGTGGTGCCAGTGCACTCTCTGGACTCACTGCAGTGCATCCCCAGTGGTGCCAGTACACTCACTGGGCTGACTGCACTGCATCCCCAGTGGTGCAAGTGCACTCTCTGGACTCACTGCACTGCATCCCCATTGGTGCCAGTGCATTCTCTGGACTCACCACACTGCACCCTGAGTGGTGACAGTGCACTCTCTGGAGTAACTGCAGTGCATCACCAGTGGTGCCAGTGCACTCTCTGGACTCACTGCACTGCATCCCCAGTGGTGCCAGTGCACTCTCTGGACTCACTGCAGTGCATCCCCAGTGGTGCCAGTGCACTCTCTGGACTCACTGCAGTGCATCACCAGTGTTGCCAGTGCACTCTCTGGAGTAACTGCAGTGCATCCCCAGTGGTGCCAAAGCACTCACTGGACTCCCGACACCGCATCCCCAGTGGTGCCAGTGAAGTCTTTGGACTCACTGCACTGCATCCCCAGTGGTGCCAGTGCACTCTCTGGAGTCACTGAAGTGCATCCCCAGTGGTGCCAGTGCACTCTCTGTACTCACTGCACTGCATAACCAGTGCTGCCAGTGCACTCTGTGGACTCACTGCAGTGCATCCCCAGTGGTGCCAGTGCGCTCTCTGGACTCACTGCACTGCATCCCCAGTGGTGCCAGTGCACTCTCTGGACTCACTGCACTGCATCCCCAGTGCTGCCAGTGCACTCTCTGGACTCACTGCACTGCATCCCCAGTGCTGCCAGTGCACTCTCTGGACTCACTGCACTGCATCCCCAGTGGTGCCAGTGCACCCTCTGGACTCACTGCACTGCATCCCCAGTGGTGCCAGTGCACTCTCTGGACTCACTGCACTGCATCCCCAGTGGTGCCAGTGCACTCTGTGGACTCACTGTACTGCATCCCCAGTGGTGCCAGTGCACTCACTGGACTTACTGTACTGCATCATCAGAGGTGCCAGTGCACTCTCTGGACTCACTGCAGTGCATCCCCAGTGGTGCCAGTGCACTCTCTGGACTCACTGCACTGCATCCCCAGTGGTGCCAGTGCACTCTCTGGACTCACTATACTGCATCACCAGTGGTGCCAGTGCACTCTCTGGACTCACTGCACTGCATCCCCAGTGCTGCCAGTGCATTCACTGGACTCACTGTACTGCATCTCCAGTGGTGCCAGTGCACTCTCTGGGCTCACTGCAGTGCATCCCCAGTGGTGCCAGTGCACTCTCTGTACTCACTGCACTGCATCCCCAGTGGAGCCCGTGCACTCTCTGGACTCACTGCAGTGCATCTCCAGTGGTGCCAGTGCACTCTCTGGACTCACTGCAGTGCATCCCCAGTGGTGCCAGTGCACTCTCTGGACTCACTGCACTGCATTCCCAGTGGTGCCAGTGCACTCTCTGGACTCACTGCAGGGCATCCCCAGTGGTGCCAGTGCACTCTCTGGACTCAGTGCACTGCATCCCCAGTGGTGCCAGTGCACTCTCTGGACTCACTGCACTGCATCCCCAGTGGTGCCAGTGCACTCACTGGACTCACTGTACTGCATCATCAGTGGTGCCAGTGCACTCTCTGGACTCACTGCACTGCATCCCCAGTGGTGCCAGTGCATTCTCTGGACTCACCGCACTGCACCCTGAGTGGTGCCAGTGCACTCTCTGGACTCACTGCACTGCATCCCCAGTGGTGCCAGTGCACTCACTGGACTCACTGTACTGCATCACCAGTGGTGCCAGTGCACTCTCTGGACTCACTGCAGTGCATCCCCAGTGGTGCCAGTGCACTCTCTGGACTCACTGAAGTGCATCCCCAGTGGTGCCAGTGCACTCTCTGGACTCACTGCAGTGCATCCCCAGTGGTGCCAGTGCACTCTCTGGACTCACTGCACTGCATCCCCCATGGTGCCAGTGCACTCTCTGGACTGACTACAGGGCATCCCCAGTGGTGCCAGTGCACTCTCTGGACTCACTGCACTGCATCACCAGTGGTGCCAGTGCTATCCCTGCACTCACTGTAGTGCATCCCCAGTGGTGCCAGTGCACTCTCTGGAGTCACTGCACTGCATCCCCAGTGGTGCCAGTGCACTCTCTGGACTCACTGCACTGCATCCCCAGTGGTGCCAGTGCACTCTCTGGAGTAACTGCAGTGCATCCCCAGTGGTGCCAGTGCACTCTCTGCACTCACTTCACTGCATCCCCAGTGGTGCCAGTGTATTCACTGGACTCACTGTACTGCATCCCCAGTGGTGCCAGTGCACTCTCTGGACTCACTGCACTGCATCCCCAGTGCTGCCTGTGCACTCTCTGGACTCACTGCACTGCATCCCCAGTGGTGCCAGTGCACTCTCTGGACTCACTGCACTGCATCCCCAGTGGTGCCAGTGCTATCCCTGGACTCACTGTAGTGCATCCCCAGTGGTGCCAGTGCACTCTCTGGACTCACTGCAGGGCATCCCCAGTGGTGCCAGTGCACTCACTGGACTCACTGCAGTGCATTCCCTCTGGTGCCAGTGCACTCTCTGGACTCACTGCAGTGCATCCCCAGTGGTGCCAGTTCACTCTCTGGACTCACTGCACTGCATCCCCAGTGGTGCCAGTGCACTCTCTGGACTCACTGCTGTGCATCACCTGTGGTGCCAGTGCACTCTCTGGACTCACTGAAGTGCATCCCCAGTGGTGCCAGTGCAATCTCTGGACTTACTGCACTGCATTCCCAGGGGTGCCAGTGCACACTCTGCACTCCCTGCACTGCATCCCCAGTGGTGCCAGTGCACTCTCTGGACTCACTGTACTGCACCCCCAGTGGTGCCAGTGCACTCACTGGACTGACTGCACTGCATCCCCAGTGGTGCCAGTGCACTCACTGGACTCACTGGACACATCCCCAGTGGTGCCAGTGCACTCTCTGGACTCACTGCAGGGCATCCCCAGTGGTGCCAGTGCACTCTCTGGACTCACTGCACTGCATCCCCAGTGGTGCCAGTGTACTCACTGGACTGACTGCACTGCATCCCCAGTGGTGCCAGTGCGCTCTCCGGAGTCACAGCACTGCATCCCCAGTGGTTCCAGTGCATTCACTGGACTCACTGTACTGCATCTCCAGTGGTGCCAGTGCACTCTCTGGACTCACTGCACTGCATCACCAGTGGTGCCAGTGCACTCACTGGATTCACTGTACTGCATCCACAGTGGTGCTAGTGCACTCTCTGGACTCACTGTACTGCATCCCCAGTGGTGCCAGTTCACTCTCTGGACTCACTGAAGTGCATTCTCAGTGGTGCCAGTGCACTCTCTGCACTCACTGCACTGCATCCACAGTGGTGCCAGTGCACTCTCTGGACTCACTGCACTGCATCCCCAGTGGTGCCAGTGCACTCTCTGGACTCACTGCAGGGCATCCCCAGTGGTGCCAGTGCACTCTCTGGACTCACTGCACTGCATCCCCAGTGGTGCCAGTGCTATCCCTGGACTCACTGTAGTGCATCCCCAGTGGTGCCAGTGCACTCTCTGGACTCACTGCAGGGCATCCCCAGTGGTGCCAGTGCACTCTCTGGACTCACTGCACTGCATCCCCAGTGGTGCCAGTGCACTCTCTGGACTCACTGCAGTGCATCCCCAGTAGTGCCAGTGCACTCTCTGCACTCACTTCACTGCATCACCAGTGGTGCCAGTGCACTCTCTGGACTCACTGCAGTGCATCCCCAGTGGTGCCAGTGCACTCTCTGGACTCACTGCAGTGCATCCCCAGTGCTGCCTGTGCACTCTCTGGACTCACTGCACTGCATCCCAGTGGTGCCACTGCACTATCTGGACTCACTGCACTGCATCCCCAGTGGTGCCAGTGCTCTCTCTGCACTCACTGCACTGCATACCCAGTGGTGCCAGTGCACTCACTGGACTCACTGCAGTGCATTCCCTCTGGTGCCAGTGCACTCTCTGGACTCACTGCAGTGCATCCCCAGTGGTGCCAGTGCACTCTCTGGACTCACTGCACTGCATCCCCAGTGGTGCCAGTGCACTCTCTGGACTCACTGCAGTGCATCACCAGTGGTGCCAGTGCACTCTCTGGACTCACTGAAGTGCATCCCCCGTGGTGCCAGTGCACTTTCTGGACTCACTGCACTGCATTCCCAGAAGTGCCAGTGCACACTCTGGAGTCACTGCACTGCATCCCCAGTGGTGCCAGTGCACTCTCTGGACTCACTGCAGTGCATCCCCAGTGTTGCCAGTGCACTCTCTGGACTCACTGCAGTGCAATCCCTCTGTTGCCAGTGCACTCTCTGGACTCACTGCACTGCATCCCCAGTGGTGCCACAGCACTCTCTGGACTCACTGCACTGCATCCCCAGTGGTGCCAGTGCACTCTCTGGACTCACTGCAGTGCATCCCCAGTGGTGCCAGTGCACTCTCTGGACTCACTGTACTGCATCCCCAGTGGAGCCCGTGCACTCTCTGGACTCACTGAAGTGCAACCCCAGTGGTGCCAGTGCACTCTCTGGACTCACTGCACTGCATCCCCAGTGGTGCTAGTGCACTCTGTGGACTCACTGCAGTGCATCCCCAGTGGTGCCAGTGCACTCTCTGGACTCACTGAAGGGCATTCTCAGTGGTGCCAGTGCACTCTCTGGACTCACTGCAGTGCATCTCCAGTGGTGCCAGTACACTCACTGGACTGACTGCACTGCATCCCCAGTGGTGCCAGTGCACTCTCTGGACTCACTGCACTGCATTCCCATTGGTGCCAGTGCATTCTCTGGACTCACCGCACTGCACCCTGAGTGGTGCCAGTGCACTCTCTGGACTCACTGCACCGCATCCCCAGTGGTGCCAGTGCACTCTCTGGAGTAACTGCAATGCATCACCAGTGGTGCCAGTGCACTCTCTGGACTCACTGCACTGCATCCCCAGTGGTGCCAGTGCACTCTCTGGACTCACTGCACTGCATCCCCAGTGGTTCCAGAGCACTCTCTGGACTCACTGCAGTGCATCCCCAGTGGTGCCAGTGCACTCTCTGGACTCACTGTACTGCATCCCCAGTGGTGCCAGTGCACTCTCTGGACTCACTGCACTGCATCCCCAGTGGTGCCAGTGCACTCTCTGGAGTCACTGCGCTGCATCTCCAGTGGTGGCAGTGCACTCTCTGGACTCACTGCAGTGCATCCCCAGTGTTGCCTGTGCACTCTCTGGAGTAAATGCAGTGCATCCCCAGTGGTGCCAAAGCACTCTCTGGACTCCCGGCACCGCATCCATAGTGGTGCCAGGGCACTCTCTGGGCTCACTGCAGTGCATCCCCAGTGGTGCCAGTGCACTCTCTGGAGTCACTGCAGTGCATCCCCAGTGGTGCCAGTGCACTCTCTGGACTCACTGCACTGCATCCCCAGTGGTGCCAGTGCACTCTCTGGACTCACTGCAGTGCATCCCCAGTAGTGCCAGTGCACTCTCTGCACTCACTTCACTGCATCACCAGTGGTGCCAGTGCACTCTCTGGACTCACTGCAGTGCATCCCCAGTGGTGCCAGTGCACTCTCTGGACTCACTGCAGTGCATCCCCAGTGCTGCCTGTGCACTCTCTGGACTCACTGCACTGCATCCCAGTGGTGCCACTGCACTATCTGGACTCACTGCACTGCATCCCCAGTGGTGCCAGTGCTCTCTCTGCACTCACTGCACTGCATACCCAGTGGTGCCAGTGCACTCACTGGACTCACTGCAGTGCATTCCCTCTGGTGCCAGTGCACTCTCTGGACTCACTGCAGTGCATCCCCAGTGGTGCCAGTGCACTCTCTGGACTCACTGCACTGCATCCCCAGTGGTGCCAGTGCACTCTCTGGACTCACTGCAGTGCATCACCAGTGGTGCCAGTGCACTCTCTGGACTCACTGAAGTGCATCCCCCGTGGTGCCAGTGCACTTTCTGGACTCACTGCACTGCATTCCCAGAAGTGCCAGTGCACACTCTGGAGTCACTGCACTGCATCCCCAGTGGTGCCAGTGCACTCTCTGGACTCACTGCAGTGCATCCCCAGTGTTGCCAGTGCACTCTCTGGACTCACTGCAGTGCAATCCCTCTGTTGCCAGTGCACTCTCTGGACTCACTGCACTGCATCCCCAGTGGTGCCAGAGCACTCTCTGGACTCACTGCACTGCATCCCCAGTGGTGCCAGTGCACTCTCTGGACTCACTGCAGTGCATCCCCAGTGGTGCCAGTGCACTCTCTGGACTCACTGTACTGCATCCCCAGTGGAGCCCGTGCACTCTCTGGACTCACTGAAGTGCATCCCCAGTGGTGCTAGTGCACTCTGTGGACTCACTGCAGTGCATCCCCAGTGGTGCCAGTGCACTCTCTGTACTCACTGAAGGGCATTCTCAGTGGTGCCAGTGCACTCTCTGGACTCACTGCAGTGCATCTCCAGTGGTGCCAGTACACTCACTGGACTGACTGCACTGCATCCCCAGTGGTGCCAGTGCACTCTCTGGACTCACTGCACTGCATTCCCATTGGTGCCAGTGCATTCTCTGGACTCACCGCACTGCACCCTCAGTGGTGCCAGTGCACTCTCTGGACTCACTGCACCGCATCCCCAGTGGTGCCAGTGCACTCTCTGGAGTAACTGCAATGCATCACCAGTGGTGCCAGTGCACTCTCTGGACTCACTGCACTGCATCCCCAGTGGTGCCAGTGCACTCTCTGGACTCACTGCACTGCATCCCCAGTGGTTCCAGAGCACTCTCTGGACTCACTGCAGTGCATCCCCAGTGGTGCCAGTGCACTCTCTGGACTCACTGTACTGCATCCCCAGTGGTGCCAGTGCACTCTCTGGACTCACTGCACTGCATCCCCAGTGGTGCCAGTGCACTCTCTGGAGTCACTGCGCTGCATCTCCAGTGGTGGCAGTGCACTCTCTGGACTCACTGCAGTGCATCCCCAGTGTTGCCTGTGCACTCTCTGGAGTAAATGCAGTGCATCCCCAGTGGTGCCAAAGCACTCTCTGGACTCCCGGCACCGCATCCCCAGTGGTGCCAGGGCACTCTCTGGGCTCACTGCAGTGCATCCCCAGTGGTGCCAGTGCACTCTCTGGAGTCACTGCAGTGCATCCCCAGTGGTGCCAATGCACTCTCTGGACCTCCGGCACCGCATCCCCAGTGGTGCCAGTGCACTCTCTGGACTCACGGCACTGCATCCCCATTGGTGCCAGTGCACTCTCTCGAGTCACTGCACTACATCCCCAGTGGTGCCAGTACACTCTCTCGAGTCACTGCACTACATCCCCAGTGGTGCCAGTGCACTCACTGGACTCACTGTACTGCATCATCAGTGGTGCCAGTGCACTCTCTGGACTCACTGCACTGCATCCCCAGTGGTGCCAGTGCACTCTCTGGACTCACTGCACTGCATCCCCAGTGGTGCCAGTGCACTCACTGGACTCACTGCAGTGCATCCCCAGTGGTGCCAGTGCACTCTCTGGACTCATTGCACTGCATCCCCAGTGGTTCCAGTGAATTCACTGGACTCACTGTACTGCATCTCCAGTGGTGCCAGTGCACTCTCTGGACTCACTGCACTGCATCACCAGTGGTGCCGGTGCACTCACTGGATTCACTGCACTGCATCCCCAGTGGTGCTAGTGCACTCTCTGGACTCACTGCAGTGCATCCCCAGTGGTGCCAGTGCACTCTCTGGACTCACTGCACTGCATCCCCAGTGGTGCCAGTGCACTCTCTGGACTCACTGCAGTGCATCCCCAGTGGTGCCAGTGCACTCACTGGACTCACTGCACTGCATCCCCAGTGATGCCAGTGCACTCTCTCGACTCACTGCAGGACATCCCCAGTGGTGCCAGTGCACTCTCTGGACTCACTGCACTGCATCCCCAGTGGTGCCAGCGCTATCCCTGGACTCACTGTAGTGCATCCCCAGTGGTGCCAGTGCACTCTCTGGACTCACTGCAGGGCATCCCCAGTGGTGCCAGTGCACTCACTGGACTCACTGCAGTGCATTCCCTCTGGTGCCAGTGCACTCTCTGGACTCACTGCAGTGCATCCCCAGTGGTGCCAGTGCACTCTCTGGACTCACAGAAGTGCATTCTCAGTGGTGCCAGTGCACTCTCTGGACTCACTGTACTGCATCCCCAGTGGTGCCAGTGCACTCTCTGGACTCACTGCAGGGCATCCCCAGTGGTGCCAGTGCACTCTCTTAGTCACTGCACTGCATCCCCAGTGGTGCCAGTGCTATCCCTGGACTCACTGTAGTGCATCCCCAGTGGTGCCATTGCACTGGACTCACTGCAGGGCATCCCCAGTGGTGCCAGTGCACTCACTGGACTCACTGCAGTGCATTCCCTCTGGTGCCAGTGCACTCTCTGGACTCACTGCACTGCATCCCCAGTGGTGCCAGTGCACTCTCTGGACTCACTGCTGTGCATCACCTGTGGTGCCAGTGCACTCTCTGGACTCACTGAAGTGCATCCCCAGTGGTGCCAGTGCAATCTCTGGACTCACTGCACTGCATCCCCAGTGGTGCCAGTGCACACTCTGGACTCACTGCAGTGCATCCCCAGTGGTGCCAGTGCACTCTCTGGACTCACTGCACTGCATCCCCAGTGGTGCCAGTGCACTCTCTGGACTCACTGCACTGCATACCCAGTGGTGCCAGTGCACTCTCTGGACTCAGTGCACTGCATCCCCAGTGGTGCCAGTGCACTCTCTGGACTCACTGCACTGCATCCCCAGTGGTGCCATTGCACTCTCTGCACTCACTGCACTGCAGCCCCAGTGGTGCCAGTGCACTCTCTGGACTCACTGCACTACATCCCCAGTATTGCCAGTGCACTCTGTGGACTAACTGCACTGCATCCCCAGTGCTGCCTGTGCACTCACTGGACTCACTGCAGTGCATTCCCTCTGGTGCCAGTGCACTCTCTGGACTCACTGCACTGCATCCCCAGTGCTGCCTGTGCACTCACTGGACTCACTGCAGTGCATTCCCTCTGGTGCCAGTGCACTCTCTGGACTCACTGCAGTGCATCACCAGTGGTGCCAGTGCACTCTCTGGACTCACTGAATTGCATCCCCCGTGGTGCCAGTGCAAACTCTGGACTCACTGCACTGCATTCCCAGTGGTGCCAGTGGACACTCTGGACTCACTGCACTGCATCCCCAGTGGTGCCAGTGCACTCTCTGGACTCACTGCACTGCATTCCCAGTGGTGCCAGTGCACACTCTGGACTCACTGCACTGCATCCCCGGTGGTGCCAGAGCACTCTCTGGACTCACTGCACTGCATCCCCAGTGGTGCCAATGCACTCTCTGGACTCACTGCACTGCAGCCCCATTGGTGCCAGTGCACTCTCTGCACTCACTGCACTGCATCCCCAGTGGTGCCAGTGCACTCACTAGACTCACTGCAGTGCATTCCCTCTGGTGCCAGTGCACTCTCTGGACTCACTGCACTGCATCCCCAGTGGTGCCAGTGCAATCTCTGGACTCAGTGCAATGCATCCCCAGTGGTGCCAGTGCACTCTCTGGACTCACTGCAGTGCATCCCCAGTGGTGCCTGTGCACTCTCTGGACTAACTGAAGTGCATCCCCCGTGGTGCCAGTGCAATCTCTGAACTCACTGCACTGCATTCGCAGTGGTGCCAGTGCACACTCTGGACTCACTGCACTGCATCCCCAGTGGTGCCAGTGCACTCTCTTGACTCACTGCAGTGCATCCCCAGTGTTGCCAGTGCACTCTCTGGACTCACTGCACTGCATCCCCAGTGGTGCCAGTGCACTCTCTGGACTCACTGCACTGCATCCCCAGTGGTGCCAGAGCACTCTCTGGACTCACTGCACTGCATCCCCAGTGGTGCCAGTGCACTCACTGGACTCACTGCACTGCATCCCCAGTGGTGCCAGTGCACTCTCTGGACTCACTGCACTTGCATCCCCAGTGGTGCTAGTGCACTCTGTGGACTCACTGCAGTGCATCCCCAGTGGTGCCAGTGCACTCTCTGGACTCACTGCACTGCATCCCCAGTGGTGCCAGTGCACTCTCTGGACTCACTGCACTGCATCCCCAGTGGTGCCAGTACACTCACTGGACTGACTGCACTGCATCCCCAGTGGTGCCAGTGCATTCTCTGGACTCACTGCACCGCATCCCCAGTGTTGCCAGTGCACTCTCTGGAGTAACTGCACTGCATCCCCAGTGGTGCCAGTGCACTCTCTGGACTCACTGCACTGCATCCCCAGTGGTGCCAGAGCACTCTCTGGACTCACTGCAGTGCATCCCCAGTGGTGCCAGTGCACTCTCTGGACTCACTGCACTGCATCCCCAGTGGTTCCAGTGCACTCTCTGGAGTAACTGCAGTGCATCCCCAGTGGTGCCAAAGTACTCTCTGGACTCCCGGCACCGCATCCCCAGTGGTGCCAGTGCACTCTCTGGACTCACTGTACTGCATCCCCAGTGGTGCCAGTGCACTCTGTGGACTCACTGCACTGCATCCCCAGTGGTGCCAGTGCACTCTCTGGACTCACTGTACTGCATCCCCACTGGTGCCAGTGCACTCTCTGGACTCGGTGCACTGCATCCCAAGTGGTGCCAGTGCACTCTCTGGACTCACTGCACTGCATCCCCAGTGGTGCCAGTGCACTCTCTGGACTCACTGCAGTGCATCCCCAGTGGTGCCAGTGCACTCTCTGGACTCACTGCAGTGCATCCCCAGTGTTGCCTGTGCACTCTCTGGAGTCACTGTACTGCATCCCCAGTGGTGCCAGTGCACTCACTGGACTCACTGTACTGCATCACAGGTGGTGCCAGTGCACTCTCTGGACTCAGTGCACTGCATCCCAAGTGGTGCCAGTGCAATCTCTGGACTCACTGCACTGCATCCCCATTGGTGCCAGTGCATTCTCTGGACTCACCGCACTGCACCCTGAGTGGTGCCAGTGCACTCTCTGGACTCACTGCACCGCATCCCCAGTGGTGCCATTGCACTCTCTGGAATCACTGCGTGTCATCTCCAGTGGTGGCAGTGCACTCTCTGGACTCACTGCACTGCATCCCCAGTGGTGCCTGTGCACTCTCTGGAGTAACTGCAGTGCATCCCCAGTGGTGCCAAAGCACTCTCTGGACTCCCGGCACCGCATCCCAGTGGTGCCAGTGCACTCTCTGGGCTCACTGCAGTGCATCCCCATTGGTGCCAGTGCACTCTCTGGAGTCACTGCAGTGCATCCCCAGTGGTGCCAATGCACTCTCTGGACCTCCGGCACCGCATCCCCTGTGGTGCCAGTGCACTCTCTGGACTCGCGGCACTGCATCCCCAGTGGTGCCAGTGCACTCTCTCGAGTCACTGCACTACATCCCCAGTGGTGCCAGTGCACTCACTGGACTCACTGTACTGCATCCCCAGTGGTGCCAGTGCACTCTGTGGACTCACTGCACTGCATCCCCAGTGGTGCCAGTACACTCACTGGACTCACTGTACTGCATCACCAGTGGTGCCAGTGCACTCTCTGGACTCAGTGCACTGCATCCCCAGTGGTTCCAGTGCATTCACTGGACTCACTGTACTGCATCTCCAGTGGTGCCAGAGCACTCTCTGGACTCACTGCACTGCATCACCAGTGGTGCCAGTGCACTCACTGGATTCACTGCACTGCATCCCCAGTGGTGCTAGTGCACTCTCTGGACTCACTGCAGTGCATCCCCAGTGGTGCCAGTGCACTCTCTGGACTCACTGAAGTGCATCCTCAGTGGTGCCAGTGCACTCTCTGGACTCACTTCACTGCATCCCCAGTGGTGCCAGTGCACTCTCTGGACTCACTGCTCTGCATTCCCAGTGGTGACAGTGAAGTCTTTGGACTCACTGCACTGCATCCCCAGTGGTGCCAGTGCACTCTCTGGACTCACTGCACTGCATCCCCATTGGTGCCATTACATTCTCTGGACTCACCGCACTGCACCCTGAGTGGTGCCAGTGCACTCTCTGGACTCACTGCACCGCATCCCCAGTGGTGCCAGTGCACTCTCTGGACTGACTGGACACATCCCCAGTGGTGCCAGTGCACTCTCTGGACTCACTGCACTGCATCCCCAGTGGAGCCAGTGCACTCTCTGGACTCACTGCACTGCATCCCCAGTGGTGCCAGTGCACTCTCTGGACTCACTGAAGTGCATCCCCAGTGGTGCCAGTGCACTCTCTGGACTCACTGCAGTGCATCCCCAGTGGTGCCAGTGCACTCTCTGGACTCACTGCACTGCATCCCCAGTGGGGCCAGTGCACTCTCTGGACTCACTGCAGGGCATCCCCAATGGTGCCAGTGCACTCTCTGGACTCACTGCAGTGCATCCCCAGTGGTGCCAGTGCTATCCCTGGACTCAGTGTAGTGCATCCCCAGTGGTGCCAGTGCACTCTCTGGACTCACTGTAGGGCATCCCCAGTGGTGCCAGTGCACTGTCTGGACTCACTGCACTGCATCCCCAGTGGTGCCAGTGCACTCTCTGGACTCACTGCAGGGCATCCCCAGTGGTGCCAGTGCACTCTCTGGACTCACTGCACTGCATCCCCAGTGGTGCCAGTGCTATCCCTGGACTCAGTGTAGTGCATCCCCAGTGGTGCCAGTGCACTCTCTGGACTCACTGCACCGCATCCCCAGTGGTGCCAGTGCACTCTCTGGACTCACTGCACTGCATCCCCAGTGGTGCCAGTGCACTCTCTGGACTCACTGTACTGCATCCCCAGTGGTGCCAGTGCACTCTCTGGACTCACCGCACTGCACCCTGAGTGGTGCCAGTGCACTCTCTGGACTCACTGCGCCGCATCCCCAGTGGTGCCAGTGCACTCTCTGGACTCACCGCACTGCATTCCCAGTGGTGACAGTGAAGTCTTTGGACTCACTGCACTCCATCCCCACTGGTGCCTTTGCACTCCCTGGACTCACTGCACCGCTCCAGCCGCGGTACCCTCCAGCCGTGGCAGCCGCTCCACTCGGTAGCGGCTGGAGCGGCTGCCGCGGCTGGAGCGGCTGGAGCGGCTGCTGCGGCTGGAGCGGCTGCCGCGGTTGGAGCGGCTGCCGCGGCTGGAGCGGCTGGAGCGGCTGCCGCGGCTGGAGCGGCTGGCGCGGCTGGAGGGGCTACCGCGGCTGGAGCGGTTAACGCGGCTGGAGCGGATGCCGAGTCTGGAGCGGATGCCGCGGCTGGTGTGGCTGGAGAGGCTGCCGCGGCTGGAGCAGTGCAGTGAGTCCAGAGAGTGCACTGGCACCTTGGGGATTAAGTGCAGTGAGTCCAGAGAGTGCACTGGCACCACTGGTGATGCAGTGCAGTGAGTCCAGAGAGTGCACTGGCACCACTGGGGATGCAGTGCCGTGAGTCCAGAGAGTGCCCCGGCCACACTGGGAATGCACTACAGTGACTGCAGAGAGTGTACTGACAACACTGCGGATGCAGTGCCGCGAGTCCAGAGAGTGCACTGGCACCACTGGGGATGTGGTGCCAGGAGTCCAGAGAGTGCTTTGGCACCACTGTGGATGCACTGCAGTGACTCCAGAGAGTGCACTGGCACCATTGGGGATGCACTGCAGTTAGTCCAGAGAGTGCACTGGCCCCACTGGCGATGCGGTGCACTGAGTCCAGAGAGTGCACTGGCACCACTGGGGATGCGGTGCCTGGAGTGCATAGAGTAATTTCGCACCACTGGGGATGCACTGCAGTTACTCCAGAGAGTGCACTGGCACCACAGGGGATGCAGTGCAGTGAGTCCAGACAGTGCACAGGCAGCACTGGGGATGCAGCGCAGTGAGTCCAGAGAGTGCACTGACACCAGTGGGAATGCGGTGCAGTGAGTCCAGAGAGTGCATTGGCACCACTGGGGATGCACTGCAGTGAGTCCAGAGTGCACTAGCACCACTGGGGATGCCCTGCAGTGAGTCCAGAGAGTGCACTAGCACCACTGGGGATGCAGTGCAGTGAGTCCAGAGAGTGCACTAGCACCACTGGTGATGCAGTGCAGTGAGTCCAGAGAGTGCCGCTCCAGCCTCGGCATCCGCTCCAGCCCAGTCAACCGCTGCATCCGCGGTAGCCCCTCCAGCCGCGGCAGACGCTCCAGCCGCGGCAGCCGCTCCAGCCGCTCCAGCCGCGGCAGCCGCTCCAGCCCCTCCAGGCGCGCCAGCCGCTCCAGCCGCGGCAGCCGCTCCATCCGCGGCAGCCGCTCCAGCCGCTCCAGCCGCGGCAGCCGCTCCAGCCGCGGCAGCCGCTCCAGCCGCGGCAGCCGCTCCAGCCGCTACCGAGTGGAGCGGCTGCCACCGCCGGAGGGATACCGCGGCTGGAGCGGCTGCCGCGGCTGGAGCAGTGCAGTGAGTCCAGGGAGTGCACTGGCACCACTGGGGATGCAGCGCAGTGACTTCAGAGAGTGCACTGACACCACTGGGGATGCGGTGCAGTGAGTCCAGAGAGTGCACTGGCACCACTCAGGGTGCAGTGCGGTGAGTCCAGAGAGTGCACTGGCACCACTGGGGATGCAGTACAGTGAGTCCAGAGAGTGCACTGGCACCACTGGGATGCAGTGCAGTGAGTCCAGAGAGTGCACTGGCACCACTGAGGATGCACTGCAGTGAGTCCAGAGAGTGCACTGGCACCACTGGTGATGCAGTGCAGTGAGTCCAGAGAGTGCACTGGAACCACTGGGGATGCACTGCAGTGAGTCCAGAGAGTGCACTAGCACCACTGGGGATGCAGTGCAGTGAGTCCAGAGAGTGCACTGGCACCACTGGGGATGCACTGCAGTGAGTCCAGAGAGTGCACTGGCACCACTGGGGATGCACTGCAGTGAGTCCAGAGAGTGCACTGGCACCACTGGTGATGCAGTGCAGTGAGTCCAGAGAGTGCCGCTCCAGCCTCGGCATCCGCTCCAGCCGCGTCAACCGCTCCAGCCGCGGTCGCCCCTCCAGCCGCGGCAGACGCTCTAGACGCTCCAACCGCGTCAGCCTCTCCAGCCGCGTTAGCCCCACCAGCCGCGGCAGCCGCTCCAGCCGCGGCAGCCGCTCCAGCCGCTCCAGCCGCTCCAGCCGCGGCAGCCGCTCCAAACGCGGCAGGCGCTCTAGCCGTGGCAGCCGCTCCAGCCGCTCCAGCCGCGGCAGCCGCTCCAGCCGCTACCGAGTGGAGCTGCTGCCACGGCAAGAGTGGTTGCCGCGGTTGGAGCGCCTGCCGCGTTTGGAGCGGCTACCGCGTCTGCCGCGGCTGGAGCGGCTGTAGCGGCTGCCGCGGTCGGAGAGTCTGCCGCGTATGCCGCGGACGGAGAGCTGCCGCGGCTGGAGCGGCTGCCGCGGCTGCCGCGGCTGCCGAGGCTGGAGGGCTACCGCGGCTGGAGCGACTGCCGCGGCTGGAGCAGTGCAGTGAGTCCAGAGAGTGCACTGGCAACACTGGGGATGCAGTGCAGTGAGTCCAGAGAGTGCACTGGCAACACTGGGGATGCACTGCAGTGAGTCCAGAGAGTGCACTGGCAACACTGGGGATGCAGTACAGTGAGTCCAGAGAGTGCACTGGCACCACTGGGGATGCAGTTCAGTGAGTCCAGAGAGTGCACTGGCACCACTGGGGATGCAGTGCAGTGAGTCCAGTGAGTGCTCTGGCACCACTGGGGATGCAGTGCAGTGAGTCCAGAGAGTGCACTGGCACCACTGGGGATGCAGTGCAGTGAGTGCAGAGAGTGCACTGGCACTACTGGTGATGCAGTTTAGTGAGTCCAGAGAGTGCACTGGCACCACTGGGGATGCAGTGCAGTGAGTCCAGTGAGTGAACTGGAACCACAGAGGATGCCCTGCAGTGAGTCCAGAGAGTGCAATGTCACCACTGGGGATGTAGTACAGTGAGTCCACAGAGTGCACTGGCACCACTGGGGATGCAGTGCAGTGAATCCAGTGAGTGCACTGGCACCACTGGGGATGCAGTGCAGTGAGTCCAGAGAGTGCACTGGCACCACTCGGGATGCACTGCATTTACTCCAGAGACTGCACTGGCACCACTGGGGATGCAGTGCAGTGAGTGCAGAGAGTGCACTGGCACCACTGGGGATGCAGTGCAGTGAGTCCACAGAGTGCACTGGAACCACTGGGGATGCACTGCAGTGAGTCCACAGAGTGCACTGGCACCACTAGGGATGCAGTGCAGTGAATCCAGTGAGTGCACTGGCACCACTGGGGATGCAGTTCAGTGAGTCAGAGAGTGCACTGGCACCACTGGAGATGAAGTCCAGTGAGTCTAGTGAATGCACTGGCAGCATTGGGGATGCAGTGCAGTGAGTCCAGAGAGTGCACTGGCACCACTGGTGATGCAGTATATTGAGTCCAGAGAGTGCACTGGCACCACAGGGATGCACTGCAGTTAGTCCAGAGAGTGCACTGGCACCACTGGGGATGCAATACAGTGAGTACAGAATTGCACTGGCACCACTGGGGATGCAGTGCAGTGAGTCCAGAGAGTGCACTGGCACCACTGGGGATGCAGTGCAGTGAGTCCAGAGAGTGCACTGGCGCCACTGGGGATGCACTTCAGTGAGTCCAGAGAGTGCACTGGCACCACTGGGGATGCACTGCAGTGAGTCCAGAGAGTGCACTGTCACCACTGGTGATGCAGTACAGTGAGTCCAGAGAGTGCACTGGCACCACTGGGGATGCAGTGCAGTGAGTCCAGAGAGTGCACTAGCACCACCAGGGATGCAGTGTAGTGAATCCTGTTAGTACACTGGCACCACTGGGGATGCAGGGCAGTGAGTCGAGAGAGCTCAATGGCACCACTGGGGATGCACTGCAGTGAGTCCAGAGAGTGCACTGGCACTACTGGGGATGCAGTACAGTGAGTCCAGAGAGTGCACTGGCACCACTGGGGATGCAGTGCAGTGAGTCCAGAGAGTGCACTGGCACCACGGGGGATGCACTGCAGTGAGTCCAGAGATTGCACTGGCACCACTGGGGATGCAGTACAGTGAGTCCACAGAGTGCACTGGCACCACTGGGGATGCAGTACAGTGAGTCCAGAGTGCACTGGCACCACTGGGGATGCAGTGCAGTGAGTCCAGAGAGTGCACTGGCAACACTGGGGATGCAGTGCAGTGAGTCCAGAGACTTCACTGGCTCCACTGGGGATGCAGTGCAGTGAGTCCAGAGAGTGCTCTGGCACCCATGGGGATGCCCTGCAGTGAGTCCAGAGAGGGCACTGGCACCACTGGGGATGCAGTGCAGTGAGTCCAGAGTGCACTGGCACCAATGGGGATGTGTCCAGTGAGTCCAGTGAGTGCACTGGCACCACTGGGGATGCAGTACAGTGAGTCCAGAGAGTGCACTGGCACGACTGGGGATGCACTGCAGTGAGTCCAGAGTGCACTGGCACCACTGGGGATGCAGTGCAGTGAGTCCAGAGAGTGCACTGGAACCACTGGGGATACAGTGCAGTGAGTCCAGAGAGTGCACTGGCACCACTGGGGATGCAGTGCAGTGAGTCCAGAGAGTGCACTGGCACCACTGGGGATGCAGTGCAGTGAGTCCAGAGAGTGCACTGGCACAACCTGTGATGCAGTACAGTGTGTCCAGTGAGTGCACTGGCACAACTGGGGATGCAGTGCTGTGACTCCGGAGATCGCACTGGCACCACTGGGATGCAGTGCAGTCAGTCCAGTGAGTACACTAGCACCACTGGGGATGCAGTGCAGTGAGTCCAGAGAGTGCACTGGCACCACTGGGGATGCACTGCAGTGAGTCCAGAGAGTGCACTGGCACCACTGCGGATGCAGTGCAGTGAGTCCAGTGAGTGCACTAGCACCACTGGGGGTGCAGTACAGTGAGTCCAGAGAGTGCACTGGCACCACTGGGGATGCCCTGCAGTGAGTCCAGACAGTGCACTGGCACCACTGGGGATGCCCTGCAGTGAGTCCAGAGAGTGCACTGGCACCACTGGGGATGCAAGTGCAGTGAGTCCAGAGTGCACTGGCACCACTGGGGATGCAGTGCAGTGAGTCCAGAGAGTGCACTGGCACCACTGGGGATGCAGTACAGTGAGTCCAATGAGTGCACTGGCACCACTGGGGATGCCCTGCAGTGAGTCAGAGAGTGCACTGGCACCACTGGGGATGCCCTGCAGTGAGTCCAGAGAGTGCACTGGCACCACTGGTGATGCAGTGCAGTGAGTCCAGAGAGTGCACTGGCAGCACTGGGTTTGCAGTGCAGTGAGTCCAGAGAGTGCACTGGCACCACAGGTGATGCACTCCAGTGAGTCCAGAGAGTGCACTGGCACCACTGGGGATGCCCTGCAGTGAGTCCATAGAGTGCACTGGCACCACTGGGGATGCAGTGCAGTGAGTCCAGAGAGTGCACTGGCACCACTGGGGATGCACTGCAGTGAGTCCAGAGAGTGCACTGGCACCACTGAGAATGCACTTCATAGAGTGCAGAGAGTGCACTGGCACCACTGGGGATGCACTGCAGTGACTCCAGAGAGTGCACTGGCAGCACTGGGGATGCAGTGCAGTGAGTCCAGAGAGTGCACTGGCACCACTGGGGATGCAGTACAGTGAGTCCAGAGAGTGCTTTGGCACCACTGGGGATGCAGTGCAGTGAGTCCAGAGAGTGCACTGGCACCACTGGGGATGCGGTGCAGTGAGTCCAGAGAGTGCTTTGGCACCACTGGGGATGCACTGCAGTTACTCCAGAGACTGCACTGGCACCACTGGGGATGAACTGCAGTGAGTACAGAGAGTGCAGTGGCACCACTGGGGATGCCCTGCAGTGAGTCCAGAGAGTGCACTGTCACCACTGGGGATGCAGTACAGTGAGTCCAGAGAGTGCACTGGCTCCACTGGGGATGCAGTGCTGTGACTCCAGAGAGCGCCCTGGCACCACTGGGGATGCAGTGCAGTGAGTGCAGAGAGTGCACTGGCACCACTGGGGATGCACTTCAGTGAGTTCAGAGAGTGCACTGGCACCACTGGGGATGGGTTTCAAGCCAACTGCATTAACCGCTCATGCTTCTTTCTTATGAGACGTTAGTAAACCAATTACTTAGCCTTGTCAAACTAAATCACAGGTAAAAATCCTGTACATCTCATGTGGCCAACCACTCCAACTAGGATTCCAAGAACCAGGAGGTTCGGTGAAAATAGGGCTAGTGGTATTAGAGGGGTGATTATTAGGGTAAGCCCTAAGCTGTCTTTAATGGAGAAGTATGGGTGGAATGGGATTTTGTCGCAGTCTGATACGATTCCTAGTGGGTTATTTGAGCCTGATTCGTGTAGGAAGGTTAGGTGGACTAGGGTGATTCCTGCAATTAGGAAGGGCAGTAGGAAGTGGATGGCGAAGAATCGGGTTAAGGTTGGATTGTCTACTGAGAATCCTCCTCAGGCTCATTCTACTAGAGTTTGCCCAATGTACGGGATGGCTGAGAATAGGTTGGTGATTACGGTGGCCCCTCAGAATGACATTTGTCCTCATGGTAGGACATACCCTACGAAGGCAGTTGCTATTAGGGTGAGTAGGAGGATTACTCCTGTGTTTCAGGTTTCTTTTTATAGGTAGGAGCCGTAGTAGAGGCCTCGTCCGATGTGTAAGTAGATGCAGATAAAGAAGAGCGAAGCACCGTTGGCGTGGAGGTTGCGGATGAGCCATCCGTACTGGACGTCTCGGCATGTGTGAGCTACTGAGGAGAAGGCGAGTGAAGTGTCTGCGGTGTAGTGTATGGCTAGTAGCAGGCCTGTTAGGATTTGTGTGGCTAAGCAGATGGCTAGAAGGGAGCCGAAGTTTCATCAGGCAGAGATGTTGGAGGGGGCGGGTAGGTCGATTAGGGAGTTGTTGATTATTTTTAGTAGGGGATGGGATTTGCGGATGTTAGGGGCCATTAGTGAGTCTGTGTGTTATTAGGATTATTACCAGGATGGAGAGGGCGAAGGATCCTAGGTAGGCCTTAATTAGCCCTGTGTGTATTGAGGTTGCGGCTTTGCTTGCGGCTACTTGTAGTTCAGCAAGGCCCTCTGGCCCTATTTTTTTGAGTCAGGAGAGGTCGATCAAGTGTAGGGCAATGTTTTGTCCCTTTTCTAGTAGGTTTTTGGAGAAGAATCGGTGTACTAGGGGGTTGAAGTACCCTAATGCAGAGGAGAAGTTTATGAGGGGGGTTGGTTTGGGGTGAGTGAGGGTGTGTGTTATGTTCGATAGTTCTAGGGCTAGGATGATTCCTAGGATTGTTATGAGGATGGCAGCGGTTTTGGTGATAAGGGGTATGGTTATTGGGGGGGTTTTGGTTGGTGTGATGAAAGAGGTAATGATTATTCCTGCTGTAATGCTGCCTAGGGCGAGTCGGGTTAGGGGGGGCGGTGATTAGTGGGTTGTTTTCGTTTATTGATACTATTGGGGGGATTCGGGTTTGTCCAGCTTGGACTAGGATGGTTATGCGGATGCTGTAGGTTGCGGTGAATGCTGTGGCTATAAGGGCTCAAGTATTTAGGTATGATGTGTTTAAGCTTTCGATGATGAGGTCTTTTGAGTAGAATCCGGCTAGGAATGGGGTTCCTATCAGCGCCAGGTTTCCGATGGTTAGGCAGGAAGTAGTGACTGGGAGTATTTTCTGTAGGCCTCCTATCTTTCGGATATCTTGTTCTCCGTTTAGGTTGTGGATGATAGACCCTGAGCATAGGAATAGTATGGCTTTAAAGAAGGCATGGGTTGAGATGTGTAGGAAGGCTAGTTGTGGGAGGTTTAGTCCGATAGTGACTATTATTAGTCCTAGTTGGCTGGATGCTGAGAAAGCAATGATTTTTTTGATGTCATTTTGGGTTAGGGCGCATGTGGCAGCGAATAGGGTTGATAGAGCACCTAGGCATAGGCAGGCAGTTAGGGCTGTCTGGTTGGTGGCTAGCAGGGGGTGCATGCGGATGAGCAGGAAGATTCCGGCTACTACTATGGTACTGGAGTGCAGTAGGGCTGATACTGGGGTGGGGCCTTCTATTGCTGCGGGCAGTCATGGGTGCAGTCCAAATTGGGCGGATTTTCCTGCGGCTGCGAGGATTAATCCTATGAGGGGGAGGATTGGGGTTTGGTGGGGGTGTACGGCTTGTTGGATCTCTCAGGTGTTGAATGTTGAAGCTAGTCATGCTATGCTCAGGATCAGTCCGATGTCTCCGATTCGGTTGTAGATTACGGCTTGTAGGGCGGCGGTGTTGGCATCTGCTCGGCCTTGTCATCAGCTGATGAGAAGGAAGGACATGATTCCTACTCCTTCCCAGCCTACGAATAGGAGGAATATGTTGTTTGCGGTTGTTAGGAGGAGTATGGCGACTAGGAATGTCAGTAGGTAGGTGAAAAATTTTGTTACGTATGGCTCTGAGGCCATGTATCATATGGCGAATTGTAGGATTGATCATGTTACAAATAGGGCGATTGGAAGAAATGTTATTGAGTATTGGTCTATTTTTAGGCTCAGGGGGATTTTAAAGTTTATAATGAATTTTCACTCCCAGTGGCAGGTGACAGATTCTACTCCCGAGTAGATGAATGCGGTTGTAGGGGCTAGGCTAATTAGGAATGCGGTTTTAACAGCGCGGGTGGTGGCTTGTGGGGTGTTTTTAAAGTTTTTAAATAGAAATGGCAGGATGATTGGGGTTAGGAGGATTGTCAGCGTGAGTAGTGTGAGGGAGTTGATTAGTAGTGTGGGGTTCACTACTTTTACTTGGATTTGCACCAAGATGGGTGGTTCCTAAGACCAGTGGATTGCTGTTATCCTTTAAAAGTAAGGGGGCTGAGGTTTTAGGCTCAGATGTAAGAGTTAGCAGCTCTTGTTGGTTAAACCCTCCCCTCGGCAGGTAAGAAGGTTTGAACTTCTATTCTTAGAATCACAGTCTAATGTTTGGTTTAAACTATACTTGCATGAGGGGATTCCGGAGATCAGTTCGGGTTTGAGGATTAGGAGGAATATTGGGATAATGTGGAGTGTTATGAGCAGGTGTTCTCGCGTGGTTGAGTTTTGCATAGATGTGATGTGGGAGGGGATTGAGCCTCGTTGGGTCATTAGTAGTATGAATAAGGTGTAGGAGGCGGTTAGTAGGGTTGCGATTCCTGTTAGGATGATCGTGAAGGCAGATCAGTTGAATAAGGTGATTATAATGGTTAGCTCTGCTATGAGGTTTGTTGTTGGGGGTAAGGCTATGTTTGTTAGATTGGCCAGCAATCATCAGGTAGCTATGAGTGGTAGGAGAGGTTGTAGGCCTCGTGTGAGTAGTAGAATTCGGCTGTGCGTACGTTCATAGTTTGTGTTGGCTAGGCAGAATAGTATGGAGGAAGTTAGTCCATGGGAAATTATTAGGATCATTGCCCCTGAGAATGATCAGTGGGTTTGGATTATTCCTGCGGCGATAACTAGGCCTATGTGGCTAACGGATGAATAAGCGATTAGTGATTTTAGGTCTGTCTGTCGTAGGCAGATTGAGCTAGTCATTAGGGCGCCTCATAGGGCCAGGGTTAGGAAGGGGTAGTGCAGGAGGTTGGACAGTGGGCCCATAAATAGAGTGACTCGTATAATTCCGTATCCTCCTAGCTTTAGTAGTAGGGCGGCGAGGAGTATTGAGCCTGCGATGGGTGCTTCTACGTGGGCTTTTGGCAGTCAGAGGTGTAGGCCGTATAGTGGGGCTTTTACTATGAATGCTATGAGCAGTGCTAGACCTGATAGTATTCCTGTCCATGAGGTGGATAGGGTTGGGTGGGTTAGTTGTAGGGTTGGCAGGTGCAGGGTGCCAATTTTCACGTATAGGTGTATGATTGTGATTAGCAGGGGTAGAGAGCTTACTAGCGTGTAGAATAGCAGGTAGATGCCAGCGCTTAGGCGTTCTGGTTGGTTCCCCCATCGGGTGATTAAGATTAGGGTGGGAATGAGGGTTGCTTCAAATGAGATGTAAAATAGTGCTAGTTCTGTGGTGGAAAAGGCTAGTAGGATGAATGGCTGGACTGCGACTAAGGTTGAGATAAAGATTCGTTTGCGTTGTAGGGGTTCTTGTTGCAGGTGGTTTTGGCTTGCTATGATTATGAGTGGGAGTAGTCAGCAGGATAGTACTAGGAGGGGGGATGAGATTTGGTCAATTCCTGTTCAGTTGGATAAAAATTTGTAGGGGTAGTAGGTTGGGATTAATCACTGTAGGCTTAGGGCAGCGATTAGGAGGCTGTATAAGGTGGTGTTAGTCCATAGAAATTTTGGTGGAGACAGCAGGGCTGTTGGAAGAAGTATGATTGTGGGTAGGATGATTTTTAGCATTGCAGGAGGTTTAGGTTGTGTAGATGGTCGGAGCCATGTGTGCGGGTGGAGGCTACTAGGATGGCCAGGCCTGTGCCCGCCTCACACGCTGAGAAGGTTAGCATGAGAATTGGTACCATGGTGAATGAGGAGACTTGGTTTTCGATGGATCATATTGATAGGCCTACGAATATCGATAATATTATGCTTTCAAGGCATAGTAGGGCGGATACTAGGTGGGTTCGGTGGAAGGCTAGTCCTAGTCCGCTGAAAATGAAGGCTGAGTAGAAGCTTAAATGTAGGGGCGACATAAGAAAGTTACAGGGTTGGCTGTAATCTGCTGGGTCGAAACCAGCTATCTTTTTGGTTAGACTAACTTTCTGTTATTCTGCTCATTCTAGGCCCCCTTGAATTCACTCGTAGGCCAGTCCGAGTGTTAGGAGAAGGAGGATCACTACAGTTCAGGTGAGGGTCATTAGGGGGGATTGGAGTTGGACGGCTCATGGCAGGGGGAGTAGGAGGGCGATTTCTAGGTCGAATAGGACGAACAGGATGGCTACTGAGGAAGAATCGGACTGAGAATGGTAATCGAGCAGATCCAAGTGGGTCGAACCCACATTCGTACGGTGAGAGTTTCTCTGAGTCGGGGTTTATTTGGGCGAGTCAGAAGTTTAATGCGGTTAGGGCGGCGCTTAGGATTGATGATAGGGCGAATATGAACATGAGTGCGTTCATTGCTCTCCTCTGGGTTTATACCAGATTCTAGAGATTGGAAGTCAATTGTAATTAATATACTAGAAGAGCAAGATCCTCATCAGTAGATGGTTATGTAGAGGAATAGTCAGATGACGTCTACGAAGTGTCAGTATCAGGCTGCTGCCTCGAATCCGAAGTGGTGGTCTGATGTAAAGTGGAACTTGATCAGTCGGAAGAGGCAGACGGTCAGGAAGGAGGATCCGATGATTACGTGGAGTCCGTGGAATCCAGTGGCAACGAAGAAGGTAGATCCGTAGACGCTATCGGCGATTGAGAATGGGGCTTCGTGGTATTCTATTGCTTGTAGGGCTGTGAAGTAGAATCCCAGGAGGATCGTTAGGGTTAGGGCGTGGATGGCGTGTTTTCGGTTTCCTTCTGTGATGCTGTGATGGGCTCACGTTACGGTAACGCCTGAGGCTAGTAGGATGGCTGTGTTTAGTAGGGGGACTTCTATCGGGTTGAGTGGTTTAATTCCTGTTGGGGGTCATTGGCCTCCTAGTTCTGGGGTTGGGGCCAGGCTCGAGTGGAAGAACGCTCAGAAGAACCCTAAGAAGAAGAATGCTTCGGATGTGATGAAAAGGATTATGCCGTATCGTAGGCCTTTTTGGACTGTGGGAGTGTGATGGCCTTGGAAGGTGCTTTCTCGTACAATGTCTCGTCATCATTGGAGTATTACTAGGAGTATTGAGATGAGGCCTAGGGTTAGTAGTATGGATGAGTTGTAGTGGAATCACATGATTAATCCTGAGGTTGTGAGTAGGGCGGCGGCTGCCCCGAAGATTGGTCAAGGGCTTGGGTCAACTATGTGGTATGAGTGTGCTTGGTGTGCCATTAGATGTTTTCTTGTAAGTATAGGCTTAGAAGGAGCACGAAGACGTAGGCCTGGATTATGGCTACTGCTACTTCTAGGATGGTTAGGAGTAGTAGGATGATTATTGTTAGGATGGATACTGCAGGAAGGGTGGGTATTAATGCAATGGAGGCTGTAGAGATGAGTTGGATGAGTAAGTGTCCTGCTGTAAGGTTGGCTGTAAGGCGGACTCCGAGGGCTAGGGGGCGGATTAGTAGGCTGGTTGTTTCGATCAGGATTAGTGCGGGGATTAGGGGTGTAGGGGTACCTTCGGGTAATAGGTGGGCTAAAGAGGCTGATGGTTGGTTTCGTAGGCCTGTTAGTAGTGTGGCGAGCCATAGTGGGAAGGCTAGGGCTATGTTCATAGATAGTTGGGTGGTTGGGGTGAATGTATATGGAAGGAGGCCTAGAAGGTTGATTGTAAGAAGTATGATTATTAGGGATGTAAATATTATGGCTCATTTGTGGCCATTTTTGTTGAGTGGGACTATTAGTTGTTTTGTGATTAGGTGAAGGAGTCATGTTTGGATAGTAGAAAGGCGGTTGTTGATTCATCGGTTGTTTGGGGACGGGAATAGTAGGGCTGGGAAGAGTAGGGATAGTAGGATTAAGGGGATGCCGAATAGATTGGGGCTGGAAAATTGGTCAAAGAAGCTTAGGTTCATGGTCAGGATCATGGTGTGGGTTTGGTAGTGAGGGAGGTCTTATTTGATGGGGGGTTGGTTGTGGTGAAGGCTAGTAGTTTTGGTTGGATGAGGAGTGCTAGGGTTAATCAGGTTATAATTATGATTGAAAATCATGGTGCGGGGTTAAGCTGTGGCATATCATTAAGGAGGGGGAAGTCCCTCTTTGGCTAGCTTAAAAGGCTAGTGCTGTTGCATAGCTTCTTAATGATTAGGATGATGATAGAAGGGACGATCAGGCCTCGAAATGTGGGAGTGGGGTTGATTCTACTACAATGGGTATGTAGCTGTGATTAGCCCCGCAAATTTCTGAGCATTGTCCGTAAAAAATCCCAGGCCGGGTGGTAATGAATGAAGTTTGGTTTAGTCGGCCTGGGATTGCGTCTGTTTTAACTCCGAGCGTTGGGACTGCTCAGGAGTGGAGTACGTCTCCTGCAGTAATGATTACGCGGATGGGGGATTCTATTGGGATAACTACGCGGTGGTCAACTTCTAGCAGTCGGAAGTGGCCGTTGGGTAAGTCTGGGGTGGGCACTATGTAGGAGTCGAATGATAGGTCTTTGAAGTCTGTGTATTCGTAGCTTCAGTATCATTGGTGGCCGATGGCTTTTAGGGTGAGGTCTGGTTCATCGATTTCGTCCATTATGTAGAGGATTTGTAGGGATGGGAGGGCGAGGAGTACCAGGACGATAGCAGGTAGGATTGTCCAGATCAGCTCTACTTCTTGGGCGTCTACAGCATTGGACGAGAGTTTTTCTGTTAGTATGTGGGCTAAAAGGTAGAGAACTAGGCTGCAGATAGCTAGGGCAACGATTAGGGCGTGGTCGTGGAATTCAACGAGTTCTTCTATGATGGGTGATGAGGCGTCTTGGAATCCTAGTTGGGAGTGGTTGGCCACATGAGATGTACAGGATTTTTACCTGTGATTTAGTCTTGACAAGGCTATGTAATTGGTTTACTAACGTCTCATAAGAAAGAAGCATGAGCGGTTAATGCAGTTGGCTTGAAACCAGCATGTGAGGGTTCGATTCCTTCCTTTCTTGTACTTGGACGAAGGCCGGTTCCTCGAAAGTATGGTATGGGGGAGGGCAGCCGTGGATTCATTCAACGTTTGTGGTAGTTAGTTCTGGTTGTAGGACTTTTCGTTTGGCCGAAAAGGCTTCTCAGATGATGAATATTAGTATGATTACGGCTACTATTGAGATTAGGGAGCCGATGGAGGAAATGGTGTTTCATAGTGTGTAGGCGTCGGGATAGTCCGAGTATCGTCGGGGTATTCCTGCTAGGCCTAGGAAGTGCTGGGGGAAGAACGTTAGGTTTACTCCTGTAAATATTACCCCGAAGTGGGCTTTTGCTCATGTTTGGTGTAGGGTAAACCCAGTGAGTAGTGGGAATCAGTGAGTAAATCCTGCTAGAATGGCAAAGACGGCGCCTATGGATAGGACGTAGTGGAAGTGGGCAACTACGTAGTACGTGTCGTGCAGGGCGATGTCTAGGGAAGAGTTTGCAAGAACGATTCCTGTTAATCCTCCGATGGTAAATAGGAAGATAAATCCTAGAGCTCATAGTATTGGGGGGTCTCATTTGATTGTTCCTCCGTGCAGGGTGGCTAGTCAGCTAAATACTTTGATTCCGGTAGGGATGGCAATGATTATAGTGGCTGATGTAAAGTAGGCTCGGGTATCAACGTCTATTCCTACTGTAAACATGTGGTGAGCTCAGACGATGAATCCTAGGAAGCCGATGGATAGTATGGCTCAGACTATTCCCATGTAGCCGAAGGGCTCCTTTTTGCCTGAGTAGTACGTGACTACGTGTGAGATGATTCCGAACCCCGGTAGGATCAGAATATAGACTTCTGGGTGTCCGAAGAATCAGAATAGGTGTTGGTACAGGATTGGGTCTCCTCCTCCAGCGGGGTCGAAGAATGTGGTGTTTAGGTTTCGATCAGTTAGTAATATTGTAATACCGGCGGCGAGTACGGGGAGTGATAGAAGGAGTAGGATGGCGGTAATTAGTACGGATCAGACAAATAGTGGGGTTTGGTATTGTGAGAGTGCGGGGGGTTTTATGTTGATGGCTGTGGTGATAAAGTTGATGGCCCCAAGGATGGAGGAGATACCGGCTAAGTGGAGTGAGAAGATAGCCAGGTCTACTGAAGCTCCGGCGCGGGCAAGGTTACCTGCTAGGGGAGGGTAGACAGTTCAGCCTGTGCCGGCGCCAGCTTCTACAGTGGATGAGGCTAGTAGTAGGAGGAATGATGGGGGGAGGAGTCAAAAGCTTATGTTGTTTATTCGCGGGAATGCTATGTCGGGGGCACCGATTATGAGGGGGACTAATCAGTTGCCGAATCCTCCGATCATGATGGGTATGACTATAAAGAAGATTATTACAAAGGCGTGAGCGGTAACGATTACATTGTAAATTTGGTCGTCGCCTAGGAGAGTCCCTGGTTGTCCTAGTTCTGCGCGGATTAATAGGCTGAGTGCGGTGCCGACTATTCCTGCTCATGCCCCGAAGATGAGGTACAGGGTGCCAATATCCTTATGGTTAGTGGAAAATAGTCATCGGTTGATGAAGGTGACGGGTAAGATGGCTGAGTGTTGAAGCGTTAGGCTGTAGTCCTTTTTACAGAGGTTTAATTCCTCTTCTTATCGGCTCTGTAGTGAAATTCATGTTGAGTTGCAAGCTCATCGATGCGCACTAGGGTGCGTCAGGGTCTTTGTAGGCAGAAGCCAATTGGTTTAGGCATTTAGCTGTTAACTAGAGTTTTGTGGGATCGAAGCCCATCTGTCTAGGGAGGCTTTAGCTTAATTAAAGCGTCTGACTTGCATTCAGAAGATACAGGTTAATATTCTGTAAGTCTTAATGTGCAGAAACTAAGAGGGTTTAACTCTTATTTAAGGCTTTGAAGGCCTTCGGTTTGGGGTGTTATCCTAAGTTTCTAGACAATGGCATGTATTATTGGGGACAGGGGAAGTAAGAGGATTGATAGTGAGGCAAGGACCGCAGTAGGTGTGCTTGGGGCTTTGCTAGTGTATCATTGTTTTATGTGGTTAGAGGAGTTGGGGGGAAGGGTAATTGTTGAGTGGTATGCGAGGCGTAGGTAGAAGAAGAGGCTGAGCAGTGATAGCATGGCAATTGCCATGGCTGCTGGTGTTATTTCCTGTTTAGTTAGTTCTTGGATGATAAGTCACTTTGGTATAAAGCCTGTTAATGGGGGGAGGCCTGCTAGGGATAAAAGTACTAGTATTAGGGTGGCGTTTAGCACTGGGGTTTTTGTTCATGAGGTTGTGATCATGGATAGGTTAAGGGCTTTGATTTTGTTAAGGGCTAGGAATACGGCTGATGTTATGATTGTGTATAGGTAGAAGGTAAGTAAGGCCAATTTGGGGCTGTAAACTAGGATGATGGCGATTCAGCCTAAGTGGGAGATGGACGAGAAGGCTAGGATTTTGCGTGTTTGTGTTTGGTTCAGTCCTATTCAGCCTCCTAGTGCTGTTGAGGCTAGGGCCATGGCGGTGAGTAGAGCTGGGTCGAGGGATTTGGATGTTAGTAGGAGCAGGGTTAGTGGGGGGAATTTTATGAGGGTCGAGAGTAGCAGGGCTGTTATTAGTGGCGATCCTTGTAGTACTTCTGGGAATCAGAAGTGAAATGGCACTAGGCCCAGTTTAATAGCGATTGCTGCTGTCAGTAGTAGACAGGAGGTTGGGTGGTTTATTAGTGTGATGTCTCATTGGCCGGTGACTCAGGCATTGGTTATGCTAGAGAATAGGACCAGGGCGGAAGCAGCTGCTTGGGTTAGGAAGTCTCTGGACTCACTGAAGTGCATCCCCAGTGGTGCCAGTGCACTCTCTGGACTCACTGCACTGCATCCCCAGTGGTGCCAGTGCACTCTCTGGACTCACTGCACTGCATCCCCAGTGGTGCCAGTGCACTCCCTGGACTCACTGCACTGCATCCTCAGTGGTTCCAGTGCATTCACTGGACTCACAGTACTGCATCTCCAGTGGTGCCAGTGCACTCTCTGGGCTCACTGCAGTGCATCCCCAGTGGTGCCAGTGCACTCTCTGGACTCACTGCACTGCATCCCCAGCGGTGCCAGTGCACTCACTGGATTCACTGCACTGCATCCCCAGTGGTGCTAGTGCACTCTCTGGAGTCACTGCGCTGCATCCCCAGTGGTGCCAGTGCACTCTCTGGACACACTGAAGTGCATTCTCAGTGGTGCCAGTGCACTCTCTTGACTCACTGCACTGCATCCCCAGTGGTGCCAGTGCAATCCCTGGACTCACTGCAGGGCATCCCCAGTGGTGCCAGTGCACTCACTGGACTGACTGCACTGCATCCCCAGTGGAGCCAGTGCGCTCTCCGGAGTCAGAGCACTGCATCCCCAGTGGTGCCAGTGCACTCACTGGACTCACTGTACTGCATCACAGGTGGTGCCAGTGCACTCTCTGGACTAACTGCAGTGCATCCCCAGTGGTGCCAGTGCACTCTCTGGACTCACTGCAGTGCATCCCCAGTGGTGCCAGTGCACTCTCTGGACTCACTGCACTGCATCCCCAGTGGTTCCAGTGCATTCACTGGACTCACTGCACTGCATCCACAGTGGTGCTAGTGCACTCTGTGGACTCACTGCACTGCATCCCCAGTGGTGCCAGTGCACTCTCTGGACTCACTGAAGGGCATTCGCAGTGGTGCCAGTGCACTCCCTGGACTCACTGCACTGCATCCTCAGTGGTTCCAGTGCATTCACTGGACTCACAGTACTGCATCTCCAGTGGTGCCAGTGCACTCTCTGGGCTCACTGCAGTGCATCCCCAGTGGTGCCAGTGCACTCTCTGGACTCACTGCACTGCATCCCCAGCGGTGCCAGTGCACTCACTGGATTCACTGCACTGCATCCCCAGTGGTGCTAGTGCACTCTCTGGAGTCACTGCGCTGCATCCCCAGTGGTGCCAGTGCACTCTCTGGACACACTGAAGTGCATTCTCAGTGGTGCCAGTGCACTCTCTTGACTCACTGCACTGCATCCCCAGTGGTGCCAGTGCAATCCCTGGACTCACTGCAGGGCATCCCCAGTGGTGCCAGTGCACTCACTGGACTGACTGCACTGCATCCCCAGTGGAGCCAGTGCGCTCTCCGGAGTCAGAGCACTGCATCCCCAGTGGTGCCAGTGCACTCACTGGACTCACTGTACTGCATCACAGGTGGTGCCAGTGCACTCTCTGGACTAACTGCAGTGCATCCCCAGTGGTGCCAGTGCACTCTCTGGACTCACTGCAGTGCATCCCCAGTGGTGCCAGTGCACTCTCTGGACTCACTGCACTGCATCCCCAGTGGTTCCAGTGCATTCACTGGACTCACTGCACTGCATCCACAGTGGTGCTAGTGCACTCTGTGGACTCACTGCACTGCATCCCCAGTGGTGCCAGTGCACTCTCTGGACTCACTGAAGGGCATTCGCAGTGGTGCCAGTGCACTCTCTGGACTCACTGCAGTGCATCCCCAGTGGTGCCAGTACACTCACTGGGCTGACTGCACTGCATCCCCAGTGGTGCAAGTGCACTCTCTGGACTCACTGCACTGCATCCCCATTGGTGCCAGTGCATTCTCTGGACTCACCACACTGCACCCTGAGTGGTGACAGTGCACTCTCTGGAGTAACTGCAGTGCATCACCAGTGGTGCCAGTGCACTCTCTGGACTCACTGCACTGCATCCCCAGTGGTGCCAGTGCACTCTCTGGACTCACTGCAGTGCATCCCCAGTGGTGCCAGTGCACTCTCTGGACTCACTGCAGTGCATCACCAGTGTTGCCAGTGCACTCTCTGGAGTAACTGCAGTGCATCCCCAGTGGTGCCAAAGCACTCACTGGACTCCCGACACCGCATCCCCAGTGGTGCCAGTGAAGTCTTTGGACTCACTGCACTGCATCCCCAGTGGTGCCAGTGCACTCTCTGGAGTCACTGAAGTGCATCCCCAGTGGTGCCAGTGCACTCTCTGTACTCACTGCACTGCATAACCAGTGCTGCCAGTGCACTCTGTGGACTCACTGCAGTGCATCCCCAGTGGTGCCAGTGCGCTCTCTGGACTCACTGCACTGCATCCCCAGTGGTGCCAGTGCACTCTCTGGACTCACTGCACTGCATCCCCAGTGCTGCCAGTGCACTCTCTGGACTCACTGCACTGCATCCCCAGTGCTGCCAGTGCACTCTCTGGACTCACTGCACTGCATCCCCAGTGGTGCCAGTGCACCCTCTGGACTCACTGCACTGCATCCCCAGTGGTGCCAGTGCACTCTCTGGACTCACTGCAGTGCATCCCCAGTGGTGCCAGTGCACTCTCTGGACTCACTGTACTGCATCCCCAGTGGTGCCAGTGCACTCACTGGACTTACTGTACTGCATCATCAGAGGTGCCAGTGCACTCTCTGGACTCACTGCAGTGCATCCCCAGTGGTGCCAGTGCACTCTCTGGACTCACTGCACTGCATCCCCAGTGGTGCCAGTGCACTCTCTGGACTCACTATACTGCATCACCAGTGGTGCCAGTGCACTCTCTGGACTCACTGCACTGCATCCCCAGTGCTGCCAGTGCATTCACTGGACTCACTGTACTGCATCTCCAGTGGTGCCAGTGCACTCTCTGGGCTCACTGCAGTGCATCCCCAGTGGTGCCAGTGCACTCTCTGTACTCACTGCACTGCATCCCCAGTGGAGCCCGTGCACTCTCTGGACTCACTGCAGTGCATCTCCAGTGGTGCCAGTGCACTCTCTGGACTCACTGCAGTGCATCCCCAGTGGTGCCAGTGCACTCTCTGGACTCACTGCACTGCATTCCCAGTGGTGCCAGTGCACTCTCTGGACTCACTGCAGGGCATCCCCAGTGGCGCCAGTGCACTCTCTGGACTCAGTGCACTGCATCCCCAGTGGTGCCAGAGCACTCTCTGGACTCACTGCACTGCATCCCCAGTGGTGCCAGTGCACTCACTGGACTCACTGTACTGCATCATCAGTGGTGCCAGTGCACTCTCTGGACTCACTGCACTGCATCCCCAGTGGTGCCAGTGCATTCTCTGGACTCACCGCACTGCACCCTGAGTGGTGCCAGTGCACTCTCTGGACTCACTGCACTGCATCCCCAGTGGTGCCAGTGCACTCACTGGACTCACTGTACTGCATCACCAGTGGTGCCAGTGCACTCTCTGGACTCACTGCAGTGCATCCCCAGTGGTGCCAGTGCACTCTCTGGACTCACTGAAGTGCATCCCCAGTGGTGCCAGTGCACTCTCTGGACTCACTGCAGTGCATCCCCAGTGGTGCCAGTGCACTCTCTGGACTCACTGCACTGCATCCCCCGTGGTGCCAGTGCACTCTCTGGACTGACTACAGGGCATCCCCAGTGGTGCCAGTGCACTCTCTGGACTCACTGCACTGCATCACCAGTGGTGCCAGTGCTATCCCTGCACTCACTGTAGTGCATCCCCAGTGGTGCCAGTGCACTCTCTGGAGTCACTGCACTGCATCCCCAGTGGTGCCAGTGCACTCTCTGGACTCACTGCACTGCATCCCCAGTGGTGCCAGTGCACTCTCTGGAGTAACTGCAGTGTATCCCCAGTGGTGCCAGTGCACTCTCTGCACTCACTTCACTGCATCCCCAGTGGTGCCAGTGTATTCACTGGACTCACTGTACTGCATCCCCAGTGGTGCCAGTGCACTCTCTGGACTCACTGCACTGCATCCCCAGTGCTGCCTGTGCACTCTCTGGACTCACTGCACTGCATCCCCAGTGGTGCCAGTGCACTCTCTGGACTCACTGCACTGCATCCCCAGTGGTGCCAGTGCTATCCCTGGACTCACTGTAGTGCATCCCCAGTGGTGCCAGTGCACTCTCTGGACTCACTGCAGGGCATCCCCAGTGGTGCCAGTGCACTCACTGGACTCACTGCAGTGCATTCCCTCTGGTGCCAGTGCACTCTCTGGACTCACTGCAGTGCATCCCCAGTGGTGCCAGTGCACTCTCTGGACTCACTGCACTGCATCCCCAGTGGTGCCAGTGCACTCTCTGGACTCACTGCTGTGCATCACCTGTGGTGCCAGTGCACTCTCTGGACTCACTGAAGTGCATCCCCAGTGGTGCCAGTGCAATCTCTGGACTTACTGCACTGCATTCCCAGGGGTGCCAGTGCACACTCTGCACTCCCTGCACTGCATCCCCAGTGGTGCCAGTGCACTCTCTGGACTCACTGTACTGCACCCCCAGTGGTGCCAGTGCACTCACTGGACTGACTGCACTGCATCCCCAGTGGTGCCAGTGCACTCACTGGACTCACTGGACACATCCCCAGTGGTGCCAGTGCACTCTCTGGACTCACTGCAGGGCATCCCCAGTGGTGCCAGTGCACTCTCTGGACTCACTGCACTGCATCCCCAGTGGTGCCAGTGTACTCACTGGACTGACTGCACTGCATCCCCAGTGGTGCCAGTGCGCTCTCCGGAGTCACAGCACTGCATCCCCAGTGGTTCCAGTGCATTCACTGGACTCACTGTACTGCATCTCCAGTGGTGCCAGTGCACTCTCTGGACTCACTGTACTGCATCCCCAGTGGTGCCAGTTCACTCTCTGGACTCACTGAAGTGCATTCTCAGTGGTGCCAGTGCACTCTCTGCACTCACTGCACTGCATCCACAGTGGTGCCAGTGCACTCTCTGGACTCACTGCACTGCATCCCCAGTGGTGCCAGTGCACTCTCTGGACTCACTGCAGGGCATCCCCAGTGGTGCCAGTGCACTCTCTGGACTCACTGCACTGCATCCCCAGTGGTGCCAGTGCTATCCCTGGACTCACTGTAGTGCATCCCCAGTGGTGCCAGTGCACTCTCTGGACTCACTGCAGGGCATCCCCAGTGGTGCCAGTGCACTCTCTGGACTCACTGCACTGCATCCCCAGTGGTGCCAGTGCACTCTCTGGACTCACTGCAGTGCATCCCCAGTAGTGCCAGTGCACTCTCTGCACTCACTTCACTGCATCACCAGTGGTGCCAGTGCACTCTCTGGACTCACTGCAGTGCATCCCCAGTGGTGCCAGTGCACTCTCTGGACTCACTGCAGTGCATCCCCAGTGCTGCCTGTGCACTCTCTGGACTCACTGCACTGCATCCCAGTGGTGCCACTGCACTATCTGGACTCACTGCACTGCATCCCCAGTGGTGCCAGTGCTCTCTCTGCACTCACTGCACTGCATACCCAGTGGTGCCAGTGCACTCACTGGACTCACTGCAGTGCATTCCCTCTGGTGCCAGTGCACTCTCTGGACTCACTGCAGTGCATCCCCAGTGGTGCCAGTGCACTCTCTGGACTCACTGCACTGCATCCCCAGTGGTGCCAGTGCACTCTCTGGACTCACTGCAGTGCATCACCAGTGGTGCCAGTGCACTCTCTGGACTCACTGAAGTGCATCCCCCGTGGTGCCAGTGCACTTTCTGGACTCACTGCACTGCATTCCCAGAAGTGCCAGAGCACTCTCTGGACTCACTGCACTGCATCCCCAGTGGTGCCAGTGCACTCTCTGGACTCACTGCAGTGCATCCCCAGTGGTGCCTGTGCACTCTCTGGACTAACTGAAGTGCATCCCCCGTGGTGCCAGTGCAATCTCTGAACTCACTGCACTGCATTCGCAGTGGTGCCAGTGCACACTCTGGACTCACTGCACTGCATCCCCAGTGGTGCCAGTGCACTCTCTTGACTCACTGCAGTGCATCCCCAGTGTTGCCAGTGCACTCTCTGGAATCACTGCACTGCATCCCCAGTGGTGCCAGTGCACTCTCTGGACTCACTGCACTGCATCCCCAGTGGTGCCAGAGCACTCTCTGGACTCACTGCACTGCATCCCCAGTGGTGCCAGTGCACTCTCTGGACTCACTGCACTGCATCCCCAGTGGTGCCAGTGCACTCTCTGGACTCACTGCACTTGCATCCCCAGTGGTGCTAGTGCACTCTGTGGACTCACTGCAGTGCATCCCCAGTGGTGCTGGTGCACTCTCTGGACTCACTGCACTGCATCCCCAGTGGTGCCAGTGCACTCTCTGGACTCACTGCACTGCATCCCCAGTGGTGCCAGTACACTCACTGGACTGACTGCACTGCATCCCCAGTGGTGCCAGTGCATTCTCTGGACTCACTGCACCGCATCCCCAGTGTTGCCAGTGCACTCTCTGGAGTAACTGCACTGCATCCCCAGTGGTGCCAGTGCACTCTCTGGACTCACTGCACTGCATCCCCAGTGGTGCCAGAGCACTCTCTGGACTCACTGCAGTGCATCCCCAGTGGTGCCAGTGCACTCTCTGGACTCACTGCACTGCATCCCCAGTGGTTCCAGTGCACTCTCTGGAGTAACTGCAGTGCATCCCCAGTGGTGCCAAAGTACTCTCTGGACTCCCGGCACCGCATCCCCAGTGGTGCCAGTGCACTCTCTGGACTCACTGTACTGCATCCCCAGTGGTGCCAGTGCACTCACTAGACTCACTGCAGTGCATTCCCTCTGGTGCCAGTGCACTCTCTGGACTCACTGCACTGCATCCCCAGTGGTTCCAGTGCACTCTCTGGAGTAACTGCAGTGCATCCCCAGTGGTGCCAAAGTACTCTCTGGACTCCCGGCACCGCATCCCCAGTGGTGCCAGTGCACTCTCTGGACTCACTGCACTGCATCCCCAGTGGTGCCAGTGCACTCACTAGACTCACTGCAGTGCATTCCCTCTGGTGCCAGTGCACTCTCTGGACTCACTGCACTGCATCCCCAGTGGTGCCAGTGCAATCTCTGGACTCAGTGCAATGCATCCCCAGTGGTGCCAGTGCACTCTCTGGACTCACTGCAGTGCATCCCCAGTGGTGCCTGTGCACTCTCTGGACTAACTGAAGTGCATCCCCCGTGGTGCCAGTGCAATCTCTGAACTCACTGCACTGCATTCGCAGTGGTGCCAGTGCACACTCTGGACTCACTGCACTGCATCCCCAGTGGTGCCAGTGCACTCTCTTGACTCACTGCAGTGCATCCCCAGTGTTGCCAGTGCACTCTCTGGAATCACTGCACTGCATCCCCAGTGGTGCCAGTGCACTCTCTGGACTCACTGCACTGCATCCCCAGTGGTGCCAGAGCACTCTCTGGACTCACTGCACTGCATCCCCAGTGGTGCCAGTGCACTCTCTGGACTCACTGCACTGCATCCCCAGTGCTGACAGTGCACTCTCTGGACTCACTGCACTTGCATCCCCAGTGGTGCTAGTGCACTCTGTGGACTCACTGCAGTGCATCCCCAGTGGTGCTGGTGCACTCTCTGGACTCACTGCACTGCATCCCCAGTGGTGCCAGTGCACTCTCTGGACTCACTGCACTGCATCCCCAGTGGTGCCAGTACACTCACTGGACTGACTGCACTGCATCCCCAGTGGTGCCAGTGCATTCTCTGGACTCACTGCACCGCATCCCCAGTGTTGCCAGTGCACTCTCTGGAGTAACTGCACTGCATCCCCAGTGGTGCCAGTGCACTCTCTGGACTCACTGCACTGCATCCCCAGTGGTGCCAGAGCACTCTCTGGACTCACTGCAGTGCATCCCCAGTGGTGCCAGTGCACTCTCTGGACTCACTGCACTGCATCCCCATTGGTTCCAGTGCACTCTCTGGAGTAACTGCAGTGCATCCCCAGTGGTGCCAAAGTACTCTCTGGACTCCCGGCACCGCATCCCCAGTGGTGCCAGTGCACTCTCTGGACTCACTGTACTGCATCCCCAGTGGTGCCAGTGCACTCTGTGGACTCACTGCACTGCATCCCCAGTGGTGCCAGTGCACTCTCTGGACTCACTGTACTGCATCCCCACTGGTGCCAGTGCACTCTCTGGACTCACTGTACTGCATCACAGGTGGTGCCAGTGCACTCTCTGGACTCAGTGCACTGCATCCCAAGTGGTGCCAGTGCAATCTCTGGACTCACTGCACTGCATCCCCATTGGTGCCAGTGCATTCTCTGGACTCACCGCACTGCACCCTGAGTGGTGCCAGTGCACTCTCTGGACTCACTGCACCGCATCCCCAGTGGTGCCATTGCACTCTCTGGAATCACTGCGTGTCATCTCCAGTGGTGGCAGTGCACTCTCTGGACTCACTGCACTGCATCCCCAGTGGTGCCTGTGCACTCTCTGGAGTAACTGCAGTGCATCCCCAGTGGTGCCAAAGCACTCTCTGGACTCCCGGCACCGCATCCCCAGTGGTGCCAGTGCACTCTCTGGGCTCACTGCAGTGCATCCCCATTGGTGCCAGTGCACTCTCTGGAGTCACTGCAGTGCATCCCCAGTGGTGCCAATGCACTCTCTGGACCTCCGGCACCGCATCCCCTGTGGTGCCAGTGCACTCTCTGGACTCGCGGCACTGCATCCCCAGTGGTGCCAGTGCACTCTCTCGAGTCACTGCACTACATCCCCAGTGGTGCCAGTGCACTCACTGGACTCACTGTACTGCATCCCCAGTGGTGCCAGTGCACTCTGTGGACTCACTGCACTGCATCCCCAGTGGTGCCAGTACACTCACTGGACTCACTGTACTGCATCACCAGTGGTGCCAGTGCACTCTCTGGACTCAGTGCACTGCATCCCCAGTGGTTCCAGTGCATTCACTGGACTCACTGTACTGCATCTCCAGTGGTGCCAGAGCACTCTCTGGACTCACTGCACTGCATCACCAGTGGTGCCAGTGCACTCACTGGATTCACTGCACTGCATCCCCAGTGGTGCTAGTGCACTCTCTGGACTCACTGCAGTGCATCCCCAGTGGTGCCAGTGCACTCTCTGGACTCACTGAAGTGCATCCTCAGTGGTGCCAGTGCACTCTCTGGACTCACTTCACTGCATCCCCAGTGGTGCCAGTGCACTCTCTGGACTCACTGCTCTGCATTCCCAGTGGTGACAGTGAAGTCTTTGGACTCACTGCACTGCATCCCCAGTGGTGCCAGTGCAATCTCTGGACTCACTGCACTGCATCCCCAGTGGTGCCAGTGCACTCTCTGGACTCACTGCACTGCATCCCCATTGGTGCCATTACATTCTCTGGACTCACCGCACTGCACCCTGAGTGGTGCCAGTGCACTCTCTGGACTCACTGCACCGCATCCCCAGTGGTGCCAGTGCACTCTCTGGACTGACTGGACACATCCCCAGTGGTGCCAGTGCACTCTCTGGACTCACTGCAGTGCACCCCCAGTGGTGCCAGTGCACTCTCTGGACTCACTGCACTGCATCCCCAGTGGAGCCAGTGCACTCTCTGGACTCACTGCACTGCATCCCCAGTGGTGCCAGTGCACTCTCTGGACTCACTGAAGTGCATCCCCAGTGGTGCCAGTGCACTCTCTGGACTCACTGCAGTGCATCCCCAGTGGTGCCAGTGCACTCTCTGGACTCACTGCACTGCATCCCCAGTGGGGCCAGTGCACTCTCTGGACTCACTGCAGGGCATCCCCAATGGTGCCAGTGCACTCTCTGGACTCACTGCAGTGCATCCCCAGTGGTGCCAGTGCTATCCCTGGACTCAGTGTAGTGCATCCCCAGTGGTGCCAGTGCACTCTCTGGACTCACTGTAGGGCATCCCCAGTGGTGCCAGTGCACTGTCTGGACTCACTGCACTGCATCCCCAGTGGTGCCAGTGCACTCTCTGGACTCACTGCAGGGCATCCCCAGTGGTGCCAGTGCACTCTCTGGACTCACTGCACTGCATCCCCAGTGGTGCCAGTGCTATCCCTGGACTCAGTGTAGTGCATCCCCAGTGGTGCCAGTGCACTCTCTGGACTCACTGCACCGCATCCCCAGTGGTGCCAGTGCACTCTCTGGACTCACTGCACTGCATCCCCAGTGGTGCCAGTGCACTCTCTGGACTCACTGTACTGCATCCCCAGTGGTGCCAGTGCACTCTCTGGACTCACCGCACTGCACCCTGAGTGGTGCCAGTGCACTCTCTGGACTCACTGCGCCGCATCCCCAGTGGTGCCAGTGCACTCTCTGGACTCACCGCACTGCATTCCCAGTGGTGACAGTGAAGTCTTTGGACTCACTGCACTCCATCCCCACTGGTGCCTTTGCACTCCCTGGACTCACTGCACCGCTCCAGCCGCGGTACCCTCCAGCCGTGGCAGCCGCTCCACTCGGTAGCGGCTGGAGCGGCTGCCGCGGCTGGAGCGGCTGCCGCGGCTGGAGCGGCTGCCGCGGCTGGAGCGGCTGGAGCGGCTGCCGCGGATGGAGCGGCTGCCGCGGCTGGAGCGGCTGGCGCGCCTGGAGGGGCTGGAGCGGCTGCCGCGGCTGGAGCAGTGCAGTGAGTCCAGAGAGTGCACTGGCACCTTGGGGATTAAGTGCAGTGAGTCCAGAGAGTGCACTGGCACCACTGGTGATGCAGTGCAGTGAGTCCAGAGAGTGCACTGGCACCACTGGGGATGCAGTGCCGTGAGTCCAGAGAGTGCCCCGGCCACACTGGGAATGCACTACAGTGACTGCAGAGAGTGTACTGACAACACTGCGGATGCAGTGCCGCGAGTCCAGAGAGTGCACTGGCACCACTGGGGATGTGGTGCCAGGAGTCCAGAGAGTGCTTTGGCACCACTGTGGATGCACTGCAGTGACTCCAGAGAGTGCACTGGCACCATTGGGGATGCACTGCAGTTAGTCCAGAGAGTGCACTGGCCCCACTGGCGATGCGGTGCACTGAGTCCAGAGAGTGCACTGGCACCACTGGGGATGCGGTGCCTGGAGTGCATAGAGTAATTTCGCACCACTGGGGATGCACTGCAGTTACTCCGGAGAGTGCACTGGCACCACAGGGGATGCAGTGCAGTGAGTCCAGACAGTGCACAGGCAGCACTGGGGATGCAGCGCAGTGAGTCCAGAGAGTGCACTGACACCAGTGGGAATGCGGTGCAGTGAGTCCAGAGAGTGCATTGGCACCACTGGGGATGCACTGCAGTGAGTCCAGAGTGCACTAGCACCACTGGGGATGCCCTGCAGTGAGTCCAGAGAGTGCACTAGCACCACTGGGGATGCAGTGCAGTGAGTCCAGAGAGTGCACTAGCACCACTGGTGATGCAGTGCAGTGAGTCCAGAGAGTGCCGCTCCAGCCTCGGCATCCGCTCCAGCCCAGTCAACCGCTGCATCCGCGGTAGCCCCTCCAGCCGCGGCAGACGCTCCAGCCGCGGCAGCCGCTCCAGCCGCTCCAGCCGCGGCAGCCGCTCCAGCCCCTCCAGGCGCGCCAGCCGCTCCAGCCGCGGCAGCCGCTCCATCCGCGGCAGCCGCTCCAGCCGCTCCAGCCGCGGCAGCCGCTCCAGCCGCGGCAGCCGCTCCAGCCGCGGCAGCCGCTCCAGCCGCTACCGAGTGGAGCGGCTGCCACCGCCGGAGGGATACCGCGGCTGGAGCGGCTGCCGCGGCTGGAGCAGTGCAGTGAGTCCAGGGAGTGCACTGGCACCACTGGGGATGCAGCGCAGTGACTTCAGAGAGTGCACTGACACCACTGGGGATGCGGTGCAGTGAGTCCAGAGAGTGCACTGGCACCACTCAGGGTGCAGTGCGGTGAGTCCAGAGAGTGCACTGGCACCACTGGGGATGCAGTACAGTGAGTCCAGAGAGTGCACTGGCACCACTGGGGATGCAGTGCAGTGAGTCCAGAGAGTGCACTGGCACAACTGAGGATGCACTGCAGTGAGTCCAGAGAGTGCACTGGCACCACTGGTGATGCAGTGCAGTGAGTCCAGAGAGTGCACTGGAACCACTGGGGATGCACTGCAGTGAGTCCAGAGAGTGCACTAGCACCACTGGGGATGCAGTGCAGTGAGTCCAGAGAGTGCACTGGCACCACTGGGGATGCACTGCAGTGAGTCCAGAGAGTGCACTGGCACCACTGGGGATGCACTGCAGTGAGTCCAGAGAGTGCACTGGCACCACTGGTGATGCAGTGCAGTGAGTCCAGAGAGTGCCGCTCCAGCCTCGGCATCCGCTCCAGCCGCGTCAACCGCTCCAGCCGCGGTCGCCCCTCCAGCCGCGGCAGACGCTCTAGACGCTCCAACCGCGTCAGCCTCTCCAGCCGCGTTAGCCCCACCAGCCGCGGCAGCCGCTCCAGCCGCGGCAGCCGCTCCAGCCGCTCCAGCCGCTCCAGCCGCGGCAGCCGCTCCAAACGCGGCAGGCGCTCTAGCCGTGGCAGCCGCTCCAGCCGCTCCAGCCGCGGCAGCCGCTCCAGCCGCTACCGAGTGGAGCTGCTGCCACGGCAAGAGTGGTTGCCGCGGTTGGAGCGCCTGCCGCGTTTGGAGCGGCTACCGCGTCTGCCGCGGCTGGAGCGGCTGTAGCGGCTGCCGCGGTCGGAGAGTCTGCCGCGTATGCCGCGGACGGAGAGCTGCCGCGGCTGGAGCGGCTGCCGCGGCTGCCGCGGCTGCCGAGGCTGGAGGGCTACCGCGGCTGGAGCGACTGCCGCGGCTGGAGCAGTGCAGTGAGTCCAGAGAGTGCACTGGCAACACTGGGGATGCAGTGCAGTGAGTCCAGAGAGTGCACTGGCAACACTGGGGATGCACTGCAGTGAGTCCAGAGAGTGCACTGGCAACACTGGGGATGCAGTACAGTGAGTCCAGAGAGTGCACTGGCACCACTGGGGATGCAGTTCAGTGAGTCCAGAGAGTGCACTGGCACCACTGGGGATGCAGTGCAGTGAGTCCAGTGAGTGCTCTGGCACCACTGGGGATGCAGTGCAGTGAGTCCAGAGAGTGCACTGGCACCACTGGGGATGCAGTGCAGTGAGTACAGAGAGTGCACTGGCACTACTGGTGATGCAGTTTAGTGAGTCCAGAGAGTGCACTGGCACCACTGGGGATGCAGTGCAGTGAGTCCAGTGAGTGAACTGGAACCACAGAGGATGCCCTGCAGTGAGTCCAGAGAGTGCAATGTCACCACTGGGGATGTAGTACAGTGAGTCCACAGAGTGCACTGGCACCACTGGGGATGCAGTGCAGTGAATCCAGTGAGTGCACTGGCACCACTGGGGATGCAGTGCAGTGAGTCCAGAGAGTGCACTGGCACCACTGGGGATGCACTGCATTTACTCCAGAGACTGCACTGGCACCACTGGGGATGCAGTGCAGTGAGTGCAGAGAGTGCACTGGCACCACTGGGGATGCAGTGCAGTGAGTCCACAGAGTGCACTGGAACCACTGGGGATGCACTGCAGTGAGTCCACAGAGTGCACTGGCACCACTAGGGATGCAGTGCAGTGAATCCAGTGAGTGCACTGGCACCACTGGGGATGCAGTTCAGTGAGTCCAGAGAGTGCACTGGCACCACTGGAGATGAAGTCCAGTGAGTCTAGTGAATGCACTGGCAGCATTGGGGATGCAGTGCAGTGAGTCCAGAGAGTGCACTGGCACCACTGGTGATGCAGTATATTGAGTCCAGAGAGTGCACTGGCACCACAGGGGATGCACTGCAGTTAGTCCAGAGAGTGCACTGGCACCACTGGGGATGCAATACAGTGAGTACAGAGATTGCACTGGCACCACTGGGGATGCAGTGCAGTGAGTCCAGAGAGTGCACTGGCACCACTGGGGATGCAGTGCAGTGAGTCCAGAGAGTGCACTGGCGCCACTGGGGATGCACTTCAGTGAGTCCAGAGAGTGCACTGGCACCACTGGGGATGCACTGCAGTGAGTCCAGAGAGTGCACTGTCACCACTGGTGATGCAGTACAGTGAGTCCAGAGAGTGCACTGGCACCACTGGGGATGCAGTGCAGTGAGTCCAGAGAGTGCACTAGCACCACCAGGGATGCAGTGTAGTGAATCCTGTTAGTACACTGGCACCACTGGGGATGCAGGGCAGTGAGTCGAGAGAGCTCAATGGCACCACTGGGGATGCACTGCAGTGAGTCCAGAGAGTGCACTGGCACTACTGGGGATGCAGTACAGTGAGTCCAGAGAGTGCACTGGCACCACTGGGGATGCAGTGCAGTGAGTCCAGAGAGTGCACTGGCACCACGGGGGATGCACTGCAGTGAGTCCAGAGATTGCACTGGCACCACTGGGGATGCAGTACAGTGAGTCCACAGAGTGCACTGGCACCACTGGGGATGCAGTACAGTGAGTCCAGAGAGTGCACTGGCACCACTGGGGATGCAGTGCAGTGAGTCCAGAGAGTGCACTGGCAACACTGGGGATGCAGTGCAGTGAGTCCAGAGACTTCACTGGCTCCACTGGGGATGCAGTGCAGTGAGTCCAGAGAGTGCTCTGGCACCCATGGGGATGCCCTGCAGTGAGTCCAGAGAGGGCACTGGCACCACTGGGGATGCAGTGCAGTGAGTCCAGAGAGTGCACTGGCACCAATGGGGATGTGTCCAGTGAGTCCAGTGAGTGCACTGGCACCACTGGGGATGCAGTACAGTGAGTCCAGAGAGTGCACTGGCACGACTGGGGATGCACTGCAGTGAGTCCAGAGAGTGCACTGGCACCACTGGGGATGCAGTGCAGTGAGTCCAGAGAGTGCACTGGAACCACTGGGGATACAGTGCAGTGAGTCCAGAGAGTGCACTGGCACCACTGGGGATGCAGTGCAGTGAGTCCAGAGAGTGCACTGGCACCACTGGGGATGCAGTGCAGTGAGTCCAGAGAGTGCACTGGCACAACCTGTGATGCAGTACAGTGTGTCCAGTGAGTGCACTGGCACAACTGGGGATGCAGTGCTGTGACTCCGGAGATCGCACTGGCACCACTGGGGATGCAGTGCAGTCAGTCCAGTGAGTACACTAGCACCACTGGGGATGCAGTGCAGTGAGTCCAGAGAGTGCACTGGCACCACTGGGGATGCACTGCAGTGAGTCCAGAGAGTGCACTGGCACCACTGCGGATGCAGTGCAGTGAGTCCAGTGAGTGCACTAGCACCACTGGGGGTGCAGTACAGTGAGTCCAGAGAGTGCACTGGCACCACTGGGGATGCCCTGCAGTGAGTCCAGACAGTGCACTGGCACCACTGGGGATGCCCTGCAGTGAGTCCAGAGAGTGCACTGGCACCACTGGGGATGCAGTGCAGTGAGTCCAGAGAGTGCACTGGCACCACTGGGGATGCAGTGCAGTGAGTCCAGAGAGTGCACTGGCACCACTGGGGATGCAGTACAGTGAGTCCAATGAGTGCACTGGCACCACTGGGGATGCCCTGCAGTGAGTCCAGAGAGTGCACTGGCACCACTGGGGATGCCCTGCAGTGAGTCCAGAGAGTGCACTGGCACCACTGGTGATGCAGTGCAGTGAGTCCAGAGAGTGCACTGGCAGCACTGGGGTTGCAGTGCAGTGAGTCCAGAGAGTGCACTGGCACCACAGGTGATGCACTCCAGTGAGTCCAGAGAGTGCACTGGCACCACTGGGGATGCCCTGCAGTGAGTCCATAGAGTGCACTGGCACCACTGGGGATGCAGTGCAGTGAGTCCAGAGAGTGCACTGGCACCACTGGGGATGCACTGCAGTGAGTCCAGAGAGTGCACTGGCACCACTGAGAATGCACTTCATAGAGTGCAGAGAGTGCACTGGCACCACTGGGGATGCACTGCAGTGACTCCAGAGAGTGCACTGGCAGCACTGGGGATGCAGTGCAGTGAGTCCAGAGAGTGCACTGGCACCACTGGGGATGCAGTACAGTGAGTCCAGAGAGTGCTTTGGCACCACTGGGGATGCAGTGCAGTGAGTCCAGAGAGTGCACTGGCACCACTGGGGATGCGGTGCAGTGAGTCCAGAGAGTGCTTTGGCACCACTGGGGATGCACTGCAGTTACTCCAGAGACTGCACTGGCACCACTGGGGATGAACTGCAGTGAGTACAGAGAGTGCAGTGGCACCACTGGGGATGCCCTGCAGTGAGTCCAGAGAGTGCACTGTCACCACTGGGGATGCAGTACAGTGAGTCCAGAGAGTGCACTGGCTCCACTGGGGATGCAGTGCAGTGTGTCCAGAGAGTGCACTGGCACCACTGGAGATGCAGTGCAGTGAATCCAGTGAGTGCACTGGCACCACTGGGGATGCAGTGCAGTGAGTCCAGAGAGTGCACTGGCACCACTGGGGATGCAGTGCAGTGAGTCCAGAGATTGCACTGGCACCACTGGGGATGCAGTGCAGTGAGTCCAGAGACTTCACTGGCACCACTGGGAATGCAGTGCAGTGAGTCCAGAGAGTGCACTGGCACCAATGGGGATGCCCTGCAGTGAGTCCAGAGAGTGCACTGGCACCACTGGGGATGCAGTGCAGTGAGTCCAGATAGTGCACTGGCACCACTGCGGATGTGTCCAGTGAGTCCAGTGAGTGCAATGGCACCACTGGGGATGCACTGCAGTGAGTCCAGAGAGTGCACTGGCACCACTGGGGATGCACTGCAGTGAGTCCAGAGATTGCACTGGCACCACTGGGGATACAGTGCAGTGAGTCCAGAGAGTGCACTGGCACCACTGGGTATGCAGTGCAGTGAGAACAGAGAGTGCACTGGCACCACTGGGGATGCAGTGCAGTGAGAACAGAGAGTGCACTGGCAACACTGGGGATGCAGTGCAGTGAGTCCAGAGAGTGCACTGGCACCACTGGGGATGCAGTACAGTGAGTCCAGTGAGTGCACTGGCACCACTGGGGATGCCCTGCAGTGAGTCCAGAGAGTGCACTGGCACCACTGGGGATGCAGTGCAGTGAGTCCAGAGAGTGCACTGGCAGCACTGGGGTTGCAGTGCAGTGAGTCCAGAGAGTGCACTGGCAGCACTGGGGATGCAGTACAGTGAGTCCAGAGAGTGCACTGGCACCACTGGGGATGCCCTGCAGTGAGTCCATAGAGTGCACTGGCACCACTGGGGATGCAGTGCAGTGAGTCCAGAGAGTGCACTGGCACCACTGGGGATGCACTGCAGTGAGTCCAGAGAGTGCACTGGCACCACTGAGAATGCACTTCATAGAGTGCAGAGAGTGCACTGGCACCACTGGGGTTGCACTGCAGTGACTCCAGAGAGTGCACTGGCAGCACTGGGGATGCACTGCAGTGAGTCCAGAGAGTGCACTGGCACCACTGGGGATGCAGTGCAGTGAGTCCAAAGAGTGCACTGGCACCACTGGGGATGCAGTGCAGTGAGTCCAGAGAGTGCACTGGCACCACTGGGGATGCGGTGCCGGGAGTCCAGAGAGTGCTTTGGCACCACTGGGGATGCACTGCAGTTACTCCAGAGACTGCACTGGCACCACTGGGGATGCAGTGCAGTGAGTGCAGAGAGTGCACTGGCACCACTGGGGATGCACTGCAGTGAGTACAGAGAGTGCAGTGGCACCACTGGGGATGCCCTGCAGTGAGTCCAGAGAGTGCACTGTCACCACTGGGGATGCAGTACAGTGAGTCCAGAGAGTGCACTGGCACCACTGGGGATGCAGTGCAGTGTGTCCAGAGAGTGCACTGGCACCACTGGAGATGCAGTGCAGTGAATCCAGTGAGTGCACTGGCACCACTGGGGATGCAGTGCAGTGAGTCCAGAGAGTGCACTGGCACCACTGGGGATGCAGTGCAGTGAGTCCAGAGACTTCACTGGCACCACTGGGAATGCAGTACAGTGAGTCCAGAGAGTGCACTGGCACCAATGGGGATGCCCTGCAGTGAGTCCAGAGAGTGCACTGGCACCACTGGGGATGCAGTGCAGTGAGTCCAGAGAGTGCTCTGGCACCACTGGGGATGTGTCCAGTGAGTCCAGTGAGTGCAATGGCACCACTGGGGATGCACTGCAGTGAGTCCAGAGAGTGCACTGGCACCACTGGGGATGCACTGCAGTGAGTCCAGAGATTGGCTTGGCACCACTGGGGATACAGTGCAGTGAGTCCAGAGAGTGCACTGGCACCACTGGGGATGCAGTGCAGTGAGAACAGAGAGTGCACTGCCACCACTGGGGATGCAGTGCAGTGAGTCCAGAGAGTGCACTGGCACCTCTGGGGATGCACTTCAGTGTCTACAGAGAGTGCACTGACACCACTGGGGATACAGTGCAGTGAGTCCAGAGAGTGCACTGGCACCACTGGGGATGCAGTGCAGTGAGTCCAGAGAGTGCTCTGGCACCACTGGGGATGCAGTGCAGTGAGTCCAGAGAGTACACTGGCACCACTGGGGATGCAGTGCAGTGAGTCCAGAGAGTGCACTGGCACCACTGGGGATGCAGTGCAGTGAGTCCAGAGAGTGCACTGGCACCACTGGGGATGCACTGCAGTGAGTCCAGTGAATGCACTGGCACCACTGGGGATGCTGTGCAGTGAGTGCAGAGAGATCACTGGCACCACTGGGAATGCAGAGAAGTGAGTCCAGAGAGTGCACTGGCACCACTAGGGATGCAGTGCAGTGAGTCCATAGAGTGCACTGGCACCACTGGGGATGCAGTGCAGTGAGTCCAGAGAGTGCACTGGCACCACTGGGGATGCACTGCAGTGAGTCCAGAGAGTGCACTGGCACCACTGAGAATGCACTTCATAGAGTGCAGAGAGTGCACTGGCACCACTGGGGATGCACTGCAGTGAGTCCATAGAGTGCACTGGCACCACTGGGGATGCAGTGCAGTGAGTCCAGAGAGTGCACTGGCACCACTGGGGATGCACTGCAGTGAGTCCAGAGAGTGCACTGGCACCACTGAGAATGCACTTCATAGAGTGCAGAGAGTGCACTGGCACCACTGGGGATGCACTGCAGTGACTCCAGAGAGTGCACTGGCAGCACTGGGGATGCAGTGCAGTGAGTCCAGAGAGTGCACTGGCACCACTGGGGATGCAGTACAGTGAGTCCAGAGAGTGCACTGGCACCACTGGGGATGCAGTGCAGTGAGTCCAGAGAGTGCACTGGCACCACTGGGGATGCGGTGCAGTGAGTCCAGAGAGTGCTTTGGCACCACTGGGGATGCACTGCAGTTACTCCAGAGACTGCACTGGCACCACTGGGGATGAACTGCAGTGAGTACAGAGAGTGCAGTGGCACCACTGGGGATGCCCTGCAGTGAGTCCAGAGAGTGCACTGTCACCACTGGGGATGCAGTACAGTGAGTCCAGAGAGTGCACTGGCTCCACTGGGGATGCAGTGCAGTGTGTCCAGAGAGTGCACTGGCACCACTGGAGATGCAGTGCAGTGAATCCAGTGAGTGCACTGGCACCACTGGGGATGCAGTGCAGTGAGTCCAGAGAGTGCACTGGCACCACTGGGGATGCAGTGCAGTGAGTCCAGAGATTGCACTGGCTCCACTGGGGATGCAGTGCAGTGAGTCCAGAGACTTCACTGGCACCACTGGGAATGCAGTGCAGTGAGTCCAGAGAGTGCACTGGCACCAATGGGGATGCCCTGCAGTGAGTCCAGAGAGTGCACTGGCACCACTGGGGATGCAGTGCAGTGAGTCCAGAGAGTGCACTGGCACCACTGCGGATGTGTCCAGTGAGTCCAGTGAGTGCAATGGCACCACTGGGGATGCACTGCAGTGAGTCCAGAGAGTGCACTGGCACCACTGGGGATGCACTGCAGTGAGTCCAGAGATTGCACTGGCACCACTGGGGATACAGTGCAGTGAGTCCAGAGAGTGCACTGGCACCACTGGGTATGCAGTGCAGTGAGAACAGAGAGTGCACTGGCACCACTGGGGATGCAGTGCAGTGAGAACAGAGAGTGCACTGGCAACACTGGGGATGCAGTGCAGTGAGTCCAGAGAGTGCACTGGCACCACTGGGGATGCAGTACAGTGAGTCCAGTGAGTGCACTGGCACCACTGGGGATGCCCTGCAGTGAGTCCAGAGAGTGCACTGGCACCACTGGGGATGCAGTGCAGTGAGTCCAGAGAGTGCACTGGCAGCACTGGGGTTGCAGTGCAGTGAGTCCAGAGAGTGCACTGGCAGCACTGGGGATGCAGTACAGTGAGTCCAGAGAGTGCACTGGCACCACTGGGGATGCCCTGCAGTGAGTCCATAGAGTGCACTGGCACCACTGGGGATGCAGTGCAGTGAGTCCAGAGAGTGCACTGGCACCACTGGGGATGCACTGCAGTGAGTCCAGAGAGTGCACTGGTACCACTGAGAATGCACTTCATAGAGTGCAGAGAGTGCACTGGCACCACTGGGGTTGCACTGCAGTGACTCCAGAGAGTGCACTGGCAGCACTGGGGATGCACTGCAGTGAGTCCAGAGAGTGCACTGGCACCACTGGGGATGCAGTGCAGTGAGTCCAAAGAGTGCACTGGCACCACTGGGGATGCAGTGCAGTGAGTCCAGAGAGTGCACTGGCACCACTGGGGATGCGGTGCCGGGAGTCCAGAGAGTGCTTTGGCACCACTGGGGATGCAGTGCAGTTACTCCAGAGACTGCACTGGCACCACTGGGGATGCAGTGCAGTGAGTGCAGAGAGTGCACTGGCACCACTGGGGATGCACTGCAGTGAGTACAGAGAGTGCAGTGGCACCACTGGGGATGCCCTGCAGTGAGTCCAGAGAGTGCACTGTCACCACTGGAGATGCAGTGCAGTGAATCCAGTGAGTGCACTGGCACCACTGGGGATGCAGTGCAGTGAGTCCAGAGAGTGCACTGGCACCACTGGGGATGCAGTGCAGTGAGTCCAGAGACTTCACTGGCACCACTGGGAATGCAGTACAGTGAGTCCAGAGAGTGCACTGGCACCAATGGGGATGCCCTGCAGTGAGTCCAGAGAGTGCACTGGCACCACTGGGGATGCAGTGCAGTGAGTCCAGAGAGTGCTCTGGCACCACTGGGGATGTGTCCAGTGAGTCCAGTGAGTGCAATGGCACCACTGGGGATGCACTGCAGTGAGTCCAGAGAGTGCACTGGCACCACTGGGGATGCACTGCAGTGAGTCCAGAGATTGCACTGGCACCACTGGGGATACAGTGCAGTGAGTCCAGAGAGTGCACTGGCACCACTGGGGATGCAGTGCAGTGAGAACAGAGAGTGCACTGCCACCACTGGGGATGCAGTGCAGTGAGTCCAGAGAGTGCACTGGCACCTCTGGGGATGCACTTCAGTGTCTACAGAGAGTGCACTGACACCACTGGGGATACAGTGCAGTGAGTCCAGAGAGTGCACTGGCACCACTGGGGATGCAGTGCAGTGAGTCCAGAGAGTGCTCTGGCACCACTGGGGATGCAGTGCAGTGAGTCCAGAGAGTACACTGGCACCACTGGGGATGCAGTGCAGTGAGTCCAGAGAGTGCACTGGCACCACTGGGGATGCAGTGCATTGAGTCCAGAGAGTGCACTGGCACCACTGGTGATGCAGTCCAGTGAGTCCAGTGAATGCACTGGCACCACTGGGGATGCTGTGCAGTGAGTGCAGAGAGTTCACTGGCACCACTGGGAATGCAGAGAAGTGAGTCCAGAGAGTGCACTGGCACCACTAGGGATGCAGTGCAGTGAGTCCAGAGAGTGCACTGGCACCACTGGGGATGCAGTGCAGTGAGTCCAGAGAGTGCACTGGCACCACTGGGGCTGCAGTGCACTAAGTCCAGAGAGTGCACTGGCACCAGTGGGGATGCACTGCAATGAGTCCAGAGAGTGCACTGGCACCACTGGTGATGCAGTACAGTGAGTCCAGAGAGTGCACTGGCACCACTGGGGATGCACTGCAGTGAGTCCAGAGAGTGCACTGGCACCACTGGGGATGCACTACAGTGAGTCCAGAGATTGCACTGGCACCACTGGGGATGCAGTGCAGTGAGTCCAGAGTGCACTGGCACCACCTGTGATGCAGTACAGTGAGTCCAGAGAGTGCACTGGCACCACTGGGGATGCACTGCAGTGAGTCCAGTGAGTGCACTGGCACCACTGGGGATGCAGTGCTGTGACTCCGGAGAGCGCACTGGCACCACTGGGGATGCAGTGCAGTCAGTCCAGTGAGTACACTGGCACCACTGGGGATGCAGTGCAATGAGTCCAGAGAGTGCACTGGCACCACTGGGGATGCCCTGCAGTGAGTCCAGAGAGTGCACTGGCACCACTGCGGATGTGTCCAGTGAGTCCAGTGAGTGCACTGGCACCACTGGGGATGCAGTGCAGTCAGTCCAGTGAGTGCACTGGCACCACTGGGGGTGCAGTACAGTGAGTCCAGAGAGTGCACTGGCACCACTGGGGATGCACTGCAGTGAGTCCAGACAGTGCACTGGCACCACTGGGGATGCCCTGCAGTGAGTCCAGAGAGTGCACTGGCACCACTGGGGATGCCGTGTAGTGAGTCCAGAGAGTGCACTGGCACCACTGGGAATGCAGTGCAGTGAGTCCAGAGAGTGCACTGGCACCACTGGGGATGCAGTTCAGTGAGTCCAGAGAGTGCACTGGCACCCCTGGGGATGCACTGCAGTGAGACCAGAGAGTGCACTGGCACGACTGAGAATGCACTTCAGTGAGTCCAGAGAGTGCACTGGCACCACTGGGGATGCACTGCAGTGAGTCCAGCGAGTGCACTAGCACCACTGGGGATGCGGTGCAGTGAATCCAGCGAGTGCACTGGCACCACTGGGGATGCAGTGCAGTGAGTCCAGAGAGTGCACTGGCACCACTGGGGATGCACTGCAGTGAGCCTAGAGAGTGCACTGGCACCACTGGAGATGCAGTAAAGTGAGTCCAGTGAATGCACTGGCAGCACTGGGGTTGCAGTGCACTGAGTCCAGAGAGTGCACTGGCACCACTGGTGATGCAGTTTAGTGAGTCCAGAGAGTGCACTGGCACCACTGGGGATGCAGTGCAGTGATTCCAGTGAGTGTACTGGCACCACTGGGGATGCACTGCAGTGAGTCCAGAGAATGCACTGGCACCACTGAGAATGCAGTGCAGTGAGTCCAGAGAGTGCACTGGCACCACTGGGGATGCACTGCAGTGAGTCCAGAGAGTGCACTGGCACCACTGGGGATGCACTGCAGTGAGTCCAGAGAGTGCACTGGCACCACTGGGGATGCAGTGCAGTGAGTCCAGAGAGTGCACTGGCACCACTGGGGATGCAGTGCAGTGAGTCCAGAGAGTGCACTGGCACCACTGGGGATGCGGTGCCGGGAGTCCAGAGAGTGCTTTGGCACCACTGGGGATGCACTGCAGTTACTCCAGAGACTGCACTGGCACCACTGGGGATGCAGTGCAGTGAGTGCAGAGAGTGCACTGGCACCACTGGGGATGCACTGCAGTGAGTACAGAGAGTGCACTGGCACCACTGGGGATGCCCTGCAGTGAGTCCAGAGAGTGCACTGGCACCACAGATGATGCAGTACAGTGAGTCCAGTGAGTGCACTGGCACCACTGGGGATGTAGTACAGTGACTCGAGAGAGTGCACTTGCACCATTGGGGATGCATTGCAGTGAGTCCAGAGAGTGCACTGGCACCACTGGTGATGCACTGCAGTGAGTCCAGAGAGTGCACTGGCACCACTGGGGATGCAGTGCAGTGAGTCCAGAGAGTGCACTGGCACCACTGGGGATGCAGTGCAGTGTGTCCAGAGAGTGCACTGGCACCACTGGGGATGCGGTGCCGGGAGTCCAGAGAGTGCTTTGGCACCACTGGGGATGCACTGCAGTTACTCCAGAGACTGCACTGGCACCACTGGGGATGCAGTGCAGTGAGTCCAGAGAGTGCACTGGCACCACTGGGGATGCACTTCAGTGTCTACAGAGAGTGCACTGACACCACTGGGGATACAGTGCAGTGAGTCCAGAGAGTGCACTGGCACCACTGGGGATGCAGTGCAGTGAGTCCAGAGAGTGCTCTGGCACCACTGGGGATGCAGTGCAGTGAGTCCAGAGAGTACACTGGCACCACTGGGGATGCAGTGCAGTGAGTCCAGAGAGTGCACTGGCACCACTGGGGATGCACTGCAGTGAGTCCAGAGAGTGCACTGGCACCACTGGGGATGCACTGCAGTGAGTCCAGTGAATGCACTGGCACCACTGGGGATGCTGTGCAGTGAGTGCAGAGAGATCACTGGCACCACTGGGAATGCAGAGAAGTGAGTCCAGAGAGTGCACTGGCACCACTAGGGATGCAGTGCAGTGAGTCCATAGAGTGCACTGGCACCACTGGGGATGCAGTGCAGTGAGTCCAGAGAGTGCACTGGCACCACTGGGGATGCACTGCAGTGAGTCCAGAGAGTGCACTGGCACCACTGAGAATGCACTTCATAGAGTGCAGAGAGTGCACTGGCACCACTGGGGATGCACTGCAGTGAGTCCATAGAGTGCACTGGCACCACTGGGGATGCAGTGCAGTGAGTCCAGAGAGTGCACTGGCACCACTGGGGATGCACTGCAGTGAGTCCAGAGAGTGCACTGGCACCACTGAGAATGCACTTCATAGAGTGCAGAGAGTGCACTGGCACCACTGGGGATGCACTGCAGTGACTCCAGAGAGTGCACTGGCACCACTGGGGATGCGGTGCAGTGAGTCCAGAGAGTGCACTGGCACCACTGGGGATGCAGTACAGTGAGTCCAGAGAGTGCACTGGCACCACTGGGGATGCAGTGCAGTGAGTCCAGAGAGTGCACTGGCACCACTGGGGATGCGGTGCAGTGAGTCCAGAGAGTGCTTTGGCACCACTGGGGATGCACTGCAGTTACTCCAGAGACTGCACTGGCACCACTGGGGATGAACTGCAGTGAGTACAGAGAGTGCAGTGGCACCACTGGGGATGCCCTGCAGTGAGTCCAGAGAGTGCACTGTCACCACTGGGGATGCAGTACAGTGAGTCCAGAGAGTGCACTGGCTCCACTGGGGATGCAGTGCAGTGTGTCCAGAGAGTGCACTGGCACCACTGGAGATGCAGTGCAGTGAATCCAGTGAGTGCACTGGCACCACTGGGGATGCAGTGCAGTGAGTCCAGAGAGTGCACTGGCACCACTGGGGATGCAGTGCAGTGAGTCCAGAGATTGCACTGGCACCACTGGGGATGCAGTGCAGTGAGTCCAGAGACTTCACTGGCACCACTGGGAATGCAGTGCAGTGAGTCCAGAGAGTGCTCTGGCACCAATGGGGATGCCCTGCAGTGAGTCCAGAGAGTGCACTGGCACCACTGGGGATGCAGTGCAGTGAGTCCAGAGAGTGCACTGGCACCACTGCGGATGTGTCCAGTGAGTCCAGTGAGTGCAATGGCACCACTGGGGATGCACTGCAGTGAGTCCAGAGAGTGCACTGGCACCACTGGGGATGCACTGCAGTGAGTCCAGAGATTGCACTGGCACCACTGGGGATACAGTGCAGTGAGTCCAGAGAGTGCACTGGCACCACTGGGTATGCAGTGCAGTGAGAACAGAGAGTGCACTGGCACCACTGGGGATGCAGTGCAGTGAGAACAGAGAGTGCACTGGCAACACTGGGGATGCAGTGCAGTGAGTCCAGAGAGTGCACTGGCACCACTGGGGATGCAGTACAGTGAGTCCAGTGAGTGCACTGGCACCACTGGGGATGCCCTGCAGTGAGTCCAGAGAGTGCACTGGCACCACTGGGGATGCAGTGCAGTGAGTCCAGAGAGTGCACTGGCAGCACTGGGGTTGCAGTGCAGTGAGTCCAGAGAGTGCACTGGCAGCACTGGGGATGCAGTACAGTGAGTCCAGAGAGTGCACTGGCACCACTGGAGATGCCCTGCAGTGAGTCCATAGAGTGCACTGGCACCACTGGGGATGCAGTGCAGTGAGTCCAGAGAGTGCACTGGCACCACTGGGGATGCACTGCAGTGAGTCCAGAGAGTGCACTGGTACCACTGAGAATGCACTTCATAGAGTGCAGAGAGTGCACTGGCACCACTGGGGTTGCACTGCAGTGACTCCAGAGAGTGCACTGGCAGCACTGGGGATGCACTGCAGTGAGTCCAGAGAGTGCACTGGCACCACTGGGGATGCAGTGCAGTGAGTCCAAAGAGTGCACTGGCACCACTGGGGATGCAGTGCAGTGAGTCCAGAGAGTGCACTGGCACCACTGGGGATGCGGTGCCGGGAGTCCAGAGAGTGCTTTGGCACCACTGGGGATGCAGTGCAGTTACTCCAGAGACTGCACTGGCACCACTGGGGATGCAGTGCAGTGAGTGCAGAGAGTGCACTGGCACCACTGGGGATGCACTGCAGTGAGTACAGAGAGTGCAGTGGCACCACTGGGGATGCCCTGCAGTGAGTCCAGAGAGTGCACTGTCACCACTGGAGATGCAGTGCAGTGAATCCAGTGAGTGCACTGGCACCACTGGGGATGCAGTGCAGTGAGTCCAGAGAGTGCACTGGCACCACTGGGGATGCAGTGCAGTGAGTCCAGAGACTTCACTGGCACCACTGGGAATGCAGTACAGTGAGTCCAGAGAGTGCACTGGCACCAATGGGGATGCACTGCAGTGAGTCCAGAGAGTGCACTGGCACCACTGGGGATGCAGTGCAGTGAGTCCAGAGAGTGCTCTGGCACCACTGGGGATGTGTCCAGTGAGTCCAGTGAGTGCAATGGCACCACTGGGGATGCACTGCAGTGAGTCCAGAGAGTGCACTGGCACCACTGGGGATGCACTGCAGTGAGTCCAGAGATTGCACTGGCACCACTGGGGATACAGTGCAGTGAGTCCAGAGAGTGCACTGGCACCACTGGGGATGCAGTGCAGTGAGAACAGAGAGTGCACTGCCACCACTGGGGATGCAGTGCAGTGAGTCCAGAGAGTGCACTGGCACCTCTGGGGATGCACTTCAGTGTCTACAGAGAGTGCACTGACACCACTGGGGATACAGTGCAGTGAGTCCAGAGAGTGCACTGGCACCACTGGGGATGCAGTGCAGTGAGTCCAGAGAGTGCTCTGGCACCACTGGGGATGCAGTGCAGTGAGTCCAGAGAGTACACTGGCACCACTGGGGATGCAGTGCAGTGAGTCCAGAGAGTGCACTGGCACCACTGGGGATGCAGTGCATTGAGTCCAGAGAGTGCACTGGCACCACTGGTGATGCAGTCCAGTGAGTCCAGTGAATGCACTGGCACCACTGGGGATGCTGTGCAGTGAGTGCAGAGAGTTCACTGGCACCACTGGGAATGCAGAGAAGTGAGTCCAGAGAGTGCACTGGCACCACTAGGGATGCAGTGCAGTGAGTCCAGAGAGTGCACTGGCACCACTGGGGCTGCAGTGCACTAAGTCCAGAGAGTGCACTGGCACCAGTGGGGATGCACTGCAATGAGTCCAGAGAGTGCACTGGCACCACTGGTGATGCAGTACAGTGAGTCCAGAGAGTGCACTGGCACCACTGGGGATGCACTGCAGTGAGTCCAGAGAGTGCACTGGCACCACTGGGGATGCACTACAGTGAGTCCAGAGATTGCACTGGCACCACTGGGGATGCAGTGCAGTGAGTCCAGAGTGCACTGGCACCACCTGTGATGCAGTACAGTGAGTCCAGAGAGTGCACTGGCACCACTGGGGATGCACTGCAGTGAGTCCAGTGAGTGCACTGGCACCACTGGGGATGCAGTGCTGTGACTCCGGAGAGCGCACTGGCACCACTGGGGATGCAGTGCAGTCAGTCCAGTGAGTACACTGGCACCACTGGGGATGCAGTGCAATGAGTCCAGAGAGTGCACTGGCACCACTGGGGATGCCCTGCAGTGAGTCCAGAGAGTGCACTGGCACCACTGCGGATGTGTCCAGTGAGTCCAGTGAGTGCACTGGCACCACTGGGGATGCAGTGCAGTCAGTCCAGTGAGTGCACTGGCACCACTGGGGGTGCAGTACAGTGAGTCCAGAGAGTGCACTGGCACCACTGGGGATGCACTGCAGTGAGTCCAGACAGTGCACTGGCACCACTGGGGATGCCCTGCAGTGAGTCCAGAGAGTGCACTGGCACCACTGGGGATGCCGTGTAGTGAGTCCAGAGAGTGCACTGGCACCACTGGGAATGCAGTGCAGTGAGTGCAGAGAGTGCACTGGCACCACTGGGGATGCAGTTCAGTGAGTCCAGAGAGTGCACTGGCACCCCTGGGGATGCACTGCAGTGAGACCAGAGAGTGCACTGGCACCACTGAGAATGCACTTCAGTGAGTCCAGAGAGTGCACTGGCACCACTGGGGATGCACTGCAGTGAGTCCAGCGAGTGCACTAGCACCACTGGGGATGCGGTGCAGTGAATCCAGCGAGTGCACTGGCACCACTGGGGATGCAGTGCAGTGAGTCCAGAGAGTGCACTGGCACCACTGGGGATGCACTGCAGTGAGCCTAGAGAGTGCACTGGCACCACTGGAGATGCAGTAAAGTGAGTCCAGTGAATGCACTGGCAGCACTGGGGTTGCAGTGCACTGAGTCCAGAGAGTGCACTGGCACCACTGGTGATGCAGTTTAGTGAGTCCAGAGAGTGCACTGGCACCACTGGGGATGCAGTGCAGTGATTCCAGTGAGTGTACTGGCACCACTGGGGATGCACTGCAGTGAGTCCAGAGAATGCACTGGCACCACTGAGAATGCAGTGCAGTGAGTCCAGAGAGTGCACTGGCACCACTGGGGATGCACTGCAGTGAGTCCAGAGAGTGCACTGGCACCACTGGGGATGCACTGCAGTGAGTCCAGAGAGTGCACTGGCACCACTGGGGATGCAGTGCAGTGAGTCCAGAGAGTGCACTGGCACCACTGGGGATGCAGTGCAGTGAGTCCAGAGAGTGCACTGGCACCACTGGGGATGCGGTGCCGGGAGTCCAGAGAGTGCTTTGGCACCACTGGGGATGCACTGCAGTTACTCCAGAGACTGCACTGGCACCACTGGGGATGCAGTGCAGTGAGTGCAGAGAGTGCACTGGCACCACTGGGGATGCACTGCAGTGAGTACAGAGAGTGCACTGGCACCACTGGGGATGCCCTGCAGTGAGTCCAGAGAGTGCACTGGCACCACAGATGATGCAGTACAGTGAGTCCAGTGAGTGCACTGGCACCACTGGGGATGTAGTACAGTGACTCGAGAGAGTGCACTTGCACCATTGGGGATGCAGTGCAGTGAGTCCAGAGAGTGCACTGGCACCACTGGTGATGCACTGCAGTGAGTCCAGAGAGTGCACTGGCACCACTGGGGATGCAGTGCAGTGAGTCCAGAGAGTGCACTGGCACCACTGGGGATGCAGTGCAGTGAGTCCAGAGAGTGCACTGGCACCACTGGGGATGCGGTGCCGGGAGTCCAGAGAGTGCTTTGGCACCACTGGGGATGCACTGCAGTTACTCCAGAGACTGCACTGGCACCACTGGGGATGCACTTCAGTGAGTACAGAGAGTGCACTGACACCACTGGGGATACAGTGCAGTGAGTCCAGAGAGTGCACTGGCACCACTGGGCATGCAGTCCAGTGAGTCCAGTGAATGCACTGGCACCACTGGGGATGCTGTGCAGTGAGTGCAGAGAGTGCACTGGCACCACATGTGATGCAGTACAGTGTGTCCAGAGAGTGCACTGGCACCACTGGGGATGCAGTGCAGTGAGTCCACAGAGTGCACTGGACCAGTGGGGATGCAGTACAGTGAGTCCAGAGAGTGCACTGGCACCACTGGGGATGCAGTGCAGTGATTCCAGAGAGTGCACTGGCACCACTGGGGATGCACTTCAGTGACTCCAGAGAGTGCACTGGCACCACTGGGGATGCAGTGCAGTGAGTCCAGAGAGTGCACTGGCACCACTGGGGATGCAGTGCAGTGAGTCCAGAGAGTGCACTGGCACCACTGGGGATGCAGTGCAGTGAGTCCAGAGAGTGCACTGGCACCACTGGGGATGCGGTGCCGGGAGTCCAGAGAGTGCTTTGGCACCACTGGGGATGCACTGCAGTTACTCCAGAGACTGCACTGGCACCACTGGGGATGCACTTCAGTGAGTACAGAGAGTGCACTGACACCACTGGGGATACAGTGCAGTGAGTCCAGAGAGTGCACTGGCACCACTGGGCATGCAGTCCAGTGAGTCCAGTGAATGCACTGGCACCACTGGGGATGCTGTGCAGTGAGTGCAGAGAGTGCACTGGCACCACATGTGATGCAGTACAGTGTGTCCAGAGAGTGCACTGGCACCACTGGGGATGCAGTGCAGTGAGTCCACAGAGTGCACTGGACCAGTGGGGATGCAGTACAGTGAGTCCAGAGAGTGCACTGGCACCACTGGGGATGCAGTGCAGTGATTCCAGAGAGTGCACTGGCACCACTGGGGATGCACTTCAGTGACTCCAGATAGTGCACTGGCACCACTGGGGATGCAGTGCAGTGAGTCCAGAGAGTGCACTGGCACCACTGGGGATGCAGTGAAGTGAGTGCAGAGAGTGCACTGGCACCACTGGGGATGCCCTGCAGTGAGTCCAGAGAGTGCACTGGCACCACTGGGGATGCAGTGCAGTGAGTGCAGAGAGTGCACTGACACCACTGGTGATGCAGTGCAGTGAGTCCAGAGAGTGCACTGGCACCACTGGGGATGCACTGCAGTGAGTCCAGAGAGTGCACTGGCACCACTGGGGTTGCACTGCAGTGAGTGCAGAGAGTGCACTGGCACCACTGGGGATGCAGTGCAGTGAGTCCAGAGAGAGCACTGGCACCACTGGGGATGCACTACAGTGAGTCCACAGAGTGCACTGGCACCACTGGGGATGCTCTGCAGTGAGTCCAGAGAGTGCACTGGCACCACTGGGGATGCACTGCAGTGAGTCCAGAGAGTGCACTGGCACCACTGGGGATGCAGTGCTGTGACTCCAGAGAGCGCCCTGGCACCACTGGGGATGCAGTGCAGTGAGTGCAGAGAGTGCACTGGCACCACTGGGGATGCACTTCAGTGAGTTCAGAGAGTGCACTGGCACCACTGGGGATGGGTTTCAAGCCAACTGCATTAACCGCTCATGCTTCTTTCTTATGAGACGTTAGTAAACCAATTACTTAGCCTTGTCAAACTAAATCACAGGTAAAAATCCTGTACATCTCATGTGGCCAACCACTCCCAACTAGGATTCCAAGAACCAGGAGGTTCGGTGAAAATAGGGCTAGTGGTATTAGAGGGGTGATTATTAGGGTAAGCCCTAAGCTGTCTTTAATGGAGAAGTATGGGTGGAATGGGATTTTGTCGCAGTCTGATACGATTCCTAGTGGGTTATTTGAGCCTGATTCGTGTAGGAAGGTTAGGTGGACTAGGGTGATTCCTGCAATTAGGAAGGGCAGTAGGAAGTGGATGGCGAAGAATCGGGTTAAGGTTGGATTGTCTACTGAGAATCCTCCTCAGGCTCATTCTACTAGAGTTTGCCCAATGTACGGGATGGCTGAGAATAGGTTGGTGATTACGGTGGCCCCTCAGAATGACATTTGTCCTCATGGTAGGACATACCCTACGAAGGCAGTTGCTATTAGGGTGAGTAGGAGGATTACTCCTGTGTTTCAGGTTTCTTTTTATAGGTAGGAGCCGTAGTAGAGGCCTCGTCCGATGTGTAAGTAGATGCAGATAAAGAAGAGCGAAGCACCGTTGGCGTGGAGGTTGCGGATGAGCCATCCGTACTGGACGTCTCGGCATGTGTGAGCTACTGAGGAGAAGGCGAGTGAAGTGTCTGCGGTGTAGTGTATGGCTAGTAGCAGGCCTGTTAGGATTTGTGTGGCTAAGCAGATGGCTAGAAGGGAGCCGAAGTTTCATCAGGCAGAGATGTTGGAGGGGGCGGGTAGGTCGATTAGGGAGTTGTTGATTATTTTTAGTAGGGGATGGGATTTGCGGATGTTAGGGGCCATTAGTGAGTCTGCATCTCCAGTGGTGGCAGTGCACTCTCTGGACTCACTGCAGTGCATCCCCAGTGTTGCCTGTGCACTCTCTGGAGTAAATGCAGTGCATCCCCAGTGGTGCCAAAGCACTCTCTGGACTCCCGGCACCGCATCCCCAGTGGTGCCAGGGCACTCTCTGGGCTCACTGCAGTGCATCCCCAGTGGTGCCAGTGCACTCTCTGGAGTCACTGCAGTGCATCCCCAGTGGTGCCAATGCACTCTCTGGACCTCCGGCACCGCATCCCCAGTGGTGCCAGTGCACTCTCTGGACTCACGGCACTGCATCCCCATTGGTGCCAGTGCACTCTCTCGAGTCACTGCACTACATCCCCAGTGGTGCCAGTACACTCTCTCGAGTCACTGCACTACATCCCCAGTGGTGCCAGTGCACTCACTGGACTCACTGTACTGCATCATCAGTGGTGCCAGTGCACTCTCTGGACTCACTGCACTGCATCCCCAGTGGTGCCAGTGCACTCTCTGGACTCACTGCACTGCATCCCCAGTGGTGCCAGTGCACTCACTGGACTCACTGCAGTGCATCCCCAGTGGTGCCAGTGCACTCTCTGGACTCATTGCACTGCATCCCCAGTGGTTCCAGTGAATTCACTGGACTCACTGTACTGCATCTCCAGTGGTGCCAGTGCACTCTCTGGACTCACTGCACTGCATCACCAGTGGTGCCGGTGCACTCACTGGATTCACTGCACTGCATCCCCAGTGGTGCTAGTGCACTCTCTGGACTCACTGCAGTGCATCCCCAGTGGTGCCAGTGCACTCTCTGGACTCACAGAAGTGCATTCTCAGTGGTGCCAGTGCACTCTCTGGACTCACTGCAGTGCATCCCCAGTGGTGCCAGTGCACTCACTGGACTCACTGCACTGCATCCCCAGTGATGCCAGTGCACTCTCTCGACTCACTGCAGGACATCCCCAGTGGTGCCAGTGCACTCTCTGGACTCACTGCACTGCATCCCCAGTGGTGCCAGCGCTATCCCTGGACTCACTGTAGTGCATCCCCAGTGGTGCCAGTGCACTCTCTGGACTCACTGCAGGGCATCCCCAGTGGTGCCAGTGCACTCACTGGACTCACTGCAGTGCATTCCCTCTGGTGCCAGTGCACTCTCTGGACTCACTGCAGTGCATCCCCAGTGGTGCCAGTGCACTCTCTGGACTCACAGAAGTGCATTCTCAGTGGTGCCAGTGCACTCTCTGGACTCACTGTACTGCATCCCCAGTGGTGCCAGTGCACTCTCTGGACTCACTGCAGGGCATCCCCAGTGGTGCCAGTGCACTCTCTTAGTCACTGCACTGCATCCCCAGTGGTGCCAGTGCTATCCCTGGACTCACTGTAGTGCATCCCCAGTGGTGCCAGTGCACTGGACTCACTGCAGGGCATCCCCAGTGGTGCCAGTGCACTCACTGGACTCACTGCAGTGCATTCCCTCTGGTGCCAGTGCACTCTCTGGACTCACTGCACTGCATCCCCAGTGGTGCCAGTGCACTCTCAGGACTCACTGCTGTGCATCACCTGTGGTGCCAGTGCACTCTCTGGACTCACTGAAGTGCATCCCCAGTGGTGCCAGTGCAATCTCTGGACTCACTGCACTGCATCCCCAGTGGTGCCAGTGCACACTCTGGACTCACTGCAGTGCATCCCCAGTGGTGCCAGTGCACTCTCTGGACTCACTGCACTGCATCCCCAGTGGTGCCAGTGCACTCTCTGGACTCACTGCACTGCATACCCAGTGGTGCCAGTGCACTCTCTGGACTCAGTGCACTGCATCCCCAGTGGTGCCAGTGCACTCTCTGGACTCACTGCACTGCATCCCCAGTGGTGCCATTGCACTCTCTGCACTCACTGCACTGCAGCCCCAGTGGTGCCAGTGCACTCTCTGGACTCACTGCACTACATCCCCAGTATTGCCAGTGCACTCTGTGGACTAACTGCACTGCATCCCCAGTGCTGCCTGTGCACTCACTGGACTCACTGCAGTGCATTCCCTCTGGTGCCAGTGCACTCTCTGGACTCACTGCACTGCATCCCCAGTGCTGCCTGTGCACTCACTGGACTCACTGCAGTGCATTCCCTCTGGTGCCAGTGCACTCTCTGGACTCACTGCAGTGCATCACCAGTGGTGCCAGTGCACTCTCTGGACTCACTGAATTGCATCCCCCGTGGTGCCAGTGCAAACTCTGGACTCACTGCACTGCATTCCCAGTGGTGCCAGTGGACACTCTGGACTCACTGCACTGCATCCCCAGTGGTGCCAGTGCACTCTCTGGACTCACTGCACTGCATTCCCAGTGGTGCCAGTGCACACTCTGGACTCACTGCACTGCATCCCCGGTGGTGCCAGAGCACTCTCTGGACTCACTGCACTGCATCCCCAGTGGTGCCAATGCACTCTCTGGACTCACTGCACTGCAGCCCCATTGGTGCCAGTGCACTCTCTGCACTCACTGCACTGCATCCCCAGTGGTGCCAGTGCACTCACTAGACTCACTGCAGTGCATTCCCTCTGGTGCCAGTGCACTCTCTGGACTCACTGCACTGCATCCCCAGTGGTGCCAGTGCAATCTCTGGACTCAGTGCAATGCATCCCCAGTGGTGCCAGTGCACTCTCTGGACTCACTGCAGTGCATCCCCAGTGGTGCCTGTGCACTCTCTGGACTAACTGAAGTGCATCCCCCGTGGTGCCAGTGCAATCTCTGAACTCACTGCACTGCATTCGCAGTGGTGCCAGTGCACACTCTGGACTCACTGCACTGCATCCCCAGTGGTGCCAGTGCACTCTCTTGACTCACTGCAGTGCATCCCCAGTGTTGCCAGTGCACTCTCTGGAATCACTGCACTGCATCCCCAGTGGTGCCAGTGCACTCTCTGGACTCACTGCACTGCATCCCCAGTGGTGCCAGAGCACTCTCTGGACTCACTGCACTGCATCCCCAGTGGTGCCAGTGCACTCTCTGGACTCACTGCACTGCATCCCCAGTGGTGCCAGTGCACTCTCTGGACTCACTGCACTTGCATCCCCAGTGGTGCTAGTGCACTCTGTGGACTCACTGCAGTGCATCCCCAGTGGTGCCAGAGCACTCTCTGGACTCACTGCAGTGCATCCCCAGTGGTGCCAGTGCACTCTCTGGACTCACTGCACTGCATCCCCAGTGGTGCCAGTGCACTCTCTGGAGTAACTGCAGTGCATCCCCAGTGGTGCCAAAGTACTCTCTGGACTCCCGGCACCGCATCCCCAGTGGTGCCAGTGCACTCTCTGGACTCACTGTACTGCATCCCCAGTGGTGCCAGTGCACTCTGTGGACTCACTGCACTGCATCCCCAGTGGTGCCAGTGCACTCTCTGGACTCACTGTACTGCATCCCCACTGGTGCCAGTGCACTCTCTGGACTCGGTTCACTGCATCCCAAGTGGTGCCAGTGCACTCTCTGGACTCACTGCACTGCATCCCCAGTGGTGCCAGTGCACTCTCTGGACTCACTGCAGTGCATCCCCAGTGGTGCCAGTGCACTCTCTGGACTCACTGCAGTGCATCCCCAGTGTTGCCTGTGCACTCTCTGGAGTCACTGCAGTGCATTCCTAGTGGTGCCAATGCACTCTCTGGACCTCCGGCACCGCATCCCCTGTGGTGCCAGTGCACTCTCTGGACTCACTGCAGTGCATCCCCAGTGGTGCCAGTGCACTCTCTGGACTCACTGTACTGCATCCCCAGTGGTGCCAGTGCACTCTGTGGACTCACTGCAGTGCATCCCCAGTGGTGCCAGTGCACTCTCTGGACTCACTGCACTGCATCCCCAGTGGTGCCAGTGCACTCACTGGACTCACTGTACTGCATCACAGGTGGTGCCAGTGCACTCTCTGGACTCAGTGCACTGCATCCCCAGTGGTTCCAGTGCATTCACAGGACTCACTGTATTGTATCTCCAGTGGTGCCAGTGCACTCTCTGGACTCACTGCACTGCATCCCCAGTGGTGCCAGTGCACTCACTGGATTCACTGCACTGCATCCCCAGTGGTGCTAGTGCACTCTCTGGACTCACTGCAGTGCATCCCCAGTGGTGCCAGTGCACTCTCTGGACTCACTGAAGTGCATTCTCAGTGGTGCCAGTGCACTCTCTGGACTCACTGCAGTGCATCCCCAGTGGCGCCAGTGCACTCACTGGACTCACTGCACTGCATCCCCAGTGGTGCCAGTGCACTCTCTGGACTCACTGCACTGCATCCCCAGTGGTGCCAGTGCAATCTCTGGACTCACTGCACTGCATCCCCATTGGTGCCAGTGCATTCTCTGGACTCACCGCACTGCACCCTGAGTGGTGCCAGTGCACTCTCTGGACTCACTGCACCGCATCCCCAGTGGTGCCATTGCACTCTCTGGAATCACTGCGTGTCATCTCCAGTGGTGGCAGTGCACTCTCTGGACTCACTGCAGTGCATCCCCAGTGTTGCCTGTGCACTCTCTGGAGTAACTGCAGTGCATCCCCAGTGGTGCCAAAGCACTCTCTGGACTCCCGGCACCGCATACCCAGTGGTGCCAGTGCACTCTCTGGGCTCACTGCAGTGCATCCCCATTGGTGCCAGTGCACTCTCTGGAGTCACTGCAGTGCATCCCCAGTGGTGCCAATGCACTCTCTGGACCTCCGGCACCGCATCCCCTGTGGTGCCAGTGCACTCTCTGGACTCGCGGCACTGCATCCCCAGTGGTGCCAGTGCACTCTCTCGAGTCACTGCACTACATCCCCAGTGGTGCCAGTGCACTCACTGGACTCACTGTACTGCATCCCCAGTGGTGCCAGTGCACTCTGTGGACTCACTGCACTACATCCCCAGTGGTGCCAGTACACTCACTGGACTCACTGTACTGCATCACCAGTGGTGCCAGTGCACTCTCTGGACTCAGTGCACTGCATCCCCAGTGGTTCCAGTGCATTCACTGGACTCACTGTACTGCATCTCCAGTGGTGCCAGAGCACTCTCTGGACTCACTGCACTGCATCACCAGTGGTGCCAGTGCACTCACTGGATTCACTGCACTGCATCCCCAGTGGTGCTAGTGCACTCTCTGGACTCACTGCAGTGCATCCCCAGTGGTGCCAGTGCACTCTCTGGACTCACTGAAGTGCATCCTCAGTGGTGCCAGTGCACTCTCTGGACTCACTTCACTGCATCCCCAGTGGTGCCAGTGCACTCTCTGGACTCACTGCTCTGCATTCCCAGTGGTGACAGTGAAGTCTTTGGACTCACTGCACTGCATCCCCAGTGGTGCCAGTGCACTCTCTGGACTCACTGCACTGCATCCCCATTGGTGCCATTACATTCTCTGGACTCACCGCACTGCACCCTGAGTGGTGCCAGTGCACTCTCTGGACTCACTGCACCGCATCCCCAGTGGTGCCAGTGCACTCTCTGGACTCACTGGACACATCCCCAGTGGAGCCAGTGCACTCTCTGGACTCACTGCAGTGCACCCCCAGTGGTGCCAGTGCACTCTCTGGACTCACTGCACTGCATCCCCAGTGGAGCCAGTGCACTCTCTGGACTCACTGCAGTGCATCCCCAGTGGTGCCAGTGCACTCTCTGGACTCACTGAAGTGCATCCCCAGTGGTGCCAGTGCACTCTCTGGACTCACTGCAGTGCATCCCCAGTGGTGCCAGTGCACTCTCTGGACTCACTGCACTGCATCCCCAGTGGTGCCAGTGCACTCTCTGGACTCACTGCAGGGCATCCCCAATGGTGCCAGTGCACTCTCTGGACTCACTGCAGTGCATCCCCAGTGGTGCCAGTGCTATCCCTGGACTCAGTGTAGTGCATCCCCAGTGGTGCCAGTGCACTCTCTGGACTCACTGTAGGGCATCCCCAGTGGTGCCAGTGCACTCTCTGGACTCACTGCACTGCATCCCCAGTGGTGCCAGTGCACTCTCTGGACTCACTGCAGGGCATCCCCAGTGGTGCCAGTGCACTCTCTGGACTCACTGCACTGCATCCCCAGTGGTGCCAGTGCTATCCCTGGACTCAGTGTAGTGCATCCCCAGTGGTGCCAGTGCACTCTCTGGACTCACTGCAGTGCATCCCCAGTGGTGCCAGTGCACTCTCTGGACTCACTGCACTGCATCCCCAATGGTGCCAGTGCACTCTCTGGACTCACTGCAGGGCATCCCCAGTGGTGCCAGTGCACTCTCTGGACTCACTGCAGTGCATCCCCAGTGGTGCCAGTGCACTCTCTGGACTCACTGTACTGCATCCCCAGTGGAGCCCGTGCACTCTCTGGACTCACTGCACTGCATCCCCAGTGGTGCCAGTGCACTCTCTGGACTCACTGCACTTGCATCCCCAGTGGTGCTAGTGCACTCTGTGGACTCACTGCAGTGCATCCCCAGTGGTGCCAGTGCACTCTCTGGACTCACTGCACTGCATCCCCAGTGGTGCCAGTGCACTCTGTGGACTCACTGTACTGCACCCCCAGTGGTGCCAGTGCACTCACTGGACTGACTGCACTGCATCCCCAGTGGTGCCAGTGCACTCTCTGGACTCACTGCACTGCATCCCCAGTGGTGCCAGTGCATTCTCTGGACTCACTGCACCGCATCCCCAGTGGTGCCAGTGCACTCTCTGGAGTAACTGCACTGCATCCCCAGTGGTGCCAGTGCACTCTCTGGACTCACTGCACTGCATCCCCAGTGGTGCCAGAGCACTCTCTGGACTCACTGCAGTGCATCCCCAGTGGTGCCAGTGCACTCTCTGGACTCACTGCACTGCATCCCCAGTGGTTCCAGTGCACTCTCTGGAGTAACTGCAGTGCATCCCCAGTGGTGCCAAAGTACTCTCTGGACTCCCGGCACCGCATCCCCAGTGGTGCCAGTGCACTCTCTGGACTCACTGTACTGCATCCCCAGTGGTGCCAGTGCACTCTGTGGACTCACTGCACTGCATCCCCAGTGGTGCCAGTGCACTCTCTGGACTCACTGTACTGCATCCCCACTGGTGCCAGTGCACTCTCTGCACTCGGTTCACTGCATCCCAAGTGGTGCCAGTGCACTCTCTGGACTCACTGCACTGCATCCCCAGTGGTGCCAGTGCACTCTCTGGACTCACTGCAGTGCATCCCCAGTGGTGCCAGTGCACTCTCTGGACTCACTGCAGTGCATCCCCAGTGTTGCCTGTGCACTCTCTGGAGTCACTGCAGTGCATTCCTAGTGGTGCCAATGCACTCTCTGGACCTCCGGCACCGCATCCCCTGTGGTGCCAGTGCACTCTCTGGACTCACTGTACTGCATCCCCAGTGGTGCCAGTGCACTCTGTGGACTCACTGCAGTGCATCCCCAGTGGTGCCAGTGCACTCTCTGGACTCACTGCACTGCATCCCCAGTGGTGCCAGTGCACTCACTGGACTCACTGTACTGCATCACAGGTGGTGCCAGTGCACTCTCTGGACTCAGTGCACTGCATCCCCAGTGGTTCCAGTGCATTCACAGGACTCACTGTATTGTATCTCCAGTGGTGCCAGTGCACTCTCTGGACTCACTGCACTGCATCCCCAGTGGTGCCAGTGCACTCACTGGATTCACTGCACTGCATCCCCAGTGGTGCTAGTGCACTCTCTGGACTCACTGCAGTGCATCCCCAGTGGTGCCAGTGCACTCTCTGGACTCACTGAAGTGCATTCTCAGTGGTGCCAGTGCACTCTCTGGACTCACTGCAGTGCATCCCCAGTGGCGCCAGTGCACTCACTGGACTCACTGCACTGCATCCCCAGTGGTGCCAGTGCACTCTCTGGACTCACTGCACTGCATCCCCAGTGGTGCCAGTGCAATCTCTGGACTCACTGCACTGCATCCCCATTGGTGCCAGTGCATTCTCTGGACTCACCGCACTGCACCCTGAGTGGTGCCAGTGCACTCTCTGGACTCACTGCACCGCATCCCCAGTGGTGCCATTGCACTCTCTGGAATCACTGCGTGTCATCTCCAGTGGTGGCAGTGCACTCTCTGGACTCACTGCAGTGCATCCCCAGTGTTGCCTGTGCACTCTCTGGAGTAACTGCAGTGCATCCCCAGTGGTGCCAAAGCACTCTCTGGACTTCTGGCACCGCATCCCCAGTGGTGCCAGTGCACTCTCTGGGCTCACTGCAGTGCATCCCCATTGGTGCCAGTGCACTCTCTGGAGTCACTGCAGTGCATCCCCAGTGGTGCCAATGCACTCTCTGGACCTCCGGCACCGCATCCCCTGTGGTGCCAGTGCACTCTCTGGACTCGCGGCACTGCATCCCCAGTGGTGCCAGTGCAAACTCTGGACTCACTGCACTGCATCCCCAGTGGTGCCAGTGCACTCACTGGACTCACTGTACTGCATCCCCAGTGGTGCCAGTGCACTCTGTGGACTCACTGCACTGCATCCCCAGTGGTGCCAGTACACTCACTGGACTCACTGTACTGCATCACCAGTGGTGCCAGTGCACTCTCTGGACTCAGTGCACTGCATCCCCAGTGGTTCCAGTGCATTCACTGGACTCACTGTACTGCATCTCCAGTGGTGCCAGAGCACTCTCTGGACTCACTGCACTGCATCACCAGTGGTGCCAGTGCACTCACTGGATTCACTGCACTGCATCCCCAGTGGTGCTAGTGCACTCTCTGGACTCACTGCAGTGCATCCCCAGTGGTGCCAGTGCACTCTCTGGACTCACTGAAGTGCATCCTCAGTGGTGCCAGTGCACTCTCTGGACTCACTTCACTGCATCCCCAGTGGTGCCAGTGCACTCTCTGGACTCACTGCTCTGCATTCCCAGTGGTGACAGTGAAGTCTTTGGACTCACTGCACTGCATCCCCAGTGGTGCCAGTGCACTCTCTGGACTCACTGCACTGCATCCCCATTGGTGCCATTACATTCTCTGGACTCACCGCACTGCACCCTGAGTGGTGCCAGTGCACTCTCTGGACTCACTGCACCGCATCCCCAGTGGTGCCAGTGCACTCTCTGGACTCACTGGACACATCCCCAGTGGAGCCAGTGCACTCTCTGGACTCACTGCAGTGCACCCCCAGTGGTGCCAGTGCACTCTCTGGACTCACTGCACTGCATCCCCAGTGGAGCCAGTGCACTCTCTGGACTCACTGCAGTGCATCCCCAGTGGTGCCAGTGCACTCTCTGGACTCACTGAAGTGCATCCCCAGTGGTGCCAGTGCACTCTCTGGACTCACTGCAGTGCATCCCCAGTGGAGCCCGTGCACTCTCTGGACTCACTGCACTGCATCCCCAGTGGTGCCAGTGCACTCTCTGGACTCACTGCAGGGCATCCCCAATGGTGCCAGTGCACTCTCTGGACTCACTGCAGTGCATCCCCAGTGGTGCCAGTGCTATCCCTGGACTCAGTGTAGTGCATCCCCAGTGGTGCCAGTGCACTCTCTGGACTCACTGTAGGGCATCCCCAGTGGTGCCAGTGCACTCTCTGGACTCACTGCACTGCATCCCCAGTGGTGCCAGTGCACTCTCTGGACTCACTGCACTGCATCCCCAGTGGTGCCAGTGCTATCCCTGGACTCAGTGTAGTGCATCCCCAGTGGTGCCAGTGCACTCTCTGGACTCACTGCACCGCATCCCCAGTGGTGCCAGTGCACTCTCTGGACTCACTGCACTGCATCCCCAGTGGTGCCAGTGCACTCTCTGGACTCACTGTACTGCATCCCCAGTGGTGCCAGTGCACTCTCTGGACTCACCGCACTGCACCCTGAGTGGTGCCAGTGCACTCTCTGGACTCACTGCGCCGCATCCCCAGTGGTGCCAGTGCACTCTCTGGACTCACCGCACTGCATTCCCAGTGGTGACAGTGAAGTCTTTGGACTCACTGCACTCCATCCCCACTGGTGCCTTTGCACTCCCTGGACTCACTGCACCGCTCCAGCCGCGGTACTCTCCAGCCGTGGCAGCCGCTCCACTCGGTAGCGGCTGGAGCGGCTGCCGCGGCTGGAGCGGCTGGAGCGGCTGCTGCGGCTGGAGCGGCTGCCGCGGTTGGAGCGGCTGCCGCGGCTGGAGCGGCTGGAGCGGCTGCCGCGGCTGGAGCGGCTGGCGCGGCTGGAGGGGCTACCGCGGCTGGAGCGGTTAACGCGGCTGGAGCGGATGCCGAGTCTGGAGCGGATGCCGCGTCTGGTGTGGCTGGAGAGGCTGCCGCGGCTGGAGCAGTGCAGTGAGTCCAGAGAGTGCACTGGCACCTTGGGGATTAAGTGCAGTGAGTCCAGAGAGTGCACTGGCACCACTGGTGATGCAGTGCAGTGAGTCCAGAGAGTGCACTGGCACCACTGGGGATGCAGTGCTGTGAGTCCAGAGCGTGCCCCGGCCACACTGGGAATGCACTACAGTGACTGCAGAGAGTGTACTGACAACACTGCGGATGCAGTGCCGCGAGTCCAGAGAGTGCACTGGCACCACTGGGGATGTGGTGCCAGGAGTCCAGAGAGTGCTTTGGCACCACTGTGGATGCACTGCAGTGACTCCAGAGAGTGAACTGGCACCAATGGGGATGCACTGCAGTTAGTCCAGAGAGTGCACTGGCCCCACTGGCGATGCGGTGCACTGAGTCCAGAGAGTGCACTGGCACCACTGGGGATAGGGTGCCGGGAGTCCAGAGTGTGCACTGACACCACTGGGGATGCGGTGCCTGGAGTGCATAGAGTAATTTCGCACCACTGGGGATGCATTGCAGTTACTCCAGAGAGTGCACTGGCACCACAGGGGATGCAGTGCAGTGAGTCCAGACAGTGCACAGGCAGCACTGGGGATGCAGCGCAGTGAGTCCAGAGAGTGCACTGACACCAGTGGGAATGCGGTGCAGTGAGTCCAGAGAGTGCATTGGCACCACTGGGGATGCACTGCAGTGAGTCCAGAGTGCACTAGCACCACTGGGGATGCACTGCAGTGAGTCCAGAGAGTGCACTAGCACCACTGGGGATGCAGTGCAGTGAGTCCAGAGAGTGCACTAGCACCACTGGTGATGCAGTGCAGTGAGTCCAGAGAGTGCCGCTCCAGCCTCGGCATCCGCTCCAGCCCAGTCAACCGCTGCATCCGCGGTAGCCCCTCCAGCCGCGGCAGACGCTCCAGCCGCGGCAGCCGCTCCAGCCGCTCCAGCCGCGGCAGCCGCTCCAGCCCCTCCATCCGCGGCAGCCGCTCCATCCGCGGCAGCCGCTCCAGCCGCTCCAGCCGCGGCAGCCGCTCCAGCCGCGGCAGCCGCTCCAGCCGCGGCAGCCGCTCCAGCCGCTACCGAGTGGAGCGGCTGCCACCGCCGGAAGGATACCGAGGCTGGAGCGGCTGCCGCGGCTGGAGCAGTGCAGTGAGTCCAGGGAGTGCACTGGCACCACTGGGGATGCAGCGCAGTGACTTCAGAGAGTGCACTGACACCACTGGGGATGCGGTGCAGTGAGTCCAGAGAGTGCACTGGCACCACTCAGGGTGCAGTGCGGTGAGTCCAGAGAGTGCACTGGCACCTCTGGTGATGCAGTACAGTGAGTCCAGAGAGTGCACTGGCACCACTGGGGATGCAGTGCAGTGAGTCCAGAGAGTGCACTGGCACCACTGGGGATGCACTGCAGTGAGTCCAGAGAGTGCACTGGCACCACTGGTGATGCAGTGCAGTGAGTCCAGAGAGTGCACTGGAACCACTGGGGATGCACTGCAGTGAGTCCAGAGAGTGCACTAGCACCACTGGGGATGCAGTGCAGTGAGTCCAGAGTGTGCACTGGCACCACTGGGGATGCACTGCAGTGAGTCCAGAGAGTGCACTGGCACCACTGGGGATGCACTGCAGTGAGTCCAGAGAGTGCACTGGCACCACTGGTGATGCAGTGCAGTGAGTCCAGAGAGTGCCACTCCAGCCTCGGCATCCGCTCCAGCCGCGTCAACCGCTCCAGCCGCGGTCGCCCCTCCAGCCGCGGCAGACGCTCTAGACGCTCCAACCGCGTCAGCCTCTCCAGCCGCGTTAGCCCCACCAGCCGCGGCAGCCGCTCCAGCCGCGGCAGCCGCTCCAGCCGCTCCAGCCGCTCCAGCCGCGGCAGCCGCTCCAAACGCGGCAGGCGCTCTAGCCGTGGCAGCCGCTCCAGCCGCTCCAGCCGCGGCAGCCGCTCCAGCCGCTACCGAGTGGAGCTGCTGCCACGGCTAGAGTGGTTGCCGCGGTTGGAGCGCCTGCCGCGTTTGGAGCGGCTACCGCGTCTGCCGCGGCTGGAGCGGCTGTAGCGGCTGCCGCGGTCGGAGAGTCTGCCGCGTATGCCGCGGACGGAGAGCTGCCGCGGCTGGAGCGGCTGCCGCGGCTGCCGCGGCTGCCGAGGCTGGAGGGCTACCGCGGCTGGAGCGACTGCCGCGGCTGGAGCAGTGCAGTGAGTCCAGAGAGTGCACTGGCAACACTGGGGATGCAGTGCAGTGAGTCCAGAGAGTGCACTGGCACCACTGGGGATGCACTGCAGTGAGTCCAGAGAGTGCACTGGCAACACTGGGGATGCAGTACAGTGAGTCCAGAGAGTGCACTGGCACCACTGGGGATGCAGTTCAGTGAGTCCAGAGAGTGCACTGGCACCACTGGGGATGCAGTGCAGTGAGTCCAGTGAGTGCACTGGCACCACTGGGGATGCAGTGCAGTGAGTCCAGAGAGTGCACTGGCACCACTGGGGATGCAGTGCAGTGAGTACAGAGAGTGCACTGGCACTACTGGTGATGCAGTTTAGTGAGTCCAGAGAGTGCACTGGCACCACTGGGGATGCAGTGCAGTGAGTCCAGAGAGTGCACTGGCACCACTGGGGATGCAGTGCAGTGAGTCCACAGAGTGCACTGGAACCACTGGGGATGCAGTGCAGTGAATCCAGTGAGTGCACTGGCACCACTGGGGATGCAGTTCAGTGAGTCCAGAGAGTGCACTGGCACCACTGGAGATGAAGTCCAGTGAGTCTAGTGAATGCACTGGCAGCATTGGGGATGCAGTGCAGTGAGTCCAGAGAGTGCACTGGCACCACTGGTGATGCAGTATATTGAGTCCAGAGAGTGCACTGGCACCACAGGGGATGCACTGCAGTTAGTCCAGAGAGTGCACTGGCACCATAGATTATGCAGTACAGTGAGTCCAGTGAGTGCACTGGCTCCACTGGGGATGTAGGGCAGTGACTCGAGAGAGTGCACTGGCACCACTGATGTTGCACTGCAGTGAGTCCAGAGAGTGCACTGGCACCACTGGGGATGCAGTGCAGTGAGTCCAGAGAGTGCACTGGCACTACTGGGGATGCACTGCAGTGAGTCCAGAGAGTGCACTGGCGCTACTGGGAATGCAGTGCAGTGTGTCCAGAGAGTGCACTGGCACCACTGGGGATGCACTTCAGTGAGTCCAGAGAGTGCACTGGCACCACTGGGGATGCACTGCAGTGAGTCCTGAGAGTGCACTGGCACCATTGGGGATGCAGTACAGTGAGTACACAGAGTGCACTGGCAACACTGGGGATGCAGTACAGTGAGTCCAGAGAGTGCACTGGCACCACTGGGGATGCAGTGCAGTGAGTCCAGAGACTTCACTGGCACTACTGGGAATGCAGAGAAGTGAGTCCAGAGAGTGCACTGGCACCACTAGGGATGCAGTGCAGTGAGTCCAGAGAGTGCACTGGCACCACTGGGGATGCAGTGCAGTGAGTCCAGAGAGTGCACTGGCACCACTGGGGCTGCAGTGCAGTAAGTCCAGAGAGTGCACTGGCACCAGTGGGGATGCACTGCAATGAGTCCAGAGAGTGCACTGGCACCACTGGTGATGCAGTACAGTGAGTCCAGAGAGTGCACTGGCACCACTGGGGATGCACTGCAGTGAGTCCAGAGAGTGCACTGGCACCACTGCGGATGCAATACAGTGAGTACAGAGATTGCACTGGCACCACTGGGGATGCAGTGCAGTGAGTCCAGAGAGTGCACTGGCACCACTGGGGATGCAGTGCAGTGAGTCCAGAGAGTGCACTGGCTCCACTGGGGATGCACTTCAGTGAGTCCAGAGAGTGCACTGGCACCACTGGGGATGCACTGCAGTGAGTCCAGAGAGTGCACTAGCACCACCAGGGATGCAGTGCAGTGAATCCTGTTAGTACACTGGCACCACTGGGGATGCAGGGCAGTGAGTCGAGAGAGCTCAATGGCACCACTGGGGATGCACTGCAGTGAGTCCAGAGAGTGCACTGGCACTACTGGGGATGCAGTACAGTGAGTCCAGAGAGTGCACTGGCACCACTGGGGATGCAGTGCAGTTAGTCCAGAGAGTTCACTGGCACCACTGGGGCTGCAGTGCAGTGAGTCCAGAGAGTGCACTGGCACCACTGGGGATGCAGTGCAGTGAGTCCAGAGAGTGCACTGGCACCACGGGGGATGCACTGCAGTGAGTCCAGAGATTGCACTGGCACCACTGGGGATGCAGTACAGTGAGTCCACAGAGTGCACTGGCACCACTGGGGATGCAGTACAGTGAGTCCAGAGAGTGCACTGGCACCACTGGGGATGCAGTGCAGTGAGTCCAGAGATTGCACTGGCAACACTGGGGATGCAGTGCAGTGAGTCCAGAGACTTCACTGGCTCCACTGGGGATGCAGTGCAGTGAGTCCAGAGAGTGCTCTGGCACCAATGGGGATGCCCTGCAGTGAGTCCAGAGAGGGCACTGGCACCACTGGGGATGCAGTGCAGTGAGTCCAGAGAGTGCACTGGCACCAATGGGGATGTGTCCAGTGAGTCCAGTGAGTGCACTGGCACCACTGGGGATGCAGTACAGTGAGTCCAGAGAGTGCACTGGCACGACTGGGGATGCACTGCAGTGAGTCCAGAGAGTGCACTGGCACCACTGGGGATGCAGTGCAGTGAGTCCAGAGAGTGCACTGGAACCACTGGGGATACAGTGCAGTGAGTCCAGAGAGTGCACTGGCACCACTGGGGATGCAGTGCAGTGAGTCCAGAGAGTGCACTGGCACCACTGGGGATGCAGTGCAGTGAGTCCAGAGAGTGCACTGGCACAACCTGTGATGCAGTACAGTGTGTCCAGTGAGTGCACTGGCACAACTGGGGATGCAGTGCTGTGACTCCGGAGATCGCACTGGCACCACTGGGGATGCAGTGCAGTCAGTCCAGTGAGTACACTAGCAGCACTGGGGATGCAGTGCAGTGAGTCCAGAGAGTGCACTGGCACCACTGGGGATGCACTGCAGTGAGTCCAGAGAGTGCACTGGCACCACGTCGGATGCAGTGCAGTGAGTCCAGTGAGTGCACTAGCACCACTGGGGGTGCAGTACAGTGAGTCCAGAGAGTGCACTGGCACCACTGGGGATGCACTGCAGTGAGTCCAGACAGTGCACTGGCACCACTGGGGATGCCCTGCAGTGAGTCCAGACAGTGCACTGGCACCACTGGGGATGCCCTGCAGTGAGTCCAGACAGTGCACTGGCACCACTGGGGATGCCCTGCAGTGAGTCCAGACAGTGCACTGGCACCACTGGGGATGCCCTGCAGTGAGTCCAGAGAGTGCACTGGCACCACTGGGGATGCAGTACAGTGAGTCCAGTGAGTGCACTGGCACCACTGGGGATGCCCTGCAGTGAGTCCAGAGAGTGCACTGGCACCACTGGGGATGCCCTGCAGTGAGTCCAGAGAGTGCACTGGCACCACTGGTGATGCACTCCAGTGAGTTCAGAGAGTGCACTGGCACCACTGGGGATGCCCTGCAGTGAGTCCATAGAGTGCACTGGCACCACTGGGGATGCAGTGCAGTGAGTCCAGAGAGTGCACTGGCACCACTGGGGATGCACTGCAGTGAGTCCAGAGAGTGCACTGGCACCACTGAGAATGCACTTCATAGAGTGCAGAGAGTGCACTGGCACCACTGGGGATGCACTGCAGTGACTCCAGAGAGTGCACTGGCAGCACTGGGGATGCAGTGCAGTGAGTCCAGAGAGTGCACTGGCACCATTGGGGATGCAGTACAGTGAGTCCAGAGAGTGCACTGGCACCACTGGGGATGCAGTGCAGTGAGTCCAGAGAGTGCACTGGCACCACTGGGGATGCGGTGCAGTGAGTCCAGAGAGTGCTTTGGCACCACTGGGGATGCACTGCAGTTACTCCAGAGACTGCACTGGCACCACTGGGGATGAACTGCAATGAGTACAGAGAGTGCAGTGGCACCACTGGGGATGCCCTGCAGTGAGTCCAGAGAGTGCACTGTCACCACTGGGGATGCAGTACAGTGAGTCCAGAGAGTGCACTGGCTCCACTGGGGATGCAGTGCAGTGTGTCCAGAGAGTGCACTGGCACCACTGGAGATGCAGTGCAGTGAATCCAGTGAGTGCACTGGCACCACTGGGGGTGCAGTGCAGTGAGTCCAGAGAGTGCACTGGCACCACTGGGGATGCAGTGCAGTGAGTCCAGAGATTGCACTGGCACCACTGGGGATGCAGTGCAGTGAGTCCAGAGACTTCACTGGCACCACTGGGAATGCAGTGCAGTGAGTCCAGAGAGTGCACTGGCACCAATGGGGATGCCCTGCAGTGAGTCCAGAGAGTGCACTGGCACCACTGGGGATGCAGTGCAGTGAGTCCAGAGAGTGCACTGGCACCACTGCGGATGTGTCCAGTGAGTCCAGTGAGTGCAATGGCACCACTGGGGATGCACTGCAGTGAGTCCAGAGAGTGCACTGGCACCACTGGGGATGCACTGCAGTGAGTCCAGAGATTGCACTGGCACCACTGGGGATACAGTGCAGTGAGTCCAGAGAGTGCACTGGCACCACTGGGTATGCAGTGCAGTGAGAACAGAGAGTGCACTGGCACCACTGGGGATGCAGTGCAGTGAGAACAGAGAGTGCACTGGCAACATTGGGGATGCAGTGCAGTGAGTACAGAGAGTGCACTGGCACCACTGGGGATGCAGTACAGTGAGTCCAGTGAGTGCACTGGCACCACTGGGGATGCCCTGCAGTGAGTCCAGAGAGTGCACTGGCACCACTGGGGATGCAGTGCAGTGAGTCCAGAGAGTGCACTGGCAGCACTGGGGTTGCAATGCAGTGAGTCCAGAGAGTGCACTGGCAGCACTGGGGATGCAGTACAGTGAGTCCAGAGAGTGCACTGGCACCACTGGGGATGCCCTGCAGTGAGTCCATAGAGTGCACTGGCACCACTGGGGATGCAGTGCAGTGAGTCCAGAGAGTGCACTGGCACCACTGGGGATGCACTGCAGTGAGTCCAGAGAGTGCACTGGCACCACTGAGAATGCACTTCATAGAGTGCAGAGAGTGCACTGGCACCACTGGGTTTGCACTGCAGTGACTCCAGAGAGTGCACTGGCAGCACTGGGGATGCACTGCAGTGAGTCCAGAGAGTGCACTGGCACCACTGGGGATGCAGTGCAGTGAGTCCAAAGAGTGCACTGGCACCACTGGGGATGCAGTGCAGTGAGTCCAGAGAGTGCACTGGCACCACTGGGGATGCGGTGCCGGGAGTCCAGAGAGTGCTTTGGCACCACTGGGGATGCACTGCAGTTACTCCAGAGACTGCACTGGCACCTCTGGGGATGCAGTGCAGTGAGTGCAGAGAGTGCACTGGCACCACTGGGGATGCACTGCAGTGAGTACAGAGAGTGCAGTGGCACCACTGGGGATGCCCTGCAGTGAGTCCAGAGAGTGCACTGTCACCACTGGGGATGCAGTACAGTGAGTCCAGAGAGTGCACTGGCACCACTGGGGATGCAGTGCAGTGTGTCCAGAGAGTGCACTGGCACCACTGGAGATGCAGTGCAGTGAATCCAGTGAGTGCACTGGCACCACTGGGGATGCAGTGCAGTGAGTCCAGAGAGTGCACTGGCACCACTGGGGATGCAGTGCAGTGAGTCCAGAGACTTCACTGGCACCACTGGGAATGCAGTACAGTGCGTCCAGAGAGTGCACTGGCACCAATGGGGATGCCCTGCAGCGAGTCCAGAGAGTGCACTGGCACCACTGGGGATGCAGTGCAGTGAGTCCAGAGAGTGCTCTGGCACCACTGGGGATGTGTCCAGTGAGTCCAGTGAGTGCAATGGCACCACTGGGGATGCACTGTAGTGAGTCCAGAGAGTGCACTGGCACCACTGGGGATGCACTGCAGTGAGTCCAGAGATTGCACTGGCACCACTGGGGATACAGTGCAGTGAGTCCAGAGAGTGCACTGGCACCACTGGGGATGCAGTGCAGTGAGAACAGAGAGTGCACTGCCACCACTGGGGATGCAGTGTAGTGAGTCCAGAGAGTTTACTGGCACCTCTGGGGATGCACTTCAGTGTCTACAGAGAGTGCACTGACACCACTGGGGATACAGTGCAGTGAGTCCAGAGAGTGCACTGGCACCACTGGGGATGCAGTGCAGTGAGTCCAGAGAGTGCTCTGGCACCACTGGGGATGCAGTGCAGTGAGTCCAGAGAGTACACTGGCACCACTGGGGATGCAGTGCAGTGAGTCCAGAGAGTGCACTGGCACCACTGGGGATGCAGTGCATTGAGTCCAGAGAGTGCACTGGCACCACTGGTGATGCAGTCCAGTGAGTCCAGTGAATGCACTGGCACCAATGGGGATGCTGTGCAGTGAGTGCAGAGAGTTCACTGGCACCACTGGGAATGCAGAGAAGTGAGTCCAGAGAGTGTACTGGCACCACTAGGGATGCAGTGCAGTGAGTCCAGAGAGTGCACTGGCACCACTGGGGATGCAGTGCAGTGAGTCCAGAGAGTGCACTGGCACCACAGGGGCTGCAGTGCACTAAGTCCAGAGAGTGCACTGGCACCAGTGGGGATGCACTGCAATGAGTCCAGAGAGTGCACTGGCACCACTGGTGATGCAGTACAGTGAGTCCAGAGAGTGCACTGGCACCACTGGGGATGCACTGCAGTGAGTCCAGAGAGTGCACTGGCACCACTGGGGATGCACTACAGTGAGTCCAGAGATTGCAATGGCACCACTGGGGATGCAGTGCAGTGAGTCCAGAGAGTGCACTGGCACAACCTGTGATGCAGTACAGTGAGTCCAGAGAGTGCACTGGCACCACTGGGGATGCACTGCAGTGAGTCCAGTGAGTGCACTGGCACCACTGGGGATGCAGTGCTGTGACTCCGGAGAGCGCACTGGCACCACTGGGGATGCAGTGCAGTCAGTCCAGTGAGTACACTGGCACCACTGGGGATGCAGTGCAATGAGTCCAGAGAGTGCACTGGCACCACTGGGGATGCCCTGCAGTGAGTCCAGTGAGTGCACTGGCACCACTGGGGATGCAGTGCAGTCAGTCCAGTGAGTGCACTGGCACCACTGGGGGTGCAGTACAGTGAGTCCACAGAGTGCACTGGCACCACTGGGGATGCACTGCAGTGAGTCCAGACAGTGCACTGGCACCACTGGGGATGCCGTGTAGTGAGTCCAGAGAGTGCACTGGCACCACTGGGGATGCAGTGCAGTGAGTCCAGAGAGTGCACTGGCACCACTGGGGATGCAGTTCAGTGAGTCCAGAGAGTGCACTGGCACCCCTGGGGATGCACTGCAGTGAGACCAGAGAGTGCACTGGCACCACTGAGAATGCACTTCAGTGAGTCCAGAGAGTGCACTGGCACCACTGGGGATGCACTGCAGTGAGTCCAGCGAGTGCACTAGCACCACTGGGGATGCAGTGCAGTGAATCCAGCGAGTGCACTGGCACCACTGGGGATGCAGTGCAGTGAGTCCAGAGAGTGCACTGGCACCACTGGGGATGCACTGCAGTGAGCCTAGAGAGTCCACTGGCACCACTGGAGGTGCAGTAAAGTGAGTCCAGTGAATGCACTGGCAGCACTGGGGTTGCAGTGCACTGAGTCCAGAGAGTGCACTGGCACCACTGGTGATGCAGTTTAGTGAGTCCAGAGAGTGCACTGGCACCACTGGGGATGCAGTGCAGTGAGTCCAGTGAGTGTACTGGCACCACTGGGGATGCACTGCAGTGAGTCCAGAGAATGCACTGGCACCACTGAGAATGCAGTGCAGTGAGTCCAGAGAGTGCACTGGCACCACTGGGGATGCACTGCAGTGAGTCCAGAGAGTGCACTGGCACCACTTGGGATGCACTGCAGTGAGTCCAGAGAGTGCACTGGCACCACTGGGGATGCAGTGCAGTGAGTCCAGAGAGTGCACTGGCACCACTGGGGATGCAGTGCAGTGAGTCCAGAGAGTGCACTGGCACCACTGGGGATGCGGTGCCGGGAGTCCAGAGAGTGCTTTGGCACCACTGGGGATGCACTGCAGTTACTCCAGAGACTGCACTGGCACCACTGGGGATGCAGTGCAGTGAGTGCAGAGAGTGCACTGGCACCACTGGGGATGCACTGCAGTGAGTACAGAGAGTGCACTGGCACCACTGGGGATGCCCTGCAGTGAGTCCAGAGAGTGCACTGGCACCACAGATGATGCAGTACAGTGAGTCCAGTGAGTGCACTGGCACCACTGGGGATGTAGTACAGTGACTCGAGAGAGTGCACTTGCACCATTGGGGATGCAGTGCAGTGAGTCCAGAGAGTGCACTGGCACCACTGGTGATGCACTGCAGTGAGTCCAGAGAGTGCACTGGCACCACTGGGGATGCAGTGCAGTGAGTGCAGAGAGTGCACTGGCACCACTGGGGATGCACTGCAGTGAGTCCAGAGAGTGCACTGGCGCCACTGGTGATGCAGTGCAGTGTGTCCAGAGAGTGCACTGGCACTACAGGGGATGCAGTGCAGTGACTCCAGAGAGTGCACTGGCAGCACTGGGGATGCACTGCAGTGAGTCCAGAGAGTGCACTGGTACCACTGGGGATGCAGTGCAGTGAGTCCAGAGAGTGCACTGGCACCACTGGGGATGCAGTGCAGTGAGTCCAGAGAGTGCACTACACCACTGGGGATGCGGTGCCGGGAGTCCAGAGAGTGCTTTGGCACCACTGGGGATGCAGTGCAGTTACTCCAGAGACTGCACTGGCACCACTGGGGATGCAGTGCAGTGAGTCCAGAGAGTGCACTGACACCACTGGGGATGCGGTGCCGGGAGTCCAGAGAGTGCTTTGGCACCACTGGGGATGCACTGCAGTTACTCCAGAGACTGCACTGGCACCACTGGGGATGCACTTCAGTGAGTACAGAGAGTGCACTGACACCACTGGGGATACAGTGCAGTGAGTCCAGAGAGTGCACTGGCACCACTGGGCATGCAGTCTAGTGAGTCCAGTGAATGCACTGGCACCACTGGGGATGCTGTGCAGTGAGTGCAGAGAGTGCACTGGCACCACATGTGATGCAGTACAGTGTGTCCAGAGAGTGCACTGGCACCACTGGGGATGCAGTGCAGTGAGTCCACAGAGTGCACTGGACCAGTGGGGATGCAGTACACTGAGTCCAGAGAGTGCACTGGCACCACTGGGGATGCAGTGCAGTGATTCCAGAGAGTGCACTGGCACCACTGGGGATGCACTTCAGTGACTGCAGAGAGTGCACTGGCACCACTGGGGATGCAGTGCAGTGAGTCCAAAGACTTCACTGGCACCACTGGGGATGCAGTGCAGTGAGTCCAGAGAGTGCACTGGCACCACTGGGGATGCAGTGAAGTGAGTGCAGAGAGTGCACTGGCACCACTGGGGATGCCCTGCAGTGAGTCCAGAGAGTGCACTGGCACCACTGGGGATGCAGTGCAGTGAGTGCAGAGAGTGCACTGGCACCACTGGTGATGCAGTGCAGTGAGTCCAGAGAGTGCACTGGCACCACTGGGGATGCAGTGCAGTGAGTCCAGAGAGTGCACTGGCACCACTGGGGTTGCACTGCAGTGAGTGCAGAGAGTGCACTGGCACCACTGGGGATGCAGTGCAGTGAGTCCAGAGAGAGCACTGGCACCACTGGGGATGCACTACAGTGAGTCCACAGAGTGCACTGGCACCACTGGGGATGCTCTGCAGTGAGTCCAGAGAGTGCACTGGCACCACTGGGGATGCACTGCAGTGAGTCCAGAGAGTGCACTGGCACCACTGGGGATGCAGTGCTGTGACTCCAGAGAGAGCCCTGGCACCACTGGGGATGCAGTGCAGTGAGTGCAGAGAGTGCACTGGCACCACTGGGGATGCACTTCAGTGAGTTCAGAGAGTGCACTGGCACCACTGGGGATGCAGTGAAGTGAGTGCAGAGAGTGCACTGGCACCACTGGTGATGCCCTGCAGTGAGTCCAGAGAGTGCACTGGCACCACTGGGGATGCAGTGCAGTGAGTGCAGAGAGTGCACTGGCACCACTGGGGATGCAGTGCAGTGAGTCCAGAGAGTGCACTGGCACCACTGGGGTTGCACTGCAGTGAGTCCAGAGAGTGCACTGGCACCACTGGGGATGCAGTGCAGTGAGTCCAGAGAGAGCACTGGCACCACTGGGGATGCACTACAGTGAGTCCACAGAGTGCACTGGCACCACTGGGGATGCTCTGCAGTGAGTCCAGAGAGTGCACTGGCACCACTGGGGATGCAGTGCAGTGAGTCCAGAGAGTGCACTGGCACCACTGGGGTTGCACTGCAGTGAGTGCAGAGAGTGCACTGGCACCACTGGGGATGCAGTGCAGTGAGTCCAGAGAGAGCACTGGCACCACTGGGGATGCACTACAGTGAGTCCAGAGAGTGCACTGGCACCACTGGGGATGCTCTGCAGTGAGTCCAGAGAGTGCACTGGCACCACTGGGGATGCACTGCAGTGAGTCCAGAGAGTGCACTGGCACCACTGGGGATGCAGTGCTGTGACTCCAGAGAGCGCCCTGGCACCACTGGGGATGCAGTGCAGTGAGTGCAGAGAGTGCACTGGCACCACTGGGGATGCACTTCAGTGAGTTCAGAGAGTGCACTGGCACCACTGGGGATGGGTTTCAAGCCAACTGCATTAACCGCTCATGCTTCTTTCTTATGAGACGTTAGTAAACCAATTACTTAGCCTTGTCAAACTAAATCACAGGTAAAAATCCTGTACTTCTCATGTGGCCAACCACTCCCAACTAGGATTCCAAGAACCAGGAGGTTCGGTGAAAATAGGGCTAGTGGTATTAGAGGGGTGATTATTAGGGTAAGCCCTAAGCTGTCTTTAATGGAGAAGTATGGGTGGAATGGGATTTTGTCGCAGTCTGATACGATTCCTAGTGGGTTATTTGAGCCTGATTCGTGTAGGAAGGTTAGGTGGACTAGGGTGATTCCTGCAATTAGGAAGGGCAGTAGGAAGTGGATGGCGAAGAATCGGGTTAAGGTTGGATTGTCTACTGAGAATCCTCCTCAGGCTCATTCTACTAGAGTTTGCCCAATGTACGGGATGGCTGAGAATAGGTTGGTGATTACGGTGGCCCCTCAGAATGACATTTGTCCTCATGGTAGGACATACCCTACGAAGGCAGTTGCTATTAGGGTGAGTAGGAGGATTACTCCTGTGTTTCAGGTTTCTTTGTATAGGTAGGAGCCGTAGTAGAGGCCTCGTCCGATGTGTAAGTAGATGCAGATAAAGAAGAGCGAAGCACCGTTGGCGTGGAGGTTGCGGATGAGCCATCCGTACTGGACGTCTCGGCATGTGTGAGCTACTGAGGAGAAGGCGAGTGAAGTGTCTGCGGTGTAGTGTATGGCTAGTAGCAGGCCTGTTAGGATTTGTGTGGCTAAGCAGATGGCTAGAAGGGAGCCGAAGTTTCATCAGGCAGAGATGTTGGAGGGGGCGGGTAGGTCGATTAGGGAGTTGTTGATTATTTTTAGTAGGGGATGGGATTTGCGGATGTTAGGGGCCATTAGTGAGTCTGTGTGTTATTAGGATTATTACCAGGATGGAGAGGGCGAAGGATCCTAGGTAGGCCTTAATTAGCCCTGTGTGTATTGAGGTTGCGGCTTTGCTTGCGGCTACTTGTAGTTCAGCAAGGCCCTCTGGCCCTATTTTTTTGAGTCAGGAGAGGTCGATCAAGTGTAGGGCAATGTTTTGTCCCTTTTCTAGTAGGTTTTTGGAGAAGAATCGGTGTACTAGGGGGTTGAAGTACCCTAATGCAGAGGAGAAGTTTATGAGGGGGTTTGGTTTGGGGTGAGTGAGGGTGTGTGTTATGTTCGATAGTTCTAGGGCTAGGATGATTCCTAGGATTGTTATGAGGATGGCAGCGGTTTTGGTGATAAGGGGTATGGTTATTGGGGGGGTTTTGGTTGGTGTGATGAAAGAGGTAATGATTATTCCTGCTGTAATGCTGCCTAGGGCGAGTCGGGTTAGGGGGGGGCGGTGATTAGTGGGTTGTTTTCGTTTATTGATACTATTGGGGGGATTCGGGTTTGTCCAGCTTGGACTAGGATGGTTATGCGGATGCTGTAGGTTGCGGTGAATGCTGTGGCTATAAGGGTTAGGAGTAGGGCTCAAGTATTTAGGTATGATGTGTTTAAGCTTTCGATGATGAGGTCTTTTGAGTAGAATCCGGCTAGGAATGGGGTTCCTATCAGCGCCAGGTTTCCGATGGTTAGGCAGGAAGTAGTGACTGGGAGTATTTTCTGTAGGCCTCCTATCTTTCGGATATCTTGTTCTCCGTTTAGGTTGTGGATGATAGACCCTGAGCATAGGAATAGTATGGCTTTAAAGAAGGCATGGGTTGAGATGTGTAGGAAGGCTAGTTGTGGGAGGTTTAGTCCGATAGTGACTATTATTAGTCCTAGTTGGCTGGATGCTGAGAAAGCAATGATTTTTTTGATGTCATTTTGGGTTAGGGCGCATGTGGCAGCGAATAGGGTTGATAGAGCACCTAGGCATAGGCAGGCAGTTAGGGCTGTCTGGTTGGTGGCTAGCAGGGGGTGCATGCGGATGAGCAGGAAGATTCCGGCTACTACTATGGTACTGGAGTGCAGTAGGGCTGATACTGGGGTGGGGCCTTCTATTGCTGCGGGCAGTCATGGGTGCAGTCCAAATTGGGCGGATTTTCCTGCGGCTGCGAGGATTAATCCTATGAGGGGGAGGATTGGGGTTTGGTGGGGGTGTACGGCTTGTTGGATCTCTCAGGTGTTGAATGTTGAAGCTAGTCATGCTATGCTCAGGATCAGTCCGATGTCTCCGATTCGGTTGTAGATTACGGCTTGTAGGGCGGCGGTGTTGGCATCTGCTCGGCCTTGTCATCAGCCGATGAGAAGGAAGGACATGATTCCTACTCCTTCCCAGCCTACGAATAGGAGGAATATGTTGTTTGCGGTTGTTAGGAGGAGTATGGCGACTAGGAATGTCAGTAGGTAGGTGAAAAATTTTGTTACGTATGGCTCTGAGGCCATGTATCATATGGCGAATTGTAGGATTGATCATGTTACAAATAGGGCGATTGGAAGAAATGTTATTGAGTATTGGTCTATTTTTAGGCTCAGGGGGATTTTAAAGTTTATAATGAATTTTCACTCCCAGTGGCAGGTGACAGATTCTACTCCCGAGTAGATGAATGCGGTTGTAGGGGCTAGGCTAATTAGGAATGCGGTTTTAACAGCGCGGGTGGTGGCTTGTGGGGTGTTTTTAAAGTTTTTAAATAGAAATGGCAGGATGATTGGGGTTAGGAGGATTGTCAGCGTGAGTAGTGTGAGGGAGTTGATTAGTAGTGTGGGGTTCACTACTTTTACTTGGATTTGCACCAAGATGGGTGGTTCCTAAGACCAGTGGATTGCTGTTATCCTTTAAAAGTAAGGGGGCTGAGGTTTTAGGCTCAGATGTAAGAGTTAGCAGCTCTTGTTGGTTAAACCCTCCCCTCGGCAGGTAAGAAGGTTTGAACTTCTATTCTTAGAATCACAGTCTAATGTTTGGTTTAAACTATACTTGCATGAGGGGATTCCGGAGATCAGTTCGGGTTTGAGGATTAGGAGGAATATTGGGATAATGTGGAGTGTTATGAGCAGGTGTTCTCGCGTGGTTGAGTTTTGCATAGATGTGATGTGGGAGGGGATTGAGCCTCGTTGGGTCATTAGTAGTATGAATAAGGTGTAGGAGGCGGTTAGTAGGGTTGCGATTCCTGTTAGGATGATCGTGAAGGCAGATCAGTTGAATAAGGTGATTATAATGGTTAGCTCTGCTATGAGGTTTGTTGTTGGGGGTAAGGCTATGTTTGTTAGATTGGCCAGCAATCATCAGGTAGCTATGAGTGGTAGGAGAGGTTGTAGGCCTCGTGTGAGTAGTAGAATTCGGCTGTGCGTACGTTCATAGTTTGTGTTGGCTAGGCAGAATAGTATGGAGGAAGTTAGTCCATGGGAAATTATTAGGATCATTGCCCCTGAGAATGATCAGTGGGTTTGGATTATTCCTGCGGCGATAACTAGGCCTATGTGGCTAACGGATGAATAAGCGATTAGTGATTTTAGGTCTGTCTGTCGTAGGCAGATTGAGCTAGTCATTAGGGCGCCTCATAGGGCCAGGGTTAGGAAGGGGTAGTGCAGGAGGTTGGACAGTGGGCCCATAAATAGAGTGACTCGTATAATTCCGTATCCTCCTAGCTTTAGTAGTAGGGCGGCGAGGAGTATTGAGCCTGCGATGGGTGCTTCTACGTGGGCTTTTGGCAGTCAGAGGTGTAGGCCGTATAGTGGGGCTTTTACTATGAATGCTATGAGCAGTGCTAGACCTGATAGTATTCCTGTCCATGAGGTGGATAGGGTTGGGTGGGTTAGTTGTAGGGTTGGCAGGTGCAGGGTGCCAATTTTCACGTATAGGTGTATGATTGTGATTAGCAGGGGTAGAGAGCTTACTAGCGTGTAGAATAGCAGGTAGATGCCAGCGCTTAGGCGTTCTGGTTGGTTCCCCCATCGGGTGATTAAGATTAGGGTGGGAATGAGGGTTGCTTCAAATGAGATGTAAAATAGTGCTAGTTCTGTGGTGGAAAAGGCTAGTAGGATGAATGGCTGGACTGCGACTAAGGTTGAGATAAAGATTCGTTTGCATTGTAGGGGTTCTTGTTGCAGGTGGTTTTGGCTTGCTATGATTATGAGTGGGAGTAGTCAGCAGGATAGTACTAGGAGGGGGGATGAGATTTGGTCAATTCCTGTTCAGTTGGATAAAAATTTGTAGGGGTAGTAGGTTGGGATTAATCACTGTAGGCTTAGGGCAGCGATTAGGAGGCTGTATAAGGTGGTGTTAGTCCATAGAAATTTTGGTGGAGACAGCAGGGCTGTTGGAAGAAGTATGATTGTGGGTAGGATGATTTTTAGCATTGCAGGAGGTTTAGGTTGTGTAGATGGTCGGAGCCATGTGTGCGGGTGGAGGCTACTAGGATGGCCAGGCCTGTGCCCGCCTCACACGCTGAGAAGGTTAGCATGAGAATTGGTACCATGGTGAATGAGGAGACTTGGTTTTCGATGGATCATACTGATAGGCCTACGAATATCGATAATATTATGCTTTCAAGGCATAGTAGGGCGGATACTAGGTGGGTTCGGTGGAAGGCTAGTCCTAGTCCGCTGAAAATGAAGGCTGAGTAGAAGCTTAAATGTAGGGGCGACATAAGAAAGTTACAGGGTTGGCTGTAATCTGCTGGGTCGAAACCAGCTATCTTTTTGGTTAGACTAACTTTCTGTTATTCTGCTCATTCTAGGCCCCCTTGAATTCACTCGTAGGCCAGTCCGAGTGTTAGGAGAAGGAGGATCACTACAGTTCAGGTGAGGGTCATTAGGGGGGATTGGAGTTGGACGGCTCATGGCAGGGGGAGTAGGAGGGCGATTTCTAGGTCGAATAGGACGAACAGGATGGCTACTGAGGAAGAATCGGACTGAGAATGGTAATCGAGCAGATCCAAGTGGGTCGAATCCACATTCGTACGGTGAGAGTTTCTCTGAGTCGGGGTTTATTTGGGTGAGTCAGAAGTTTAATGCGGTTAGGGCGGCGCTTAGGATTGATGATAGGGCGAATATGAACATGAGTGCGTTCATTGCTCTCCTCTGGGTTTATACCAGATTCTAGAGATTGGAAGTCAATTGTAATTAATATACTAGAAGAGCAAGATCCTCATCAGTAGATGGTTATGTAGAGGAATAGTCAGATGACGTCTACGAAGTGTCAGTATCAGGCTGCTGCCTCGAATCCGAAGTGGTGGTCTGATGTAAAGTGGAACTTGATCAGTCGGAAGAGGCAGACGGTCAGGAAGGAGGATCCGATGATTACGTGGAGTCCGTGGAATCCAGTGGCAACGAAGAAGGTAGATCCGTAGACGCTATCGGCGATTGAGAATGGGGCTTCGTGGTATTCTATTGCTTGTAGGGCTGTGAAGTAGAATCCCAGGAGGATCGTTAGGGTTAGGGCGTGGATGGCGTGTTTTCGGTTTCCTTCTGTGATGCTGTGATGGGCTCACGTTACGGTAACGCCTGAGGCTAGTAGGATGGCTGTGTTTAGTAGGGGGACTTCTATCGGGTTGAGTGGTTTAATTCCTGTTGGGGGTCATTGGCCTCCTAGTTCTGGGGTTGGGGCCAGGCTCGAGTGGAAGAACGCTCAGAAGAACCCTAAGAAGAAGAATGCTTCGGATGTGATGAAAAGGATTATGCCGTATCGTAGGCCTTTTTGGACTGTGGGAGTGTGATGGCCTTGGAAGGTGCTTTCTCGTACAATGTCTCGTCATCATTGGAGTATTACTAGGAGTATTGAGATGAGGCCTAGGGTTAGTAGTATGGATGAGTTGTAGTGGAATCACATGATTAATCCTGAGGTTGTGAGTAGGGCGGCGGCTGCCCCGAAGATTGGTCAAGGGCTTGGGTCAACTATGTGGTATGAGTGTGCTTGGTGTGCCATTAGATGTTTTCTTGTAAGTATAGGCTTAGAAGGAGCACGAAGACGTAGGCCTGGATTATGGCTACTGCTACTTCTAGGATGGTTAGGAGTAGTAGGATGATTATTGTTAGGATGGATACTGCAGGAAGGGTGGGTATTAATGCAATGGAGGCTGTAGAGATGAGTTGGATGAGTAAGTGTCCTGCTGTAAGGTTGGCTGTAAGGCGGACTCCGAGGGCTAGGGGGCGGATTAGTAGGCTGGTTGTTTCGATCAGGATTAGTGCGGGGATTAGGGGTGTAGGGGTACCTTCGGGTAATAGGTGGGCTAAAGAGGCTGATGGTTGGTTTCGTAGGCCTGTTAGTAGTGTGGCGAGCCATAGTGGGAAGGCTAGGGCTATGTTCATAGATAGTTGGGTGGTTGGGGTGAATGTATATGGAAGGAGGCCTAGAAGGTTGATTGTAAGAAGTATGATTATTAGGGATGTAAATATTATGGCTCATTTGTGGCCATTTTTGTTGAGTGGGACTATTAGTTGTTTTGTGATTAGGTGAAGGAGTCATGTTTGGATAGTAGAAAGGCGGTTGTTGATTCATCGGTTGTTTGGGGACGGGAATAGTAGGGCTGGGAAGAGTAGGGATAGTAGGATTAAGGGGATGCCGAATAGATTGGGGCTGGAAAATTGGTCAAAGAAGCTTAGGTTCATGGTCAGGATCATGGTGTGGGTTTGGTAGTGAGGGAGGTCTTATTTGATGGGGGGTTGGTTGTGGTGAAGGCTAGTAGTTTTGGTTGGATGAGGAGTGCTAGGGTTAATCAGGTTATAATTATGATTGAAAATCATGGTGCGGGGTTAAGCTGTGGCATATCATTAAGGAGGGGGAAGTCCCTCTTTGGCTAGCTTAAAAGGCTAGTGCTGTTGCATAGCTTCTTAATGATTAGGATGATGATAGAAGGGACGATCAGGCCTCGAAATGTGGGAGTGGGGTTGATTCTACTACAATGGGTATGTAGCTGTGATTAGCCCCGCAAATTTCTGAGCATTGTCCGTAAAAAATCCCAGGCCGGGTGGTAATGAATGAAGTTTGGTTTAGTCGGCCTGGGATTGCGTCTGTTTTAACTCCGAGCGTTGGGACTGCTCAGGAGTGGAGTACGTCTCCTGCAGTAATGATTACGCGGATGGGGGATTCTATTGGGATAACTACGCGGTGGTCAACTTCTAGCAGTCGGAAGTGGCCGTTGGGTAAGTCTGGGGTGGGCACTATGTAGGAGTCGAATGATAGGTCTTTGAAGTCTGTGTATTCGTAGCTTCAGTATCATTGGTGGCCGATGGCTTTTAGGGTGAGGTCTGGTTCATCGATTTCGTCCATTATGTAGAGGATTTGTAGGGATGGGAGGGCGAGGAGTACCAGGACGATAGCAGGTAGGATTGTCCAGATCAGCTCTACTTCTTGGGCGTCTACAGCATTGGACGAGAGTTTTTCTGTTAGTATGTGGGCTAAAAGGTAGAGAACTAGGCTGCAGATAGCTAGGGCAACGATTAGGGCGTGGTCGTGGAATTCAACGAGTTCTTCTATGATGGGTGATGAGGCGTCTTGGAATCCTAGTTGGGAGTGGTTGGCCACATGAGATGTACAGGATTTTTACCTGTGATTTAGTCTTGACAAGGCTATGTAATTGGTTTACTAACGTCTCATAAGAAAGAAGCATGAGCGGTTAATGCAGTTGGCTTGAAACCAGCATGTGAGGGTTCGATTCCTTCCTTTCTTGTACTTGGACGAAGGCCGGTTCCTCGAAAGTATGGTATGGGGGAGGGCAGCCGTGGATTCATTCAACGTTTGTGGTAGTTAGTTCTGGTTGTAGGACTTTTCGTTTGGCCGAAAAGGCTTCTCAGATGATGAATATTAGTATGATTACGGCTACTATTGAGATTAGGGAGCCGATGGAGGAAATGGTGTTTCATAGTGTGTAGGCGTCGGGATAGTCCGAGTATCGTCGGGGTATTCCTGCTAGGCCTAGGAAGTGCTGGGGGAAGAACGTTAGGTTTACTCCTGTAAATATTACCCCGAAGTGGGCTTTTGCTCATGTTTGGTGTAGGGTAAACCCAGTGAGTAGTGGGAATCAGTGAGTAAATCCTGCTAGAATGGCAAAGACGGCGCCTATGGATAGGACGTAGTGGAAGTGGGCAACTACGTAGTACGTGTCGTGCAGGGCGATGTCTAGGGAAGAGTTTGCAAGAACGATTCCTGTTAATCCTCCGATGGTAAATAGGAAGATAAATCCTAGAGCTCATAGTATTGGGGGGTCTCATTTGATTGTTCCTCCGTGCAGGGTGGCTAGTCAGCTAAATACTTTGATTCCGGTAGGGATGGCAATGATTATAGTGGCTGATGTAAAGTAGGCTCGGGTATCAACGTCTATTCCTACTGTAAACATGTGGTGAGCTCAGACGATGAATCCTAGGAAGCCGATGGATAGTATGGCTCAGACTATTCCCATGTAGCCGAAGGGCTCCTTTTTGCCTGAGTAGTACGTGACTACGTGTGAGATGATTCCGAACCCCGGTAGGATCAGAATATAGACTTCTGGGTGTCCGAAGAATCAGAATAGGTGTTGGTACAGGATTGGGTCTCCTCCTCCAGCGGGGTCGAAGAATGTGGTGTTTAGGTTTCGATCAGTTAGTAATATTGTAATACCGGCGGCGAGTACGGGGAGTGATAGAAGGAGTAGGATGGCGGTAATTAGTACGGATCAGACAAATAGTGGGGTTTGGTATTGTGAGAGTGCGGGGGGTTTTATGTTGATGGCTGTGGTGATAAAGTTGATGGCCCCAAGGATGGAGGAGATACCGGCTAAGTGGAGTGAGAAGATAGCCAGGTCTACTGAAGCTCCGGCGCGGGCAAGGTTACCTGCTAGGGGAGGGTAGACAGTTCAGCCTGTGCCGGCGCCAGCTTCTACAGTGGATGAGGCTAGTAGTAGGAGGAATGATGGGGGGAGGAGTCAAAAGCTTATGTTGTTTATTCGCGGGAATGCTATGTCGGGGGCACCGATTATGAGGGGGACTAATCAGTTGCCGAATCCTCCGATCATGATGGGTATGACTATAAAGAAGATTATTACAAAGGCGTGAGCGGTAACGATTACATTGTAAATTTGGTCGTCGCCTAGGAGAGTCCCTGGTTGTCCTAGTTCTGCGCGGATTAATAGGCTGAGTGCGGTGCCGACTATTCCTGCTCATGCCCCGAAGATGAGGTACAGGGTGCCAATATCCTTATGGTTAGTGGAAAATAGTCATCGGTTGATGAAGGTGACGGGTAAGATGGCTGAGTGTTGAAGCGTTAGGCTGTAGTCCTTTTTACAGAGGTTTAATTCCTCTTCTTATCGGCTCTGTAGTGAAATTCATGTTGAGTTGCAAGCTCATCGATGCGCACTAGGGTGCGTCAGGGTCTTTGTAGGCAGAAGCCAATTGGTTTAGGCATTTAGCTGTTAACTAGAGTTTTGTGGGATCGAAGCCCATCTGTCTAGGGAGGCTTTAGCTTAATTAAAGCGTCTGACTTGCATTCAGAAGATACAGGTTAATATTCTGTAAGTCTTAATGTGCAGAAACTAAGAGGGTTTAACTCTTATTTAAGGCTTTGAAGGCCTTCGGTTTGGGGTGTTATCCTAAGTTTCTAGACAATGGCATGTATTATTGGGGACAGGGGAAGTAAGAGGATTGATAGTGAGGCAAGGACCGCAGTAGGTGTGCTTGGGGCTTTGCTAGTGTATCATTGTTTTATGTGGTTAGAGGAGTTGGGGGGAAGGGTAATTGTTGAGTGGTATGCGAGGCGTAGGTAGAAGAAGAGGCTGAGCAGTGATAGCATGGCAATTGCCATGGCTGCTGGTGTTATTTCCTGTTTAGTTAGTTCTTGGATGATAAGTCACTTTGGTATAAAGCCTGTTAATGGGGGGAGGCCTGCTAGGGATAAAAGTACTAGTATTAGGGTGGCGTTTAGCACTGGGGTTTTTGTTCATGAGGTTGTGATCATGGATAGGTTAAGGGCTTTGATTTTGTTAAGGGCTAGGAATACGGCTGATGTTATGATTGTGTATAGGTAGAAGGTAAGTAAGGCCAATTTGGGGCTGTAAACTAGGATGATGGCGATTCAGCCTAAGTGGGAGATGGACGAGAAGGCTAGGATTTTGCGTGTTTGTGTTTGGTTCAGTCCTATTCAGCCTCCTAGTGCTGTTGAGGCTAGGGCCATGGCGGTGAGTAGAGCTGGGTCGAGGGATTTGGATGTTAGTAGGAGCAGGGTTAGTGGGGGGAATTTTATGAGGGTCGAGAGTAGCAGGGCTGTTATTAGTGGCGATCCTTGTAGTACTTCTGGGAATCAGAAGTGAAATGGCACTAGGCCCAGTTTAATAGCGATTGCTGCTGTCAGTAGTAGACAGGAGGTTGGGTGGTTTATTAGTGTGATGTCTCATTGGCCGGTGACTCAGGCATTGGTTATGCTAGAGAATAGGACCAGGGCGGAAGCAGCTGCTTGGGTTAGGAAGTCTCTGGACTCACTGAAGTGCATCCCCAGTGGTGCCAGTGCACTCTCTGGACTCACTGCACTGCATCCCCAGTGGTGCCAGTGCACTCTCTGGACTCACTGCACTGCATCCCCAGTGGTGCCAGTGCACTCCCTGGACTCACTGCACTGCATCCTCAGTGGTTCCAGTGCATTCACTGGACTCACAGTACTGCATCTCCAGTGGTGCCAGTGCACTCTCTGGGCTCACTGCAGTGCATCCCCAGTGGTGCCAGTGCACTCTCTGGACTCACTGCACTGCATCCCCAGCGGTGCCAGTGCACTCACTGGATTCACTGCACTGCATCCCCAGTGGTGCTAGTGCACTCTCTGGAGTCACTGCGCTGCATCCCCAGTGGTGCCAGTGCACTCTCTGGACACACTGAAGTGCATTCTCAGTGGTGCCAGTGCACTCTCTTGACCCACTGCACTGCATCCCCAGTGGTGCCAGTGCAATCCCTGGACTCACTGTAGTGCATCCCCAGTGGTGCCAGTGCACTCTCTGGACTCACTGCAGGGCATCCCCAGTGGTGCCAGTGCACTCACTGGACTGACTGCACTGCATCCCCAGTGGAGCCAGTGCGCTCTCCGGAGTCAGAGCACTGCATCCCCAGTGGTGCCAGTGCACTCACTGGACTCACTGTACTGCATCACAGGTGGTGCCAGTGCACTCTCTGGACTAACTGCAGTGCATCCCCAGTGGTGCCAGTGCACTCTCTGGACTCACTGCAGTGCATCCCCAGTGGTGCCAGTGCACTCTCTGGACTCACTGCACTGCATCCCCAGTGGTTCCAGTGCATTCACTGGACTCACTGCACTGCATCCACAGTGGTGCTAGTGCACTCTGTGGACTCACTGCACTGCATCCCCAGTGGTGCCAGTGCACTCTCTGGACTCACTGAAGGGCATTCGCAGTGGTGCCAGTGCACTCTCTGGACTCACTGCAGTGCATCCCCAGTGGTGCCAGTACACTCACTGGGCTGACTGCACTGCATCCCCAGTGGTGCAAGTGCACTCTCTGGACTCACTGCACTGCATCCCCATTGGTGCCAGTGCATTCTCTGGACTCACCACACTGCACCCTGAGTGGTGACAGTGCACTCTCTGGACTCACTGCACCGCATCCCCAGTGGTGCCAGTGCACTCTCTGGAGTAACTGCAGTGCATCACCAGTGGTGCCAGTGCACTCTCTGGACTCACTGCACTGCATCCCCAGTGGTGCCAGTGCACTCTCTGGACTCACTGCAGTGCATCCCCAGTGGTGCCAAAGCACTCTCTGGACTCCCGACACCGCATCCCCAGTGGTGCCAGTGAAGTCTTTGGACTCACTGCACTGCATCCCCAGTGGTGCCAGTGCACTCTCTGGAGTCACTGAAGTGCATCCCCAGTGGTGCCAGTGCACTCTCTGTACTCACTGCACTGCATCACCAGTGGTGCCAGTGCACTCTGTGGACTCACTGCAGTGCATCCCCAGTGGTGCCAGTGCGCTCTCTGGACTCACTGCAGTGCATCCCCAGTGGTGCCAGTGCACTCTCTGGACTCACTGCACTGCATCCCCAGTGCTGCCAGTGCACTCTCTGGACTCACTGCACTGCATCCCCAGTGGTGCCAGTGCACTCTCTGGACTCACTGCACTGCATCCCCAGTGGTGCCAGTGCACTCTCTGGACTCACTGCACTGCATCCCCATTGGTGCCAGTGCACTCTGTGGACTCACTGTACTGCATCCCCAGTGGTGCCAGTGCACTCTCTGGACTCACTGCAGTGCATCCCCAGTGGTGCCAGTGCACTCTGTGGACTCACTGCAGTGCATCCCCAGTGGTGCCAGTGCACTCTCTGGACTCACTGCAGTGCATCCCCAGTGGTGCCAGTGCACTCTCTGGACTCACTGCAGTGCATCCCCAGTGGTGCCAATGCACTCTCTGGACTCACTGCACTACATCCCCAGTGGTGCCAGTGCACTCACTGGACTTACTGTACTGCATCATCAGAGGTGCCAGTGCACTCTCTGGACTCACTGCAGTGCATCCCCAGTGGTGCCAGTGCACTCTCTGGACTCACTGCACTGCATCCCCAGTGGTGCCAGTGCACTCTCTGGACTCACTATACTGAATCACCAGTGGTGCCAGTGCACTCTCTGGACTCACTGCACTGCATCCCCAGTGCTGCCAGTGCATTCACTGGACTCACTGTACTGCATCTCCAGTGGTGCCAGTGCACTCTCTGGGCTCACTGCAGTGCATCCCCAGTGGTGCCAGTGCACTCTCTGGACTCACTGCACTGCATCCCCAGTGGAGCCCGTGCACTATCTGGACTCACTGCAGTGCATCTCCAGTGGTGCCAGTGCACTCTCTGGACTCACTGCAGTGCATCCCCAGTGGTGCCAGTGCACTCTCTGGACTCACTGCACTGCATTCCCAGTGGTGCCAGTGCACTCTCTGGACTCACTGCAGGGCATCCCCAGTGGTGCCAGTGCACTCTCTGGACTCAGTGCACTGCATCCCCAGTGGTGCCAGTGCACTCTCTGGACTCACTGCACTGCATCCCCAGTGGTGCCAGTGCACTCACTGGACTCACTGTACTGCATCATCAGTGGTGCCAGTGCACTCTCTGGACTCACTGCACTGCATCCCCAGTGGTGCCAGTGCATTCTCTGGACTCACCGCACTGCACCCTGAGTGGTGCCAGTGCACTCTCTGGACTCACTGCACTGCATCCCCGGTGGTGCCAGTGCACTCACTGGACTCACTGTACTGCATCACCAGTGGTGCCAGTGCACTCTCTGGACTCAGTGCACTGCATCCCCAGTGGTTCCAGTGCATTCACTGGACTCACTCTACTGCATCTCCAGTGGTGCCAGTGCACTCTCTGGACTCACTGCACTGCATCCCCAGTGGTGCCAGTGCACTCACTGGATTCACTGCACTGCATCCCCAGTGGTGCTAGTGCACTCTCTGGACTCACTGCAGTGCATCCCCAGTGGTGCCAGTGCACTCTCTGGACTCACTGAAGTGCATTCTCAGTGGTGCCAGTGCACTCTCTGGACTCACTGCAGTGCATCCCCAGTGGTGCCAGTGCACTCTCTGGACTCACTGCACTGCATCCCCAGTGGTGCCAGTGCACTCTCTGGACTGACTACAGGGCATCCCCAGTGGTGCCAGTGCACTCTCTGGACTCACTGCACTGCATCACCAGTGGTGCCAGTGCTATCCCTGGACTCACTGTAGTGCATCCCCAGTGGTGCCAGTGCACTCTCTGGAGTCACTGCACTGCATCCACAGTGGTGCCAGTGCACTCTCTGGACTCACTGCACTGCATCCCCAGTGGTGCCAGTGCACTCTCTGGAGTAACTGCAGTGCATCCCCAGTGGTGCCAGTGCACTCTCTGCACTCACTTCACTGCATCCCCAGTGGTGCCAGTGCATTCACTGGACTCACTGTACTGCATCCCCAGTGGTGCCAGTGCACTCTCTGGACTCACTGCACTGCATCCCCAGTGCTGCCTGTGCACTCTCTGGACTCACTGCACCGCATCCCCAGTGGTGCCAGTGCACTCTCTGGACTCACTGCACTGCATCCCCAGTGGTGCCAGTGCTATCCCTGGACTCACTGTAGTGCATCCCCAGTGGTGCCAGTGCACTCTCTGGACTCACTGCAGGGCATCCCCAGTGGTGCCAGTGCACTCACTGGACTCACTGCAGTGCATTCCCTCTGGTGCCAGTGCACTCTCTGGACTCACTGCAGTGCATCCCCAGTGGTGCCAGTGCACTCTCTGGACTCACTGCACTGCATCCCCAGTGGTGCCAGTGCACTCTCTGGACTCACTGCTGTGCATCACCTGTGGTGCCAGTGCACTCTCTGGACTCACTGAAGTGCATCCCCAGTGGTGCCAGTGCAATCTCTGGACTTACTGCACTGCATTCCCAGGGGTGCCAGTGCACACTCTGCACTCCCTGCACTGCATCCCCAGTGGTGCCTGTGCACTCTCTGGACTCACTGTACTGCACCCCCAGTGGTGCCAGTGCACTCACTGGACTGACTGCACTGCATCCCCAGTGGTGCCAGTGCACTCACTGGACTCACTGGACACATCCCCAGTGGTGCCAGTGCACTCTCTGGACTCACTGCAGGGCATCCCCAGTGGTGCCAGTGCACTCTCTGGACTCACTGCACTGCATCCCCAGTGGTGCCAGTGTACTCACTGGACTGACTGCACTGCATCCCCAGTGGTGCCAGTGCGCTCTCCGGAGTCACAGCACTGCATCCCCAGTGGTTCCAGTGCATTCACTGGACTCACTGTACTGCATCTCCAGTGGTGCCAGTGCACTCTCTGGACTCAGTGCACTGCATCCCCAGTGGTTCCAGTGCATTCATTGGACTCACTGTACTGCATCTCCAGTGGTGCCAGTGCACTCTCTGGACTCAGTGCACTGCATCCCCAGTGGTTCCAGTGCATTCACTGGACTCAATGTACTGCATCCCCAGTGGTGCCAGTGCTCTCTCTGCACTCACTGCACTGCATACCCAGTGGTGCCAGTGCACTCACTGGACTCACTGCAGTGCATTCCCTCTGGTGCCAGTGCACTCTCTGGACTCACTGCAGTGCATCCCCAGTGGTGCCAGTGCACTCTCTGGACTCACTGCACTGCATCCCCAGTGGTGCCAGTGCACTCTCTGGACTCACTGCAGTGCATCACCAGTGGTGCCAGTGCACTCTCTGGACTCACTGAAGTGCATCCCCCGTGGTGCCAGTGCACTTTCTGGACTCACTGCACTGCATTCCCAGAAGTGCCAGTGCACACTCTGGAGTCACTGCACTGCATCCCCAGTGGTGCCAGTGCACTCTCTGGACTCACTGCAGTGCATCCCCAGTGTTGCCAGTGCACTCTCTGGACTCACTGCAGTGCAATCCCTCTGTTGCCAGTGCACTCTCTGGACTCACTGCACTGCATCCCCAGTGGTGCCAGAGCACTCTCTGGACTCACTGCACTGCATCCCCAGTGGTGCCAGTGCACTCTCTGGACTCACTGCAGTGCATCCTCAGTGGTGCCAGTGCACTCTCTGGACTCACTGTACTGCATCCCCAGTGGAGCCCGTGCACTCTCTGGACTCACTGAAGTGCAACCCCAGTGGTGCCAGTGCACTCTCTGGACTCACTTCACTGCATCCCCAGTGGTGCTAGTGCACTCTGTGGACTCACTGCAGTGCATCCCCAGTGGTGCCAGTGCAGTCTCTGGACTCACTGAAGGGCATTCTCAGTGGTGCCAGTGCACTCTCTGGACTCACTGCAGTGCATCTCCAGTGGTGCCAGTACACTCTCTGGACTCACTGCACTGCATCCCCAGTGGTGCCAGTGCACTCTCTGGACTCACTGCACTGCATCCCCAGTGGTGCCAGTGCACTCTCTGGACTCACTGCACTGCATCCCCAGTGGTGCCAGTGCACTCCCTGGACTCACTGCACTGCATCCTCAGTGGTTCCAGTGCATTCACTGGACTCACAGTACTGCATCTCCAGTGGTGCCAGTGCACTCTCTGGGCTCACTGCAGTGCATCCCCAGTGGTGCCAGTGCACTCTCTGGACTCACTGCACTGCATCCCCAGCGGTGCCAGTGCACTCACTGGATTCACAGCACTGCATCCCCAGTGGTGCTAGTGCACTCTCTGGAGTCACTGCGCTGCATCCCCAGTGGTGCCAGTGCACTCTCTGGACACACTGAAGTGCATTCTCAGTGGTGCCAGTGCACTCTCTAGACCCACTGCACTGCATCCCCAGTGGTGCCAGTGCAATCCCTGGACTCACTGTAGTGCATCCCCAGTGGCGCCAGTGCACTCTCTGGACTCACTGCAGGGCATCCCCAGTGGTGCCAGTGCACTCACTGGACTGACTGCACTGCATCCCCAGTGGAGCCAGTGCGCTCTCCGGAGTCAGAGCACTGCATCCCCAGTGGTGCCAGTGCACTCACTGGACTCACTGTACTGCATCACAGGTGGTGCCAGTGCACTCTCTGGACTAACTGCAGTGCATCCCCAGTGGTGCCAGTGCACTCTCTGGACTCACTGCAGTGCATCCCCAGTGGTGCCAGTGCACTCTCTGGACTCACTGCACTGCATCCCCAGTGGTTCCAGTGCATTCACTGGACTCACTGCACTGCATCCACAGTGGTGCTAGTGCACTCTGTGGACTCACTGCACTGCATCCCCAGTGGTGCCAGTGCACTCTCTGGACTCACTGAAGGGCATTCGCAGTGGTGCCAGTGCACTCTCTGGACTCACTGCAGTGCATCCCCAGTGGTGCCAGTACACTCACTGGGCTGACTGCACTGCATCCCCAGTGGTGCAAGTGCACTCTCTGGACTCACTGCACTGCATCCCCATTGGTGCCAGTGCATTCTCTGGACTCACCACACTGCACCCTGAGTGGTGACAGTGCACTCTCTGGACTCACTGCACCGCATCCCCAGTGGTGCCAGTGCACTCTCTGGAGTAACTGCAGTGCATCACCAGTGGTGCCAGTGCACTCTCTGGACTCACTGCACTGCATCCCCAGTGGTGCCAGTGCACTCTCTGGACTCACTGCAGTGCATCCCCAGTGGTGCCAAAGCACTCTCTGGACTCCCGACACCGCATCCCCAGTGGTGCCAGTGAAGTCTTTGGACTCACTGCACTGCATCCCCAGTGGTGCCAGTGCACTCTCTGGAGTCACTGAAGTGCATCCCCAGTGGTGCCAGTGCACTCTCTGTACTCACTGCACTGCATCACCAGTGGTGCCAGTGCACTCTGTGGACTCACTGCAGTGCATCCCCAGTGGTGCCAGTGCGCTCTCTGGACTCACTGCAGTGCATCCCCAGTGGTGCCAGTGCACTCTCTGGACTCACTGCACTGCATCCCCAGTGCTGCCAGTGCACTCTCTGGACTCACTGCACTGCATCCCCAGTGGTGCCAGTGCACTCTCTGGACTCACTGCACTGCATCCCCAGTGGTGCCAGTGCACTCTCTGGACTCACTGCACTGCATCCCCATTGGTGCCAGTGCACTCTGTGGACTCACTGTACTGCATCCCCAGTGGTGCCAGTGCACTCTCTGGACTCACTGCAGTGCATCCCCAGTGGTGCCAGTGCACTCTGTGGACTCACTGCAGTGCATCCCCAGTGGTGCCAGTGCACTCTCTGGACTCACTGCAGTGCATCCCCAGTGGTGCCAGTGCACTCTCTGGACTCACTGCAGTGCATCCCCAGTGGTGCCAATGCACTCTCTGGACTCACTGCACTACATCCCCAGTGGTGCCAGTGCACTCACTGGACTTACTGTACTGCATCATCAGAGGTGCCAGTGCACTCTCTGGACTCACTGCAGTGCATCCCCAGTGGTGCCAGTGCACTCTCTGGACTCACTGCACTGCATCCCCAGTGGTGCCAGTGCACTCTCTGGACTCACTATACTGCATCACCAGTGGTGCCAGTGCACTCTCTGGACTCACTGCACTGCATCCCCAGTGCTGCCAGTGCATTCACTGGACTCACTGTACTGCATCTCCAGTGGTGCCAGTGCACTCTCTGGGCTCACTGCAGTGCATCCCCAGTGGTGCCAGTGCACTCTCTGGACTCACTGCACTGCATCCCCAGTGGAGCCCGTGCACTATCTGGACACACTGCAGTGCATCTCCAGTGGTGCCAGTGCACTCTCTGGACTCACTGCAGTGCATCCCCAGTGGTGCCAGTGCACTCTCTGGACTCACTGCACTGCATTCCCAGTGGTGCCAGTGCACTCTCTGGACTCACTGCAGGGCATCCCCAGTGGTGCCAGTGCACTCTCTGGACTCAGTGCACTGCATCCCCAGTGGTGCCAGTGCACTCTCTGGACTCACTGCACTGCATCCCCAGTGGTGCCAGTGCACTCACTGGACTCACTGTACTGCATCATCAGTGGTGCCAGTGCACTCTCTGGACTCACTGCACTGCATCCCCAGTGGTGCCAGTGCATTCTCTGGACTCACCGCACTGCACCCTGAGTGGTGCCAGTGCACTCTCTGGACTCACTGCACTGCATCCCCAGTGGTGCCAGTGCACTCACTGGACTCACTGTACTGCATCACCAGTGGTGCCAGTGCACTCTCTGGACTCAGTGCACTGCATCCCCAGTGGTTCCAGTGCATTCACTGGACTCACTCTACTGCATCTCCAGTGGTGCCAGTGCACTCTCTGGACTCACTGCACTGCATCCCCAGTGGTGCCAGTGCACTCACTGGATTCACTGCACTGCATCCCCAGTGGTGCTAGTGCACTCTCTGGACTCACTGCAGTGCATCCCCAGTGGTGCCAGTGCACTCTCTGGACTCACTGAAGTGCATTCTCAGTGGTGCCAGTGCACTCTCTGGACTCACTGCAGTGCATCCCCAGTGGTGCCAGTGCACTCTCTGGACTCACTGCACTGCATCCCCAGTGGTGCCACTGCACTCTCTGGACTGACTACAGGGCATCCCCAGTGGTGCCAGTGCACTCTCTGGACTCACTGCACTGCATCACCAGTGGTGCCAGTGCTATCCCTGGACTCACTGTAGTGCATCCCCAGTGGTGCCAGTGCACTCTCTGGACTCACTGCACTGCATCCCCAGTGGTGCCAGTGCACTCTCTGGAGTAACTGCAGTGCATCCCCAGTGGTGCCAGTGCACTCTCTGCACTCACTTCACTGCATCCCCAGTGGTGCCAGTGCATTCACTGGACTCACTGCACTGCATCCACAGTGGTGCTAGTGCACTCTGTGGACTCACTGCACTGCATCCCCAGTGGTGCCAGTGCACTCTCTGGACTCACTGAAGGGCATTCGCAGTGGTGCCAGTGCACTCTCTGGACTCACTGCAGTGCATCCCCAGTGGTGCCAGTACACTCACTGGGCTGACTGCACTGCATCCCCAGTGGTGCAAGTGCACTCTCTGGACTCACTGCACTGCATCCCCATTGGTGCCAGTGCATTCTCTGGACTCACCACACTGCACCCTGAGTGGTGACAGTGCACTCTCTGGACTCACTGCACCGCATCCCCAGTGGTGCCAGTGCACTCTCTGGAGTAACTGCAGTGCATCACCAGTGGTGCCAGTGCACTCTCTGGACTCACTGCACTGCATCCCCAGTGGTGCCAGTGCACTCTCTGGACTCACTGCAGTGCATCCCCAGTGGTGCCAAAGCACTCTCTGGACTCCCGACACCGCATCCCCAGTGGTGCCAGTGAAGTCTTTGGACTCACTGCACTGCATCCCCAGTGGTGCCAGTGCACTCTCTGGAGTCACTGAAGTGCATCCCCAGTGGTGCCAGTGCACTCTCTGTACTCACTGCACTGCATCACCAGTGGTGCCAGTGCACTCTGTGGACTCACTGCAGTGCATCCCCAGTGGTGCCAGTGCGCTCTCTGGACTCACTGCAGTGCATCCCCAGTGGTGCCAGTGCACTCTCTGGACTCACTGCACTGCATCCCCAGTGCTGCCAGTGCACTCTCTGGACTCACTGCACTGCATCCCCAGTGGTGCCAGTGCACTCTCTGGACTCACTGCACTGCATCCCCAGTGGTGCCAGTGCACTCTCTGGACTCACTGCACTGCATCCCCATTGGTGCCAGTGCACTCTGTGGACTCACTGTACTGCATCCCCAGTGGTGCCAGTGCACTCTCTGGACTCACTGCAGTGCATCCCCAGTGGTGCCAGTGCACTCTGTGGACTCACTGCAGTGCATCCCCAGTGGTGCCAGTGCACTCTCTGGACTCACTGCAGTGCATCCCCAGTGGTGCCAGTGCACTCTCTGGACTCACTGCAGTGCATCCCCAGTGGTGCCAATGCACTCTCTGGACTCACTGCACTACATCCCCAGTGGTGCCAGTGCACTCACTGGACTTACTGTACTGCATCATCAGAGGTGCCAGTGCACTCTCTGGACTCACTGCAGTGCATCCCCAGTGGTGCCAGTGCACTCTCTGGACTCACTGCACTGCATCCCCAGTGGTGCCAGTGCACTCTCTGGACTCACTATACTGCATCACCAGTGGTGCCAGTGCACTCTCTGGACTCACTGCACTGCATCCCCAGTGCTGCCAGTGCATTCACTGGACTCACTGTACTGCATCTCCAGTGGTGCCAGTGCACTCTCTGGGCTCACTGCAGTGCATCCCCAGTGGTGCCAGTGCACTCTCTGGACTCACTGCACTGCATCCCCAGTGGAGCCCGTGCACTATCTGGACACACTGCAGTGCATCTCCAGTGGTGCCAGTGCACTCTCTGGACTCACTGCAGTGCATCCCCAGTGGTGCCAGTGCACTCTCTGGACTCACTGCACTGCATTCCCAGTGGTGCCAGTGCACTCTCTGGACTCACTGCAGGGCATCCCCAGTGGTGCCAGTGCACTCTCTGGACTCAGTGCACTGCATCCCCAGTGGTGCCAGTGCACTCTCTGGACTCACTGCACTGCATCCCCAGTGGTGCCAGTGCACTCACTGGACTCACTGTACTGCATCATCAGTGGTGCCAGTGCACTCTCTGGACTCACTGCACTGCATCCCCAGTGGTGCCAGTGCATTCTCTGGACTCACCGCACTGCACCCTGAGTGGTGCCAGTGCACTCTCTGGACTCACTGCACTGCATCCCCAGTGGTGCCAGTGCACTCACTGGACTCACTGTACTGCATCACCAGTGGTGCCAGTGCACTCTCTGGACTCAGTGCACTGCATCCCCAGTGGTTCCAGTGCATTCACTGGACTCACTCTACTGCATCTCCAGTGGTGCCAGTGCACTCTCTGGACTCACTGCACTGCATCCCCAGTGGTGCCAGTGCACTCACTGGATTCACTGCACTGCATCCCCAGTGGTGCTAGTGCACTCTCTGGACTCACTGCAGTGCATCCCCAGTGGTGCCAGTGCACTCTCTGGACTCACTGAAGTGCATTCTCAGTGGTGCCAGTGCACTCTCTGGACTCACTGCAGTGCATCCCCAGTGGTGCCAGTGCACTCTCTGGACTCACTGCACTGCATCCCCAGTGGTGCCACTGCACTCTCTGGACTGACTACAGGGCATCCCCAGGGGTGCCAGTGCACTCTCTGGACTCACTGCACTGCATCACCAGTGGTGCCAGTGCTATCCCTGGACTCACTGTAGTGCATCCCCAGTGGTGCCAGTGCACTCTCTGGACTCACTGCACTGCATCCCCAGTGGTGCCAGTGCACTCTCTGGAGTAACTGCAGTGCATCCCCAGTGGTGCCAGTGCACTCTCTGCACTCACTTCACTGCATCCCCAGTGGTGCCAGTGCATTCACTGGACTCACTGTACTGCATCCCCAGTGGTGCCAGTGAACTCTCTGGACTCACTGCACTGCATCCACAGTGCTGCCTGTGCACTCTCTGGACTCACTGCACTGCATCCCCAGTGGTGCCAGTGCACTCTCTGGACTCACTGCACTGCATCCCCAGTGGTGCCAGTGCATTCTCTGGACTCACCACACTGCACCCTGAGTGGTGACAGTGCACTCTCTGGACTCACTGCACCGCATCCCCAGTGGTGCCAGTGCAATCTCTGGAGTAACTGCAGTGTTTCACCAGTGGTGCCAGTGCACTCTCTGGACTCACTGCACTGCATCCCCAGTGGTGCCAGTGCACTCTCTGGACTCACTGCAGTGCATCCCCAGTGGTGCCAAAGCACTCTCTGGACTCCCGACACCGCATCCCCAGTGGTGCCAGTGAAGTCTTTGGACTCACTGCACTGCATCCCCAGTGGTGCCAGTGCACTCTCTGGAGTCACTGAAGTGCATCCCCAGTGGTGCCAGTGCACTCTCTGTACTCACTGCACTGCATCACCAGTGGTGCCAGTGCACTCTGTGGACTCACTGCAGTGCATCCCCAGTGGTGCCAGTGCGCTCTCTGGACTCACTGCAGTGCATCCCCAGTGGTGCCAGTGCACTCTCTGGACTCACTGCACTGCATCCCCAGTGCTGCCAGTGCACTCTCTGGACTCACTGCACTGCATCCCCAGTGGTGCCAGTGCACTCTCTGGACTCACTGCACTGCATCCCCAGTGGTGCCAGTGCACTCTCTGGACTCACTGCACTGCATCCCCATTGGTGCCAGTGCACTCTGTGGACTCACTGTACTGCATCCCCAGTGGTGCCAGTGCACTCTCTGGACTCACTGCAGTGCATCCCCAGTGGTGCCAGTGCACTCTGTGGACTCACTGCAGTGCATCCCCAGTGGTGCCAGTGCACTCTCTGGACTCACTGCAGTGCATCCCCAGTGGTGCCAGTGCACTCTCTGGACTCACTGCAGTGCATCCCCAGTGGTGCCAATGCACTCTCTGGACTCACTGCACTACATCCCCAGTGGTGCCAGTGCACTCACTGGACTTACTGTACTGCATCATCAGAGGTGCCAGTGCACTCTCTGGACTCACTGCAGTGCATCCCCAGTGGTGCCAGTGCACTCTCTGGACTCACTGCACTGCATCCCCAGTGGTGCCAGTGCACTCTCTGGACTCACTACACTGCATCACCAGTGGTGCCAGTGCACTCTCTGGACTCACTGCACTGCATCCCCAGTGCTGCCAGTGCATTCACTGGACTCACTGTACTGCATCTCCAGTGGTGCCAGTGCACTCTCTGGGCTCACTGCAGTGCATCCCCAGTGGTGCCAGTGCACTCTCTGGACTCACTGCACTGCATCCCCAGTGGAGCCCGTGCACTATCTGGACACATTGCAGTGCATCTCCAGTGGTGCCAGTGCACTCTCTGGACTCACTGCAGTGCATCCCCAGTGGTGCCAGTGCACTCTCTGGACTCACTGCACTGCATTCCCAGTGGTGCCAGTGCACTCTCTGGACTCACTGCAGGGCATCCCCAGTGGTGCCAGTGCACTCTCTGGACTCAGTGCACTGCATCCCCAGTGGTGCCAGTGCACTCTCTGGACTCACTGCACTGCATCCCCAGTGGTGCCAGTGCACTCACTGGACTCACTGTACTGCATCATCAGTGGTGCCAGTGCACTCTCTGGACTCACTGCACTGCATCCCCAGTGGTGCCAGTGCATTCTCTGGACTCACCGCACTGCACCCTGAGTGGTGCCAGTGCACTCTCTGGACTCACTGCACTGCATCCCCAGTGGTGCCAGTGCACTCACTGGACTCACTGTACTGCATCACCAGTGGTGCCAGTGCACTCTCTGGACTCAGTGCACTGCATCCCCAGTGGTTCCAGTGCATTCACTGGACTCACTCTACTGCATCTCCAGTGGTGCCAGTGCACTCTCTGGACTCACTGCACTGCATCCCCAGTGGTGCCAGTGCACTCACTGGATTCACTGCACTGCATCCCCAGTGGTGCTAGTGCACTCTCTGGACTCACTGCAGTGCATCCCCAGTGGTGCCAGTGCACTCTCTGGACTCACTGAAGTGCATTCTCAGTGGTGCCAGTGCACTCTCTGGACTCACTGCAGTGCATCCCCAGTGGTGCCAGTGCACTCTCTGGACTCACTGCACTGCATCCCCAGTGGTGCCACTGCACTCTCTGGACTGACTACAGGGCATCCCCAGTGGTGCCAGTGCACTCTCTGGACTCACTGCACTGCATCACCAGTGGTGCCAGTGCTATCCCTGGACTCACTGTAGTGCATCCCCAGTGGTGCCAGTGCACTCTCTGGACTCACTGCACTGCATCCCCAGTGGTGCCAGTGCACTCTCTGGAGTAACTGCAGTGCATCCCCAGTGGTGCCAGTGCACTCTCTGCACTCACTTCACTGCATCCCCAGTGGTGCCAGTGCATTCACTGGACTCACTGTACTGCATCCCCAGTGGTGCCAGTGAACTCTCTGGACTCACTGCACTGCATCCACAGTGCTGCCTGTGCACTCTCTGGACTCACTGCACTGCATCCCCAGTGGTGCCAGTGCACTCTCTGGACTCACTGCACTGCATCCCCAGTGGTGCCAGTGCTATCCCTGGACTCACTGTAGTGCATCCCCAGTGGTGCCAGTGCACTCTCTGGACTCACTGCAGGGCATCCCCAGTGGTGCCAGTGCACTCACTGGACTCACTGCAGTGCATTCCCTCTGGTGCCAGTGCACTCTCTGGACTCACTGCAGTGCATCCCCAGTGGTGCCAGTGCACTCTCTGGACTCACTGCTGTGCATCACCTGTGGTGCCAGTGCACTCTCTGGACTCACTGAAGTGCATCCCCAGTGGTGCCAGTGCAATCTCTGGACTTACTGCACTGCATTCCCAGGGGTGCCAGTGCACACTCTGCACTCCCTGCACTGCATCCCCAGTGGTGCCAGTGCACTCTCTGGACTCACTGTACTGCACCCCCAGTGGTGCCAGAGCACTCACTGGACTGACTGCACTGCATCCCCAGTGGTGCCAGTGCACTCACTGGACTCACTGGACACATCCCCAGTGGTGCCAGTGCACTCTCTGGACTCACTGCAGGGCATCCCCAGTGGTGCCAGTGCACTCTCTGGACTCACTGCACTGCATCCCCAGTGGTGCCAGTGTACTCACTGGACTGACTGCACTGCATCCCCAGTGGTGCCAGTGCGCTCTCCGGAGTCACAGCACTGCATCCCCAGTGGTTCCAGTGCATTCACTGGACTCACTGTACTGCATCTCCAGTGGTGCCAGTGCACTCTCTGGACTCAGTGCACTGCATCCCCAGTGGTTCCAGTGCATTCACTGGACTCACTGTACTGCATCTCCAGTGGTGCCAGTGCACTCTCTGGACTCAGTGCACTGCATCCCCAGTGGTTCCAGTGCATTCACTGGACTCAATGTACTGCATCCCCAGTGGTGCCAGTGCTCTCTCTGCACTCACTGCACTGCATACCCAGTGGTGCCAGTGCACTCACTGGACTCACTGCAGTGCATTCCCTCTGGTGCCAGTGCACTCTCTGGACTCACTGCAGTGCATCCCCAGTGGTGCCAGTGCACTCTCTGGACTCACTGCACTGCATCCCCAGTGGTGCCAGTGCACTCTCTGGACTCACTGCAGTGCATCACCAGTGGTGCCAGTGCACTCTCTGGACTCACTGAAGTGCATCCCCCGTGGTGCCAGTGCACTTTCTGGACTCACTGCACTGCATTCCCAGAAGTGCCAGTGCACACTCTGGAGTCACTGCACTGCATCCCCAGTGGTGCCAGTGCACTCTCTGGACTCACTGCAGTGCATCCCCAGTGTTGCCAGTGCACTCTCTGGACTCACTGCAGTGCAATCCCTCTGTTGCCAGTGCACTCTCTGGACTCACTGCACTGCATCCCCAGTGGTGCCAGAGCACTCTCTGGACTCACTGCACTGCATCCCCAGTGGTGCCAGTGCACTCTCTGGACTCACTGCAGTGCATCCTCAGTGGTGCCAGTGCACTCTCTGGACTCACTGTACTGCATCCCCAGTGGAGCCCGTGCACTCTCTGGACTCACTGAAGTGCAACCCCAGTGGTGCCAGTGCACTCTCTGGACTCACTTCACTGCATCCCCAGTGGTGCTAGTACACTCTGTGGACTCACTGCAGTGCATCCCCAGTGGTGCCAGTGCAGTCTCTGGACTCACTGAAGGGCATTCTCAGTGGTGCCAGTGCACTCTCTGGACTCACTGCAGTGCATCTCCAGTGGTGCCAGTACACTCACTGGACTGACTGCACTGCATCCCCAGTGGTGCCAGTGCACTCTCTGGACTCACTGCACTGCATTCCCATTGGTGCCAGTGCATTCTCTGGACTCACCGCAACGCACCCTGAGTGGTGCCAGTGCACTCTCTGGACTCACTGCAGTGCATCCCCCGTGGTGCCAGTGCACTCTCTGGAGTAACTGCAATGCATCACCAGTGGTGCCAGTGCACTCTCTGGACTCACTGCACTGCATCCCCAGTGGTGCCAGTGCACTCTCTGGACTCACTGCACTGCATCCCCAGTGGTTCCAGAGCACTCTCTGGACTCACTGCACTGCATCCCCAGTGGTTCCAGAGCACTCTCTGGACTCACTGCAGTGCATCCCCAGTGGTGCCAGTGCACTCTCTGGACTCACTGTACTGCATCCCCAGTGGTGCCAGTGCACTCTCTGGACTCACTGCACTGCATCCCCAGTGGTGCCAGTGCACTCTCTGGAGTCACTGCGCTGCATCTCCAGTGGTGGCAGTGCACTCTCTGGACTCACTGCAGTGCATCCCCAGTGTTGCCTGTACACTCTCTGGAGTAAATGCAGTGCATCCCCAGTGGTGCCAAAGCACTCTCTGGACTCCCGGCACCGCATCCCCAGTGGTGCCAGGGCACTCTCTGGGCTCACTGCAGTGCATCCCCAGTGGTGCCAGTGCACTCTCTGGAGTCACTGCAGTGCATCCCCAGTGGTGCCAATGCACTCTCTGGACCTCCGGCACCGCATCCCCAGTGGTGCCAGTGCACTCTCTGGACTCACGGCACTGCATCCCCATTGGTGCCAGTGCACTCTCTCGAGTCACTGCACTACATCCCCAGTGGTGCCAGTGCACTCACTGGACTCACTGTACTGCATCATCAGTGGTGCCAGTGCACTCTCTGGACTCACTGCACTGCATCCCCAGTGGTGCCAGTGCACTCTCTGGACTCACTGCACTGCATCCCCAGTGGTGCCAGTGCACTCACTGGACTCACTGCAGTGCATCCCCAGTGGTGCCAGTGCACTCTCTGGACTCATTGCACTGCATCCCCAGTGGTTCCAGTGAATTCACTGGACTCACTGTACTGCATCTCCAGTGGTGCCAGTGCACTCTCTGGACTCACTGCACTGCATCACCAGTGGTGCCGGTGCACTCACTGGATTCACTGCACTGCATCCCCAGTGGTGCTAGTGCACTCTCTGGACTCACTGCAGTGCATCCCCAGTGGTGCCAGTGCACTCTCTGGACTCACAGAAGTGCATTCTCAGTGGCGCCAGTGCACTCTCTGGACTCACTGCAGTGCATCCCCAGTGGTGCCAGTGCACTCACTGGACTCACTGCACTGCATCCCCAGTGATGCCAGTGCACTCTCTCGACTCACTGCAGGACATCCCCAGTGGTGCCAGTGCACTCTCTGGACTCACTGCACTGCATCCCCAGTGGTGCCAGCGCTATCCCTGGACTCACTGTAGTGCATCCCCAGTGGTGCCAGTGCACTCTCTGGACTCACTGCACTGCATCCCCAGTGGTGCCAGTGCACTCACTGGACTCACTGCAGTGCATTCCCTCTGGTGCCAGTGCACTCTCTGGACTCACTGCAGTGCATCCCCAGTGGTGCCAGTGCACTCTCTGGACTCACAGAAGTGCATTCTCAGTGGTGCCAGTGCACTCTCTGGACTCACTGTACTGCATCCCCAGTGGTGCCAGTGCCATCTCTGGACTCACTGCAGGGCATCCCCAGTGGTGCCAGTGCACTCTCTTAGTCACTGCACTGCATCCCCAGTGGTGCCACTGCTATCCCTGGACTCACTGTAGTGCATCCCCAGTGGTGCCAGTGCACTGGACTCACTGCAGGGCATCCCCAGTGGTGCCAGTGCACTCACTGGACTCACTGCAGTGCATTCCCTCTGGTGCCAGTGCACTCTCTGGACTCACTGCACTGCATCCCCAGTGGTGCCAGTGCACTCTCTGGACTCACTGCTGTGCATCACCTGTGGTGCCAGTGCACTCTCTGGACTCACTGAAGTGCATCCCCAGTGGTGCCAGTGCAATCTCTGGACTCACTGCACTGCATCCCCAGTGGTGCCAGTGCACTCACTGGACTCAATGTACTGCATCACAGGTGGTGCCAGTGCACTCTCTGGACTCAGTGCACTGCATCCCCAGTGGTTCCAGTGCATTCACTGGACTCACTGTATTGCATCTCCAGTGGTGCCAGTGCACTCTCTGGACTCACTGCACTGCATCCCCAGTGGTGCCAGTGCACTCACTGGATTCACTGCACTGCATCCCCAGTGGTGCTAGTGCACTCTCTGGACTCACTGCAGTGCATCCCCAGTGGTGCCAGTGCACTCTCTGGACTCACTGAAGTGCATTCTCAGTGGTGCCAGTGCACTCTCTGGACTCACTGCACCGCATCCCCAGTGGCGCCAGTGCACTCACTGGACTCACTGCACTGCATCCCCAGTGGTGCCAGCGCTATCCCTGGACTCACTGTAGTGCATCCCCAGTGGTGCCAGTGCAATCTCTGGACTCACTGCACTGCATCCCCATTGGTGCCAGTGCATTCTCTGGACTCACCGCACTGCACCCTGAGTGGTGCCAGTGCACTCTCTGGACTCACTGCACCGCATCCCCAGTGGTGCCATTGCACTCTCTGGAATCACTGCGTGTCATCTCCAGTGGTGGCAGTGCACTCTCTGGACTCACTGCACTGCATCCCCAGTGGTGCCTGTGCACTCTCTGGAGTAACTGCAGTGCATCCCCAGTGGTGCCAAAGCACTCTCTGGACTCCCGGCACCGCATCCCCAGTGGTGCCAGTGCACTCTCTGGGCTCACTGCAGTGCATCCCCATTGGTGCCAGTGTACTCTCTGGAGTCACTGCAGTGCATCCCCAGTGGTGCCAATGCACTCTCTGGACCTCCGGCACCGCATCCCCTGTGGTGCCAGTGCACTCTCTGGAGTCACTGCACTACATCCCCAGTGGTGCCAGTGCACTCACTGGACTCACTGTACTGCATCACAGGTGGTGCCTGTGCACTCTCTGGACTCAGTGCACTGCATCCCCAGTGGTTCCAGTGCATTCACTGGACTCACTGTATTGCATTTCCAGTGGTGCCAGTGCACTCTCTGGACTCACTGCACTGCATCCCCAGTGGTGCCAGTGCACTCACTGGATTCACTGCACTGCATCCCCAGTGGTGCTAGTGCACTCTCTGGACTCACTGCAGTGCATCCCCAGTGGTGCCCGTGCACTCTCTGGACTCACTGAAGTGCATTCTCAGTGGTGCCAGTGCACTCTCTGGACTCACTGCAGTGCATCCCCAGTGGCGCCAGTGCACTCACTGGACTCACTGCACTGCATCCCCAGTGGTGCCAGTGCACTCTCTGGACTCACAGCACTGCATCCCCAGTGGTGCCAGTGCAATCTCTGGACTCACTGCACTGCATCCCCATTGGTGCCAGTGCATTCTCTGGACTCTCCGCACTCCACCCTGAGTGGTGCCAGTGCACTCTCTGGACTCACTGCACCGCATCCCCAGTGGTGCCATTGCACTCTCTGGAATCACTGCGTGTCATCTCCAGTGGTGGCAGTGCACTCTCTGGACTCACTGCAGTGCATCCCCAGTGGAGCCAGTGCACTCTCTGGACTCACTGCAGTGCATCCCCAGTGGTGCCAGTGCACTCTCTGGACTCACTGAAGTGCATTCTCAGTGGTGCCAGTGCACTCTCTGGACTCACTGCAGTGCATCCCCAGTGGTGCCAGTGCACTCTCTGGACTCACTGCACTGCATCCCCAGTGGTGCCAGTGCACTCTCTGGACTCACTGCAGGGCATCCCCAGTGGTGCCAGTGCACTCTCTGGACTCACTGCAGTGCATCCCCAGTGGTGCCAGTGCTATCCCTGGACTCAGTGTAGTGCATCCCCAGTGGTGCCAGTGCACTCTCTGGACTCACTGTAGGGCATCCCCAGTGGTGCCAGTGCACTCTCTGGACTCACTGCACTGCATCCCCAGTGGTGCCAGTGCACTCTCTGGACTCACTGCAGGGCATCCCCAGTGGTGCCAGTGCACTCTCTGGACTCACTGCACTGCATCCCCAGTGGTGCCAGTGCTATCCCTGGACTCAGTGTAGTGCATCCCCAGTGGTGCCAGTGCACTCTCTGGACTCACTGTAGGGCATCCCCAGTGGTGCCAGTGCACTCTCTGGACTCACTGCACTGCATCCCCAGTGGTGCCAGTGCACTCTCTGGACTCACTGTACTGCATCCCCAGTGGTGCCAGTGCACTATCTGGACTCACCGCACTGCACCCTGAGTGGTGCCAGTGCACTCTCTGGACTCACTGCGCCGCATCCCCAGTGGTGCCAGTGCACTCTCTGGACTCACCGCACTGCATTCCCAGTGGTGACAGTGAAGTCTTTGGACTCACTGCACTCCATCCCCACTGGTGCCTTTGCACTCCCTGGACTCACTGCACCGCTCCAGCCGCGGTACCCTCCAGCCGTGGCAGCCGCTCCACTCGGTAGCGGCTGGAGCGGCTGCCGCGGCTGGAGCGGCTGGAGCGGCTGCTGCGGATGGAGCGGCTGCCGCTGTTGGAGCGGCTGCCGCGGCTGGAGCGGCTGGAGCGGCTGCCTTGGCTGGAGCGGCTGGCGCGGCTGGAGGGGCTAGCGCGGCTGGAGCGGTTAACGCGGCTGGAGCGGATGCCGAGTCTGGAGCGGATGCCGCGGCTGGTTTGGCTGGAGAGGCTGCCGCGGCTGGAGCAGTGCAGTGAGTCCAGAGAGTGCACTGGCACCTTGGGGATTAAGTGCAGTGAGTCCAGAGAGTGCACTGGCACCACTGGTGATGCAGTGCAGTGAGTCCAGAGAGTGCACTGGCACCACTGGGGATGCAGTGCCGTGAGTCCAGAGTGTGCCCCGGCCACACTGGGAATGCACTACAGTGACTGCAGAGAGTGTACTGACAACACTGCGGATGCAGTGCCGCGAGTCCAGAGAGTGCACTGGCACCACTGGGGATGTGGTGCCAGGAGTCCAGAGAGTGCTTTGGCACCACTGTGGATGCACTGCAGTGACTCCAGAGAGTGCACTGGCACCAATGGGGATGCACTGCAGTTAGTCCAGAGAGTGCACTGGCCCCACTGGCGATGCGGTGCACTGAGTCCAGAGAGTGCACTGGCACCACTGGGTATAGGGTGCCGGGAGTCCAGAGTGTGCACTGTCACCACTGGGGATGCGGTGCCTGGAGTGCATAGAGTAATTTCGCACCACTGGGGATGCACTGCAGTTACTCCAGAGAGTGCACTGGCACCACAGGGGATGCAGTGCAGTGAGTCCAGACAGTGCACAGGCAGCACTGGGGATGCAGCGCAGTGAGTCCAGAGAGTGCACTGACACCAGTGGGAATGCGGTGCAGTGAGTCCACAGAGTGCATTGGCACCACTGGGGATGCACTGCAGTGAGTCCAGAGTGCACTAGCACCACTGGGGATGCACTGCAGTGAGTCCAGAGAGTGCACTAGCACCACTGGGGATGCAGTGCAGTGAGTCCAGAGAGTGCACTAGCACCACTGGTGATGCAGTGCAGTGAGTCCAGAGAGTGCCGCTCCAGCCTCGGCATCCGCTCCAGCCGCGTCAACCGCTCCAGCCGCGGTCGCCCCTCCAGCCGCGGCAGACGCTCTAGACGCTCCAACCGCGTCAGCCTCTCCAGCCGCGTTAGCCCCACCAGCCGCGGCAGCCGCTCCAGCCGCGGCAGCCGCTCCAGCCGCTCCAGCCGCTCCAGCCGCGGCAGCCGCTCCAAACGCGGCAGGCGCTCTAGCCGTGGCAGCCGCTCCAGCCGCTCCAGCCGCGGCAGCCGCTCCAACCGCTACCGAGTGGAGCTGCTGCCACGGCTAGAGTGGTTGCCGCGGTTGGAGCGCCTGCCGCGTTTGGAGCGGCTACCGCGTCTGCCGCGGCTGGAGCGGCTGTAGCGGCTGCCGCGGTCGGAGAGTCTGCCGCGTATGCCGCGGACGGAGAGCTGCCGCGGCTGGAGCGGCTGCCGCGGCTGCCGCGGCTGCCGAGGCTGGAGGGCTACCGCGGCTGGAGCGACTGCCGCGGCTGGAGCAGTGCAGTGAGTCCAGAGAGTGCACTGGCAACACTGGGGATGCAGTGCAGTGAGTCCAGAGAGTGCACTGGCACCACTGGGGATGCACTGCAGTGAGTCCAGAGAGTGCACTGGCAACACTGGGGATGCAGTACAGTGAGTCCAGAGAGTGCACTGGCACCACTGGGGATGCAGTTCAGTGAGTCCAGAGAGTGCACTGGCACCACTGGGGATAGGGTGCCGGGAGTCCAGAGTGTGCACTGTCACCACTGGGGATGCGGTGCCTGGAGTGCATAGAGTAATTTCGCACCACTGGGGATGCACTGCAGTTACTCCAGAGAGTGCACTGGCACCACAGGGGATGCAGTGCAGTGAGTCCAGACAGTGCACAGGCAGCACCTGGGATGCAGCGCAGTGAGTCCAGAGAGTGCACTGACACCAGTGGGAATGCGGTGCAGTGAGTCCAGAGAGTGCATTGGCACCACTGGGGATGCACTGCAGTGAGTCCAGAGTGCACTAGCACCACTGGGGATGCACTGCAGTGAGTCCAGAGAGTGCACTAGCACCACTGGGGATGCAGTGCAGTGAGTCCAGAGAGTGCACTAGCACCACTGGTGATGCAGTGCAGTGAGTCCAGAGAGTGCCGCTCCAGCCTCGGCATCCGCTCCAGCCCAGTCAACCGCTGCATCCGCGGTAGCCCCTCCAGCCGCGGCAGACGCTCCAGCCGCGGCAGCCGCTCCAGCCGCTCCAGCCGCGGCAGCCGCTCCAGCCCCTCCAGCCGCGCCAGCCGCTCCAGCCGCGGCAGCCGCTCCATCCGCGGCAGCCGCTCCAGCCGCGGCAGCCGCGGCAGCCGCTCCAGCCGCGGCAGCCGCTCCAGCCGCGGCAGCCGCTCCAGCCGCTACCGAGTGGAGCGGCTGCCACGGCCGGAGGGATACCGCGGCTGGAGCGGCTGCCGCGGCTGGAGCAGTGCAGTGAGTCCAGGGAGTGCACTGGCACCACTGGGGATGCAGCGCAGTGACTTCAGAGAGTGCACTGACACCACTGGGGATGCGGTGCAGTGAGTCCAGAGAGTGCACTGGCACCACTCAGGGTGCAGTGCGGTGAGTCCAGAGAGTGCACTGGCACCACTGGTGATGCAGTACAGTGAGTCCAGAGAGTGCACTGGCACCACTGGGGATGCAGTGCAGTGAGTCCACAGAGTGCACTGGCACCACTGAGGATGCACTGCAGTGAGTCCAGAGAGTGCACTGGCACCACTGGTGATGCAGTGCAGTGAGTCCAGAGAGTGCACTGGAACCACTGGGGATGCACTGCAGTGAGTCCAGAGAGTGCACTGGCACCACTGGGGATGCAGTGCAGTGAGTCCAGAGAGTGCACTGGCACCACTGGGGATGCACTGCAGTGAGTCCAGAGAGTGCCGCTCCAGCCTCGGCATCCGCTCCAGCCGCGTCAACCGCTCCAGCCGCGGTCGCCCCTCCAGCCGCGGCAGACGCTCTAGACGCTCCAACCGCGTCAGCCTCTCCAGCCGCGTTAGCCCCACCAGCCGCGGCAGCCGCTCCAGCCGCGGCAGCCGCTCCAGCCGCTCCAGCCGCGGCAGCCGCTCCAAACGCGGCAGGCGCTCTAGCCGTGGCAGCCGCTCCAGCCGCTCCAGCCGCGGCAGCCGCTCCAACCGCTACCGAGTGGAGCTGCTGCCACGGCTAGAGTGGTTGCCGCGGTTGGAGCGCCTGCCGCGTTTGGAGCGGCTACCGCGTCTGCCGCGGCTGGAGCGGCTGTAGCGGCTGCCGCGGTCGGAGAGTCTGCCGCGTCTGCCGCGGCTGGAGCGGCTGCCGCGGCTGCCGTGGCTGCCGAGGCTGGAGGGCTACCGCGGCTGGAGCGACTGCCGCGGCTGGAGCAGTGCAGTGAGTCCAGAGAGTGCACTGGCAACACTGGGGATGCAGTGCAGTGAGTCCAGAGAGTGCACTGGCACCACTGGGGATGCACTGCAGTGAGTCCAGAGAGTGCACTGGCAACACTGGGGATGCAGTACAGTGAGTCCAGAGAGTGCACTGGCACCACTGGGGATGCAGTTCAGTGAGTCCAGAGAGTGCACTGGCACCACTGGGGATGCAGTGCAGTGAGTCCAGTGAGTGCACTGGCACCACTGGGGATGCAGTGCAGTGAGTCCAGAGAGTGCACTGGCACCACTGGGGATGCAGTGCAGTGAGTACAGAGAGTGCACTGGCACTACTGGTGATGCAGTTTAGTGAGTCCAGAGAGTGCACTGGCACCACTGGGGATGCAGTGCAGTGAGTCCAGTGAGTGAACTGGAACCACAGAGGATGCCCTGCAGTGAGTCCAGAGAGTGCAATGTCACCACTGGGGATGCAGTGCAGTGAGTCCAGAGAGTGCACTGGCACCACTGGGGATGCAGTGCAGTGAATCCAGTGAGTGCACTGGCACCACTGGGGATGCAGTGCAGTGAGTCCAGAGAGTGCACTGGCACCACTCGGGATGCACTGCATTTACTCCAGAGACTGCACTGGCACCACTGGGGATGCAGTGCAGTGAGTGCAGAGAGTGCACTGGCACCACTGGGGATGCAGTGCAGTGAGTCCACAGAGTGCACTGGCACCACTGGGGATGCAGTGCAGTGAGTCCACAGAGTGCACTGGCACCACTGGGGATGCAGTGCAGTGAATCCAGTGAGTGCACTGGCACCACTGGGGATGCAGTTCAGTGAGTCCAGAGAGTGCACTGGCACCACTGGAGATGAAGTCCAGTGAGTCTAGTGAATGCACTGGCAGCATTGGGGATGCAGTGCAGTGAGTACAGAGAGTGCACTGGCACTACTGGTGATGCAGTTTAGTGAGTCCAGAGAGTGCACTGGCACCACAGGGGATGCACTGCAGTTAGTCCAGAGAGTGCACTGGCACCATAGATTATGCAGTACAGTGAGTCCAGAGAGTGCACTGGCACCACTGGGGATGCAGTGCAGTGAGTCCAGAGAGTGCACTGGCACTACTGGGGATGCACTGCAGTGAGTCCAGAGAGTGCACTGGCGCTACTGGGAATGCAGTGCAGTGTGTCCAGAGAGTGCACTGGCACCACTGGGGATGCACTTCAGTGAGTCCAGAGAGTGCACTGGCACCAGCAGGGATGCACTGCAGTGAGTCCTGAGAGTGCACTAGCACCATTGGGGATGCAGTACAGTGAGTACACAGAGTGCACTGGCAACACTGGGGATGCAGTACAGTGAGTCCAGAGAGTGCACTGGCACCACTGGGGATGCAGTGCAGTGAGTCCAGAGACTTCACTGGCACTACTGGGAATGCAGAGAATTGAGTCCAGAGAGTGCACTGGCACCACTAGGGATGCAGTGCAGTGAGTCCAGAGAGTGCACTGGCACCACTGGGGCTGCAGTGCAGTGAGTCCAGAGAGTGCACTGGCACCACTGGGGATGCACTGCAATGAGTCCAGAGAGTGCACTGGCACCACTGGTGATGCAGTACAGTGAGTCCAGAGAGTGCACTGGCACCACTGGGGATGCACTTCAGTGAGTCCAGAGAGTGCACTGGCACCACTGGGGATGCACTGCAGTGAGTCCAGAGAGTGCACTGTCACCACTGGTGATGCAGTACAGTGAGTGAAGAGAGTGCACTGGCACCACTGGGGATGCAGTGCAGTGAGTCCAGAGAGTGCACTAGCACCAACAGGGATGCAGTGCAGTGAATCCTGTTAGTACACTGGCACCACTGGGGATGCAGGGCAGTGAGTCGAGAGAGCTCAATGGCACCACTGGGGATGCACTGCAGTGAGTCCAGAGAGTGCACTGGCACTACTGGGGATGCAGTACAGTGAGTCCAGAGAGTGCACTGGCACCACTGGGGCTGCAGTGCAGTGAGTCCAGAGAGTGCACTGGCACCACTGGGGATGCAGTGCAGTGAGTCCAGAGAGTGCACTGGCACCACGGGGGATGCACTGCAGTGAGTCCAGAGATTGCACTGGCACCACTGGGGATGCAGTACAGTGAGTCCACAGAGTGCACTGGCACCACTGGGGATGCAGTACAGTGAGTCCAGAGAGTGCACTGGCACCACTGGGGATGCAGTCCAGTGAGTCCAGAGATTGCACTGGCAACACTGGGGATGCAGTGCAGTGAGTCCAGAGACTTCACTGGCTCCACTGGGGATGCAGTGCAGTGAGTCCAGAGAGTGCTCTGGCACCAATGGGGATGCCCTGCAGTGAGTCCAGAGAGGGCACTGGCACCACTGGGGATGCAGTGCAGTGAGTCCAGAGAGTGCACTGGCACCAATGGGGATGTGTCCAGTGAGTCCAGTGAGTGCACTGGCACCACTGGGGATGCAGTACAGTGAGTCCAGAGAGTGCACTGGCACGACTGGGGATGCACTGCAGTGAGTCCAGAGAGTGCACTGGCACCACTGGGGATGCAGTGCAGTGAGTCCAGAGAGTGCACTGGCACCACTGGGGATACAGTGCAGTGAGTCCAGAGAGTGCACTGGCACCACTGGGGATGCAGTGCAGTGAGTCCAGAGAGTGCACTGGCACCACTGGGGATGCAGTGCAGTGAGTGCAGAGAGTGCACTGGCACAACCTGTGATGCAGTACAGTGTGTCCAGTGAGTGCACTGGCACAACTGGGGATGCAGTGCTGTGACTCCGGAGATCGCACTGGCACCACTGGGGATGCAGTGCAGTCAGTCCAGTGAGTACACTAGCACCACTGGGGATGCAGTGCAGTGAGTCCAGAGAGTGCACTGGCACCACTGGGGATGCACTGCAGTGAGTCCAGAGAGTGCACTGGCACCACTGCGGATGCAGTGCAGTGAGTCCAGTGAGTGCACTAGCACCACTGGGGGTGCAGTACAGTGAGTCCAGAGAGTGCACTGGCACCACTGGGGATGCACTGCAGTGAGTCCAGACAGTGCACTGGCACCACTGGGGATGCCCTGCAGTGAGTCCAGACAGTGCACTGGCACCACTGGGGATGCCCTGCAGTGAGTCCAGAGAGTGCACTGGCACCACTGGGGATGCACTGCAGTGAGTCCAGAGAGTGCACTGGCACCACTGGGGATGCAGTACAGTGAGTCCAGTGAGTGCACTGGCACCACTGGGGATGCGGTGCAGTGAGTCCAGAGAGTGCACTGGCACCACTGGGGATGCCCTGCAGTGAGTCCAGAGAGTGCACTGGCACCACTGGTGATGCAGTGCAGTGAGTCCAGAGAGTGCACTGGCAGCACTGGGGTTGCAGTGCAGTGAGTCCAGAGAGTGCACTGGCACCACTGGTGGTGCACTCCAGTGAGTCCAGAGAGTGCACTGGCACCACTGGGGATGCCCTGCAGTGAGTCCAGAGAGTGCACTGGCACCACTGGGGATGCAGTGCAGTGAGTCCAGAGAGTGCACTGGCACCACTGGGGATGCACTGCAGTGAGTCCAGAGAGTGCACTGGCACCACTGAGAATGCACTTCATAGAGTGCAGAGAGTGCACTGGCACCACTGGGGATGCAGTTCAGTGAGTCCACAGAGTGCACTGGCACCACTGGGGATGCAGTGCAGTGAGTCCAGAGAGTGCACTGGCACCACTGGGGATGCAGTACAGTGAGTCCAGAGAGTGCACTGGCACCACTGGGGATGCAGTGCAGTGAGTCCAGAGAGTGCACTGGCACCACTGGGGATGCGGTGCAGTGAGTCCAGAGAGTGCACTGGCACCACTGGGGATGCACTGCAGTTACTCCAGAGACTGCACTGGCACCACTGGGGATGAACTGCAGTGAGTACAGAGAGTGCAGTGGCACCACTGGGGATGCCCTGCAGTGAGTCCAGAGAGTGCACTGTCACCACTGGGGATGCAGTACAGTGAGTCCAGAGAGTGCGCTGGCTCCACTGGGGATGCAGTGCAGTGTGTCCAGAGAGTGCACTGGCACCACTGGAGATGCAGTGCAGTGAATCCAGTGAGTGCACTGGCACCACTGGGGATGCAGTGCAGTGAGTCCAGAGAGTGCACTGGCACCACTGGGGATGCAGTGCAGTGAGTCCAGAGATTGCACTGGCACCACTGGGGATGCAGTGCAGTGAGTCCAGAGACTTCACTGGCACCACTGGGAATGCAGTGCAGTGAGTCCAGAGAGTGCACTGGCACCAATGGGGATGCCCTGCAGTGAGTCCAGAGAGTGCACTGGCACCACTGGGGATGCAGTGCAGTGAGTCCAGAGAGTGCACTGGCACCACTGCGGATGTGTCCAGTGAATCCAGTGAGTGCAATGGCACCACTGGGGATGCACTGCAGTGAGTCCAGAGAGTGCACTGGCACCACTGGGGATGCACTGCAGTGAGTCCAGAGATTGCACTGGCACCACTGGGGATACAGTGCAGTGAGTCCAGAGAGTGCACTGGCACCACTGGGTATGCAGTGCAGTGAGAACAGAGAGTGCACTGGCACCACTGGGGATGCAGTGCAGTGAGAACAGAGAGTGCACTGGCAAAACTGGGGATGCAGTGCAGTGAGTCCAGAGAGTGCACTGGCACCACTGGGGATGCAGTACAGTGAGTCCAGAGAGTGCACTGGCACCACTGGGGATGCCCTGCAGTGAGTCCAGAGAGTGCACTGGCACCACTGGGGATGCAGTGCAGTGAGTCCAGAGAGTGCACTGGCAGCACTGGGGTTGCAGTGCAGTGAGTCCAGAGAGTGCACTGGCAGCACTGGGGATGCAGTACAGTGAGTCCAGAGAGTGCACTGGCACCACTGGGGATGCCCTGCAGTGAGTCCATAGAGTGCACTGGCACCACTGGGGATGCAGTGCAGTGAGTCCAGAGAGTGCACTGGCACCACTGGGGATGCACTGCAGTGAGTCCAGAGAGTGCACTGGCACCACTGAGAATGCACTTCATAGAGTGCAGAGAGTGCACTGGCACCACTGCGGTTGCACTGCAGTGACTCCAGAGAGTGCACTGGCAGCACTGGGGATGCACTGCAGTGAGTCCAGAGAGTGCACTGGCACCACTGGGGATGCAGTGCAGTGAGTCCAAAGAGTGCACTGGCACCACTGGGGATGCAGTGCAGTGAGTCCAGAGAGTGCACTGGCACCACTGGGGATGCGGTGCCGGGAGTCCAGAGAGTGCTTTGGCACCACTGGGGATGCACTGCAGTTACTCCAGAGACTGCACTGGCACCACTGGGGATGCAGTGCAGTGAGTGCAGAGAGTGCACTGGCACCACTGGGGATGCACTGCAGTGAGTACAGAGAGTGCAGTGGCACCACTGGGGATGCCCTGCAGTGAGTCCAGAGAGTGCACTGTCACCACTGGGGATGCAGTACAGTGAGTCCAGAGAGTGCACTGGCACCACTGGGGATGCAGTGCAGTGTGTCCAGAGAGTGCACTGGCACCACTGGAGATGCAGTGCAGTGAATCCAGTGAGTGCACTGGCACCACTGGGGATGCAGTGCAGTGAGTCCAGAGAGTGCACTGGCACCACTGGGGATGCAGTGCAGTGAGTCCAGAGATTGCACTGGCACCACTGGGGATGCAGTGCAGTGAGTCCAGAGACTTCACTGGCACCACTGGGAATGCAGTACAGTGAGTCCAGAGAGTGCACTGGCACCAATGGGGATGCCCTGCAGTGAGTCCAGAGAGTGCACTGGCACCACTGGGGATGCAGTGCAGTGAGTCCAGAGAGTGCACTGGCACCTCTGGGGATGCACTTCAGTGTCTACAGAGAGTGCACTGACACCACTGGGGATACAGTGCAGTGAGTCCAGAGAGTACACTGGCACCACTGGGGATGCCCTGCAGTGAGTCCAGACAGTGCACTGGCACCACTGGGGATGCCCTGCAGTGAGTCCAGAGAGTGCACTGGCACCACTGGGGATGCAGTGCAGTGAGTCCAGAGAGTGCACTGGCACCACTGGGGATGCAGTGCAGTGAGTCCAGAGAGTGCACTGGCACCACTGGGGATGCAGTACAGTGAGTCCAGTGAGTGCACTGGCACCACTGGGGATGCCCTGCAGTGAGTCCAGAGAGTGCACTGGCACCACTGGGGATGCCCTGCAGTGAGTCCAGAGAGTGCACTGGCACCACTGGTGATGCAGTGCAGTGAGTCCAGAGAGTGCACTGGCAGCACTGGGGTTGCAGTGCAGTGAGTCCAGAGAGTGCACTGGCACCACAGGTGATGCACTCCAGTGAGTCCAGAGAGTGCACTGGCACCACTGGGGATGCCCTGCAGTGAGTCCATAGAGTGCACTGGCACCACTGGGGATGCACTGCAGTGAGTCCAGACAGTGCACTGGCACCACTGAGAATGCACTTCATAGAGTGCAGAGAGTGCACTGGCACCACTGGGGATGCAGTTCAGTGAGTCCACAGAGTGCCCTGGCACCACTGGGGATGCAGTGCAGTGAGTCCAGAGAGTGCACTGGCACCACTGGGGATGCAGTACAGTGAGTCCAGAGAGTGCACTGGCACCACTGGGGATGCAGTACAGTGAGTCCAGAGAGTGCACTGGCACCACTGGGGATGCAGTGCAGTGAGTCCAGAGAGTGCACTGGCACCACTGGGGATGCGGTGCAGTGAGTCCAGAGAGTGCACTGGCACCACTGGGGATGCACTGCAGTTACTCCAGAGACTGCACTGGCACCACTGGGGATGAACTGCAGTGAGTACAGAGAGTGCAGTGGCACCACTGGGGATGCCCTGCAGTGAGTCCAGAGAGTGCACTGTCACCACTGGGGATGCAGTACAGTGAGTCCAGAGAGTGCACTGGCACCACTGGGGATGCACTTCAGTGAGTCCAGAGAGTGCACTGGCACCACTGGAGATGCAGTGCAGTGAATCCAGTGAGTGCACTGGCACCACTGGGGATGCAGTGCAGTGAGTCCAGAGAGTGCACTGGCACCACTGGGGATGCAGTGCAGTGAGTCCAGAGATTGCACTGGCACCACTGGGGATGCAGTGCAGTGAGTCCAGAGACTTCACTGGCACCACTGGGAATGCAGTGCAGTGAGTCCAGAGAGTGCACTGGCACCAATGGGGATGCCCTGCAGTGAGTCCAGAGAGTGCACTGGCACCACTGGGGGTGCAGTGCAGTGAGTCCAGAGAGTGCACTGGCACCACTGCGGATGTGTCCAGTGAGTCCAGTGAGTGCAATGGCACCACTGGGGATGCACTGCAGTGAGTCCAGAGAGTGCACTGGCACCACTGGGGATGCACAGCAGTGAGTCCAGAGATTGCACTGGCACCACTGGGGATACAGTGCAGTGAGTCCAGAGAGTGCACTGGCACCACTGGGTATGCAGTGCAGTGAGAACAGAGAGTGCACTGGCACCACTGGGGATGCAGTGCAGTGAGAACAGAGAGTGCACTGGCACCACTGGGGATGCAGTGCAGTGAGTCCAGAGAGTGCACTGGCACCACTGGGGATGCAGTACAGTGAGTCCAGAGAGTGCACTGGCACCACTGGGGATGCCCTGCAGTGAGTCCAGAGAGTGCACTGGCACCACTGGGGATGCAGTGCAGTGAGTCCAGAGAGTGCACTGGCAGCACTGGGGTTGCAGTGCAGTGAGTCCAGAGAGTGCACTGGCAGCACTGGGGATGCAGTACAGTGAGTCCAGAGAGTGCACTGGCACCACTGGGGATGCCCTGCAGTGAGTCCATAGAGTGCACTGGCACCACTGGGGATGCAGTGCAGTGAGTCCAGAGAGTGCACTGGCACCACTGGGGATGCACTGCAGTGAGTCCAGAGAGTGCACTGGCACCACTGAGAATGCACTTCATAGAGTGCAGAGAGTGCACTGGCACCACTGGGGTTGCACTGCAGTGACTCCAGAGAGTGCACTGGCAGCACTGGGGATGCACTGCAGTGAGTCCAGAGAGTGCACTGGCACCTCTGGGGATGCAGTGCAGTGAGTCCAAAGAGTGCACTGGCACCACTGGGGATGCAGTGCAGTGAGTCCAGAGAGTGCACTGGCACCACTGGGGATGCGGTGCCGGGAGTCCAGAGAGTGCTTTGGCACCACTGGGGATGCACTGCAGTTACTCCAGAGACTGCACTGGCACCACTGGGGATGCAGTGCAGTGAGTGCAGAGAGTGCACTGGCACCACTGGGGATGCACTGCAGTGAGAACAGAGAGTGCAGTGGCACCACTGGGGATGCCCTGCAGTGAGTCCAGAGAGTGCACTGTCACCACTGGGGATGCAGTACAGTGAGTCCAGAGAGTGCACTGGCACCACTGGGGATGCAGTGCAGTGTGTCCAGAGAGTGCACTGGCACCACTGGAGATGCAGTGCAGTGAATCCAGTGAGTGCACTGGCACCACTGGGGATGCAGTGCAGTGAGTCCAGAGAGTGCACTGGCACCACTGGGGATGCAGTGCAGTGAGTCCAGAGATTGCACTGGCACCACTGGGGATGCAGTGCAGTGAGTCCAGAGACTTCACTGGCACCACTGGGAATGCAGTACAGTGAGTCCAGAGAGTGCACTGGCACCAATGGGGATGCCCTGCAGTGAGTCCAGAGAGTGCACTGGCACCACTGGGGATGCAGTGCAGTGAGTCCAGAGAGTGCACTGGCACCTCTGGGGATGCACTTCAGTGTCTAGAGAGAGTGCACTGACACCACTGGGGATACAGTGCAGTGAGTCCAGAGAGTGCACTGGCACCACTGGGGATGCAGTGCAGTGAGTCCAGAGAGTGCTCTGGCACCACTGGGGATGCAGTGCAGTGAGTCCAGAGAGTACACTGGCACCACTGGGGATGCAGTGCAGTGAGTCCAGAGAGTGCACTGGCACCACTGGGGATGCAGTGCATTGAGTCCAGAGAGTGCACTGGCACCACTGGTGATGCAGTCCAGTGAGTCCAGTGAATGCACTGGCACCACTGGGGATGCTGTGCAGTGAGTGCAGAGAGTTCACTGGCACCACTGGGAATGCAGAGAAGTGAGTCCAGAGAGTGCACTGGCACCACTAGGGATGCAGTGCAGTGAGTCCAGAGAGTGCACTGGCACCACTGGGGATGCAGTGCAGTGAGTCCAGAGAGTGCACTGGCACCACTGGGGCTGCAGTGCACTAAGTCCAGAGAGTGCACTGGCACCAGTGGGGATGCACTGCAATGAGTCCAGAGAGTGCACTGGCACCACTGGTGATGCAGTACAGTGAGTCCAGAGAGTGCACTGGCACCACTGGGGATGCACTGCAGTGAGTCCAGAGAGTGCACTGGCACCACTGGGGATGCACTACAGTGAGTCCAGAGATTGCACTGGCACCACTGGGGATGCAGTGCAGTGAGTCCAGAGAGTGCACTGGCACCACCTGTGATGCAGTACAGTGTGTCCAGTGAGTGCACTGGCACCACTGGGGATGCAGTGCTGTGACTCCGGAGAGCGCACTGGCACCACTGGGGATGCAGTGCAGTCAGTCCAGTGAGTACACTGGCACCACTGGGGATGCAGTGCAATGAGTCCAGAGAGTGCACTGGCACCACTGGGGATGCCCTGCAGTGAGTCCAGAGAGTGCACTGGCACCACTGCGGATGTGTCCAGTGAGTCCAGAGAGTGCACTGGCACCACTGGGGATGCAGTGCAGTCAGTCCAGTGAGTGCACTGGCACCACTGGGTGTGCAGTACAGTGAGTCCAGAGAGTGCACTGGCACCACTGGGGATGCACTGCAGTGAGTCCAGACAGTGCACTGGCACCACTGGGGATGCCCTGCAGTGAGTCCAGAGAGTGCACTGGCACCCCTGGGGATGCACTGCAGTGAGACCAGAGAGTGCACTGGCACCACTGGGGATGCACTTCAGTGAGTCCAGAGAGTGCACTGGCACCACTGGGGATGCACTGCAGTGAGTCCAGAGAGTCCACTAGCACCACTGGGGATGCAGTGCAGTGAATCCAGCGAGTGCACTGGCACCACTGGGGATGCAGTGCAGTGAGTCCAGAGAGTGCACTGGCACCACTGGGGATGCACTGCAGTGAGTCCAGAGAGTGCACTGGCACCACTGGACGTGCAGTACAGTGAGTCCAGTGAATGCACTGGCAGCACTGGGGTTGCAGTGCAGTGAGTTCAGAGAGTGCACTGGCACCACTGGTGATGCAGTTTAGTGAGTCCAGAGAGTGCACTGGCACCACTGGGGATGCACTGCAGTGAGTCCAGAGAGTGCACTGGCACCACTGAGAATGCACTTCAGTGAGTCCAGAGAGTGCACTGGCACCACTGGGGATGCACTGCAGTGAGTCCAGAGAGTGCACTGGCACCACTGGGGATGCACTGCAGTGAGTCCAGAGAGTGCACTGGCACCACTGGGGATGCAGTGCAGTGAGTCCAGAGAGTGCACTGGCACCACTGGGGATGCAGTGCAGTGAATCCAGTGAGTGCACTGGCACCACTGGGGATGCGGTGCCGGGAGTCCAGAGAGTGCTTTGGCACCACTGGGGATGCAGTGTAGTGAGCCAGAGAGTGCACTGGCACCACTGGGGATGCACTGCAGTGAGTCCAGAGAGTGTACTGGCACCACTGGAGATGCAGTCCAGTGAGTCCAGTGAATGCACTGGCAGCACTGGGGATGCAGTGCAGTGAGTCCAGAGAGTGCACTGGCACCACTGGGGATGCAGTGCAGTGAGTCCAGAGAGTGCACAGGCACCACTGGGGATGCAGTGCAGTGAGTCCGGAGAGTGCACTGGCACCTCTGGGGATGCACTTCAGTGAGTCCAGAGAGTGCACTGACACCACTGGTGATACAGTGCAGTGAGTCCAGAGAGTGCACTGGCACCACTGGGGATGCAGTGCAGTGAGTCCAGAGAGTGCTCTGGCACCACTGGGGATGCAGTGCAGTGAGTCCAGAGAGTACACTGGCACCACTGGGGATGCAGTGCAGTGAGTCCAGAGAGTGCACTGGCACCACTGGGGATGCAGTGCATTGAGTCCAGAGAGTGCACTGGCACCACTGGTGATGCAGTCCAGTGAGTCCAGTGAATGCACTGGCACCACTGGGGATGCTGTGCAGTGAGTGCATAGGGTGCACTGGCACCACCTGTGATGCAGTACAGTGTGTCCAGTGAGTGCACTGGCACCACTGGGGATGCAGTGCTGTGACTCCGGAGAGCGCACTGGCACCTCTGGGGATGCAGTGCAGTCAGTCCAGTGAGTACACTGGCACCACTGGGGATGCAGTGCAGTGAGTCCAGAGAGTGCACTGGCACCACTGGGGATGCCCTGCAGTGAGTCCAGAGAGTGCACTGGCACCACTGGGGATGTGTCCAGTGAGTCCAGAGAGTGCACTGGCACCACTGGGGATGCAGTGCAGTCAGTCCAGTGAGTGCACTGGCACCACTGGGGGTGCAGTACAGTGAGTCCAGAGAGTGCACTGGCACCACTGGGGATGCACTGCAGTGAGTCCAGACAGTGCACTGGCACCACTGGGGATGCCCTGCAGTGAGTCCAGAGAGTGCACTGGCTCCACTGGATATGCAGTACAGTGAGTCCAGAGAGTGCACTGGCACCACTGGGGATGCAGTGCAGTGAGTCCAGAGAGTGCACTGGCACCATTGGGGATGCAGTGCAGTGAATCCAGTGAGTGCACTGGCAACACTGGGGATGCAGTGCAGTGAGTCCAGAGAGTGCACTGGCACCACTGGGGATGCACTGCAGTGAGCCCAGAGAGTGCACTGGCACCACTGGAGATGCAGTCCAGTGAGTCCAGTGAATGCACTGGCAGCACTGGGAATGCAGTGCAGTGAGTCCAGAGAGTGCACTGGCACCACTGGTGATGCAGTATAGTGAGTCCAGAGTGTGCACTGGCACCACTGGGGATGCAGTGCAGTGAGTCCAGAGAGTGCACTGGCACCACTGGGGATGCACTGCAGTGAGTCCAGAGAGTGCACTGGCACCACAGATGATGCAGTACAGTGAGTCCAGTGAGTGCACTGGCACCACTGGGGATGTAGTACAGTGACTCGAGAGAGTGCACTTGCACCACTGGGGATGCAGTGCAGTGAGTCCAGAGAGTGCACTGGCACCACTGGTGATGCACTGCAGTGAGTCCAGAGAGTGCACTGGCACCACTGGGGATGCAGTGCAGTGAGTCCACAGAGTGCACTGGCACCACTGGGGATGCAGTGCAGTGAGTCCACAGAGTGCACTGGCACCACTGGGGATGCAGTCAAGTGAATCCAGTGAGTGCACTGGCACCACTGGGGATGCAGTTCAGTGAGTCCAGAGAGTGCACTGGCACCACTGGAGATGAAGTCCAGTGAGTCTAGTGAATGCACTGGCAGCATTGGGGATGCAGTGCAGTGAGTCCAGAGAGTGCACTGGCACCACTGGTGATGCAGTATATTGAGTCCAGAGAGTGCACTGGCACCACAGGGGATGCACTGCAGTTAGTCCAGAGAGTGCACTGGCACCATAGATTATGCAGTACAGTGAGTCCAGTGAGTGCACTGGCTCCACTGGGGATGTAGTGCAGTGACTCGAGAGAGTGCACTGGCACCACTGATGTTGCACTGCAGTGAGTCCAGAGAGTGCACTGGCACCACTGGGGATGCAGTGCAGTGAGTCCAGAGAGTACACTGGCACTACTGGGGATGCACTGCAGTGAGTCCAGAGAGTGCACTGGCGCTACTGGGAATGCAGTGCAGTGTGTCCAGAGAGTGCACTGGCACCACTGGGGATGCACTTCAGTGAGTCCAGAGAGTGCACTGGCACCAGCAGGGATGCACTGCAGTGAGTCCTGAGAGTGCACTGGCACCATTGGGGATGCAGTACAGTGAGTACACAGAGTGCACTGGCAACACTGGGGATGCAGTACAGTGAGTCCAGAGAGTGCACTGGCACCACTGGGGATGCAGTGCAGTGAGTCCAGAGACTTCACTGGCACTACTGGGAATGCAGAGAAGTGAGTCCAGAGAGTGCACTGGCACCACTAGGGATGCAGTGCAGTGAGTCCAGAGAGTGCACTGGCACCACTGGGGATGCAGTGCAGTGAGTCCAGAGAGTGCACTGGCACCACTGGGGCTGCAGTGCAGTAAGTCCAGAGAGTGCACTGGCACCAGTGGGGATGCACTGCAATGAGTCCAGAGAGTGCACTGGCACCACTGGTGATGCAGTACAGTGAGTCCAGAGAGTGCACTGGCACCACTGGAGATGCACTGCAGTGAGTCCAGAGAGTGCACTGGCACCACTGGGGATGCACTACAGTGAGTCCAGAGATTGCACTGGCACCACTGGGGATGCAGTGCAGTGAGTCCAGAGAGTGCACTGGCACCACTGGGGATGCAGTGCAGTGAGTGCAGAGAGTGCACTGGCGCCACTGGGGATGCACTTCAATGAGTCCAGAGAGTGCACTGGCACCACTGGGGATGCACTGCAGTGAGTCCAGAGAGTGCACTGTCACCACTGGTGATGCAGTACAGTGAGTCCAGAGAGTGCACTGGCACCACTGGGGATGCAGTGCAGTGAGTCCAGAGAGTGCAGTAGCACCACCAGGGATGCAGTGCAGTGAATCCTGTTAGTACACTGGCACCACTGGGGATGCAGGGCAGTGAGTCGAGAGAGCTCAATGGCACCACTGGGGATGCACTGCAGTGAGTCCAGAGAGTGCACTGGCACTACTGGGGATGCAGTACAGTGAGTCCAGAGAGTGCACTGGCACCACTGGGGATGCAGTGCAGTTAGTCCAGAGAGTTCACTGGCACCACTGGGGCTGCAGTGCAGTGAGTCCAGAGAGTGCACTGGCACCACTGGGGATGCAGTGCAGTGAGTCCAGAGAGTGCACTGGCACCACGGGGGATGCACTGCAGTGAGTCCAGAGATTGCACTGGCACCACTGGGGATGCAGTACAGTGAGTCCACAGAGTGCACTGGCACCACTGGGGATGCAGTACAGTGAGTCCAGAGAGTGCACTGGCACCACTGGGGATGCAGTGCAGTGAGTCCAGAGATTGCACTGGCAACACTGGGGATGCAGTGCAGTGAGTCCAGAGACTTCACTGGCTCCACTGGGGATGCAGTGCAGTGAGTCCAGAGAGTGCTCTGGCACCAATGGGGATGCCCTGCAGTGAGTCCAGAGAGGGCACTGGCACCACTGGGGATGCAGTGCAGTGAGTCCAGAGAGTGCACTGGCACCAATGGGGATGTGTCCAGTGAGTCCAGTGAGTGCACTGGCACCACTGGGGATGCAGTACAGTGAGTCCAGAGAGTGCACTGGCACGACTGGGGATGCACTGCAGTGAGTCCAGAGAGTGCACTGGCACCACTGGGGATGCAGTGCAGTGAGTCCAGAGAGTGCACTGGCACCACTGGGGATACAGTGCAGTGAGTCCAGAGAGTGCACTGGCACCACTGGGGATGCAGTGCAGTGAGTCCAGAGAGTGCACTGGCACCACTGGGGATGCAGTGCAGTGAGTGCAGAGAGTGCACTGGCACAACCTGTGATGCAGTACAGTGTGTCCAGTGAGTGCACTGGCACAACTGGGGATGCAGTGCTGTGACTCCGGAGATCGCACTGGCACCACTGGGGATGCAGTGCAGTCAGTCCAGTGAGTACACTAGCACCACTGGGGATGCAGTGCAGTGAGTCCAGAGAGTGCACTGGCACCACTGGGGATGCACTGCAGTGAGTCCAGAGAGTGCACGGGCACCACTGCGGATGCAGTGCAGTGAGTCCAGTGAGTGCACTAGCACCACTGGGGGTGCAGTACAGTGAGTCCAGAGAGTGCACTGGCACCACTGGGGATGCACTGCAGTGAGTCCAGACAGTGCACTGGCACCACTGGGGATGCCCTGCAGTGAGTCCAGACAGTGCACTGGCACCACTGGGGATGCCCTGCAGTGAGTTCAGAGAGTGCACTGGCACCACTGGGGATGCAGTGCAGTGAGTCCAGAGAGTGCACTGGCACCACTGGGGATGCAGTGCAGTGAGTCCAGAGAGTGCACTGGCACCACTGGGGATGCAGTACAGTGAGTCCAGTGAGTGCACTGGCACCACTGGGGATGCCCTGCAGTGAGTCCAGAGAGTGCACTGGCACCACTGGGGATGCCCTGCAGTGAGTCCAGAGAGTGCACTGGCACCACTGGTGATGCAGTGCAGTGAGTCCAGAGAGTGCACTGGCAGCACTGGGGTTGCAGTGCAGTGAGTCCAGAGAGTGCACTGGCACCACAGGTGATGCACTCCAGTGAGTCCAGAGAGTGCACTGGCACCACTGGGGATGCCCTGCAGTGAGTCCATAGAGTGCACTGGCACCACTGGGGATGCAGTGCAGTGAGTCCAGAGAGTGCACTGGCACTACTTGGGATGCACTGCAGTGAGTCCAGAGAGTGCACTGGCGCTACTGGGAATGCAGTGCAGTGTGTCCAGAGAGTGCACTGGCACCACTGGGGATGCACTTCAGTGAGTCCAGAGAGTGCACTGGCACCAGCAGGGATGCACTGCAGTGAGTCCTGAGAGTGCACTGGCACCATTGGGGATGCAGTACAGTGAGTACACAGAGTGCACTGGCAACACTGGGGATGCAGTACAGTGAGTCCAGAGAGTGCACTGGCACCACTGGGGATGCAGTGCAGTGAGTCCAGAGACTTCACTGGCACTACTGGGAATGCAGAGAAGTGAGTCCAGAGAGTGCACTGGCACCACTAGGGATGCAGTGCAGTGAGTCCAGAGAGTGCACTGGCACCACTGGGGATGCAGTGCAGTGAGTCCAGAGAGTGCACTGGCACCACTGGGGCTGCAGTGCAGTAAGTCCAGAGAGTGCACTGGCACCAGTGGGGATGCACTGCAATGAGTCCAGAGAGTGCACTGGCACCACTGGTGATGCAGTACAGTGAGTCCAGAGAGTGCACTGGCACCACTGGAGATGCACTGCAGTGAGTCCAGAGAGTGCACTGGCACCACTGGGGATGCACTACAGTGAGTCCAGAGATTGCACTGGCACCACTGGGGATGCAGTGCAGTGAGTCCAGAGAGTGCACTGGCACCACTGGGGATGCAGTGCAGTGAGTCCAGAGAGTGCACTGGCGCCACTGGGGATGCACTTCAGTGAGTCCAGAGAGTGCACTGGCACCACTGGGGATGCACTGCAGTGAGTCCAGAGAGTGCACTGTCACCACTGGTGATGCAGTACAGTGAGTCCAGAGAGTGCACTGGCACCACTGGGGATGCAGTGCAGTGAGTCCAGAGAGTGCAGTAGCACCACCAGGGATGCAGTGCAGTGAATCCTGTTAGTACACTGGCACCACTGGGGATGCAGGGCAGTGAGTCGAGAGAGCTCAATGGCACCACTGGGGATGCACTGCAGTGAGTCCAGAGAGTGCACTGGCACTACTGGGGATGCAGTACAGTGAGTCCAGAGAGTGCACTGGCACCACTGGGGATGCAGTGCAGTTAGTCCAGAGAGTTCACTGGCACCACTGGGGCTGCAGTGCAGTGAGTCCAGAGAGTGCACTGGCACCACTGGGGATGCAGTGCAGTGAGTCCAGAGAGTGCACTGGCACCACGGGGGATGCACTGCAGTGAGTCCAGAGATTGCACTGGCACCACTGGGGATGCAGTACAGTGAGTCCACAGAGTGCACTGGCACCACTGGGGATGCAGTACAGTGAGTCCAGAGAGTGCACTGGCACCACTGGGGATGCAGTGCAGTGAGTCCAGAGATTGCACTGGCACCACTGGGGATGCAGTGCAGTGAGTCCAGAGACTTCACTGGCTCCACTGGGGATGCAGTGCAGTGAGTCCAGAGAGTGCTCTGGCACCAATGGGGATGCCCTGCAGTGAGTCCAGAGAGGGCACTGGCACCACTGGGGATGCAGTGCAGTGAGTCCAGAGAGTGCACTGGCACCAATGGGGATGTGTCCAGTGAGTCCAGTGAGTGCACTGGCACCACTGGGGATGCAGTACAGTGAGTCCAGAGAGTGCACTGGCACGACTGGGGATGCAGTGCAGTGAGTCCAGAGAGTGCACTGGCACCACTGGGGATGCAGTGCAGTGAGTCCAGAGAGTGCACTGGCACCACTGGGGATACAGTGCAGTGAGTCCAGAGAGTGCACTGGCACCACTGGGGATGCAGTGCAGTGAGTCCAGAGAGTGCACTGGCACCACTGGGGATGCAGTGCAGTGAGTGCAGAGAGTGCACTGGCACAACCTGTGATGCAGTACAGTGTGTCCAGTGAGTGCACTGGCACAACTGGGGATGCAGTGCTGTGACTCCGGAGATCGCACTGGCACCACTGGGGATGCAGTGCAGTCAGTCCAGTGAGTACACTAGCACCACTGGGGATGCAGTGCAGTGAGTCCAGAGAGTGCACTGGCACCACTGGGGATGCACTGCAGTGAGTCCAGAGAGTGCACGGGCACCACTGCGGATGCAGTGCAGTGAGTCCAGTGAGTGCACTAGCACCACTGGGGGTGCAGTACAGTGAGTCCAGAGAGTGCACTGGCACCACTGGGGATGCACTGCAGTGAGTCCAGACAGTGCACTGGCACCACTGGGGATGCCCTGCAGTGAGTCCAGACAGTGCACTGGCACCACTGGGGATGCCCTGCAGTGAGTTCAGAGAGTGCACTGGCACCACTGGGGATGCAGTGCAGTGAGTCCAGAGAGTGCACTGGCACCACTGAGAATGCACTTCATAGAGTGCAGAGAGTGCACTGGCACCACTGGGGTTGCACTGCAGTGACTCCAGAGAGTGCACTGGCAGCACTGGGGATGCACTGCAGTGAGTCCAGAGAGTGCACTGGCACCACTGGGGATGCAGTGCAGTGAGTCCAAAGAGTGCACTGGCACCACTGGGGATGCAGTGCAGTGAGTCCAGAGAGTGCACTGGCACCACTGGGGATGCGGTGCCGGGAGTCCAGAGAGTGCTTTGGCACCACTGGGGATGCACTGCAGTTACTCCAGAGACTGCACTGGCACCACTGGGGATGCAGTGCAGTGAGTGCAGAGAGTGCACTGGCACCACTGGGGATGCACTGCAGTGAGTACAGAGAGTGCAGTGGCACCACTGGGGATGCCCTGCAGTGAGTCCAGAGAGTGCACTGTCACCACTGGGGATGCAGTACAGTGAGTCCAGAGAGTGCACTGGCACCACTGGGGATGCAGTGCAGTGTGTCCAGAGAGTGCACTGGCACCACTGGAGATGCAGTGCAGTGAATCCAGTGAGTGCACTGGCACCACTGGGGATGCAGTGCAGTGAGTCCAGAGAGTGCACTGGCACCACTGGGGATGCAGTGCAGTGAGTCCAGAGATTGCACTGGCACCACTGGGGATGCAGTGCAGTGAGTCCAGAGACTTCACTGGCACCACTGGGAATGCAGTACAGTGAGTCCAGAGAGTGCACTGGCACCAATGGGGATGCCCTGCAGTGAGTCCAGAGAGTGCACTGGCACCACTGGGGATGCAGTGCAGTGAGTCCAGAGAGTGCACTGGCACCTCTGGGGATGCACTTCAGTGTCTAGAGAGAGTGCACTGACACCACTGGGGATACAGTGCAGTGAGTCCAGAGAGTGCACTGGCACCACTGGGGATGCAGTGCAGTGAGTCCAGAGAGTGCTCTGGCACCACTGGGGATGCAGTGCAGTGAGTCCAGAGAGTACACTGGCACCACTGGGGATGCAGTGCAGTGAGTCCAGAGAGTGCACTGGCACCACTGGGGATGCAGTGCATTGAGTCCAGAGAGTGCACTGGCACCACTGGTGATGCAGTCCAGTGAGTCCAGTGAATGCACTGGCACCACTGGGGATGCTGTGCAGTGAGTGCAGAGAGTTCACTGGCACCACTGGGAATGCAGAGAAGTGAGTCCAGAGAGTGCACTGGCACCACTAGGGATGCAGTGCAGTGAGTCCAGAGAGTGCACTGGCACCACTGGGGATGCAGTGCAGTGAGTCCAGAGAGTGCACTGGCACCACTGGGGCTGCAGTGCACTAAGTCCAGAGAGTGCACTGGCACCAGTGGGGATGCACTGCAATGAGTCCAGAGAGTGCACTGGCACCACTGGTGATGCAGTACAGTGAGTCCAGAGAGTGCACTGGCACCACTGGGGATGCACTGCAGTGAGTCCAGAGAGTGCACTGGCACCACTGGGGATGCACTACAGTGAGTCCAGAGATTGCACTGGCACCACTGGGGATGCAGTGCAGTGAGTCCAGAGAGTGCACTGGCACCACCTGTGATGCAGTACAGTGTGTCCAGTGAGTGCACTGGCACCACTGGGGATGCAGTGCTGTGACTCCGGAGAGCGCACTGGCACCACTGGGGATGCAGTGCAGTCAGTCCAGTGAGTACACTGGCACCACTGGGGATGCAGTGCAATGAGTCCAGAGAGTGCACTGGCACCACTGGGGATGCCCTGCAGTGAGTCCAGAGAGTGCACTGGCACCACTGCGGATGTGTCCAGTGAGTCCAGAGAGTGCACTGGCACCACTGGGGATGCAGTGCAGTCAGTCCAGTGAGTGCACTGGCACCACTGGGTGTGCAGTACAGTGAGTCCAGAGAGTGCACTGGCACCACTGGGGATGCACTGCAGTGAGTCCAGACAGTGCACTGGCACCACTGGGGATGCCCTGCAGTGAGTCCAGAGAGTGCACTGGCACCCCTGGGGATGCACTGCAGTGAGACCAGAGAGTGCACTGGCACCACTGGGGATGCACTTCAGTGAGTCCAGAGAGTGCACTGGCACCACTGGGGATGCACTGCAGTGAGTCCAGAGAGTCCACTAGCACCACTGGGGATGCAGTGCAGTGAATCCAGCGAGTGCACTGGCACCACTGGGGATGCAGTGCAGTGAGTCCAGAGAGTGCACTGGCACCACTGGGGATGCACTGCAGTGAGTCCAGAGAGTGCACTGGCACCACTGGACGTGCAGTACAGTGAGTCCAGTGAATGCACTGGCAGCACTGGGGTTGCAGTGCAGTGAGTTCAGAGAGTGCACTGGCACCACTGGTGATGCAGTTTAGTGAGTCCAGAGAGTGCACTGGCACCACTGGGGATGCACTGCAGTGAGTCCAGAGAGTGCACTGGCACCACTGAGAATGCACTTCAGTGAGTCCAGAGAGTGCACTGGCACCACTGGGGATGCACTGCAGTGAGTCCAGAGAGTGCACTGGCACCACTGGGGATGCACTGCAGTGAGTCCAGAGAGTGCACTGGCACCACTGGGGATGCAGTGCAGTGAGTCCAGAGAGTGCACTGGCACCACTGGGGATGCAGTGCAGTGAGTCCAGAGAGTGCACTGGCACCACTGGGGATGCAGTGCAGTGAATCCAGTGAGTGCACTGGCACCACTGGGGATGCGGTGCCGGGAGTCCAGAGAGTGCTTTGGCACCACTGGGGATGCAGTGTAGTGAGCCAGAGAGTGCACTGGCACCACTGGGGATGCACTGCAGTGAGTCCAGAGAGTGTACTGGCACCACTGGAGATGCAGTCCAGTGAGTCCAGTGAATGCACTGGCAGCACTGGGGATGCAGTGCAGTGAGTCCAGAGAGTGCACTGGCACCACTGGGGATGCAGTGCAGTGAGTCCAGAGAGTGCACAGGCACCACTGGGGATGCAGTGCAGTGAGTCCGGAGAGTGCACTGGCACCTCTGGGGATGCACTTCAGTGAGTCCAGAGAGTGCACTGACACCACTGGTGATACAGTGCAGTGAGTCCAGAGAGTGCACTGGCACCACTGGGGATGCAGTGCAGTGAGTCCAGAGAGTGCTCTGGCACCACTGGGGATGCAGTGCAGTGAGTCCAGAGAGTACACTGGCACCACTGGGGATGCAGTGCAGTGAGTCCAGAGAGTGCACTGGCACCACTGGGGATGCAGTGCATTGAGTCCAGAGAGTGCACTGGCACCACTGGTGATGCAGTCCAGTGAGTCCAGTGAATGCACTGGCACCACTGGGGATGCTGTGCAGTGAGTGCATAGGGTGCACTGGCACCACCTGTGATGCAGTACAGTGTGTCCAGTGAGTGCACTGGCACCACTGGGGATGCAGTGCTGTGACTCCGGAGAGCGCACTGGCACCTCTGGGGATGCAGTGCAGTCAGTCCAGTGAGTACACTGGCACCACTGGGGATGCAGTGCAGTGAGTCCAGAGAGTGCACTGGCACCACTGGGGATGCCCTGCAGTGAGTCCAGAGAGTGCACTGGCACCACTGGGGATGTGTCCAGTGAGTCCAGAGAGTGCACTGGCACCACTGGGGATGCAGTGCAGTCAGTCCAGTGAGTGCACTGGCACCACTGGGGGTGCAGTACAGTGAGTCCAGAGAGTGCACTGGCACCACTGGGGATGCACTGCAGTGAGTCCAGACAGTGCACTGGCACCACTGGGGATGCCCTGCAGTGAGTCCAGAGAGTGCACTGGCTCCACTGGATATGCAGTACAGTGAGTCCAGAGAGTGCACTGGCACCACTGGGGATGCAGTGCAGTGAGTCCAGAGAGTGCACTGGCACCATTGGGGATGCAGTGCAGTGAATCCAGTGAGTGCACTGGCAACACTGGGGATGCAGTGCAGTGAGTCCAGAGAGTGCACTGGCACCACTGGGGATGCACTGCAGTGAGCCCAGAGAGTGCACTGGCACCACTGGAGATGCAGTCCAGTGAGTCCAGTGAATGCACTGGCAGCACTGGGAATGCAGTGCAGTGAGTCCAGAGAGTGCACTGGCACCACTGGTGATGCAGTATAGTGAGTCCAGAGTGTGCACTGGCACCACTGGGGATGCAGTGCAGTGAGTCCAGAGAGTGCACTGGCACCACTGGGGATGCACTGCAGTGAGTCCAGAGAGTGCACTGGCACCACAGATGATGCAGTACAGTGAGTCCAGTGAGTGCACTGGCACCACTGGGGATGTAGTACAGTGACTCGAGAGAGTGCACTTGCACCACTGGGGATGCAGTGCAGTGAGTCCAGAGAGTGCACTGGCACCACTGGTGATGCACTGCAGTGAGTCCAGAGAGTGCACTGGCACCACTGGGGATGCAGTGCAGTGAGTCCACAGAGTGCACTGGCACCACTGGGGATGCAGTGCAGTGAGTCCACAGAGTGCACTGGCACCACTGGGGATGCAGTCAAGTGAATCCAGTGAGTGCACTGGCACCACTGGGGATGCAGTTCAGTGAGTCCAGAGAGTGCACTGGCACCACTGGAGATGAAGTCCAGTGAGTCTAGTGAATGCACTGGCAGCATTGGGGATGCAGTGCAGTGAGTCCAGAGAGTGCACTGGCACCACTGGTGATGCAGTATATTGAGTCCAGAGAGTGCACTGGCACCACAGGGGATGCACTGCAGTTAGTCCAGAGAGTGCACTGGCACCATAGATTATGCAGTACAGTGAGTCCAGTGAGTGCACTGGCTCCACTGGGGATGTAGTGCAGTGACTCGAGAGAGTGCACTGGCACCACTGATGTTGCACTGCAGTGAGTCCAGAGAGTGCACTGGCACCACTGGGGATGCAGTGCAGTGAGTCCAGAGAGTACACTGGCACTACTGGGGATGCACTGCAGTGAGTCCAGAGAGTGCACTGGCGCTACTGGGAATGCAGTGCAGTGTGTCCAGAGAGTGCACTGGCACCACTGGGGATGCACTTCAGTGAGTCCAGAGAGTGCACTGGCACCAGCAGGGATGCACTGCAGTGAGTCCTGAGAGTGCACTGGCACCATTGGGGATGCAGTACAGTGAGTACACAGAGTGCACTGGCAACACTGGGGATGCAGTACAGTGAGTCCAGAGAGTGCACTGGCACCACTGGGGATGCAGTGCAGTGAGTCCAGAGACTTCACTGGCACTACTGGGAATGCAGAGAAGTGAGTCCAGAGAGTGCACTGGCACCACTAGGGATGCAGTGCAGTGAGTCCAGAGAGTGCACTGGCACCACTGGGGATGCAGTGCAGTGAGTCCAGAGAGTGCACTGGCACCACTGGGGCTGCAGTGCAGTAAGTCCAGAGAGTGCACTGGCACCAGTGGGGATGCACTGCAATGAGTCCAGAGAGTGCACTGGCACCACTGGTGATGCAGTACAGTGAGTCCAGAGAGTGCACTGGCACCACTGGAGATGCACTGCAGTGAGTCCAGAGAGTGCACTGGCACCACTGGGGATGCACTACAGTGAGTCCAGAGATTGCACTGGCACCACTGGGGATGCAGTGCAGTGAGTGCAGAGAGTGCACTGGCGCCACTGGGGATGCACTTCAATGAGTCCAGAGAGTGCACTGGCACCACTGGGGATGCACTGCAGTGAGTCCAGAGAGTGCACTGTCACCACTGGTGATGCAGTACAGTGAGTCCAGAGAGTGCACTGGCACCACTGGGGATGCAGTGCAGTGAGTCCAGAGAGTGCAGTAGCACCACCAGGGATGCAGTGCAGTGAATCCTGTTAGTACACTGGCACCACTGGGGATGCAGGGCAGTGAGTCGAGAGAGCTCAATGGCACCACTGGGGATGCACTGCAGTGAGTCCAGAGAGTGCACTGGCACTACTGGGGATGCAGTACAGTGAGTCCAGAGAGTGCACTGGCACCACTGGGGATGCAGTGCAGTTAGTCCAGAGAGTTCACTGGCACCACTGGGGCTGCAGTGCAGTGAGTCCAGAGAGTGCACTGGCACCACTGGGGATGCAGTGCAGTGAGTCCAGAGAGTGCACTGGCACCACGGGGGATGCACTGCAGTGAGTCCAGAGATTGCACTGGCACCACTGGGGATGCAGTACAGTGAGTCCACAGAGTGCACTGGCACCACTGGGGATGCAGTACAGTGAGTCCAGAGAGTGCACTGGCACCACTGGGGATGCAGTGCAGTGAGTCCAGAGATTGCACTGGCAACACTGGGGATGCAGTGCAGTGAGTCCAGAGACTTCACTGGCTCCACTGGGGATGCAGTGCAGTGAGTCCAGAGAGTGCTCTGGCACCAATGGGGATGCCCTGCAGTGAGTCCAGAGAGGGCACTGGCACCACTGGGGATGCAGTGCAGTGAGTCCAGAGAGTGCACTGGCACCAATGGGGATGTGTCCAGTGAGTCCAGTGAGTGCACTGGCACCACTGGGGATGCAGTACAGTGAGTCCAGAGAGTGCACTGGCACGACTGGGGATGCACTGCAGTGAGTCCAGAGAGTGCACTGGCACCACTGGGGATGCAGTGCAGTGAGTCCAGAGAGTGCACTGGCACCACTGGGGATACAGTGCAGTGAGTCCAGAGAGTGCACTGGCACCACTGGGGATGCAGTGCAGTGAGTCCAGAGAGTGCACTGGCACCACTGGGGATGCAGTGCAGTGAGTGCAGAGAGTGCACTGGCACAACCTGTGATGCAGTACAGTGTGTCCAGTGAGTGCACTGGCACAACTGGGGATGCAGTGCTGTGACTCCGGAGATCGCACTGGCACCACTGGGGATGCAGTGCAGTCAGTCCAGTGAGTACACTAGCACCACTGGGGATGCAGTGCAGTGAGTCCAGAGAGTGCACTGGCACCACTGGGGATGCACTGCAGTGAGTCCAGAGAGTGCACGGGCACCACTGCGGATGCAGTGCAGTGAGTCCAGTGAGTGCACTAGCACCACTGGGGGTGCAGTACAGTGAGTCCAGAGAGTGCACTGGCACCACTGGGGATGCACTGCAGTGAGTCCAGACAGTGCACTGGCACCACTGGGGATGCCCTGCAGTGAGTCCAGACAGTGCACTGGCACCACTGGGGATGCCCTGCAGTGAGTTCAGAGAGTGCACTGGCACCACTGGGGATGCAGTGCAGTGAGTCCAGAGAGTGCACTGGCACCACTGGGGATGCAGTGCAGTGAGTCCAGAGAGTGCACTGGCACCACTGGGGATGCAGTACAGTGAGTCCAGTGAGTGCACTGGCACCACTGGGGATGCCCTGCAGTGAGTCCAGAGAGTGCACTGGCACCACTGGGGATGCCCTGCAGTGAGTCCAGAGAGTGCACTGGCACCACTGGTGATGCAGTGCAGTGAGTCCAGAGAGTGCACTGGCAGCACTGGGGTTGCAGTGCAGTGAGTCCAGAGAGTGCACTGGCACCACAGGTGATGCACTCCAGTGAGTCCAGAGAGTGCACTGGCACCACTGGGGATGCCCTGCAGTGAGTCCATAGAGTGCACTGGCACCACTGGGGATGCAGTGCAGTGAGTCCAGAGAGTGCACTGGCACTACTGGGGATGCACTGCAGTGAGTCCAGAGAGTGCACTGGCGCTACTGGGAATGCAGTGCAGTGTGTCCAGAGAGTGCACTGGCACCACTGGGGATGCACTTCAGTGAGTCCAGAGAGTGCACTGGCACCAGCAGGGATGCACTGCAGTGAGTCCTGAGAGTGCACTGGCACCATTGGGGATGCAGTACAGTGAGTACACAGAGTGCACTGGCAACACTGGGGATGCAGTACAGTGAGTCCAGAGAGTGCACTGGCACCACTGGGGATGCAGTGCAGTGAGTCCAGAGACTTCACTGGCACTACTGGGAATGCAGAGAAGTGAGTCCAGAGAGTGCACTGGCACCACTAGGGATGCAGTGCAGTGAGTCCAGAGAGTGCACTGGCACCACTGGGGATGCAGTGCAGTGAGTCCAGAGAGTGCACTGGCACCACTGGGGCTGCAGTGCAGTAAGTCCAGAGAGTGCACTGGCACCAGTGGGGATGCACTGCAATGAGTCCAGAGAGTGCACTGGCACCACTGGTGATGCAGTACAGTGAGTCCAGAGAGTGCACTGGCACCACTGGAGATGCACTGCAGTGAGTCCAGAGAGTGCACTGGCACCACTGGGGATGCACTACAGTGAGTCCAGAGATTGCACTGGCACCACTGGGGATGCAGTGCAGTGAGTCCAGAGAGTGCACTGGCACCACTGGGGATGCAGTGCAGTGAGTCCAGAGAGTGCACTGGCGCCACTGGGGATGCACTTCAGTGAGTCCAGAGAGTGCACTGGCACCACTGGGGATGCACTGCAGTGAGTCCAGAGAGTGCACTGTCACCACTGGTGATGCAGTACAGTGAGTCCAGAGAGTGCACTGGCACCACTGGGGATGCAGTGCAGTGAGTCCAGAGAGTGCAGTAGCACCACCAGGGATGCAGTGCAGTGAATCCTGTTAGTACACTGGCACCACTGGGGATGCAGGGCAGTGAGTCGAGAGAGCTCAATGGCACCACTGGGGATGCACTGCAGTGAGTCCAGAGAGTGCACTGGCACTACTGGGGATGCAGTACAGTGAGTCCAGAGAGTGCACTGGCACCACTGGGGATGCAGTGCAGTTAGTCCAGAGAGTTCACTGGCACCACTGGGGCTGCAGTGCAGTGAGTCCAGAGAGTGCACTGGCACCACTGGGGATGCAGTGCAGTGAGTCCAGAGAGTGCACTGGCACCACGGGGGATGCACTGCAGTGAGTCCAGAGATTGCACTGGCACCACTGGGGATGCAGTACAGTGAGTCCACAGAGTGCACTGGCACCACTGGGGATGCAGTACAGTGAGTCCAGAGAGTGCACTGGCACCACTGGGGATGCAGTGCAGTGAGTCCAGAGATTGCACTGGCACCACTGGGGATGCAGTGCAGTGAGTCCAGGTACTTCACTGGCTCCACTGGGGATGCAGTGCAGTGAGTCCAGAGAGTGCTCTGGCACCAATGGGGATGCCCTGCAGTGAGTCCAGAGAGGGCACTGGCACCACTGGGGATGCAGTGCAGTGAGTCCAGAGAGTGCACTGGCACCAATGGGGATGTGTCCAGTGAGTCCAGTGAGTGCACTGGCACCACTGGGGATGCAGTACAGTGAGTCCAGAGAGTGCACTGGCACGACTGGGGATGCAGTGCAGTGAGTCCAGAGAGTGCACTGGCACCACTGGGGATGCAGTGCAGTGAGTCCAGAGAGTGCACTGGCACCACTGGGGATACAGTGCAGTGAGTCCAGAGAGTGCACTGGCACCACTGGGGATGCAGTGCAGTGAGTCCAGAGAGTGCACTGGCACCACTGGGGATGCAGTGCAGTGAGTGCAGAGAGTGCACTGGCACAACCTGTGATGCAGTACAGTGTGTCCAGTGAGTGCACTGGCACAACTGGGGATGCAGTGCTGTGACTCCGGAGATCGCACTGGCACCACTGGGGATGCAGTGCAGTCAGTCCAGTGAGTACACTAGCACCACTGGGGATGCAGTGCAGTGAGTCCAGAGAGTGCACTGGCACCACTGGGGATGCACTGCAGTGAGTCCAGAGAGTGCACGGGCACCACTGCGGATGCAGTGCAGTGAGTCCAGTGAGTGCACTAGCACCACTGGGGGTGCAGTACAGTGAGTCCAGAGAGTGCACTGGCACCACTGGGGATGCACTGCAGTGAGTCCAGACAGTGCACTGGCACCACTGGGGATGCCCTGCAGTGAGTCCAGACAGTGCACTGGCACCACTGGGGATGCCCTGCAGTGAGTTCAGAGAGTGCACTGGCACCACTGGGGATGCAGTGCAGTGAGTCCAGAGAGTGCACTGGCACCACTGGGGATGCAGTGCAGTGAGTCCAGAGAGTGCACTGGCACCACTGGGGATGCAGTACAGTGAGTCCAGTGAGTGCACTGGCACCACTGGGGATGCCCTGCAGTGAGTCCAGAGAGTGCACTGGCACCACTGGGGATGCCCTGCAGTGAGTCCAGAGAGTGCACTGGCACCACTGGTGATGCAGGGCAGTGAGTCCAGAGAGTGCACTGGCAGCACTGGGGTTGCAGTGCAGTGAGTCCAGAGAGTGCACTGGCACCACTGGGGATGCAGTGCAGTGAGTCCAGAGAGTGCACTGGCACCACTGGGGATGCCCTGCAGTGAGTCCATAGAGTGCACTGGCACCACTGGGGATGCAGTGCAGTGAGTCCAGAGAGTGCACTGGCACCACTGGGGATGCACTGCAGTGAGTCCAGAGAGTGCACTGGCACCACTGAGAATGCACTTCATAGAGTGCAGAGAGTGCACTGGCACCACTGGGGATGCACTGCAGTGACTCCAGAGAGTGCACTGGCAGCACTGGGGATGCAGTGCAGTGAGTCCAGAGAGTGCACTGGCACCACTGGGGATGCAGTACAGTGAGTCCAGAGAGTGCACTGGCACCACTGGGGATGCAGTGCAGTGAGTCCAGAGAGTGCACTGGCACCACTGGGGATGCGGTGCAGTGAGTCCAGAGAGTGCACTGGCACCACTGGGGATGCACTGCAGTTACTCCAGAGACTGCACTGGCACCACTGGGGATGAACTGCAGTGAGTACAGAGAGTGCAGTGGCACCACTGGGGATGCCCTGCAGTGAGTCCAGAGAGTGCACTGTCACCACTGGGGATGCAGTACAGTGAGTCCAGAGAGTGCACTGGCTCCACTGGGGATGCAGTGCAGTGTGTCCAGAGAGTGCACTGGCACCACTGGAGATGCAGTGCAGTGAATCCAGTGAGTTCACTGGCACCACTGGGGATGCAGTGCAGTGAGTCCAGAGAGTGCACTGGCACCACTGGGGATGCAGTGCAGTGAGTCCAGAGATTGCACTGGCACCACTGGGGATGCAGTGCAGTGAGTCCAGAGACTTCACTGGCACCACTGGGAATGCAGTGCAGTGAGTCCAGAGAGTGCACTGGCACCAATGGGGATGCCCTGCAGTGAGTCCAGAGAGTGCACTGGCACCACTGGGGATGCAGTGCAGTGAGTCCAGAGAGTGCACTGGCACCACTGCGGATGTGTCCAGTGAGTCCAGTGAGTGCAATGGCACCACTGGGGATGCACTGCAGTGAGTCCAGAGAGTGCACTGGCACCACTGGGGATGCACTGCAGTGAGTCCAGAGATTGCACTGGCACCACTGGGGATACAGTGCAGTGAGTCCAGAGAGTGCACTGGCACCACTGGGTATGCAGTGCAGTGAGAACAGAGAGTGCACTGGCACCACTGGGGATGCAGTGCAGTGAGAACAGAGAGTGCACTGGCAACACTGGGGATGCAGTGCAGTGAGTCCAGAGAGTGCACTGGCACCACTGGGGATGCAGTACAGTGAGTCCAGAGAGTGCACTGGCACCACTGGGGATGCCCTGCAGTGAGTCCAGAGAGTGCACTGGCACCACTGGGGATGCAGTGCAGTGAGTCCAGAGAGTGCACTGGCAGCACTGGGGTTGCAGTGCAGTGAGTCCAGAGAGTGCACTGGCAGCACAGGGGATGCAGTACAGTGAGTCCAGAGAGTGCACTGGCACCACTGGGGATGCCCTGCAGTGAGTCCATAGAGTGCACTGGCACCACTGGGGATGCAGTGCAGTGAGTCCAGAGAGTGCACTGGCACCACTGGGGATGCACTGCAGTGAGTCCAGAGAGTGTACTGGCACCACTGAGAATGCACTTCATAGAGTGCAGAGAGTGCACTGGCACCACTGGGGTTGCACTGCAGTGACTCCAGAGAGTGCACTGGCAGCACTGGGGATGCACTGCAGTGAGTCCAGAGAGTGCACTGGCACCACTGGGGATGCAGTGCAGTGAGTCCAAAGAGTGCACTGGCACCACTGGGGATGCAGTGCAGTGAGTGCAGAGAGTGCACTGGCACCACTGGGGATGCACTGCAGTGAGTACAGAGAGTGCAGTGGCACCACTGGGGATGCCCTGCAGTGAGTCCAGAGAGTGCACTGTCACCACTGGGGATGCAGTACAGTGAGTCCAGAGAGTGCACTGGCACCACTGGGGATGCAGTGCAGTGTGTCCAGAGAGTGCACTGGCACCACTGGAGATGCAGTGCAGTGAATCCAGTGAGTGCACTGGCACCACTGGGGATGCAGTGCAGTGAGTCCAGAGAGTGCACTGGCACCACTGGGGATGCAGTGCAGTGAGTCCAGAGATTGCACTGGCACCACTGGGGATGCAGTGCAGTGAGTCCAGAGACTTCACTGGCACCACTGGGAATGTAGTACAGTGAGTCCAGAGAGTGCACTGGCACCAATGGGGATGCCCTGCAGTGAGTCCAGAGAGTGCACTGGCACCACTGGGGATGCAGTGCAGTGAGTCCAGAGAGTGCTCTGGCACCACTGGGGATGTGTCCAGTGAGTCCAGTGAGTGCAATGGCACCACTGGGGATGCACTGCAGTGAGTCCAGAGAGTGCACTGGCACCACTGGGGATGCACTGCAGTGAGTCCAGAGATTGCACTGGCACCACTGGGGATACAGTGCAGTGAGTCCAGAGAGTGCACTGGCACCACTGGGGATGCAGTGCAGTGAGAACAGAGAGTGCACTGCCACCACTGGGGATGCACTGCAGTGAGTCCAGAGAGTGCACTGGCACCTCTGGGGATGCACTTCAGTGTCTACAGAGAGTGCACTGACACCACTGGGGATACAGTGCAGTGAGTCCAGAGAGTGCACTGGCACCACTGGGGATGCAGTGCAGTGAGTCCAGAGAGTGCTCTGGCACCACTGGGGATGCAGTGCAGTGAGTCCAGAGAGTACACTGGCACCACTGGGGATGCAGTGCAGTGAGTCCAGAGAGTGCACTGGCACCACTGGGGATGCAGTGCATTGAGTCCAGAGAGTGCACTGGCACCACTGGTGATGCAGTCCAGTGAGTCCAGTGAATGCACTGGCACCACTGGGGATGCTGTGCAGTGAGTGCAGAGAGTTCACTGGCACCACTGGGAATGCAGAGAAGTGAGTCCAGAGAGTGCACTGGCACCACTAGGGATGCAGTGCAGTGAGTCCAGAGAGTGCACTGGCACCACTGGGGATGCAGTGCAGTGAGTCCAGAGAGTGCACTGGCACCACTGGGGCTGCAGTGCACTAAGTCCAGAGAGTGCACTGGCACCAGTGGGGATGCACTGCAATGAGTCCAAAGAGTGCACTGGCACCACTGGTGATGCAGTACAGTGAGTCCAGAGAGTGCACTGGCACCACTGGGGATGCACTGCAGTGAGTCCAGAGAGTGCACTGGCACCACTGGGGATGCACTACAGTGAGTCCAGAGATTGCACTGGCAACACTGGGGATGCAGTGCAGTGAGTCCAGAGAGTGCACTGGCACCACCTGTGATGCAGTACAGTGTGTCCAGTGAGTGCACTGGCACCACTGGGGATGCAGTGCTGTGACTCCGGAGAGCGCACTGGCACCACTGGGGATGCAGTGCAGTCAGTCCAGTGAGTACACTGGCACCACTGGGGATGCAGTGCAATGAGTCCAGAGAGTGCACTGGCACCACTGGGGATGCCCTGCAGTGAGTCCAGAGAGTGCACTGGCACCAATGCGGAGGTGTCCAGTGAGTCCAGTGAGTGCACTGGCACCACTGGGGATGCAGTGCAGTCAGTCCAGTGAGTGCACTGGCACCACTGGGTGTGCAGTACAGTGAGTCCAGAGAGTGCACTGGCACCACTGGGGATGCACTGCAGTGAGTCCAGACAGTGCACTGGCACCACTGGGGATGCCCTGCAGTGAGTCCAGAGAGTGCACTGGCACCCCTGGGGATGCACTGCAGTGAGACCAGAGAGTGCACTGGCACCACTGGGGATGCACTTCAGTGAGTCCAGAGAGTGCACTGGCACCACTGGGGATGCACTGCAGTGAGTCCAGAGAGTGCACTAGCACCACTGGGGATGCAGTGCAGTGAATCCAGCGAGTGCACTGGCACCACTGGGGATGCAGTGCAGTGAGTCCAGAGAGTGCACTGGCACCACTGGGGATGCACTGCAGTGAGTCCAGAGAGTGCACTGGCACCACTGGAGGTGCAGTACAGTGAGTCCAGTGAATGCACTGGCAGCATTGGGGTTGCAGTGCAGTGAGTTCAGAGAGTGCACTGGCACCACTGGTGATGCAGTTTAGTGAGTCCAGAGAGTGCACTGGCACCACTGGGGATGCACTGCAGTGAGTCCAGAGAGTGCACTGGCACCACTGGGGATGCACTGCAGTGAGTCCAGAGAGTGCACTGGCACCACTGGGGATGCAGTGCAGTGAGTCCAGAGAGTGCACTGGCACCACTGGTGATGCAGTATAGTGAGTCCAGAGAGTGCACTGGCACCACTGGGGATGCGGTGCCGGGAGTCCAGAGAGTGCTTTGGCACCACTGGGGATGCAGTGCAGTGAGTCCAGAGAGTGCACTGGCACCACTGGGGATGCAGTGCAGTGAGTGCAGAGAGTGCACTGGCACCACTGGGGATGCACTGCAGTGAGTCCAGAGAGTGCACTGGCACCACTGGAGATGCAGTACAGTGAGTCCAGAGAGTGCACTGGCACCACTGGGGATGCAGTGCAGTGAGTCCAGAGAGTGCACTGGCACCACTGGGGATGCAGTGCAGTGAATCCAGTGAGTGCACTGGCACCACTGGGGATGCGGTGCCGGGAGTCCAGAGAGTGCTTTGGCACCACTGGGGATGCAGTGCAGTGAGCCAGAGAGTGCACTGGCACCACTGGGGATGCACTGCAGTGAGTCCAGAGAGTGTACTGGCACCACTGGAGATGCAGTCCAGTGAGTCCAGTGAATGCACTGGCAGCACTGGGGATGCAGTGCAGTGAGTCCAGAGAGTGCACTGGCACCACTGGGGATGCAGTGCAGTGAGTCCAGAGAGTGCACAGGCACCACTGGGGATGCAGTGCAGTGAGTCCGGAGAGTGCACTGGCACCTCTGGGGATGCACTTCAGTGAGTCCAGAGAGTGCACTGACACCACTGGGGATACAGTGCAGTGAGTCCAGAGAGTGCACTGGCACCACTGGGGATGCAGTGCAGTGAGTCCAGAGAGTGCTCTGGCACCACTGGGGATGCAGTGCAGTGAGTCCAGAGAGTACACTGGCACCACTGGGGATGCAGTGCAGTGAGTCCAGAGAGTGCACTGGCACCACTGGGGATGCAGTGCATTGAGTCCAGAGAGTGCACTGGCACCACTGGTGATGCAGTCCAGTGAGTCCAGTGAATGCACTGGCACCACTGGGGATGCTGTGCAGTGAGTGCATAGGGTGCACTGGCACCACCTGTGATGCAGTACAGTGTGTCCAGTGAGTGCACTGGCACCACTGGGGATGCAGTGCTGTGACTCCGGAGAGCGCACTGGCACCTCTGGGGATGCAGTGCAGTCAGTCCAGTGAGTACACTGGCACCACTGGGGATGCAGTGCAGTGAGTCCAGAGAGTGCACTGGCACCACTGGGGATGCCCTGCAGTGAGTCCAGAGAGTGCACTGGCACCACTGGGGATGTGTCCAGTGAGTCCAGAGAGTGCACTGGCACCACTGGGGATGCAGTGCAGTCAGTCCAGTGAGTGCACTGGCACCACTGGGGGTGCAGTACAGTGAGTCCAGAGAGTGCACTGGCACCACTGGGGATGCACAGCAGTGAGTCCAGACAGTGCACTGGCACCACTGGGGATGCCCTGCAGTGAGTCCAGAGAGTGCACTGGCACCACTGGAGGTGCAGTACAGTGAGTCCAGTGAATGCACTGGCAGCACTGGGGTTGCAGTGCAGTGAGTTCAGAGAGTGCACTGGCACCACTGGTGATGCAGTTTAGTGAGTCCAGAGAGTGCACTGGCACCACTGGGGATGCACTGCAGTGAGTCCAGAGAGTGCACTGGCACCACTGAGAATGCACTTCACTGAGTCCAGAGAGTGCACTGGCACCACTGGGGATGCACTGCAGTGAGTCCAGAGAGTGCACTGGCACCACTGGGGATGCACTGCAGTGAGTCCAGAGAGTGCACTGGCACCACTGGGGATGCAGTGCAGTGAGTCCAGAGAGTGCACTGGCACCACTGGTGATGCAGTATAGTGAGTCCAGAGAGTGCACTGGCACCACTGGGGATGCGGTGCCGGGAGTCCAGAGAGTGCTTTGGCACCACTGGGGATGCAGTGCAGTGAGTCCAGAGAGTGCACTGGCACCACTGGGGATGCAGTGCAGTGAGTGCAGAGAGTGCACTGGCACCACTGGGGATGCACTGCAGTGAGTCCAGAGAGTGCACTGGCACCACTGGAGATGCAGTACAGTGAGTCCAGAGAGTGCACTGGCACCACTGGGGATGCAGTGCAGTGAGTCCAGAGAGTGCACTGGCACCACTGGGGATGCAGTGCAGTGAATCCAGTGAGTGCACTGGCACCACTGGGGATGCGGTGCCGGGAGTCCAGAGAGTGCTTTGGCACCACTGGGGATGCAGTGCAGTGAGCCAGAGAGTGCACTGGCACCACTGGGGATGCACTGCAGTGAGTCCAGAGAGTGTACTGGCACCACTGGAGATGCAGTCCAGTGAGTCCAGTGAATGCACTGGCAGCACTGGGGATGCAGTGCAGTGAGTCCAGAGAGTGCACTGGCACCACTGGGGATGCAGTGCAGTGAGTCCAGAGAGTGCACAGGCACCACTGGGGATGCAGTGCAGTGAGTCCGGAGAGTGCACTGGCACCTCTGGGGATGCACTTCAGTGAGTCCAGAGAGTGCACTGACACCACTGGGGATACAGTGCAGTGAGTCCAGAGAGTGCACTGGCACCACTGGGGATGCAGTGCAGTGAGTCCAGAGAGTGCTCTGGCACCACTGGGAATGCAGTGCAGTGAGTCCAGAGAGTACACTGGCACCACTGGGGATGCAGTGCAGTGAGTCCAGAGAGTGCACTGGCACCACTGGGGATGCAGTGCATTGAGTCCAGAGAGTGCACTGGCACCACTGGTGATGCAGTCCAGTGAGTCCAGTGAATGCACTGGCACCACTGGGGATGCTGTGCAGTGAGTGCATAGGGTGCACTGGCACCACCTGTGATGCAGTACAGTGTGTCCAGTGAGTGCACTGGCACCACTGGGGATGCAGTGCTGTGACTCCGGAGAGCGCACTGGCACCTCTGGGGATGCAGTGCAGTCAGTCCAGTGAGTACACTGGCACCACTGGGGATGCAGTGCAGTGAGTCCAGAGAGTGCACTGGCACCACTGGGGATGCCCTGCAGTGAGTCCAGAGAGTGCACTGGCACCACTGGGGATGTGTCCAGTGAGTCCAGAGAGTGCACTGGCACCACTGGGGATGCAGTGCAGTCAGTCCAGTGAGTGCACTGGCACCACTGGGGGTGCAGTACAGTGAGTCCAGAGAGTGCACTGGCACCACTGGGGATGCACTGCAGTGAGTCCAGACAGTGCACTGGCACCACTGGGGATGCCCTGCAGTGAGTCCAGAGAGTGCACTGGCACCACTGGAGATGCAGTACAGTGAGTCCAGAGAGTGCACTGGCACCACTGGGGATGCAGTGCAGTGAGTCCAGAGAGTGCACTGGCACCATTGGGGATGCAGTGCAGTGAATCCAGTGAGTGCACTGGCACCACTGGGGATGCGGTGCCGGGAGTCCAGAGAGTGCTTTGGCACCACTGGGGATGCAGTGCAGTGAGCCAGAGAGTGCACTGGCACCACTGGGGATGCACTGCAGTGAGTCCAGAGAGTGTACTGGCACCACTGGAGATGCAGTCCAGTGAGTCCAGTGAATGCACTGGCAGCACTGGGGATGCAGTGCAGTGAGTCCAGAGAGTGCACTGGCACCACTGGGGATGCAGTGCAGTGAGTCCAGAGAGTGCACAGGCACCACTGGGGATGCAGTGCAGTGAGTCCGGAGAGTGCACTGGCACCTCTGGGGATGCACTTCAGTGAGTCCAGAGAGTGCACTGACACCACTGGGGATACAGTGCAGTGAGTCCAGAGAGTGCACTGGCACCACTGGGGATGCAGTGCAGTGAGTCCAGAGAGTGCTCTGGCACCACTGGGGATGCAGTGCAGTGAGTCCAGAGAGTACACTGGCACCACTGGGGATGCAGTGCAGTGAGTCCAGAGAGTGCACTGGCACCACTGGGGATGCAGTGCATTGAGTCCAGAGAGTGCACTGGCACCACTGGTGATGCAGTCCAGTGAGTCCAGTGAATGCACTGGCACCACTGGGGATGCTGTGCAGTGAGTGCATAGGGTGCACTGGCACCACCTGTGATGCAGTACAGTGTGTCCAGTGAGTGCACTGGCACCACTTGGGATGCAGTGCTGTGACTCCGGAGAGCGCACTGGCACCTCTGGGGATGCAGTGCAGTCAGTCCAGTGAGTACACTGGCACCACTGGGGATGCAGTGCAGTAAGTCCAGAGAGTTCACTGGCACCACTGGGGATGCCCTGCAGTGAGTCCAGAGAGTGCACTGGCACCACTGGGGATGTGTCCAGTGAGTCCAGAGAGTGCACTGGCACCACTGGGGATGCAGTGCAGTCAGTCCAGTGAGTGCACTGGCACCACTGGGGGTGCAGTACAGTGAGTCCAGAGAGTGCACTGGCACCACTGGGGATGCAGTGCAGTGAGTGCAGAGAGTGCACTGGCACCACTGGGGATGCCCTGCAGTGAGTCCAGAGAGTGCACTGGCACCACTGGAGATGCAGTACAGTGAGTCCAGAGAGTGCACTGGCACCACTGGGGATGCAGTGCAGTGAGTCCAGAGAGTGCACTGGCACCATTGGGGATGCAGTGCAGTGAATCCAGTGAGTGCACTGGCAACACTGGGGATGCAGTGCAGTGAGTCCAGAGAGTGCACTGGCACCACTGGGGATGCACTGCAGTGAGCCCAGAGAGTGCACTGGCACCACTGGAGATGCAGTCCAGTGAGTCCAGTGAATGCACTGGCAGCACTGGGAATGCAGTGCAGTGAGTCCAGAGAGTGCACTGGCACCACTGGTGATGCAGTATAGTGAGTCCAGAGAGTGCACTGGCACCACTGGGGATGCAGTGCAGTGAGTCCAGAGAGTGCACTGGCACCACTGGGGATGCACTGCAGTGAGTCCAGAGAGTGCACTGGCACCACAGATGATGCAGTACAGTGAGTCCAGTGAGTGCACTGGCACCACTGGGGATGTAGTACAGTGACTCGAGAGAGTGCACTTGCACCACTGGGGATGCAGTGCAGTGAGTCCAGAGAGTGCACTGGCACCACTGTTGATGCACTGCAGTGAGTCCAGAGAGTGCACTGGCACCACTGGGGATGCAGTGCAGTGAGTCCAGAGAGTGCACTGGCACCACTGGGGATGCAGTGCAGTGAGTCCAGAGAGTGCACTGGCGCCACTGGGGATGCAGTGCAGTGTGTCCAGAGAGTGCACTGGCACCACTGGGGATGCACTGCAGTGAGTCCAGAGAGTGCACTGGCACCCCTGGGGATGCACTGCAGTGAGACCAGAGAGTGCACTGGCACCACTGGGGATGCACTTCAGTGAGTCCAGAGAGTGCACTGGCACCACAGGGGATGCACTGCAGTGAGTCCACAGAGTGCACTAGCACCACTGGGGATGCAGTGCAGTGAATCCAGCGAGTGCACTGGCACCACTGGGGATGCAGTGCAGTGAGTCCAGAGAGTGCACTGGCACCACTGGGGATGCACTGCAGTGAGCCCAGAGAGTGCACTGGCACCACTGGAGGTGCAGTACAGTGAGTCCAGTGAATGCACTGGCAGCACTGGGGTTGCAGTGCAGTGAGTTCAGAGAGTGCACTGGCACCACTGGTGATGCAGTTTAGTGAGTCCAGAGAGTGCACTGGCACCACTGGGGATGCACTGCAGTGAGTCCAGAGAGTGCACTGGCACCACTGGGGATGCAGTGCAGTGAGTCCAGAGAGTGCACTGGCACCACTGGGGATGCACTGCAGTGAGTCCAGAGAGTGCACTGGCACCACTGGGGATGCACTGCAGTGAGTCCAGAGAGTGCACTGGCACCACTGGGGATGCAGTGCAGTGAGTCCAGAGAGTGCACTGGCACCACTGGGGATGCAGTGCAGTGAGTCCAGAGAGTGCACTGGCACCACTGGGGATGCGGTGCCGGGAGTCCAGAGAGTGCTTTGGCACCACTGGGGATGCAGTGCAGTGAGTCCAGAGAGTGCACTGGCACCACTGGGGATGCAGTGCAGTGAGTGCAGAGAGTGCACTGGCACCCCTGGGATGCACTGCAGTGAGTACAGAGAGTGCACTGGCACCACTGGGGATGCAGTGCAGTGAGTCCAGAGAGTGCACTGGCACCACTGGAGATGCAGTACAGTGAGTCCAGAGAGTGCACTGGCACCACTGGGGATGCAGTGCAGTGAGTCCAGAGAGTGCACTGGCACCACTGGTGATGCAGTGCAGTGAATCCAGTGAGTGCACTGGCACCACTGGGGATGCGGTGCCGGGAGTCCAGAGAGTGCTTTGGCACCACTGGGGATGCAGTGCAGTGAGCCAGAGAGTGCACTGGCACCACTGGGGATGCACTGCAGTGAGTCCAGAGAGTGTACTGGCACCACTGGAGATGCAGTCCAGTGAGTCCAGTGAATGCACTGGCAGCACTGGGGATGCAGTGCCGGGAGTCCAGAGAGTGCACTGGCACCACTGGGGATGCAGTGCAGTGAGTCCAGAGAGTGCACAGGTACCACTGGGGATGCAGTGCAGTGAGTCCAGAGAGTGCACTGGCACCTCTGGGGATGCACTTCAGTGAGTCCAGAGAGTGCACTGACACCACTGGGGATACAGTGCAGTGAGTCCAGAGAGTGCACTGGCACCACTGGGGATGCAGTGCAGTGAGTCCAGAGAGTGCTCTGGCACCACTGGGGATGCAGTGCAGTGAGTCCAGAGAGTACACTGGCACCACTAGGGATGCAGTGCAGTGAGTCCAGAGAGTGCACTGGCACCACTGGGGATGCAGTGCATTGAGTCCAGAGAGTGCACTGGCACCACTGGTGATGCAGTCCAGTGAGTCCAGTGAATGCACTGGCACCACTGGGGATGCTGTGCAGTGAGTGCATAGGGTGCACTGGCACCACCTGTGATGCAGTACAGTGTGTCCAGTGAGTGCACTGGCACCACTGGGGATGCAGTGCTGTGACTCCGGAGAGCGCACTGGCACCACTGGGGATGCAGTGCAGTCAGTCCAGTGAGTACACTGGCACCACTGGGGATGCAGTGCAGTGAGTCCAGAGAGTGCACTGGCACCACTGGGGATGCCCTGCAGTGAGTCCAGAGAGTGCACTGGCACCACTGGGGATGTGTCCAGTGAGTCCAGAGAGTGCACTGGCACCACTGGGGATGCAGTGCAGTCAGTCCAGTGAGTGCACTGGCACCACTGGGGGTACAGTACAGTGAGTCCAGAGAGTGCACTGGCACCACTGGGGATGCACTGCAGTGAGTCCAGAGAGTGCACTGGCACCACTGGGGATGCAGTGCAGTGAGTCCAGAGAGTGCACTGGCACCACTGGGGATGCAGTGCAGTGAATCCAGTGAGTGCACTGGCAACACTGGGGATGCAGTGCAGTGAGTCCAGAGAGTGCACTGGCACCACTGGGGATGCACTGCAGTGAGCCCAGAGAGTGCACTGGCACCACTGGAGATGCAGTCCAGTGAGTCCAGTGAATGCACTGGCAGCACTGGGAATGCAGTGCAGTGAGTCCAGAGAGTGCACTGGCACCACTGGTGATGCAGTATAGTGAGTCCAGAGAGTGCACTGGCACCACTGGGGATGCAGTGCAGTGAGTCCAGAGAGTGCACTGGCACCACTGGGGATGCACTGCAGTGAGTCCAGAGAGTGCACTGGCACCACAGATGATGCAGTACAGTGAGTCCAGTGAGTGCACTGGCACCACTGGGGATGTAGTACAGTGACTCGAGAGAGTGCACTTGCACCACTGGGGATGCAGTGCAGTGAGTCCAGAGAGTGCACTGGCACCACTGGTGATGCACTGCAGTGAGTCCAGAGAGTGCACTGGCACCACTGGGGATGCAGTGCAGTGAGTCCAGAGAGTGCACTGGCACCACTGGGGATGCACTGCAGTGAGTCCAGAGAGTGCACTGGCGCCACTGGGGATGCAGTGCAGTGTGTCCAGAGAGTGCACTGGCACCACTGGGGATGCAGTGCAGTGAGTCCAGAGAGTGCACTGGCACCACTGGTGATGCAGTGCAGTGAGTCCAGAGAGTGCACTGGCACCACTGGAGATGCACTGCAGTGAGTCCAGATAGTGCACTGGCACCACTGGGGATGCACTGCAGTGAGTCCAGAGAGTGCACTGGCACCACTGGGGATGCAGTGCAGTGAGTCCAGAGAGTGCACTGGCACCACTGGGGATGCAGTGCAGTGAGTCCAGAGAGTGCACTGGCACCACTGGGGATGCAGTCCAGTGAGTCCAGTGAAAGCACTGGCAGCACTGGGGATGCAGTGCAGTGAGTGCAGAGAGTGCACTGGCACCACTGGTGATGCAGTATAGTGAGTCCAGAGAGTGCACTGGCACCACTGGGGATCCAGTGTAGTGAGTCCAGAGAGTGCACTGGCACCACAGGGGATGCACTGCAGTGAGTCCAGAGAGTGCACTGGCACCACAGATGATGCAGTACAGTGAGTCCAGTGAGTGCACTGGCACCACTGGGGATGTAGAACAGTGACTCGAGAGAGTGCACTGGCACCACTGGGGATGCAGTGCAGTGAGTCCAGAGAGTGCACTGGCACCACTGGGGATGCACTGCAGTGAGTCCAGAGAGTGCACTGGCACCACTGTTGATGCACTGCAGTGAGTCCAGAGAGTGCACTGGCACCACTGGGGATGCACTGCAGTGAGTCCAGAGATTGCACTGGCACCACTGGGGATACAGTGCAGTGAGTCCAGAGAGTGCACTGGCACCACTGGGGATGCAGTGCAGTGAGTGCAAAGAGTGCACTGGCACCACTGGGGATGCAGTGCAGTGAGTCCAGAGAGTGCACTGGCACCTCTGGGGATGCACTTCAGTGACTACAGAGAGTGCACTGACACCACTGGGGATACAGTGCAGTGAGTCCAGAGAGTGCACTGGCACCACTGGGGATGCAGTGCAGTGAGTCCAGAGAGTGCACTGCCACCACTGGGGATGCAGTGCAGTGAGTCCAGAGAGTACACTGGCACCACTGGGGATGCAGTGCAGTGAGTCCAGAGAGTGCACTGGCACCACTGGGGATGCAGTGCATTGAGTCCAGAGAGTGCACTGGCACCACTGGTGATGCAGTCCAGTGAGTCCAGTGAATGCACTGGCACCACTGGGGATGCTGTGCAGTGAGTACCGAGAGTGCACTGGCACCACCTGTGATGCAGTACAGTGTGTCCAGTGAGTGCACTGGCACCACTGGGGATGCAGTGCTGTGACTCCGGAGAGCGCACTGGCACCACTGGGGATGCAGTGCAGTCAGTCCAGTGAGTACACTGGCACCACTGGGGATGCAGTGCAGTGAGTCCAGAGAGTGCACTGGCACCACTGGGGATGCCCTGCAGTGAGTCCAGAGAGTGCACTGGCACCACTGGGGATGTGTCCAGTGAGTCCAGTGAGTGCACTGGCACCACTGGGGATGCAGTGCAGTCAGTCCAGTGAGTGCACTGGCACCACTGGGGGTGCAGTACAGTGAGTCCAGAGAGTGCACTGGCACCACTGGGGATGCAGTGCAGTGAGTCCAGAGAGTGCACTGGCACCACTGGGGATGCCCTGCAGTGAGTCCAGAGAGTGCACTGGCACCACTGGGGATGCAGTGCAGTGAGTCCAGATAGTGCACTGGCACCGCTGGGGATGCAGTGCAGTGAGTCCAGAGAGTGCACTGGCACCACTGGTGATGCAGTACAGTGAGTCCAGTGAGTGCACTGGCACCACTGGGGTTGCAGTGCAGTGAGTCCAGAGAGTGCACTGGCACCACAGGTGATGCACTCCAGTGTGTCCAGAGAGTGCACTTGCACCACGGGGGATGCAGTGCAGTGACTCCAGAGAGTGCACTGGCTCCACTGGGGATGCCCTGCAGTGAGTCCAGAGAGTGCACTGGCACCACTGGGGATGCGGTGCAGTGAGTCCAGAGAGTGCACTGGCACCACTGGGAATGCGGTGCCGGGAGTCCAGAGAGTGCTTTGGCACCACTGGGGTTGCACTGCAGTTACTCCAGAGAGTGCACTGGCACCACTGGGGATGCAGTGCAGTCAGTCCAGTGAGTGCACTGGCACCACTGGGGGTGCAGTACAGTGAGTCCAGAGAGTGCACTGGCACCACTGGGGATGCACTGCAGTGAGTCCAGACAGTGCACTGGCACCACTGGGGATGCCCTGCAGTGAGTCCAGAGAGTGCACTGGCACCACTGGGGATGCAGTGCAGTGAGTCCAGAGAGTGCACTGGCACCACTGGGGATGCAGTGCAGTGAGTCCAGAGAGTGCACTGGCACCACTGGGGATGCAGTTCAGTGAGTCCAGAGAGTGCACTGGCACCCCTGGGGATGCACTGCAGTGAGACCAGAGAGTGCACTGGCACCACTGAGAATGCACTTCAGTGAGTCCAGAGAGTGCAGTGGCACCACTGGGGATGCACTGCAGTGAGTCCAGAGAGTGCACTAGCACCACTGGGGATGCAGTGCAGTGAATCCAGCGAGTGCACTGGCACCACTGGGGATGCAGTGCAGTGAGTCCAGAGAGTGCCCTGGCACCACTGGGGATGCACTGCAGTGAGCCCAGAGAGTGCACTGGCACCACTGGAGGTGCAGTACAGTGAGTCCAGTGAATGCACTGGCAGCACTGGTGTTGCAGTGCAGTGAGTCCAGAGAGTGCACTGGCACCACTGGTGATGCAGTTTAGTGAGTCCAGAGAGTGCACTGGCACCACTGGGGATGCAGTTCAGTGAGTCCAGTGAGTGTACTGGATCCACTGGGGATGCACTGCAGTGAGTCCAGAGAGTGCACTGGCACCACTGGGAATGCACCTCAGTGAGTCCAGAGAGTGCACTGGCACCACTGGGGATGCAGTGCAGTGAGTCCAGAGAGTGCACTGGCACCACTGGGGATGCAGTGCAGTGAGTCCAGAGAGTGCACTGGCACCACTGGGGATGCGGTGCCGGGAGTCCAGAGAGTGCTTTGGCACCACTGGGGATGCACTGCAGTTACTCCAGAGACTGCACTGGCACCACTGGGGATGCAGTGCAGTGACTGCAGAGAGTGCACTGGCACCACTGGGGATGCACTGCAGTGAGTCCAGAGAGTGCACTGGCACCACTGGGGATGCCCTGCAGTGAGTCCAGAGAGTGCACTGTCACCACTGGGGATGCAGTACAGTGAGTCCAGAGAGTGCACTGGCACCACTGGGGATGCAGTGCAGTGAGTCCAGAGAGTGCACTGGCACCACTGGGGATGCACTGCAGTGAGCCCAGAGAGTGCACTGGCACCACTGGGGATGCAGTCCAGTGAGTCCAGTGAATGCACTGGCAGCACTGGGGATGCAGTGCAGTGAGTCCAGAGAGTGCACTGGCACCACTGGTGATGCAGTATAGTGAGTCCAGAGAGTGCACTGGCACCACTGGGGATGCAGTGCAGTGAGTCCAGAGAGTGCACTGGCACCACTGGGGATGCACTGCAGTGAGTCCAGAGAGTGCACTGGCACCACAGATGATGCAGTACAGTGAGTCCAGTGAGTGCACTGGCACCACTGGGGATGTAGTACAGTGACTCGAGAGAGTGCACTTGCACCACTGGGGATGCAGTGCAGTGAGTCCAGAGAGTGCACTGGCACCACTGGTGATGCACTGCAGTGAGTCCAGAGAGTGCACTGGTGCCACTGGGGATGCAGTGCAGTGTGTCCAGAGAGTGCACTGGCACCACTGGGGATGCAGTGCAGTGAGTCCAGAGAGTGCACTGGCACCACTGGGGATGCACTGCAGTGAGTCCAGAGATTGCACTGGCACCACTGGGGATACAGTGCAGTGAGTCCAGAGAGTGCACTGGCACCACTGGGGATGCAGTGCAGTGAGTGCAGAGAGTGCACTGGCACCACTGGGGATGCAGTGCAGTGAGTCCAGAGAGTGCACTGGCACCTCTGGGGATGCACTTCAGTGACTACAGAGAGTGCACTGACACCACTGGGGATACAGTGCAGTGAGTCCAGAGAGTGCACTGGCACCACTGGGGATGCAGTGCAGTGAGTCCAGAGAGTGCTCTGGCACCACTGGGGATGCAGTGCAGTGAGTCCAGAGAGTGCACTGGCACCACTGGGGATGCAGTGCATTGAGTCCAGAGAGTGCACTGGCACCACTGGTGATGCAGTCCAGTGAGTCCAGTGAATGCACTGGCACCACTGGGGATGCTGTGCAGTGAGTACCGAGAGTGCACTGGCACCACCTGTGATGCAGTACAGTGTGTCCAGTGAGTGCACTGGCACCACTGGGGATGCAGTGCTGTGACTCCGGAGAGCGCACTGGCACCACTGGGGATGCAGTGCAGTCAGTCCAGTGAGTACACTGGCACCACTGGGGATGCAGTGCAGTGAGTCCAGAGAGTGCACTGGCACCACTGGGGATGCCCTGCAGTGAGTCCAGAGAGTGCACTGGCACCACTGGGGATGTGTCCAGTGAGTCCAGTGAGTGCACTGGCACCACTGGGGATGCAGTGCAGTCAGTCCAGTGAGTGCACTGGCACCACTGGGGGTGCAGTACAGTGAGTCCAGAGAGTGCACTGGCACCACTGGGGATGCAGTGCAGTGAGTCCAGAGAGTGCACTGGCACCACTGGGGATGCCCTGCAGTGAGTCCAGAGAGTGCACTGGCACCACTGGGGATGCAGTGCAGTGAGTCCAGAGAGTGCACTGGCACCGCTGGGGATGCAGTGCAGTGAGTCCAGAGAGTGCACTGGCACCACTGGGGATGCAGTGCATTGAGTCCAGAGAGTGCACTGGCACCACTGGTGATGCAGTCCAGTGAGTCCAGTGAATGCACTGGCACCACTGGGGATGCTGTGCAGTGAGTACCGAGAGTGCACTGGCACCACCTGTGATGCAGTACAGTGTGTCCAGTGAGTGCACTGGCACCACTGGGGATGCAGTGCTGTGACTCCGGAGAGCGCACTGGCACCACTGGGGATGCAGTGCAGTCAGTCCAGTGAGTACACTGGCACCACTGGGGATGCAGTGCAGTGAGTCCAGAGAGTGCACTGGCACCACTGGGGATGCCCTGCAGTGAGTCCAGAGAGTGCACTGGCACCACTGGGGATGTGTCCAGTGAGTCCAGTGAGTGCACTGGCACCACTGGGGATGCAGTGCAGTCAGTCCAGTGAGTGCACTGGCACCACTGGGGGTGCAGTACAGTGAGTCCAGAGAGTGCACTGGCACCACTGGGGATGCAGTGCAGTGAGTCCAGAGAGTGCACTGGCACCACTGGGGATGCCCTGCAGTGAGTCCAGAGAGTGCACTGGCACCACTGGGGATGCAGTACAGTGAGTCCAGAGAGTGCACTGGCACCGCTGGGGATGCAGTGCAGTGAGTCCAGAGAGTGCACTGGCACCACTGGTGATGCAGTACAGTGAGTCCAGTGAGTGCACTGGCACCACTGGTGATGCCCTGCAGTGAGTCCAGAGAGTGCACTGGCACCACTGGGGATGCCCTGCAGTGAGTCCAGAGAGTGCACTGGCACCACTGGGGATGCAGTGCAGTGAGTCCAGAGAGTGCACTGGCAGCACTGGGGTTGCAGTGCAGTGAGTCCAGAGAGTGCACTGGCACCACAGGTGATGCACTCCAGTGTGTCCAGAGAGTGCACTTGCACCACGGGGGATGCAGTGCAGTGACTCCAGAGAGTGCGCTGGCTCCACTGGGGATGCCCTGCAGTGAGTCCAGAGAGTGCACTGGCACCACTGGGGATGCGGTGCAGTGAGTCCAGAGAGTGCACTGGCACCACTGGGGATGCGGTGCCGGGAGTCCAGAGAGTGCTTTGGCACCACTGGGGATGCACTGCAGTTACTCCAGAGAGTGCACTGGCACCACTGGGGATGCAGTGCAGTCAGTCCAGTGAGTGCACTGGCACCACTGGGGGTGCAGTACAGTGAGTCCAGAGAGTGCACTGGCACCACTGGGGATGCACTGCAGTGAGTCCAGACAGTGCACTGGCACCACTGGGGATGCCCTGCAGTGAGTCCAGAGAGTGCACTGGCACCACTGGGGATGCAGTGCAGTGAGTCCAGAGAGTGCACTGGCACCACTGGGGATGCAGTGCAGTGAGTCCAGAGAGTGCACTGGCACCACTGGGGATGCAGTTCAGTGAGTCCAGAGAGTGCACTGGCACCCCTGGGGATGCACTGCAGTGAGACCAGAGAGTGCACTGGCACCACTGAGAATGCACTTCAGTGAGTCCAGAGAGTGCAGTGGCACCACTGGGGATGCACTGCAGTGAGTCCAGAGAGTGCACTAGCACCACTGGGGATGCAGTGCAGTGAATCCAGCGAGTGCACTGGCACCACTGGGGATGCAGTGCAGTGAGTCCAGAGAGTGCCCTGGCACCACTGGGGATGCACTGCAGTGAGCCCAGAGAGTGCACTGGCACCACTGGAGGTGCAGTACAGTGAGTCCAGTGAATGCACTGGCAGCACTGGGGTTGCAGTGCAGTGTGTCCAGAGAGTGCACTGGCACCACTGGTGATGCAGTTTAGTGAGTCCAGAGAGTGCACTGGCACCACTGGGGATGCAGTGCAGTGAGTCCAGTGAGTGTACTGGATCCACTGGGGATGCACTGCAGTGAGTCCAGAGAGTGCACTGGCACCACTGAGAATGCACCTCAGTGAGTCCAGAGAGTGCACTGGCACCACTGGGGATGCACTGCAGTGAGTCCAGAGAGTTCACTGGCACCACTGGGGATGCACTGCAGTGAGTCCAGAGAGTGCACTGGCACCACTGGGGATGCAGTGCAGTGAGTCCAGAGAGTGCACTGGCACCACTGGGGATGCAGTGCAGTGAGTCCAGAGAGTGCACTGGCACCACTGGGGATGCGGTGCCGGGAGTCCAGAGAGTGCTTTGGCACCACTGGGGATGCACTGCAGTTACTCCAGAGACTGCACTGGCACCACTGGGGATGCAGTGCAGTGAGTGCAGAGAGTGCACTGGCACCACTGGGGATGCACTGCAGTGAGTCCAGAGAGTGCACTGGCACCACTGGGGATGCCCTGCAGTGAGTCCAGAGAGTGCACTGTCACCACTGGGGATGCAGTACAGTGAGTCCAGAGAGTGCACTGGCACCACTGGGGATGCAGTGCAGTGAGTCCAGAGAGTGCACTGGCACCACTGGTGATGCAGTGCAGTGAATCCAGTGAGTGCACTGGCACCACTGGGGATGCAGTGCAGTGAGTCCAGAGAGTGCACTGGCACCACTGGGGATGCACTGCAGTGAGCCCAGAGAGTGCACTGGCACCACTGGGGATGCAGTCCAGTGAGTCCAGTGAATGCACTGGCAGCACTGGGGATGCAGTGCAGTGAGTCCAGAGAGTGCACTGGCACCACTGGTGATGCAGTATAGTGAGTCCAGAGAGTGCACTGGCACCACTGGGGATGCAGTGCAGTGAGTCCAGAGAGTGCACTGGCACCACTGGTGATGCAGTACAGTGAGTCCAGTGAGTGCACTGGCACCACTGGTGATGCCCTGCAGTGAGTCCAGAGAGTGCACTGGCACCACTTGGGGATGCCCTGCAGTGAGTCCAGAGAGTGCACTGGCACCACTGGGGATGCAGTGCAGTGAGTCCAGAGAGTGCACTGGCAGCACTGGGGTTGCAGTGCAGTGAGTCCAGAGAGTGCACTGGCACCACAGGTGATGCACTCCAGTGTGTCCAGAGAGTGCACTTGCACCACGGGGGATGCAGTGCAGTGACTCCAGAGAGTGCACTGGCTCCACTGGGGATGCAGTGCAGTGAGTCCAGAGAGTGCACTGGCACCACTGGGGATGCACTGCAGTGAGTCCAGACAGTGCACTGGCACCACTGGGGATGTGGTGCCGGGAGTCCAGAGAGTGCTTTGGCACCACTGGTGATGCACTGCAGTTACTCCAGAGAGTGCACTGGCACCACTGGGGATGCAGTGCAGTCAGTCCAGTGAGTGCACTGGCACCACTGGGGGTGCAGTACAGTGAGTCCAGAGAGTGCACTGGCACCACTGGGGATGCACTGCAGTGAGTCCAGACAGTGCACTGGCACCACTGGGGATGCCCTGCAGTGAGTCCAGAGAGTGCACTGGCACCACAGATGATGCAGTACAGTGAGTCCAGTGAGTGCACTGGCACCACTGGGGATGTAGAACAGTGACTCGAGAGAGTGCACTGGCACCACTGGGGATGCAGTGCAGTGAGTCCAGAGAGTGCACTGGCACCACTGGGGATGTACTGCAGTGAGTCCAGAGAGTGCACTGGCACCACTGTTGATGCACTGCAGTGAGTCCAGAGAGTGCACTGGCACCACTGGGGATGCACTGCAGTGAGTCCAGAGATTGCACTGGCACCACTGGGGATACAGTGCAGTGAGTCCAGAGAGTGCACTGGCACCACTGGGGATGCAGTGCAGTGAGTGCAGAGAGTGCACTGGCACCACTGGGGATGCAGTGCAGTGAGTCCAGAGAGTGCACTGGCACCTCTGGGGATGCACTTCAGTGACTACAGAGAGTGCACTGACACCACTGGGGATACAGTGCAGTGAGTCCAGAGAGTGCACTGGCACCACTGGGGATGCCCTGCAGTGAGTCCAGAGAGTGCACTGCCACCACTGGGGATGCAGTGCAGTGAGTCCAGAGAGTACACTGGCACCACTGGGGATGCAGTGCAGTGAGTCCAGAGAGTGCACTGGCACCACTGGGGATGCAGTGCATTGAGTCCAGAGAGTGCACTGGCACCACTGGTGATGCAGTCCAGTGAGTCCAGTGAATGCACTGGCACCACTGGGGATGCTGTGCAGTGAGTACCGAGAGTGCACTGGCACCACCTGTGATGCAGTACAGTGTGTCCAGTGAGTGCACTGGCACCACTGGGGATGCAGTGCTGTGACTCCGGAGAGCGCACTGGCACCACTGGGGATGCAGTGCAGTCAGTCCAGTGAGTACACTGGCACCACTGGGGATGCAGTGCAGTGAGTCCAGAGAGTGCACTGGCACCACTGGGGATGCCCTGCAGTGAGTCCAGAGAGTGCACTGGCACCACTGGGGATGCAGTGCAGTGAGTCCAGAGAGTGCACTGGCAGCACTGGGGTTGCAGTGCAGTGAGTCCAGAGAGTGCACTGGCACCACTGGGGATGCACTGCAGTGAGCCCAGAGAGTGCACTGGCACCACTGGGGATGCAGTCCAGTGAGTCCAGTGAATGCACTGGCAGCACTGGGGATGCAGTGCAGTGAGTCCAGAGAGTGCACTGGCACCACTGGTGATGCAGTATAGTGAGTCCAGAGAGTGCACTGGCACCACTGGGGATGCAGTGCAGTGAGTCCAGAGAGTGCACTGGCACCACTGGGGATGCACTGCAGTGAGTCCAGAGAGTGCACTGGCACCACAGATGATGCAGTACAGTGAGTCCAGTGAGTGCACTGGCACCACTGGGGATTTAGTACAGTGACTCGAGAGAGTGCACTTGCACCACTGGGGATGCAGTGCAGTGAGTCCAGAGAGTGCACTGGCACCACTGGTGATGCACTGCAGTGAGTCCAGAGAGTGCACTGGTGCCACTGGGGATGCAGTGCAGTGTGTCCAGAGAGTGCACTGGCACCACTGGGGATGCAGTGCAGTGAGTCCAGAGAGTGCACTGGCACCACTGGGGATGCACTGCAGTGAGTCCAGAGATTGCACTGGCACCACTGGGGATACAGTGCAGTGAGTCCAGAGAGTGCACTGGCACCACTGGGGATGCAGTGCAGTGAGTGCAGAGAGTGCACTGGCACCACTGGGGATGCAGTGCAGTGAGTCCAGAGAGTGCACTGGCACCTCTGGGGATGCACTTCAGTGACTACAGAGAGTGCACTGACACCACTGGGGATACAGTGCAGTGAGTCCAGAGAGTGCACTGGCACCACTGGGGATGCAGTGCAGTGAGTCCAGAGAGTGCTCTGGCACCACTGGGGATGCAGTGCAGTGAGTCCAGAGAGTGCACTGGCACCACTGGGGATGCAGTGCATTGAGTCCAGAGAGTGCACTGGCACCACTGGTGATGCAGTCCAGTGAGTCCAGTGAATGCACTGGCACCTCTGGGGATGCTGTGCAGTGAGTACCGAGAGTGCACTGGCACCACCTGTGATGCAGTACAGTGTGTCCAGTGAGTGCACTGGCACCACTGGGGATGCAGTGCTGTGACTCCGGAGAGCGCACTGGCACCACTGGGGATGCAGTGCAGTCAGTCCAGTGAGTACACTGGCACCACTGGGGATGCAGTGCAGTGAGTCCAGAGAGTGCACTGGCACCACTGGGGATGCCCTGCAGTGAGTCCAGAGAGTGCACTGGCACCACTGGGGATGTGTCCAGTGAGTCCAGTGAGTGCACTGGCACCACTGGGGATGCAGTGCAGTCAGTCCAGTGAGTGCACTGGCACCACTGGGGGTGCAGTACAGTGAGTCCAGAGAGTGCACTGGCACCACTGGGGATGCAGTGCAGTGAGTCCAGAGAGTGCACTGGCACCACTGGGGATGCCCTGCAGTGAGTCCAGAGAGTGCACTGGCACCACTGGGGATGCAGTGCAGTGAGTCCAGAGAGTGCACTGGCACCGCTGGGGATGCAGTGCAGTGAGTCCAGAGAGTGCACTGGCACCACTGGGGATGCAGTGCATTGAGTCCAGAGAGTGCACTGGCACCACTGGTGATGCAGTCCAGTGAGTCCAGTGAATGCACTGGCACCACTGGGGATGCTGTGCAGTGAGTACCGAGAGTGCACTGGCACCACCTGTGATGCAGTACAGTGTGTCCAGTGAGTGCACTGGCACCACTGGGGATGCAGTGCTGTGACTCCGGAGAGCGCACTGGCACCACTGGGGATGCAGTGCAGTCAGTCCAGTGAGTACACTGGCACCACTGGGGATGCAGTGCAGTGAGTCCAGAGAGTGCACTGGCACCACTGGGGATGCCCTGCAGTGAGTCCAGAGAGTGCACTGGCACCACTGGGGATGTGTCCAGTGAGTCCAGTGAGTGCACTGGCACCACTGGGGATGCAGTGCAGTCAGTCCAGTGAGTGCACTGGCACCACTGGGGGTGCAGTACAGTGAGTCCAGAGAGTGCACTGGCACCACTGGGGATGCAGTGCAGTGAGTCCAGAGAGTGCACTGGCACCACTGGGGATGCCCTGCAGTGAGTCCAGAGAGTGCACTGGCACCACTGGGGATGCAGTACAGTGAGTCCAGAGAGTGCACTGGCACCGCTGGGGATGCAGTGCAGTGAGTCCAGAGAGTGCACTGGCACCACTGGTGATGCAGTACAGTGAGTCCAGTGAGTGCACTGGCACCACTGGTGATGCCCTGCAGTGAGTCCAGAGAGTGCACTGGCACCACTGGGGATGCCCTGCAGTGAGTCCAGAGAGTGCACTGGCACCACTGGGGATGCAGTGCAGTGAGTCCAGAGAGTGCACTGGCAGCACTGGGGTTGCAGTGCAGTGAGTCCAGAGAGTGCACTGGCACCACAGGTGATGCACTCCAGTGTGTCCAGAGAGTGCACTTGCACCACGGGGGATGCAGTGCAGTGACTCCAGAGAGTGCGCTGGCTCCACTGGGGATGCCCTGCAGTGAGTCCAGAGAGTGCACTGGCACCACTGGGGATGCGGTGCAGTGAGTCCAGAGAGTGCACTGGCACCACTGGGGATGCGGTGCCGGGAGTCCAGAGAGTGCTTTGGCACCACTGGGGATGCACTGCAGTTACTCCAGAGAGTGCACTGGCACCACTGGGGATGCAGTGCAGTCAGTCCAGTGAGTGCACTGGCACCACTGGGGGTGCAGTACAGTGAGTCCAGAGAGTGCACTGGCACCACTGGGGATGCACTGCAGTGAGTCCAGACAGTGCACTGGCACCACTGGGGATGCCCTGCAGTGAGTCCAGAGAGTGCACTGGCACCACTGGGGATGCAGTGCAGTGAGTCCAGAGAGTGCACTGGCACCACTGGGGATGCAGTGCAGTGAGTCCAGAGAGTGCACTGGCACCACTGGGGATGCAGTTCAGTGAGTCCAGAGAGTGCACTGGCACCCCTGGGGATGCACTGCAGTGAGACCAGAGAGTGCACTGGCACCACTGAGAATGCACTTCAGTGAGTCCAGAGAGTGCAGTGGCACCACTGGGGATGCACTGCAGTGAGTCCAGAGAGTGCACTAGCACCACTGGGGATGCAGTGCAGTGAATCCAGCGAGTGCACTGGCACCACTGGGGATGCAGTGCAGTGAGTCCAGAGAGTGCCCTGGCACCACTGGGGATGCACTGCAGTGAGCCCAGAGAGTGCACTGGCACCACTGGAGGTGCAGTACAGTGAGTCCAGTGAATGCACTGGCAGCACTGGGGTTGCAGTGCAGTGTGTCCAGAGAGTGCACTGGCACCACTGGTGATGCAGTTTAGTGAGTCCAGAGAGTGCACTGGCACCACTGGGGATGCAGTGCAGTGAGTCCAGTGAGTGTACTGGATCCACTGGGGATGCACTGCAGTGAGTCCAGAGAGTGCACTGGCACCACTGAGAATGCACCTCAGTGAGTCCAGAGAGTGCACTGGCACCACTGGGGATGCACTGCAGTGAGTCCAGAGAGTTCACTGGCACCACTGGGGATGCACTGCAGTGAGTCCAGAGAGTGCACTGGCACCACTGGGGATGCAGTGCAGTGAGTCCAGAGAGTGCACTGGCACCACTGGGGATGCAGTGCAGTGAGTCCAGAGAGTGCACTGGCACCACTGGGGATGCGGTGCCGGGAGTCCAGAGAGTGCTTTGGCACCACTGGGGATGCACTGCAGTTACTCCAGAGACTGCACTGGCACCACTGGGGATGCAGTGCAGTGAGTGCAGAGAGTGCACTGGCACCACTGGGGATGCACTGCAGTGAGTCCAGAGAGTGCACTGGCACCACTGGGGATGCCCTGCAGTGAGTCCAGAGAGTGCACTGTCACCACTGGGGATGCAGTACAGTGAGTCCAGAGAGTGCACTGGCACCACTGGGGATGCAGTGCAGTGAGTCCAGAGAGTGCACTGGCACCACTGGTGATGCAGTGCAGTGAATCCAGTGAGTGCACTGGCACCACTGGGGATGCAGTGCAGTGAGTCCAGAGAGTGCACTGGCACCACTGGGGATGCACTGCAGTGAGCCCAGAGAGTGCACTGGCACCACTGGGGATGCAGTCCAGTGAGTCCAGTGAATGCACTGGCAGCACTGGGGATGCAGTGCAGTGAGTCCAGAGAGTGCACTGGCACCACTGGTGATGCAGTATAGTGAGTCCAGAGAGTGCACTGGCACCACTGGGGATGCAGTGCAGTGAGTCCAGAGAGTGCACTGGCACCACTGGTGATGCAGTACAGTGAGTCCAGTGAGTGCACTGGCACCACTGGTGATGCCCTGCAGTGAGTCCAGAGAGTGCACTGGCACCACTTGGGGATGCCCTGCAGTGAGTCCAGAGAGTGCACTGGCACCACTGGGGATGCAGTGCAGTGAGTCCAGAGAGTGCACTGGCAGCACTGGGGTTGCAGTGCAGTGAGTCCAGAGAGTGCACTGGCACCACAGGTGATGCACTCCAGTGTGTCCAGAGAGTGCACTTGCACCACGGGGGATGCAGTGCAGTGACTCCAGAGAGTGCACTGGCTCCACTGGGGATGCAGTGCAGTGAGTCCAGAGAGTGCACTGGCACCACTGGGGATGCACTGCAGTGAGTCCAGACAGTGCACTGGCACCACTGGGGATGCAGTGCAGTCAGTCCAGTGAGTGCACTGGCACCACTGGGGGTGCAGTACAGTGAGTCCAGAGAGTGCACTGGCACCACTGGGGATGCACTGCAGTGAGTCCAGACAGTGCACTGGCACCACTGGGGATGCCCTGCAGTGAGTCCAGAGAGTGCACTGGCACCACAGATGATGCAGTACAGTGAGTCCAGTGAGTGCACTGGCACCACTGGGGATGTAGAACAGTGACTCGAGAGAGTGCACTGGCACCACTGGGGATGCAGTGCAGTGAGTCCAGAGAGTGCACTGGCACCACTGGGGATGTACTGCAGTGAGTCCAGAGAGTGCACTGGCACCACTGTTGATGCACTGCAGTGAGTCCAGAGAGTGCACTGGCACCACTGGGGATGCACTGCAGTGAGTCCAGAGATTGCACTGGCACCACTGGGGATACAGTGCAGTGAGTCCAGAGAGTGCACTGGCACCACTGGGGATGCAGTGCAGTGAGTGCAGAGAGTGCACTGGCACCACTGGGGATGCAGTGCAGTGAGTCCAGAGAGTGCACTGGCACCTCTGGGGATGCACTTCAGTGACTACAGAGAGTGCACTGACACCACTGGGGATACAGTGCAGTGAGTCCAGAGAGTGCACTGGCACCACTGGGGATGCCCTGCAGTGAGTCCAGAGAGTGCACTGCCACCACTGGGGATGCAGTGCAGTGAGTCCAGAGAGTACACTGGCACCACTGGGGATGCAGTGCAGTGAGTCCAGAGAGTGCACTGGCACCACTGGGGATGCAGTGCATTGAGTCCAGAGAGTGCACTGGCACCACTGGTGATGCAGTCCAGTGAGTCCAGTGAATGCACTGGCACCACTGGGGATGCTGTGCAGTGAGTACCGAGAGTGCACTGGCACCACCTGTGATGCAGTACAGTGTGTCCAGTGAGTGCACTGGCACCACTGGGGATGCAGTGCTGTGACTCCGGAGAGCGCACTGGCACCACTGGGGATGCAGTGCAGTCAGTCCAGTGAGTACACTGGCACCACTGGGGATGCAGTGCAGTGAGTCCAGAGAGTGCACTGGCACCACTGGGGATGCCCTGCAGTGAGTCCAGAGAGTGCACTGGCACCACTGGGGATGCAGTGCAGTGAGTCCAGAGAGTGCACTGGCAGCACTGGGGTTGCAGTGCAGTGAGTCCAGAGAGTGCACTGGCACCACAGGTGATGCACTCCAGTGTGTCCAGAGAGTGCACTTGCACCACGGGGGATGCAGTGCAGTGACTCCAGAGAGTGCGCTGGCTCCACTGGGGATGCCCTGCAGTGAGTCCAGAGAGTGCACTGGCACCACTGGGGATGCGGTGCAGTGAGTCCAGAGAGTGCACTGGCACCACTGGGGATGCGGTGCCGGGAGTCCAGAGAGTGCTTTGGCACCACTGGGAATGCAGTGCAGTCAGTCCAGTGAGTGCACTGGCACCACTGGGGGTGCAGTACAGTGAGTCCAGAGAGTGCACTGGCACCACTGGGGATGCACTGCAGTGAGTCCAGACAGTGCACTGGCACCACTGGGGATGCCCTGCAGTGAGTCCAGAGAGTGCACTGGCACCACTGGGGATGCAGTGCAGTGAGTCCAGAGAGTGCACTGGCACCACTGGGGATGCAGTGCAGTGAGTCCAGAGAGTGCACTGGCACCACTGGGGATGCCCTGCAGTGAGTCCAGAGAGTGCACTGGCACCCCTGGGGATGCACTGCAGTGAGACCAGAGAGTGCACTGGCACCACTGAGAATGCACTTCAGTGAGTCCAGAGAGTGCAGTGGCACCACTGGGGATGCACTGCAGTGAGTCCAGAGAGTGCACTAGCACCACTGGGGATGCAGTGCAGTGAATCCAGCGAGTGCACTGGCACCACTGGGGATGCAGTGCAGTGAGTCCAGAGAGTGCCCTGGCACCACTGGGAATGCACTGCAGTGAGCCCAGAGAGTGCACTGGCACCACTGGAGGTGCAGTACAGTGAGTCCAGTGAATGCACTGGCAGCACTGGGGTTGCAGTGCAGTGAGTCCAGAGAGTGCACTGGCACCACTGGTGATGCAGTTTAGTGAGTCCAGAGAGTGCACTGGCACCACTGGGGATGCAGTGCAGTGAGTCCAGTGAGTGTACTGGATCCACTGGGGATGCACTGCAGTGAGTCCAGAGAGTGCACTGGCACCACTGAGAATGCACCTCAGTGAGTCCAGAGAGTGCACTGGCACCACTGGGGATGCACTGCAGTGAGTCCAGAGAGTTCACTGGCACCACTGGGGATGCACTGCAGTGAGTCCAGAGAGTGCACTGGCACCACTGGGGATGCAGTGCAGTGAGTCCAGAGAGTGCACTGGCACCACTGGGGATGCAGTGCAGTGAGTCCAGAGAGTGCACTGGCACCACTGGGGATGCGGTGCCGGGAGTCCAGAGAGTGCTTTGGCACCACTGGGGATGCACTGCAGTTACTCCAGAGACTGCACTGGCACCACTGGGGATGCAGTGCAGTGAGTGCAGAGAGTGCACTGGCACCACTGGGGATGCACTGCAGTGAGTCCAGAGAGTGCACTGGCACCACTGGGGATGCCCTGCAGTGAGTCCAGAGAGTGCACTGTCACCACTGGGGATGCAGTACAGTGAGTCCAGAGAGTGCACTGGCACCACTGGGGATGCAGTGCAGTGAGTCCAGAGAGTGCACTGGCACCACTGGTGATGCAGTGCAGTGAATCCAGTGAGTGCACTGGCACCACTGGGGATGCAGTGCAGTGAGTCCAGAGAGTGCACTGGCACCACTGGGGATGCACTGCAGTGAGCCCAGAGAGTGCACTGGCACCACTGGGGATGCAGTCCAGTGAGTCCAGTGAATGCACTGGCAGCACTGGGGATGCAGTGCAGTGAGTCCAGAGAGTGCACTGGCACCACTGGTGATGCAGTATAGTGAGTCCAGAGAGTGCACTGGCACCACTGGGGATGCAGTGCAGTGAGTCCAGAGAGTGCACTGGCACCACTGGTGATGCAGTACAGTGAGTCCAGTGAGTGCACTGGCACCACTGGTGATGCCCTGCAGTGAGTCCAGAGAGTGCACTGGCACCACTGGGGATGCCCTGCAGTGAGTCCAGAGAGTGCACTGGCACCACTGGGGATGCAGTGCAGTGAGTCCAGAGAGTGCACTGGCAGCACTGGGGTTGCAGTGCAGTGAGTCCAGAGAGTGCACTGGCACCACAGGTGATGCACTCCAGTGTGTCCAGAGAGTGCACTTGCACCACGGGGGATGCAGTGCAGTGACTCCAGAGAGTGTACTGGCTCCACTGGGGATGCCCTGCAGTGAGTCCAGAGAGTGCACTGGCACCACTGGGGATGCACTGCAGTGAGTCCAGACAGTGCACTGGCACCACTGGGGATGCGGTGCCGGGAGTCCAGAGAGTGCTTTGGCACCACTGGTGATGCACTGCAGTTACTCCAGAGAGTGCACTGGCACCACTGGGGATGCAGTGCAGTCAGTCCAGTGAGTGCACTGGCACCACTGGGGGTGCAGTACACTGAGTCCAGAGAGTGCACTGGCACCACTGGGGATGCACTGCAGTGAGTCCAGACAGTGCACTGGCACCACTGGGGATGCCCTGCAGTGAGTCCAGAGAGTGCACTGGCACCACAGATGATGCAGTACAGTGAGTCCAGTGAGTGCACTGGCACCACTGGGGATGTAGAACAGTGACTCCAGAGAGTGCACTGGCACCACTGGGGATGCAGTGCAGTGAGTCCAGAGAGTGCACTGGCACCACTGGGGATGCACTGCAGTGAGTCCAGAGAGTGCACTGGCACCACTGTTGATGCACTGCAGTGAGTCCAGAGAGTGCACTGTCACCACTGGGGATGCACTGCAGTGAGTCCAGAGATTGCACTGGCACCACTGGGGATACAGTGCAGTGAGTCCAGAGAGTGCACTGGCACCACTGGGGATGCAGTGCAGTGAGTGCAGAGAGTGCACTGGCACCACTGGGGATGCAGTGCAGTGAGTCCAGAGAGTGCACTGGCACCTCTGGGGATGCACTTCAGTGACTACAGAGAGTGCACTGACACCACTGGGGATACAGTGCAGTGAGTCCAGAGAGTGCACTGGCACCACTGGGGATGCAGTGCAGTGAGTCCAGAGAGTGCACTGCCACCACTGGGGATGCAGTGCAGTGAGTCCAGAGAGTACACTGGCACCACTGGGGATGCAGTGCAGTGAGTCCAGAGAGTGCACTGGCACCACTGGGGATGCAGTGCATTGAGTCCAGAGAGTGCACTGGCACCACTGGTGATGCAGTCCAGTGAGTCCAGTGAATGCACTGGCACCACTGGGGATGCTGTGCAGTGAGTACCGAGAGTGCACTGGCACCACCTGTGATGCAGTACAGTGTGTCCAGTGAGTGCACTGGCACCACTGGGGATGCAGTGCTGTGACTCCGGAGAGCGCACTGGCACCACTGGGGATGCAGTGCAGTCAGTCCAGTGAGTACACTGGCACCACTGGGGATGCAGTGCAGTGAGTCCAGAGAGTGCACTGGCACCACTGGGGATGCCCTGCAGTGAGTCCAGAGAGTGCACTGGCACCACTGGGGATGTGTCCAGTGAGTCCAGTGAGTGCACTGGCACCACTGGGGATGCAGTGCAGTCAGTCCAGTGAGTGCACTGGCACCACTGGGGGTGCAGTACAGTGAGTCCAGAGAGTGCACTGGCACCACTGGGGATGCAGTGCAGTGAGTCCAGAGAGTGCACTGGCACCACTGGGGATGCCCTGCAGTGAGTCCAGAGAGTGCACTGGCACCACTGGGGATGCAGTGCAGTGAGTCCAGATAGTGCACTGGCACCGCTGGGGATGCAGTGCAGTGAGTCCAGAGAGTGCACTGGCACCACTGGTGATGCAGTACAGTGAGTCCAGTGAGTGCACTGGCACCACTGGGTTGCAGTGCAGTGAGTCCAGAGAGTGCACTGGCACCACAGGTGATGCACTCCAGTGTGTCCAGAGAGTGCACTTGCACCACGGGGGATGCAGTGCAGTGACTCCAGAGAGTGCACTGGCTCCACTGGGGATGCCCTGCAGTGAGTCCAGAGAGTGCACTGGCACCACTGGGGATGCGGTGCAGTGAGTCCAGAGAGTGCACTGGCACCACTGGGGATGCGGTGCCGGGAGTCCAGAGAGTGCTTTGGCACCACTGGGGTTGCACTGCAGTTACTCCAGAGAGTGCACTGGCACCACTGGGGATGCAGTGCAGTCAGTCCAGTGAGTGCACTGGCACCACTGGGGGTGCAGTACAGTGAGTCCAGAGAGTGCACTGGCACCACTGGGGATGCACTGCAGTGAGTCCAGACAGTGCACTGGCACCACTGGGGATGCCCTGCAGTGAGTCCAGAGAGTGCACTGGCACCACTGGGGATGCAGTGCAGTGAGTCCAGAGAGTGCACTGGCACCACTGGGGATGCAGTGCAGTGAGTCCAGAGAGTGCACTGGCACCACTGGGGATGCAGTTCAGTGAGTCCAGAGAGTGCACTGGCACCCCTGGGGATGCACTGCAGTGAGACCAGAGAGTGCACTGGCACCACTGAGAATGCACTTCAGTGAGTCCAGAGAGTGCAGTGGCACCACTGGGGATGCACTGCAGTGAGTCCAGAGAGTGCACTAGCACCACTGGGGATGCAGTGCAGTGAATCCAGCGAGTGCACTGGCACCACTGGGGATGCAGTGCAGTGAGTCCAGAGAGTGCCCTGGCACCACTGGGGATGCACTGCAGTGAGCCCAGAGAGTGCACTGGCACCACTGGAGGTGCAGTACAGTGAGTCCAGTGAATGCACTGGCAGCACTGGGATTGCAGTGCAGTGAGTCCAGAGAGTGCACTGGCACCACTGGTGATGCAGTTTAGTGAGTCCAGAGAGTGCACTGGCACCACTGGGGATGCAGTTCAGTGAGTCCAGTGAGTGTACTGGATCCACTGGGGATGCACTGCAGTGAGTCCAGAGAGTGCACTGGCACCACTGGGAATGCACCTCAGTGAGTCCAGAGAGTGCACTGGCACCACTGGGGATGCACTGCAGTGAGTCCAGAGAGTTCACTGGCACCACTGGGGATGCACTGCAGTGAGTCCAGAGAGTGCACTGGCACCACTGGGGATGCAGTGCAGTGAGTCCAGAGAGTGCACTGGCACCACTGGGGATGCAGTGCAGTGAGTCCAGAGAGTGCACTGGCACCACTGGGGATGCGGTGCCGGGAGTCCAGAGAGTGCTTTGGCACCACTGGGGATGCACTGCAGTTACTCCAGAGACTGCACTGGCACCACTGGGGATGCAGTGCAGTGACTGCAGAGAGTGCACTGGCACCACTGGGGATGCACTGCAGTGAGTCCAGAGAGTGCACTGGCACCACTGGGGATGCCCTGCAGTGAGTCCAGAGAGTGCACTGTCACCACTGGGGATGCAGTACAGTGAGTCCAGAGAGTGCACTGGCACCACTGGGGATGCAGTGCAGTGAGTCCAGAGAGTGCACTGGCACCACTGGTGATGCAGTACAGTGAATCCAGTGAGTGCACTGGCACCACTGGGGATGCAGTGCAGTGAGTCCAGAGAGTGCACTGGCACCACTGGGGATGCACTGCAGTGAGCCCAGAGAGTGCACTGGCACCACTGGGGATGCAGTCCAGTGAGTCCAGTGAATGCACTGGCAGCACTGGGGATGCAGTGCAGTGAGTCCAGAGAGTGCACTGGCACCACTGGTGATGCAGTATAGTGAGTCCAGAGAGTGCACTGGCACCACTGGGGATGCAGTGCAGTGAGTCCAGAGAGTGCACTGGCACCACTGGGGATGCACTGCAGTGAGTCCAGAGAGTGCACTGGCACCACAGATGATGCAGTACAGTGAGTCCAGTGAGTGCACTGGCACCACTGGGGATGTAGTACAGTGACTCGAGAGAGTGCACTTGCACCACTGGGGATGCAGTGCAGTGAGTCCAGAGAGTGCACTGGCACCACTGGTGATGCACTGCAGTGAGTCCAGAGAGTGCACTGGTGCCACTGGGGATGCAGTGCAGTGTGTCCAGAGAGTGCACTGGCACCACTGGGGATGCAGTGCAGTGAGTCCAGAGAGTGCACTGGCACCACTGGGGATGCACTGCAGTGAGTCCAGAGAGTGCACTGGCACCACTGTTGATGCACTGCAGTGAGTCCAGAGAGTGCACTGGCACCACTGGGGATGCACTGCAGTGAGTCCAGAGATTGCACTGGCACCACTGGGGATACAGTGCAGTGAGTCCAGAGAGTGCACTGGCACCACTGGGGATGCAGTGCAGTGAGTGCAGAGAGTGCACTGGCACCACTGGGGATGCAGTGCAGTGAGTCCAGAGAGTGCACTGGCACCTCTGGGGATGCACTTCAGTGACTACAGAGAGTGCACTGACACCACTGGGGATACAGTGCAGTGAGTCCAGAGAGTGCACTGGCACCACTGGGGATGCAGTGCAGTGAGTCCAGAGAGTGCTCTGGCACCACTGGGGATGCAGTGCAGTGAGTCCAGAGAGTACACTGGCACCACTGGGGATGCAGTGCAGTGAGTCCAGAGAGTGCACTGGCACCACTGGGGATGCAGTGCATTGAGTCCAGAGAGTGCACTGGCACCACTGGTGATGCAGTCCAGTGAGTCCAGTGAATGCACTGGCACCACTGGGGATGCTGTGCAGTGAGTACCGAGAGTGCACTGGCACCACCTGTGATGCAGTACAGTGTGTCCAGTGAGTGCACTGGCAGCACTGGGGATGCAGTGCTGTGACTCCGGAGAGCGCACTGGCACCACTGGGGATGCAGTGCAGTCAGTCCAGTGAGTACACTGGCACCACTGGGGATGCAGTGCAGTGAGTCCAGAGAGTGCACTGGCACCACTGGGGATGCCCTGCAGTGAGTCCAGAGAGTGCACTGGCACCACTGGGGATGTGTCCAGTGAGTCCAGTGAGTGCACTGGCACCACTGGGGATGCAGTGCAGTCAGTCCAGTGAGTGCACTGGCACCACTGGGGGTGCAGTACAGTGAGTCCAGAGAGTGCACTGGCACCACTGGGGATGCAGTGCAGTGAGTCCAGAGAGTGCACTGGCACCACTGGGGATGCCCTGCAGTGAGTCCAGAGAGTGCACTGGCACCACTGGGGATGCAGTGCAGTGAGTCCAGAGAGTGCACTGGCACCGCTGGGGATGCAGTGCAGTGAGTCCAGAGAGTGCACTGGCACCACTGGGGATGCAGTGCATTGAGTCCAGAGAGTGCACTGGCACCACTGGTGATGCAGTCCAGTGAGTCCAGTGAATGCACTGGCACCACTGGGGATGCTGTGCAGTGAGTACCGAGAGTGCACTGGCACCACCTGTGATGCAGTACAGTGTGTCCAGTGAGTGCACTGGCACCACTGGGGATGCAGTGCTGTGACTCCGGAGAGCGCACTGGCACCACTGGGGATGCAGTGCAGTCAGTCCAGTGAGTACACTGGCACCACTGGGGATGCAGTGCAGTGAGTCCAGAGAGTGCACTGGCACCACTGGGGATGCCCTGCAGTGAGTCCAGAGAGTGCACTGGCACCACTGGGGATGTGTCCAGTGAGTCCAGTGAGTGCACTGGCACCACTGGGGATGCAGTGCAGTCAGTCCAGAGAGTGCACTGGCACCACTGGGGGTGCAGTACAGTGAGTCCAGAGAGTGCACTGGCACCACTGGGGATGCAGTGCAGTGAGTCCAGAGAGTGCACTGGCACCACTGGGGATGCCCTGCAGTGAGTCCAGAGAGTGCACTGGCACCACTGGGGATGTAGTGCAGTGAGTCCAGAGAGTGCACTGGCACCGCTGGGGATGCAGTGCAGTGAGTCCAGAGAGTGCACTGGCACCACTGGTGATGCAGTACAGTGAGTCCAGTGAGTGCACTGGCACCACTGGTGATGCCCTGCAGTGAGTCCAGAGAGTGCACTGGCACCACTGGGGATGCCCTGCAGTGAGTCCAGAGAGTGCACTGGCACCACTGGGGATGCAGTGCAGTGAGTCCAGAGAGTGCACTGGCAGCACTGGGGTTGCAGTGCAGTGAGTCCAGAGAGTGCACTGGCACCACAGGTGATGCACTCCAGTGTGTCCAGAGAGTGCACTTGCACCACGGGGGATGCAGTGCAGTGACTCCAGAGAGTGCGCTGGCTCCACTGGGGATGCCCTGCAGTGAGTCCAGAGAGTGCACTGGCACCACTGGGGATGCAGTGCAGTGAGTCCAGAGAGTGCACTGGCACCACTGGGGATGCGGTGCCGGGAGTCCAGAGAGTGCTTTGGCACCACTGGGGATGCACTGCAGTTACTCCAGAGAGTGCACTGGCACCACTGGGGATGCAGTGCAGTCAGTCCAGTGAGTGCACTGGCACCACTGGGGGTGCAGTACAGTGAGTCCAGAGAGTGCACTGGCACCACTGGGGATGCACTGCAGTGAGTCCAGAGAGTGCACTGGCACCACTGGGGATGCCCTGCAGTGAGTCCAGAGAGTGCACTGGCACCACTGGGGATGCAGTGCAGTGAGTCCAGAGAGTGCACTGGCACCACTGGGGATGCAGTGCAGTGAGTCCAGAGAGTGCACTGGCACCACTGGGGATGCAGTTCAGTGAGTCCAGAGAGTGCACTGGCACCCCTGGGGATGCACTGCAGTGAGACCAGAGAGTGCACTGGCACCACTGAGAATGCACTTCAGTGAGTCCAGAGAGTGCAGTGGCACCACTGGGGATGCACTGCAGTGAGTCCAGAGAGTGCACTAGCACCACTGGGGATGCAGTGCAGTGAATCCAGCGAGTGCACTGGCACCACTGGGGAAGCAGTGCAGTGAGTCCAGAGAGTGCCCTGGCACCACTGGGGATGCACTGCAGTGAGCCCAGAGAGTGCACTGGCACCACTGGAGGTGCAGTACAGTGAGTCCAGTGAATGCACTGGCAGCACTGGGGTTGCAGTGCAGTGAGTCCAGAGAGTGCACTGGCACCACTGGTGATGCAGTTTAGTGAGTCCAGAGAGTGCACTGGCACCACTGGGGATGCAGTGCAGTGAGTCCAGTGAGTGTACTGGATCCACTGGGGATGCACTGCAGTGAGTCCAGAGAGTGCACTGGCACCACTGAGAATGCACCTCAGTGAGTCCAGAGAGTGCACTGGCACCACTGGGGATGCCCTGCAGTGAGTCCAGAGAGTTCACTGGCACCACTGGGGATGCACTGCAGTGAGTCCAGAGAGTGCACTGGCACCACTGGGGATGCAGTGCAGTGAGTCCAGAGAGTGCACTGGCACCACTGGGGATGCGGTGCCGGGAGTCCAGAGAGTGCTTTGGCACCACTGGGGATGCACTGCAGTTACTCCAGAGACTGCACTGGCACCACTGGGGATGCAGTGCAGTGAGTGCAGAGAGTGCACTGGCACCACTGGGGATGCACTGCAGTGAGTCCAGAGAGTGCACTGGCACCACTGGGGATGCCCTGCAGTGAGTCCAGAGAGTGCACTGTCACCACTGGGGATGCAGTACAGTGAGTCCAGAGAGTGCACTGGCACCACTGGGGATGCAGTGCAGTGAGTCCAGAGAGTGCACTGGCACCACTGGTGATGCAGTGCAGTGAATCCAGTGAGTGCACTGGCACCACTGGGGATGCAGTGCAGTGAGTCCAGAGAGTGCACTGGCACCACTGGGGATGCACTGCAGTGAGCCGAGAGAGTGCACTGGCACCACTGGGGATGCAGTCCAGTGAGTCCAGTGAATGCACTGGCAGCACTGGGGATGCAGTGCAGTGAGTCCAGCGAGTGCACTGGCACCACTGGTGATGCAGTATAGTGAGTCCAGAGAGTGCACTGGCACCACTGGGGATGCAGTGCAGTGAGTCCAGAGAGTGCACTGGCACCACTGGTGATGCAGTACAGTGAGTCCAGTGAGTGCACTGGCACCACTGGTGATGCCCTGCAGTGAGTCCAGAGAGTGCACTGGCACCACTGGGGATGCCCTGCAGTGAGTCCAGAGAGTGCACTGGCACCACTGGGGATGCAGTGCAGTGAGTCCAGAGAGTGCACTGGCACCACTGGGGTTGCAGTGCAGTGAGTCCAGAGAGTGCACTGGCACCACAGGTGATGCACTCCAGTGTGTCCAGAGAGTGCACTTGCACCACGGGGGATGCAGTGCAGTGACTCCAGAGAGTGCACTGGCTCCACTGGGGATGCCCTGCAGTGAGTCCAGAGAGTGCACTGGCACCACTGGGGATGCACTGCAGTGAGTCCAGACAGTGCACTGGCACCACTGGGGATGCGGTGCCGGGAGTCCAGAGAGTGCTTTGGCACCACTGGTGATGCACTGCAGTTACTCCAGAGAGTGCACTGGCACCACTGGGGATGCAGTGCAGTCAGTCCAGTGAGTGCACTGGCACCACTGGGGGTGCAGTACAGTGAGTCCAGAGAGTGCACTGGCACCACTGGGGATGCACTGCAGTGAGTCCAGACAGTGCACTGGCACCACTGGGGATGCCCTGCAGTGAGTCCAGAGAGTGCACTGGCACCACTGGGGATGCAGTGCAGTGAGTCCAGAGAGTGCACTGGCACCACTGGGGATGCAGTGCAGTGAGTCCAGAGAGTGCACTGGCACCACTGGGGATGCAGTTCAGTGAGTCCAGAGAGTGCACTGGCACCCCTGGGGATGCACTGCAGTGAGACCAGAGAGTGCACTGGCACCACTGAGAATGCACTTCAGTGAGTCCAGAGAGTGCAGTGGCACCACTGGGGATGCACTGCAGTGAGTCCAGAGAGTGCACTAGCACCACTGGGGATGCAGTGCAGTGAATCCAGCGAGTGCACTGGCACCACTGGGGATGCAGTGCAGTGAGTCCAGAGAGTGCCCTGGCACCACTGGGGATGCACTGCAGTGAGCCCAGAGAGTGCACTGGCACCACTGGAGGTGCAGTACAGTGAGTCCAGTGAATGCACTGGCAGCACTGGGGTTGCAGTGCAGTGAGTCCAGAGAGTGCACTGGCACCACTGGTGATGCAGTTTAGTGAGTCCAGAGAGTGCACTGGCACCACTGGGGATGCAGTGCAGTGAGTCCAGTGAGTGTACTGGATCCACTGGGGATGCACTGCAGTGAGTCCAGAGAGTGCACTGGCACCACTGAGAATGCACCTCAGTGAGTCCAGAGAGTGCACTGGCACCACTGGGGATGCACTGCAGTGAGTCCAGAGAGTTCACTGGCACCACTGGGGATGCACTGCAGTAAGTCCAGAGAGTGCACTGGCACCACTGGGGATGCAGTGCAGTGAGTCCAGAGAGTGCACTGGCACCACTGGGGATGCCCTACAGTGAGTCCAGAGAGTGCACTGGCACCACTGGGGATGCGGTGCCGGGAGTCCAGAGAGTGCTTTGGCACCACTGGGGATGCACTGCAGTTACTCCAGAGACTGCACTGGCACCACTGGGGATGCAGTGCAGTGAGTGCAGAGAGTGCACTGGCACCACTGGGGATGCACTGCAGTGAGTCCAGAGAGTGCACTGGCACCACTGGGGATGCCCTGCAGTGAGTCCAGATAGTGCACTGTCACCACTGGGGATGCAGTACAGTGAGTCCAGAGAGTGCACTGGCACCACTGGGGATGCAGTGCAGTGAGTCCAGAGAGTGCACTGGCACCACTGGTGATGCAGTGCAGTGAATCCAGTGAGTGCACTGGCACCACTGGGGATGCAGTGCAGTGAGTCCAGAGAGTGCACTGGCACCACTGGGGATGCACTGCAGTGAGCCCAGAGAGTGCACTGGCACCACTGGGGATGCAGTCCAGTGAGTCCAGTGAATGCACTGGCAGCACTGGGGATGCACTGCAGTGAGCCCAGAGAGTGCACTGGCACCACTGGGGATGCAGTCCAGTGAGTCCAGTGAATGCACTGGCAGCACTGGGGATGCAGTGCAGTGAGTCCAGAGAGTGCACTGGCACCACTGGTGATGCAGTATAGTGAGTCCAGAGAGTGCACTGGCACCACTGGGGATGCAGTGCAGTGAGTCCAGAGAGTGCACTGGCACCACTGGGGATGCAGTGCACTGAGTCCAGAGAGTGCACTGGCACCACAGATGATGCAGTACAGTGAGTCCAGTGAGTGCACTGGCACCACTGGGGATGTAGTACAGTGACTCGAGAGAGTGCACTTGCACCACTGGGGATGCAGTGCAGTGAGTCCAGAGAGTGCACTGGCACCACTGGTGATGCACTGCAGTGAGTCCAGAGAGTGCACTGGCACCACTGGGGATGCAGTGCAGTGAGTGCAGAGAGTGCACTGGCACCACTGGGGATGCACTGCAGTGAGTCCAGAGAGTGCACTGGTGCCACTGGGGATGCAGTGCAGTGTGTCCAGAGAGTGCACTGGCACCACTGGGGATGCAGTGCAGTGAGTCCACAGAGTGCACTGGCACCACTGGGGATGCACTGCAGTGAGTCCAGAGAGTGCACTGGCACCACTGTTGATGCACTGCAGTGAGTCCAGAGAGTGCACTGGCACCACTGGGGATGCACTGCAGTGAGTCCAGAGATTGCACTGGCACCACTGGGGATACAGTGCAGTGAGTCCAGAGAGTGCACTGGCACCACTGGGGATGCAGTGCAGTGAGTGCAGAGAGTGCACTGGCACCACTGGGGATGCAGTGCAGTGAGTCCAGAGAGTGCACTGGCACCTCTGGGGATGCACTTCAGTGACTACAGAGAGTGCACTGACACCACTGGGGATACAGTGCAGTGAGTCCAGAGAGTGCACTGGCACCACTGGGGATGCAGTGCAGTGAGTCCAGAGAGTGCTCTGGCACCACTGGGGATGCAGTGCAGTGAGTCCAGAGAGTACACTGGCACCACTGGGGATGCAGTGCAGTGAGTCCAGAGAGTGCACTGGCACCACTGGGGATGCAGTGCATTGAGTCCAGAGAGTGCACTGGCACCACTGGTGATGCAGTCCAGTGAGTCCAGTGAATGCACTGGCACCACTGGGGATGCTGTGCAGTGAATACCGAGAGTGCACTGGCACCACCTGTGATGCAGTAGAGTGTGTCCAGTGAGTGCACTGGCACCACTGGGGATGCAGTGCTGTGACTCCGGAGAGCGCACTGGCACCACTGGGGATGCAGTGCAGTCAGTCCAGTGAGTACACTGGCACCACTGGGGATGCAGTACAGTGAGTCCAGAGAGTGCACTGGCACCACTGGGGATGCCCTGCAGTGAGTCCAGAGATTGCACTGGCACCACTGGGGATGTGTCCAGTGAGTCCAGTGAGTGCACTGGCACCACTGGGGATGCAGTGCAGTCAGTCCAGTGAGTGCACTGGCACCACTGGGGGTGCAGTACAGTGAGTCCAGAGAGTGCACTGGCACCACTGGGGATGCAGTGCAGTGAGTCCAGAGAGTGCACTGGCACCACTGGGGATGCCCTGCAGTGAGTCCAGAGAGTGCACTGGCACCACTGGGGATGCAGTGCAGTGAGTCCAGAGAGTGCACTGGCACCGCTGGGGATGCAGTGCAGTGAGTCCAGAGAGTGCACTGGCACCACTGGTGATGCAGTACAGTGAGTCCAGTGAGTGCACTGGCACCACTGGTGATGCCCTGCAGTGAGTCCAGAGAGTGCACTGGCACCACTGGGGATGCCCTACAGTGAGTCCAGAGAGTGCACTGGCACCACTGGGGATGCAGTGCAGTGAGTCCAGAGAGTGCACTGGCAGCACTGGGGTTGCAGTGCAGTGAGTCCAGAGAGTGCACTGGCACCACAGGTGATGCACTCCAGTGTGTCCAGAGAGTGCACTTGCACCACGGGGGATGCAGTGCAGTGACTCCAGAGAGTGCACTGGCTCCACTGGGGATGCCCTGCAGTGAGTCCAGAGAGTGCACTGGCACCACTGGGGATGCGGTGCAGTGAGTCCAGAGAGTGCACTGGCACCACTGGGGATGCGGTGCCGGGAGTCCAGAGAGTGCTTTGGCACCACTGGGGATGCACTGCAGTTACTCCAGAGAGTGCACTGGCACCACTGGGGATGCAGTGCAGTCAGTCCAGTGAGTGCACTGGCACCACTGGGGGTGCAGTACAGTGAGTCCAGAGAGTGCACTGGCACCACTGGGGATGCACTGCAGTGAGTCCACAGAGTGCACTGGCACCACTGGGGATGCAGTGCAGTGAATCCAGTGAGTGCACTGGCACCACAGGGGATGCAGTTCAGTGAGTCCAGAGAGTGCACTGGCACCACTGGGGATGCAGTGCAGTGAGTCCAGAGAGTGCACTGGCACCACTGGGGATGCAGTTCAGTGAGTCCAGAGAGTGCACTGGCACCACTGGGGATGCACTGCAGTGAGACCAGAGAGTGCACTGGCACCACTGAGAATGCACTTCAGTGAGTCCAGAAAGTGCAGTGGCACCACTGGGGATGCACTGCAGTGAGTCCAGAGAGTGCACTAGCACCACTGGGGATGCAGTGCAGTGAGTCCAGAGAGTGCACTGGCACCACTGGGGATGCACTGCAGTGAGTCCAGAGAGTGCACTGGCACCACAGATGATGCAGTACAGTGAGTCCAGTGAGTGCACTGGCACCACTGGGGATGTAGTACAGTGACTCGAGAGAGTGCACTTGCCCCACTGGGGATGCAGTGCAGTGAGTCCAGAGAGTGCACTGGCACCACTGGTGATGCACTGCAGTGAGTCCAGAGAGTGCACTGGCACCACTGGGTATGCAGTGCAGTGAGTGCAGAGAGTGCACTGGCACCACTGGGGATGCACTGCAGTGAGTCCAGAGAGTGCACTGGTGCCACTGGGGATGCACTGCAGTGTGTCCAGAGAGTGCACTGGCACCACTGGGGATGCAGTACAGTGAGTCCAGAGAGTGCACTGGCACCACTGGGGATGCAGTGCAGTGAGTCCAGAGAGTGCACTGGCACCACTGGGGATGCACTGCAGTGAGTCCAGAGAGTGCACTGGCACCACTGGGGATGCACTGCAGTAAGTCCATAGAGTGCACTGGCACCACTGGGGATGCAGTGCAGTGAGTCCAGAGAGTGCACTGGCACCACTGGGGATGCAGTGCAGTGAGTCCAGAGAGTGCACTGGCACCACTGGGGATGCGGTGCCGGGAGTCCAGAGAGTGCAGTGGCACCACTGGGGATGCACTGCAGTTACTCCAGAGACTGCACTGGCACCACTGGGGATGCAGTGCAGTGAGAGCAGAGAGTGCACTGGCACCACTGGGGATGCACTGCAGTGAGTACAGAGAGTGCACTGGCACCACTGGGGATGCCCTGCAGTGAGTCCAGAGAGTGCACTGTCACCACTGGGGATGCAGTACAGTGAGTCCAGAGAGTGCACTGGCACCACTGGGGATGCACTGCAGTGAGTACAGAGAGTGCACTGGCACCACTGGGGATGCCCTGCAGTGAGTCCAGAGAGTGCACTGTCACCACTGGGGATGCAGTACAGTGAGTCCAGAGAGTGCACTGGCACCACTGGGGATGCAGTGCAGTGAGCCCAGAGAGTGCACTGGCACCACTGGGGATGCAGTCCAGTGAGTCCAGTGAATGCACTGGCAGCACTGGGGATGCAGTGCAGTGAGTCCAGAGAGTGCACTGGCACCACTGGTGATGCAGTATAGTGAGTCCAGAGAGTGCACTGGCACCACTGGGGATGCAGTGCAGTGAGTCCAGAGAGTGCACTGGCACCACTGGGGATGCACTGCAGTGAGTCCAGAGAGTGCACTGGCACCACAGATGATGCAGTACAGTGAGTCCAGTGAGTGCACTGGCACCACTGGGGATGTAGTACAGTGACTCGAGAGAGTGCACTTGCACCACTGGGGATGCAGTGCAGTGAGTCCAGAGAGTGCACTGGCACCACTGGTGATGCACTGCAGTGAGTCCAGAGAGTGCACTGGCACCACTGGGTATGCAGTGCAGTGAGTGCAGAGAGTGCACTGGCACCACTGGGGATGCACTGCAGTGAGTCCAGAGAGTGCACTGGTGCCACTGGGGATGCAGTGCAGTGTGTCCAGAGAGTGCACTGGCACCACTGGGGGTGCAGTACAGTGAGTCCAGAGAGTGCACTGGCACCACTGGGGATGCAGTGCAGTGAGTCCAGAGAGTGCACTGGCACCACTGGGGATGCCCTGCAGTGAGTCCAGAGAGTGCACTGGCACCACTGGGGATGTAGTGCAGTGAGTCCAGAGAGTGCACTGGCACCGCTGGGGATGCAGTGCAGTGAGTCCAGAGAGTGCACTGGCACCACTGGTGATGCAGTACAGTGAGTCCAGTGAGTGCACTGGCACCACTGGTGATGCCCTGCAGTGAGTCCAGAGAGTGCACTGACACCACTGGGGATGCCCTGCAGTGAGTCCAGAGAGTGCACTGGCACCACTGGGGATGCAGTGCAGTGAGTCCAGAGAGTGCACTGGCAGCACTGGGGTTGCAGTGCAGTGAGTCCAGAGAGTGCACTGGCACCACAGGTGATGCACTCCAGTGTGTCCAGAGAGTGCACTTGCACCACGGGGGATGCAGTGCAGTGACTCCAGAGAGTGCGCTGGCTCCACTGGGGATGCCCTGCAGTGAGTCCAGAGAGTGCACTGGCACCACTGGGGATGCAGTGCAGTGAGTCCAGAGAGTGCACTGGCACCACTGGGGATGCGGTGCCGGGAGTCCAGAGAGTGCTTTGGCACCACTGGGGATGCACTGCAGTTACTCCAGAGAGTGCACTGGCACCACTGGGGATGCAGTGCAGTCAGTCCAGTGAGTGCACTGGCACCACTGGGGGTGCAGTACAGTGAGTCCAGAGAGTGCACTGGCACCACTGGGGATGCACTGCAGTGAGTCCAGACAGTGCACTGGCACCACTGGGGATGCCCTGCAGTGAGTCCAGAGAGTGCACTGGCACCACTGGGGATGCAGTGCAGTGAGTCCAGAGAGTGCACTGGCACCACTGGGGATGCAGTGCAGTGAGTCCAGAGAGTGCACTGGCACCACTGGGGATGCAGTTCAGTGAGTCCAGAGAGTGCACTGGCACCCCTGGGGATGCACTGCAGTGAGACCAGAGAGTGCACTGGCACCACTGAGAATGCACTTCAGTGAGTCCAGAGAGTGCAGTGGCACCACTGGGGATGCACTGCAGTGAGTCCAGAGAGTGCACTAGCACCACTGGGGATGCAGTGCAGTGAATCCAGCGAGTGCACTGGCACCACTGGGGATGCAGTGCAGTGAGTCCAGAGAGTGCCCTGGCACCACTGGGGATGCACTGCAGTGAGCCCAGAGAGTGCACTGGCACCACTGGAGGTGCAGTACAGTGAGTCCAGTGAATGCAATGGCAGCACTGGGGTTGCAGTGCAGTGAGTCCAGAGAGTGCACTGGCACCACTGGTGATGCAGTTTAGTGAGTCCAGAGAGTGCACTGGCACCACTGGGGATGCAGTGCAGTGAGTCCAGTGAGTGTACTGGATCCACTGGGGATGCACTGCAGTGAGTCCAGAGAGTGCACTGGCACCACTGAGAATGCACCTCAGTGAGTCCAGAGAGTGCACTGGCACCACTGGGGATGCCCTGCAGTGAGTCCAGAGAGTTCACTGGCACCACTGGGGATGCACTGCAGTGAGTCCAGAGAGTGCACTGGCACCACTGGGGATGCAGTGCAGTGAGTCCAGAGAGTGCACTGGCACCACTGGGGATGCAGTGCAGTGAGTCCAGAGAGTGCACTGGCACCACTGGGGATGCGGTGCCGGGAGTCCAGAGAGTGCTTTGGCACCACTGGGGATGCACTGCAGTTACTCCAGAGACTGCACTGGCACCACTGGGGATGCAGTGCAGTGAGTGCAGAGAGTGCACTGGCACCACTGGGGATGCACTGCAGTGAGTCCAGAGAGTGCACTGGCACCACTGGGGATGCCCTGCAGTGAGTCCAGAGAGTGCACTGTCACCACTGGGGATGCAGTACAGTGAGTCCAGAGAGTGCACTGGCACCACTGGGGATGCAGTGCAGTGAGTCCAGAGAGTGCACTGGCACCACTGGTGATGCAGTGCAGTGAATCCAGTGAGTGCACTGGCACCACTGGGGATGCAGTGCAGTGAGTCCAGAGAGTGCACTGGCACCACTGGGGATGCACTGCAGTGAGCCGAGAGAGTGCACTGGCACCACTGGGGATGCAGTCCAGTGAGTCCAGTGAATGCACTGGCAGCACTGGGGATGCAGTGCAGTGAGTCCAGAGAGTGCACTGGCACCACTGGTGATGCAGTATAGTGAGTCCAGAGAGTGCACTGGCACCACTGGGGATGCAGTGCAGTGAGTCCAGAGAGTGCACTGGCACCACTGGTGATGCAGTACAGTGAGTCCAGTGAGTGCACTGGCACCACTGGTGATGCCCTGCAGTGAGTCCAGAGAGTGCACTGGCACCACTGGGGATGCCCTGCAGTGAGTCCAGAGAGTGCACTGGCACCACTGGGGATGCAGTGCAGTGAGTCCAGAGAGTGCACTGGCACCACTGGGGTTGCAGTGCAGTGAGTCCAGAGAGTGCACTGGCACCACAGGTGATGCACTCCAGTGTGTCCAGAGAGTGCACTTGCACCACGGGGGATGCAGTGCAGTGACTCCAGAGAGTGCACTGGCTCCACTGGGGATGCCCTGCAGTGAGTCCAGAGAGTGCACTGGCACCACTGGGGATGCACTGCAGTGAGTCCAGACAGTGCACTGGCACCACTGGGGATGCGGTGCCGGGAGTCCAGAGAGTGCTTTGGCACCACTGGTGATGCACTGCAGTTACTCCAGAGAGTGCACTGGCACCACTGGGGATGCAGTGCAGTCAGTCCAGTGAGTGCACTGGCACCACTGGGGGTGCAGTACAGTGAGTCCAGAGAGTGCACTGGCACCACTGGGGATGCACTGCAGTGAGTCCAGACAGTGCACTGGCACCACTGGGGATGCCCTGCAGTGAGTCCAGAGAGTGCACTGGCACCACTGGGGATGCAGTGCAGTGAGTCCAGAGAGTGCACTGGCACCACTGGGGATGCAGTGCAGTGAGTCCAGAGAGTGCACTGGCACCACTGGGGATGCAGTTCAGTGAGTCCAGAGAGTGCACTGGCACCCCTGGGGATGCACTGCAGTGAGACCAGAGAGTGCACTGGCACCACTGAGAATGCACTTCAGTGAGTCCAGAGAGTGCAGTGGCACCACTGGGGATGCACTGCAGTGAGTCCAGAGAGTGCACTAGCACCACTGGGGATGCAGTGCAGTGAATCCAGCGAGTGCACTGGCACCACTGGGGATGCAGTGCAGTGAGTCCAGAGAGTGCCCTGGCACCACTGGGGATGCACTGCAGTGAGCCCAGAGAGTGCACTGGCACCACTGGAGGTGCAGTACAGTGAGTCCAGTGAATGCACTGGCAGCACTGGGGTTGCAGTGCAGTGAGTCCAGAGAATGCACTGGCACCACTGGTGATGCAGTTTAGTGAGTCCAGAGAGTGCACTGGCACCACTGGGGATGCAGTGCAGTGAGTCCAGTGAGTGTACTGGATCCACTGGGGATGCACTGCAGTGAGTCCAGAGAGTGCACTGGCACCACTGAGAATGCACCTCAGTGAGTCCAGAGAGTGCACTGGCACCACTGGGGATGCACTGCAGTGAGTCCAGAGAGTTCACTGGCACCACTGGGGATGCACTGCAGTAAGTCCAGAGAGTGCACTGGCACCACTGGGGATGCAGTGCAGTGAGTCCAGAGAGTGCACTGGCACCACTGGGGATGCCCTACAGTGAGTCCAGAGAGTGCACTGGCACCACTGGGGATGCGGTGCCGGGAGTCCAGAGAGTGCTTTGGCACCACTGGGGATGCACTGCAGTTACTCCAGAGACTGCACTGGCACCACTGGGGATGCAGTGCAGTGAGTGCAGAGAGTGCACTGGCACCACTGGGGATGCACTGCAGTGAGTCCAGAGAGTGCACTGGCACCACTGGGGATGCCCTGCAGTGAGTCCAGATAGTGCACTGTCACCACTGGGGATGCAGTACAGTGAGTCCAGAGAGTGCACTGGCACCACTGGGGATGCAGTGCAGTGAGTCCAGAGAGTGCACTGGCACCACTGGTGATGCAGTGCAGTGAATCCAGTGAGTGCACTGGCACCACTGGGGATGCAGTGCAGTGAGTCCAGAGAGTGCACTGGCACCACTGGGGATGCACTGCAGTGAGCCCAGAGAGTGCACTGGCACCACTGGGGATGCAGTCCAGTGAGTCCAGTGAATGCACTGGCAGCACTGGGGATGCACTGCAGTGAGCGCAGAGAGTGCACTGGCACCACTGGGGATGCAGTCCAGTGAGTCCAGTGAATGCACTGGCAGCACTGGGGATGCAGTGCAGTGAGTCCAGAGAGTGCACTGGCACCACTGGTGATGCAGTATAGTGAGTCCAGAGAGTGCACTGGCACCACTGGGGATGCAGTGCAGTGAGTCCAGAGAGTGCACTGGCACCACTGGGGATGCAGTGCACTGAGTCCAGAGAGTGCACTGGCACCACAGATGATGCAGTACAGTGAGTCCAGTGAGTGCACTGGCACCACTGGGGATGTAGTACAGTGACTCGAGAGAGTGCACTTGCACCACTGGGGATGCAGTGCAGTGAGTCCAGAGAGTGCACTGGCACCACTGGTGATGCACTGCAGTGAGTCCAGAGAGTGCACTGGCACCACTGGGGATGCAGTGCAGTGAGTGCAGAGAGTGCACTGGCACCACTGGGGATGCACTGCAGTGAGTCCAGAGAGTGCACTGGTGCCACTGGGGATGCAGTGCAGTGTGTCCAGAGAGTGCACTGGCACCACTGGGGATGCAGTGCAGTGAGTCCACAGAGTGCACTGGCACCACTGGGGATGCACTGCAGTGAGTCCAGAGAGTGCACTGGCACCACTGTTGATGCACTGCAGTGAGTCCAGAGAGTGCACTGGCACCACTGGGGATGCACTGCAGTGAGTCCAGAGATTGCACTGGCACCACTGGTGATACAGTGCAGTGAGTCCAGAGAGTGCACTGGCACCACTGGGGATGCAGTGCAGTGAGTGCAGAGAGTGCACTGGCACCACTGGGGATGCAGTGCAGTGAGTCCAGAGAGTGCACTGGCACCTCTGGGGATGCACTTCAGTGACTACAGAGAGTGCACTGACACCACTGGGGATACAGTGCAGTGAGTCCAGAGAGTGCACTGGCACCACTGGGGATGCAGTGCAGTGAGTCCAGAGAGTGCTCTGGCACCACTGGGGATGCAGTGCAGTGAGTCCAGAGAGTACACTGGCACCACTGGGGATGCAGTGCAGTGAGTCCAGAGAGTGCACTGGCACCACTGGGGATGCAGTGCATTGAGTCCAGAGAGTGCACTGGCACCACTGGTGATGCAGTCCAGTGAGTCCAGTGAATGCACTGGCACCACTGGGGATGCTGTGCAGTGAATACCGAGAGTGCACTGGCACCACCTGTGATGCAGTAGAGTGTGTCCAGTGAGTGCACTGGCACCACTGGGGATGCAGTGCTGTGACTCCGGAGAGCGCACTGGCACCACTGGGGATGCAGTGCAGTCAGTCCAGTGAGTACACTGGCACCACTGGGGATGCAGTACAGTGAGTCCAGAGAGTGCACTGGCACCACTGGGGATGCCCTGCAGTGAGTCCAGAGATTGCACTGGCACCACTGGGGATGTGTCCAGTGAGTCCAGTGAGTGCACTGGCACCACTGGGGATGCAGTGCAGTCAGTCCAGTGAGTGCACTGGCACCACTGGGGGTGCAGTACAGTGAGTCCAGAGAGTGCACTGGCACCACTGGGGATGCAGTGCAGTGAGTCCAGAGAGTGCACTGGCACCACTGGGGATGCCCTGCAGTGAGTCCAGAGAGTGCACTGGCACCACTGGGGATGCAGTGCAGTGAGTCCAGAGAGTGCACTGGCACCGCTGGGGATGCAGTGCAGTGAGTCCAGAGAGTGCACTGGCACCACTGGTGATGCAGTACAGTGAGTCCAGTGAGTGCACTGGCACCACTGGTGATGCCCTGCAGTGAGTCCAGAGAGTGCACTGGCACCACTGGGGATGCCCTACAGTGAGTCCAGAGAGTGCACTGGCACCACTGGGGATGCAGTGCAGTGAGTCCAGAGAGTGCACTGGCAGCACTGGGGTTGCAGTGCAGTGAGTCCAGAGAGTGCACTGGCACCACAGGTGATGCACTCCAGTGTGTCCAGAGAGTGCACTTGCACCACGGGGGATGCAGTTCAGTGACTCCAGAGAGTGCACTGGCTCCACTGGGGATGCCCTGCAGTGAGTCCAGAGAGTGCACTGGCACCACTGGGGATGCGGTGCAGTGAGTCCAGAGAGTGCACTGGCACCACTGGGGATGCGGTGCCGGGAGTCCAGAGAGTGCTTTGGCACCACTGGGGATGCACTGCAGTTACTCCAGAGAGTGCACTGGCACCACTGGGGATGCAGTGCAGTCAGTCCAGTGAGTGCACTGGCACCACTGGGGGTGCAGTACAGTGAGTCCAGAGAGTGCACTGGCACCACTGGGGATGCACTGCAGTGAGTCCACAGAGTGCACTGGCACCACTGGGGATGCAGTGCAGTGAATCCAGTGAGTGCACTGGCACCACTGGGGATGCAGTTCAGTGAGTCCAGAGAGTGCACTGGCACCACTGGGGATGCAGTGCAGTGAGTCCAGAGAGTGCACTGGCACCACTGGGGATGCAGTTCAGTGAGTCCAGAGAGTGCACTGGCACCCCTGGGGATGCACTGCAGTGAGACCAGAGAGTGCACTGGCACCACTGAGAATGCACTTCAGTGAGTCCAGAAAGTGCAGTGGCACCACTGGGGATGCACTGCAGTGAGTCCAGAGAGTGCACTAGCACCACTGGGGATGCAGTGCAGTGAATCCAGCGAGTGCACTGGCACCACTGGGGATGCAGTGCAGTGAGTCCAGAGAGTGCCCTGGCACCACTGGGGATGCACTGCAGTGAGCCCAGAGAGTGCACTGGCACCACTGGAGGTGCAGTACAGTGAGTCCAGTGAATGCACTGGCACCACTGGGGTTGCAGTGCAGTGAGTCCAGAGAGTGCACTGGCACCACTGGTGATGCAGTTTAGTGAGTCCAGAGAGTGCACTGGCACCACTGGGGATGCAGTGCAGTGAGTCCAGTGAGTGTACTGGCACCACTGGGGATGCACTGCAGTGAGTCCAGAGAGTGCACTGGCACCACTGAGAATGCACCTCAGTGAGTCCAGAGAGTGCACTGGCACCACTGGGGATGCACTGCAGTGAGTCCAGAGAGTTCACTGGCACCACTGGGGATGCACTGCAGTGAGTCCAGAGAGTGCACTGGCACCACTGGGGATGCAGTGCAGTGAGTCCAGAGAGTGCACTGGCACCACTGGGGATGCAGTGCAGTGAGTCCAGAGAGTGCACTGGCACCACTGGGGATGCGGTGCCGGGAGTCCAGAGAGTGCTTTGGCACCACTGGGGATGCACTGCAGTTACTCCAGTGACTGCACTGGCACCACTGGGGATGCAGTGCAGTGAGTGCAGAGAGTGCACTGGCACCACTGGGGATTAACTGCAGTGAGTACAGAGAGTGCACTGGCACCACTGGGGATGCCCTACAGTGAGTCCAGAGAGTGCACTGTCACCACTGGGGATGCAGTACAGTGAGTCCAGAGAGTGCACTGGCACCACTGGGGATGCAGTGCAGTGAGTCCAGAGAGTGCACTGGCACCACTGGTGATGCCGTGCAGTGAGTCCATAGAGTGCACTGGCACCACTGGGGATGCAGTGCAGTGAGTCCAGAGAGTGCACTGGCACCACTGGGGATGCACTGCAGTGAGCCCAGAGAGTGCACTGGCACCACTGGGGATGCAGTCCAGTGAGTCCAGTGAATGCACTGGCAGCACTGGGGATGCAGTGCAGTGAGTCCAGAGAGTGCACTGGCACCACTGGTGATGCAGTATAGTGAGTCCAGAGAGTGCACTGGCACCACTGGGGATGCAGTGCAGTGAGTCCAGAGAGTGCACTGGCACCACTGGGGATGCACTGCAGTGAGTCCAGAGAGTGCACTGGCACCACAGATGATGCAGTACAGTGAGTCCAGTGAGTGCACTGGCACCACTGGGGATGTAGTACAGTGACTCGAGAGAGTGCACTTGCCCCACTGGGGATGCAGTGCAGTGAGTCCAGAGAGTGCACTGGCACCACTGGTGATGCACTGCAGTGAGTCCAGAGAGTGCACTGGCACCACTGGGTATGCAGTGCAGTGAGTGCAGAGAGTGCACTGGCACCACTGGGGATGCACTGCAGTGAGTCCAGAGAGTGCACTGGTGCCACTGGGGATGCACTGCAGTGTGTCCAGAGAGTGCACTGGCACCACTGGGGATGCAGTACAGTGAGTCCAGAGAGTGCACTGGCACCACTGGGGATGCAGTGCAGTGAGTCCAGAGAGTGCACTGGCACCACTGGGGATGCACTGCAGTGAGTCCAGAGAGTGCACTGGCACCACTGGGGATGCACTGCAGTAAGTCCATAGAGTGCACTGGCACCACTGGGGATGCAGTGCAGTGAGTCCAGAGAGTGCACTGGCACCACTGGGGATGCAGTGCAGTGAGTCCAGAGAGTGCACTGGCACCACTGGGGATGCGGTGCCGGGAGTCCAGAGAGTGCAGTGGCACCACTGGGGATGCACTGCAGTTACTCCAGAGACTGCACTGGCACCACTGGGGATGCAGTGCAGTGAGAGCAGAGAGTGCACTGGCACCACTGGGGATGCACTGTAGTGAGTACAGAGAGTGCACTGGCACCACTGGGGATGCCCTGCAGTGAGTCCAGAGAGTGCACTGTCACCACTGGGGATGCAGTACAGTGAGTCCAGAGAGTGCACTGGCACCACTGGGGATGCACTGCAGTGAGTACAGAGAGTGCACTGGCACCACTGGGGATGCCCTGCAGTGAGTCCAGAGAGTGCACTGTCACCACTGGGGATGCAGTACAGTGAGTCCAGAGAGTGCACTGGCACCACTGGGGATGCAGTGCAGTGAGCCCAGAGAGTGCACTGGCACCACTGGGGATGCAGTCCAGTGAGTCCAGTGAATGCACTGGCAGCACTGGGGATGCAGTGCAGTGAGTCCAGAGAGTGCACTGGCACCACTGGTGATGCAGTATAGTGAGTCCAGAGAGTGCACTGGCACCACTGGGGATGCAGTGCAGTGAGTCCAGAGAGTGCACTGGCACCACTGGGGATGCACTGCAGTGAGTCCAGAGAGTGCACTGGCACCACAGATGATGCAGTACAGTGAGTCCAGTGAGTGCACTGGCACCACTGGGGATGTAGTACAGTGACTCGAGAGAGTGCACTTGCACCACTGGGGATGCAGTGCAGTGAGTCCAGAGAGTGCACTGGCACCACTGGTGATGCACTGCAGTGAGTCCAGAGAGTGCACTGGCACCACTGGGTATGCAGTGCAGTGAGTGCAGAGAGTGCACTGGCACCACTGGGGATGCACTGCAGTGAGTCCAGAGAGTGCACTGGTGCCACTGGGGATGCAGTGCAGTGTGTCCAGAGAGTGCACTGGCACCACTGGGGATGCAGTGCAGTGAGTCCAGAGAGTGCACTGGCACCACTGGGGATGCAGTGCAGTGAGTCCAGAGAGTGCACTGGCACCACTGGGGATGCAGTGCAGTGTGTCCAGAGAGTGCACTGGCACCACTGGGGATGCACTGCAGTAAGTCCATAGAGTGCACTGGCACCACTGGGGATGCAGTGCAGTGAGTCCAGAGAGTGCACTGGCACCACTGGGGATGCAGTGCAGTGAGTCCAGAGAGTGCACTGGCAGCACTGGTGATGCAGTACTGTGAGTCCAGTGAGTGCACTGGCTCCACTGGGCCTGCAGTGCAGTGAGTCCAGAGAGTGCACTGGCACCACTGGGGATGCAGTGCATTAAGTCCAGAGAGTGCACTGGAACCACCGATGATGCAGTACAGTGAGTCCAGTGAGTGCACTCGCACCACTGGGGATGCAGTGCACTGAGTCCAGAGAGTACACTGGCACCACTGGTGATGCACTGCAGTGAGTCCAGAGAGTGCACTGGCACCACTGGGGATGCACTGCAGTGAGTCCAGAGAGTGCACTTTCACTACTGGGGATGCAGTGCATTGAGTCCAGAGAGTGCACTGGCACCACTGGGGATGCAGTGCAGTTAGTCCAGAGATTGCACTGGCACCACTGGGGATGCAGTACAGTGAGTCCACAGAGTGCACTGGCACCACTGGGGATGCAGTACAGTGAGTCCAGAGAGTGCACTGGCACCACTGGGGATGCACTGCAGTGAGTCCAGAGAGTGCACTGGCACCACTGGGGATGCAGTGCAGTGAGTCCAGAGACTTCACTGGCACCACTGGGGATGCAGTGCAGTGAGTCCAGAGACTTCACTGGCACCACTGGGAATGCAGAGAAGTGAGTCCAGAGAGTGCACTGGCACCACTGGGGATGCAGTGCAGTGAGTCCAGAGAGTGCACTGGCACCACTGGGGATGTGTCCAGTGAGTCCAGTGAGTGCACTGGCACCACTGGGGATGCAGTACAGTGAGTCCAGAGAGTGCACTGGCACCACTGGGGATGCACTGCAGTGAGTCCAGAGAGTGCACTGGCACCACTGGGGATGTAGTGCAGTGAGTCCAGTGATTGAACTGGCACCACTGGGGATGCAGTGCAGTGAGTCCAGAGACTTCACTGGCACCACTGGGGATGCAGTGCAGTGAGTCCAGAGACTTCACTGGCACCACTGGGAATGCAGAGAAGTGAGTCCAGAGAGTGCACTGGCACCACTGGGGATGCAGTGCAGTGAGTCCAGAGAGTGCACTGGCACCACTGGGGATGTGTCCAGTGAGTCCAGTGAGTGCACTGGCACCACTGGGGATGCAGTACAGTGAGTCCAGAGAGTGCACTGGCACCACTGGGGATGCACTGCAGTGAGTCCAGAGAGTGCACTGGCACCACTGGGGATGTAGTGCAGTGAGTCCAGTGATTGAACTGGCACCACTGGGGATGCAGTGCAGTGAGTCCAGAGAGTGCACTGGCACCACTGGGGATGCAGTGCCGTGAGTCCAGAGAGTGCACTGGCACCACTGGGGATGCAGTGCAGTGAGTCCAGAGAGTGCACTGACACCACTGGGGATACAGTGCAGTGAGTCCAGAGAGTGCACTGGCACCACTGGGGGTGCAGTGCAGTGAGTCCAGAGAGTGCACTGGCACCACTGGGGATGTGTCCAGTGAGTCCAGTGAGTGCACTGGCACCACTGGGGATGCAGTACAGTGAGTCCAGAGAGTGCACTGGCACCACTGGGGATGCACTGCAGTGAGTCCAGAGAGTGCACTGGCACCACTGGGGATGTAGTGCAGTGAGTCCAGTGATTGAACTGGCACCACTGGGGATGCAGTGCAGTGAGTCCAGAGAGTGCACTGGCACCACTGGGGATGCAGTGCCGTGAGTCCAGAGAGTGCACTGGCACCACTGGGGATGCAGTGCAGTGAGTCCAGAGAGTGCACTGACACCACTGGGGATACAGTGCAGTGAGTCCAGAGAGTGCACTGGCACCACTGGGGGTGCAGTGCAGTGAGTCCAGAGAGTGCTCTGGCACCACTGGGGATGCAGTGCAGTGAGTCCAGAGAGTGCACTGGCACCACTGGGGATGCAGTGCAGTGAATCCAGTGAGTGCACTGGCACCACTGGGGATGCAGTGCAGTGAGTCCAGAGAGTGCACTGGCACCACTGGGGATGCACTGCAGTGAGCCCAGAGAGTGCACTGGCACCACTGGAGATGCAGTCCAGTGAGTCCAGTGAATGCACTGGCAGCACTGGGGATGCAGTGCAGTGAGTCCAGAGAGTGCAGTGGCACCACTGGGGATGCAGTATAGTGAGTCCAGAGAGTGCACTGGCACCACTGGGGATGCACTGCAGTGAGTCCAGAGAGTGCACTGGCACCACTGGGGATGCGGTGCAGTGAGTCCAGAGAGTGCACTGGCACCACTGGGGATGCAGTATAGTGAGTCCAGAGAGTGCACTGGCACCACTGGGGATGCACTGCAGTGAGTCCAGAGATTGCACTGGCACCACTGGGGATGCAGTGCAGTGAGTCCAGAGAGTGCACTGGCACCACTGGGGATGCAGTGCAGTGAGTCCAGAGAGTGCACTGGCACCACTGGGGATGCACTTCAGTGAGTACAGAGAGTGCACTGACACCACTGGGGATACAGTGCAGTGAGTCCAGAGAGTGCACTGGCACCACTGGGGATGCAGTGCAGTGAGTCTAGAGAGTGCTCTGGCACCACTGGGGATGCAGTGCAGTGAGTCCAGAGAGTACACTGGCACCACTGGGGATGCAGTGCAGTGAGTCCAGAGAGTGCACTGGCACCACTGGGGATGCAGTGCATTGAGTCCAGAGAGTGCACTGGCACCACTGGGGATGCAGTCCAGTGAGTCCAGTGAATGCACTGGCACCACTGGGGATGCTGTGCAGTGAGTGCAGAGAGTGCACTGGCACCACATGTGATGCAGTACAGTGTGTCCAGTGAGTGCACTGGCACCACTGGGGATGCAGTGCTGTGACTCTGGAGCGCGCACTGGCACCACTGGGGATGCAGTGCAGTCAGTCCAGTGAGTGCACTGGCACCACTGGTGATGCAGTGCAGTGAGTGCAGAGAGTGCAATGGCACCAATGGGGATGCACTTCAGTGAGTCCAGAGAGTGCACTGGCACCACTGGGGATGCAGTGCAGTGAGTCCAGAGATTGCACTGGCACCACTGGGGATGCAGTGCTGTGACTCCAGAGAGCGCACTGGCACCACTGGGGATGCAGTGCAGTGAGGGCAGAGAGTGCACTTGCACCACTGGGGATGCAGTGCAGTGAGTCCAGAGATTGCACTGGCACCACTGGGGATGCAGTGCAGTGAGTCCAGAGAGTGCACTGGCACCACTGGGGATGCACTGCAGTGAGTCCAGAGAGTGCACTGGCACCACTGGGGATGCACTTCAGTGAGTACAGAGAGTGCACTGACACCACTGGGGATACAGTGCAGTGAGTCCAGAGAGTGCACTGGCACCACTGGGGATGCAGTGCAGTGAGTCCAGAGAGTGCTCTGGCACCACTGGGGATGCAGTGCAGTGAGTCCAGAGAGTACACTGGCACCACTGGGGATGCAGTGCAGTGAGTCCAGAGAGTGCACTGGCACCACTGGGGATGCAGTGCATTGAGTCCAGAGAGTGCACTGGCACCACGGGTGATGCAGTCCAGTGAGTCCAGTGAATGCACTGGCACCACTGGGAATGCTGTGCAGTGAGTGCAGAGAGTGCACTGGCACCACATGTGATGCAGTACAGTGTGTCCAGTGAGTGCACTGGCACCACTGGGGATGCAGTGCTGTGACTCCGGAGAGCTCACTGGCACCACTGGGGATGCAGTGCATTCAGTCCAGTGAGTGCACTGGCACCACTGGGGATGCAGTGCAGTGAGTGCAGAGAGTGCAATGGCACCAATGGGGATGCACTTCAGTGAGTCCAGAGAGTGCACTGGCACCACTGGGGATGCAGTGCAGTGAGTCCAGAGATTGCACTGGCACCACTGGGGATGCAGTGCTGTGACTCCAGAGAGCGCACTGGCACCACTGGGGATGCAGTTCAGTGAGGGCAGAGAGTGCACTTGCACCACTGGGGATGCAGTGCAGTGAGTCCAGAGATTGCACTGGCACCACTGGGGATGCAGTGCAGTGAGTCCAGAGAGTGCACTGGCACCACTGGGGATGCACTGCAGTGAGTCCAGAGAGTGCACTGGCACCACTGGGGATGCACTTCAGTGAGTACAGAGAGTGCACTGACACCACTGGGGATACAGTGCAGTGAGTCCAGAGAGTGCACTGGCACCACTGGGGATGCAGTGCAGTGAGTCCAGAGAGTGCTCTGGCACCACTGGGGATGCAGTGCAGTGAGTCCAGAGAGTACACTGGCACCACTGGGGATGCACTGCAGTGAGTCCAGAGAGTGCACTGGCACCACTGGGGATGCAGTGCATTGAGTCCAGAGAGTGCACTGGCACCACTGGTGATGCAGTCCAGTGAGTCCAGTGAATGCACTGGCACCACTGGGGATGCTGTGCAGTGAGTGCAGAGAGTGCACTGGCACCACATGTGATGCAGTACAGTGTGTCCAGTGAGTGCACTGGCACCACTGGGGATGCAGTGCTGTGACTCCCGAGAGCGCACTGGCACCACTGGGGATGCAGTGCAGTGAGTCCAGTGAGTGCACTGGCACCACTGGGGATGCAGTGCAGTGAGTGCAGAGAGTGCAATGGCACCAGTGGGGATGCACTTCAGTGAGTCCAGAGAGTGCACTGGCACCACTGGGGATGCACTGCAGTGAGTCCAGAGATTGCACTGGCACCAATGGGGATGCAGTGCTGTGACTCCAGAGAGCGCACTGGCACCACTGGGGATGCAGTGCAGTGAGTGCAGAGAGTGCACTTGCACCACTGGGGATGCAGTGCAGTGAGTCCAGAGAGTGCACTGGCACCACTGGGGATGCACTGCAGTGAGTCCAGAGAGTGCACTGGCACCACTGGGGATGCAGTGATGTGAGTCCAGAGAGTGCACTGGCACCACTGGGGATGCAGTGCAGTGAGTCCAGAGAGTGCACTGGCACCACTGGGGATGCAGTGCAGTGAGTCCAGAGAGTGCACTGGCACCACTGGGGATGCAGTGCTGTGACTCCAGAGAGCGCACTGGCACCACTGGGAATGTAGTGCAGTGAGTCCAGAGAGTGCATTGGCACCACTGGGGATGCACTTCAGTGAGTCCAGAGAGTGCACTGGCACCACTGGGGATGGGTTTCAAGCCAACTGCATTAACCGCTCATGCTTCTTTCTTATGAGACGTTGGTAAACCAATTACATAGCCTTGTCAAACTAAATCACAGGTAAAAATCCTGTACATCTCATGTGGCCAACCACTCCCAACTAGGATTCCAAGAACCAGGAGGTTCGGTGAAAATAGGGCTAGTGCTATTAGAGGGGTGATTATTAGGGTAAGCCCTAAGCTGTCTTTAATGGAGAGGTATGGGTGGAATGGGATTTTGTCGCAGTCTGATACGATTCCTAGTGGGTTATTTGAGCCTGATTCGTGTAGGAAGGTTAGGTGGACTAGGGTGATTCCTGCAATTAGGAAGGGCAGTAGGAAGTGGATGGCGAAGAATCGGGTTAAGGTTGGATTGTCTACTGAGAATCCTCCTCAGGCTCATTCTACTAGAGTTTGCCCAATGTACGGGATGGCTGAGAATAGGTTGGTGATTACGGTGGCCCCTCAGATTGACATTTGTCCTCATGGTAGGACATACCCTACGAAGGCAGTTGCTATTAGGGTGAGTAGGAGGATTACTCCTGTGTTTCAGGTTTCTTTGTATAGGTAGGAGCCGTAGTAGAGGCCTCGTCCGATGTGTAAGTAGATGCAGATAAAGAAGAGCGAAGCACCGTTGGCGTGGAGGTTGCGGATGAGCCATCCGTACTGGACGTCTCGGCATGTGTGAGCTACTGAGGAGAAGGCGAGTGAAGTGTCTGCGGTGTAGTGTATGGCTAGTAGCAGGCCTGTTAGGATTTGTGTGGCTAAGCAGATGGCTAGAAGGGAGCCGAAGTTTCATCAGGCAGAGATGTTGGAGGGGGCGGGTAGGTCGATTAGGGAGTTGTTGATTATTTTTAGTAGGGGATGGGATTTGCGGATGTTAGGGGCCATTAGTGAGTCTGTGTGTTATTAGGATTATTACCAGGATGGAGAGGGCGAAGGATCCTAGGTAGGCCTTAATTAGCCCTGTGTGTATTGAGGTTGCGGCTTTGCTTGCGGCTACTTGTAGTTCAGCAAGGCCCTCTGGCCCTATTTTTTTGAGTCAGGAGAGGTCGATCAAGTGTAGGGCAATGTTTTGTCCCTTTTCTAGTAGGTTTTTGGAGAAGAATCGGTGTACTAGGGGGTTGAAGTACCCTAATGCAGAGGAGAAGTTTATGAGGGGGTTTGGTTTGGGGTGAGTGAGGGTGTGTGTTATGTTCGATAGTTCTAGGGCTAGGATGATTCCTAGGATTGTTATGAGGATGGCAGCGGTTTTGGTGATAAGGGGTATGGTTATTGGGGGATTTTGGTTGGTGTGATGAAAGAGGTAATGATTATTCCTGCTGTAATGCTGCCTAGGGCGAGTCGGGTTAGGGGGGGCGGTGATTAGTGGGTTGTTTTCGTTTATTGATACTATTGGGGGGATTCGGGTTTGTCCAGCTTGGACTAGGATGGTTATGCGGATGCTGTAGGTTGCGGTGAATGCTGTGGCTATAAGGGTTAGGAGTAGGGCTCAAGTATTTAGGTATGATGTGTTTAAGCTTTCGATGATGAGGTCTTTTGAGTAGAATCCGGCTAGGAATGGGGTTCCTATCAGCGCCAGGTTTCCGATGGTTAGGCAGGAAGTAGTGACTGGGAGTATTTTCTGTAGGCCTCCTATCTTTCGGATATCTTGTTCTCCGTTTAGGTTGTGGATGATAGACCCTGAGCATAGGAATAGTATGGCTTTAAAGAAGGCATGGGTTGAGATGTGTAGGAAGGCTAGTTGTGGGAGGTTTAGTCCGATAGTGACTATTATTAGTCCTAGTTGGCTGGATGCTGAGAAAGCAATGATTTTTTTGATGTCATTTTGGGTTAGGGCGCATGTGGCAGCGAATAGGGTTGATAGAGCACCTAGGCATAGGCAGGCAGTTAGGGCTGTCTGGTTGGTGGCTAGCAGGGGGTGCATGCGGATGAGCAGGAAGATTCCGGCTACTACTATGGTACTGGAGTGCAGTAGGGCTGATACTGGGGTGGGGCCTTCTATTGCTGCGGGCAGTCATGGGTGCAGTCCAAATTGGGCGGATTTTCCTGCGGCTGCGAGGATTAATCCTATGAGGGGGAGGATTGGGGTTTGGTGGGGGTGTACGGCTTGTTGGATCTCTCAGGTGTTGAATGTTGAAGCTAGTCATGCTATGCTCAGGATCAGTCCGATGTCTCCGATTCGGTTGTAGATTACGGCTTGTAGGGCGGCGGTGTTGGCATCTGCTCGGCCTTGTCATCAGCTGATGAGAAGGAAGGACATGATTCCTACTCCTTCCCAGCCTACGAATAGGAGGAATATGTTGTTTGCGGTTGTTAGGAGGAGTATGGCGACTAGGAATGTCAGTAGGTAGGTGAAAAATTTTGTTACGTATGGCTCTGAGGCCATGTATCATATGGCGAATTGTAGGATTGATCATGTTACAAATAGGGCGATTGGAAGAAATGTTATTGAGTATTGGTCTATTTTTAGGCTCAGGGGGATTTTAAAGTTTATAATGAATTTTCACTCCCAGTGGCAGGTGACAGATTCTACTCCCGAGTAGATGAATGCGGTTGTAGGGGCTAGGCTAATTAGGAATGCGGTTTTAACAGCGCGGGTGGTGGCTTGTGGGGTGTTTTTAAAGTTTTTAAATAGAAATGGCAGGATGATTGGGGTTAGGAGGATTGTCAGCGTGAGTAGTGTGAGGGAGTTGATTAGTAGTGTGGGGTTCACTACTTTTACTTGGATTTGCACCAAGATGGGTGGTTCCTAAGACCAGTGGATTGCTGTTATCCTTTAAAAGTAAGGGGGCTGAGGTTTTAGGCTCAGATGTAAGAGTTAGCAGCTCTTGTTGGTTAAACCCTCCCCTCGGCAGGTAAGAAGGTTTGAACTTCTATTCTTAGAATCACAGTCTAATGTTTGGTTTAAACTATACTTGCATGAGGGGATTCCGGAGATCAGTTCGGGTTTGAGGATTAGGAGGAATATTGGGATAATGTGGAGTGTTATGAGCAGGTGTTCTCGCGTGGTTGAGTTTTGCATAGATGTGATGTGGGAGGGGATTGAGCCTCGTTGGGTCATTAGTAGTATGAATAAGGTGTAGGAGGCGGTTAGTAGGGTTGCGATTCCTGTTAGGATGATCGTGAAGGCAGATCAGTTGAATAAGGTGATTATAATGGTTAGCTCTGCTATGAGGTTTGTTGTTGGGGGTAAGGCTATGTTTGTTAGATTGGCCAGCAATCATCAGGTAGCTATGAGTGGTAGGAGAGGTTGTAGGCCTCGTGTGAGTAGTAGAATTCGGCTGTGCGTACGTTCATAGTTTGTGTTGGCTAGGCAGAATAGTATGGAGGAAGTTAGTCCATGGGAAATTATTAGGATCATTGCCCCTGAGAATGATCAGTGGGTTTGGATTATTCCTGCGGCGATAACTAGGCCTATGTGGCTAACGGATGAATAAGCGATTAGTGATTTTAGGTCTGTCTGTCGTAGGCAGATTGAGCTAGTCATTAGGGCGCCTCATAGGGCCAGGGTTAGGAAGGGGTAGTGCAGGAGGTTGGACAGTGGGCCCATAAATAGAGTGACTCGTATAATTCCGTATCCTCCTAGCTTTAGTAGTAGGGCGGCGAGGAGTATTGAGCCTGCGATGGGTGCTTCTACGTGGGCTTTTGGCAGTCAGAGGTGTAGGCCGTATAGTGGGGCTTTTACTATGAATGCTACGAGCAGTGCTAGACCTGATAGTATTCCTGTCCATGAGGTGGATAGGGTTGGGTGGGTTAGTTGTAGGGTTGGCAGGTGCAGGGTGCCAATTTTCACGTATAGGTGTATGATTGTGATTAGCAGGGGTAGAGAGCTTACTAGCGTGTAGAATAGCAGGTAGATGCCAGCGCTTAGGCGTTCTGGTTGGTTCCCCCATCGGGTGATTAAGATTAGGGTGGGAATGAGGGTTGCTTCAAATGAGATGTAAAATAGTGCTAGTTCTGTGGTGGAAAAGGCTAGTAGGATGAATGGCTGGACTGCGACTAAGGTTGAGATAAAGATTCGTTTGCGTTGTAGGGGTTCTTGTTGCAGGTGGTTTTGGCTTGCTATGATTATGAGTGGGAGTAGTCAGCAGGATAGTACTAGGAGGGGGGATGAGATTTGGTCAATTCCTGTTCAGTTGGATAAAAATTTGTAGGGGTAGTAGGTTGGGATTAATCACTGTAGGCTTAGGGCAGCGATTAGGAGGCTGTATAAGGTGGTGTTAGTCCATAGAAATTTTGGTGGAGACAGCAGGGCTGTTGGAAGAAGTATGATTGTGGGTAGGATGATTTTTAGCATTGCAGGAGGTTTAGGTTGTGTAGATGGTCGGAGCCATGTGTGCGGGTGGAGGCTACTAGGATGGCCAGGCCTGTGCCCGCCTCACACGCTGAGAAGGTTAGCATGAGAATTGGTACCATGGTGAATGAGGAGACTTGGTTTTCGATGGATCATACTGATAGGCCTACGAATATCGATAATATTATGCTTTCAAGGCATAGTAGGGCGGATACTAGGTGGGTTCGGTGGAAGGCTAGTCCTAGTCCGCTGAAAATGAAGGCTGAGTAGAAGCTTAAATGTAGGGGCGACATAAGAAAGTTACAGGGTTGGCTGTAATCTGCTGGGTCGAAACCAGCTATCTTTTTGGTTAGACTAACTTTCTGTTATTCTGCTCATTCTAGGCCCCCTTGAATTCACTCGTAGGCCAGTCCGAGTGTTAGGAGAAGGAGGATCACTACAGTTCAGGTGAGGGTCATTAGGGGGGATTGGAGTTGGACGGCTCATGGCAGGGGGAGTAGGAGGGCGATTTCTAGGTCGAATAGGACGAACAGGATGGCTACTGAGGAAGAATCGGACTGAGAATGGTAATCGAGCAGATCCAAGTGGGTCGAATCCACATTCGTACGGTGAGAGTTTCTCTGAGTCGGGGTTTATTTGGGTGAGTCAGAAGTTTAATGCGGTTAGGGCGGCGCTTAGGATTGATGATAGGGCGAATATGAACATGAGTGCGTTCATTGCTCTCCTCTGGGTTTATACCAGATTCTAGAGATTGGAAGTCAATTGTAATTAATATACTAGAAGAGCAAGATCCTCATCAGTAGATGGTTATGTAGAGGAATAGTCAGATGACGTCTACGAAGTGTCAGTATCAGGCTGCTGCCTCGAATCCGAAGTGGTGGTCTGATGTAAAGTGGAACTTGATCAGTCGGAAGAGGCAGACGGTCAGGAAGGAGGATCCGATGATTACGTGGAGTCCGTGGAATCCAGTGGCAACGAAGAAGGTAGATCCGTAGACGCTATCGGCGATTGAGAATGGGGCTTCGTGGTATTCTATTGCTTGTAGGGCTGTGAAGTAGAATCCCAGGAGGATCGTTAGGGTTAGGGCGTGGATGGCGTGTTTTCGGTTTCCTTCTGTGATGCTGTGATGGGCTCACGTTACGGTAACGCCTGAGGCTAGTAGGATGGCTGTGTTTAGTAGGGGGACTTCTATCGGGTTGAGTGGTTTAATTCCTGTTGGGGGTCATTGGCCTCCTAGTTCTGGGGTTGGGGCCAGGCTCGAGTGGAAGAACGCTCAGAAGAACCCTAAGAAGAAGAATGCTTCGGATGTGATGAAAAGGATTATGCCGTATCGTAGGCCTTTTTGGACTGTGGGAGTGTGATGGCCTTGGAAGGTGCTTTCTCGTACAATGTCTCGTCATCATTGGAGTATTACTAGGAGTATTGAGATGAGGCCTAGGGTTAGTAGTATGGATGAGTTGTAGTGGAATCACATGATTAATCCTGAGGTTGTGAGTAGGGCGGCGGCTGCCCCGAAGATTGGTCAAGGGCTTGGGTCAACTATGTGGTATGAGTGTGCTTGGTGTGCCATTAGATGTTTTCTTGTAAGTATAGGCTTAGAAGGAGCACGAAGACGTAGGCCTGGATTATGGCTACTGCTACTTCTAGGATGGTTAGGAGTAGTAGGATGATTATTGTTAGGATGGATACTGCAGGAAGGGTGGGTATTAATGCAATGGAGGCTGTAGAGATGAGTTGGATGAGTAAGTGTCCTGCTGTAAGGTTGGCTGTAAGGCGGACTCCGAGGGCTAGGGGGCGGATTAGTAGGCTGGTTGTTTCGATCAGGATTAGTGCGGGGATTAGGGGTGTAGGGGTACCTTCGGGTAATAGGTGGGCTAAAGAGGCTGATGGTTGGTTTCGTAGGCCTGTTAGTAGTGTGGCGAGCCATAGTGGGAAGGCTAGGGCTATGTTCATAGATAGTTGGGTGGTTGGGGTGAATGTATATGGAAGGAGGCCTAGAAGGTTGATTGTAAGAAGTATGATTATTAGGGATGTAAATATTATGGCTCATTTGTGGCCATTTTTGTTGAGTGGGACTATTAGTTGTTTTGTGATTAGGTGAAGGAGTCATGTTTGGATAGTAGAAAGGCGGTTGTTGATTCATCGGTTGTTTGGGGACGGGAATAGTAGGGCTGGGAAGAGTAGGGATAGTAGGATTAAGGGGATGCCGAATAGATTGGGGCTGGAAAATTGGTCAAAGAAGCTTAGGTTCATGGTCAGGATCATGGTGTGGGTTTGGTAGTGAGGGAGGTCTTATTTGATGGGGGGTTGGTTGTGGTGAAGGCTAGTAGTTTTGGTTGGATGAGGAGTGCTAGGGTTAATCAGGTTATAATTATGATTGAAAATCATGGTGCGGGGTTAAGCTGTGGCATATCATTAAGGAGGGGGAAGTCCCTCTTTGGCTAGCTTAAAAGGCTAGTGCTGTTGCATAGCTTCTTAATGATTAGGATGATGATAGAAGGGACGATCAGGCCTCGAAATGTGGGAGTGGGGTTGATTCTACTACAATGGGTATGTAGCTGTGATTAGCCCCGCAAATTTCTGAGCATTGTCCGTAAAAAATCCCAGGCCGGGTGGTAATGAATGAAGTTTGGTTTAGTCGGCCTGGGATTGCGTCTGTTTTAACTCCGAGCGTTGGGACTGCTCAGGAGTGGAGTACGTCTCCTGCAGTAATGATTACGCGGATGGGGGATTCTATTGGGATAACTACGCGGTGGTCAACTTCTAGCAGTCGGAAGTGGCCGTTGGGTAAGTCTGGGGTGGGCACTATGTAGGAGTCGAATGATAGGTCTTTGAAGTCTGTGTATTCGTAGCTTCAGTATCATTGGTGGCCGATGGCTTTTAGGGTGAGGTCTGGTTCATCGATTTCGTCCATTATGTAGAGGATTTGTAGGGATGGGAGGGCGAGGAGTACCAGGACGATAGCAGGTAGGATTGTCCAGATCAGCTCTACTTCTTGGGCGTCTACAGCATTGGACGAGAGTTTTTCTGTTAGTATGTGGGCTAAAAGGTAGAGAACTAGGCTGCAGATAGCTAGGGCAACGATTAGGGCGTGGTCGTGGAATTCAACGAGTTCTTCTATGATGGGTGATGAGGCGTCTTGGAATCCTAGTTGGGAGTGGTTGGCCACATGAGATGTACAGGATTTTTACCTGTGATTTAGTCTTGACAAGGCTATGTAATTGGTTTACTAACGTCTCATAAGAAAGAAGCATGAGCGGTTAATGCAGTTGGCTTGAAACCAGCATGTGAGGGTTCGATTCCTTCCTTTCTTGTACTTGGACGAAGGCCGGTTCCTCGAAAGTATGGTATGGGGGAGGGCAGCCGTGGATTCATTCAACGTTTGTGGTAGTTAGTTCTGGTTGTAGGACTTTTCGTTTGGCCGAAAAGGCTTCTCAGATGATGAATATTAGTATGATTACGGCTACTATTGAGATTAGGGAGCCGATGGAGGAAATGGTGTTTCATAGTGTGTAGGCGTCGGGATAGTCCGAGTATCGTCGGGGTATTCCTGCTAGGCCTAGGAAGTGCTGGGGGAAGAACGTTAGGTTTACTCCTGTAAATATTACCCCGAAGTGGGCTTTTGCTCATGTTTGGTGTAGGGTAAACCCAGTGAGTAGTGGGAATCAGTGAGTAAATCCTGCTAGAATGGCAAAGACGGCGCCTATGGATAGGACGTAGTGGAAGTGGGCAACTACGTAGTACGTGTCGTGCAGGGCGATGTCTAGGGAAGAGTTTGCAAGAACGATTCCTGTTAATCCTCCGATGGTAAATAGGAAGATAAATCCTAGAGCTCATAGTATTGGGGGGTCTCATTTGATTGTTCCTCCGTGCAGGGTGGCTAGTCAGCTAAATACTTTGATTCCGGTAGGGATGGCAATGATTATAGTGGCTGATGTAAAGTAGGCTCGGGTATCAACGTCTATTCCTACTGTAAACATGTGGTGAGCTCAGACGATGAATCCTAGGAAGCCGATGGATAGTATGGCTCAGACTATTCCCATGTAGCCGAAGGGCTCCTTTTTGCCTGAGTAGTACGTGACTACGTGTGAGATGATTCCGAACCCCGGTAGGATCAGAATATAGACTTCTGGGTGTCCGAAGAATCAGAATAGGTGTTGGTACAGGATTGGGTCTCCTCCTCCAGCGGGGTCGAAGAATGTGGTGTTTAGGTTTCGATCAGTTAGTAATATTGTAATACCGGCGGCGAGTACGGGGAGTGATAGAAGGAGTAGGATGGCGGTAATTAGTACGGATCAGACAAATAGTGGGGTTTGGTATTGTGAGAGTGCGGGGGGTTTTATGTTGATGGCTGTGGTGATAAAGTTGATGGCCCCAAGGATGGAGGAGATACCGGCTAAGTGGAGTGAGAAGATAGCCAGGTCTACTGAAGCTCCGGCGCGGGCAAGGTTACCTGCTAGGGGAGGGTAGACAGTTCAGCCTGTGCCGGCGCCAGCTTCTACAGTGGATGAGGCTAGTAGTAGGAGGAATGATGGGGGGAGGAGTCAAAAGCTTATGTTGTTTATTCGCGGGAATGCTATGTCGGGGGCACCGATTATGAGGGGGACTAATCAGTTGCCGAATCCTCCGATCATGATGGGTATGACTATAAAGAAGATTATTACAAAGGCGTGAGCGGTAACGATTACATTGTAAATTTGGTCGTCGCCTAGGAGAGTCCCTGGTTGTCCTAGTTCTGCGCGGATTAATAGGCTGAGTGCGGTGCCGACTATTCCTGCTCATGCCCCGAAGATGAGGTACAGGGTGCCAATATCCTTATGGTTAGTGGAAAATAGTCATCGGTTGATGAAGGTGACGGGTAAGATGGCTGAGTGTTGAAGCGTTAGGCTGTAGTCCTTTTTACAGAGGTTTAATTCCTCTTCTTATCGGCTCTGTAGTGAAATTCATGTTGAGTTGCAAGCTCATCGATGCGCACTAGGGTGCGTCAGGGTCTTTGTAGGCAGAAGCCAATTGGTTTAGGCATTTAGCTGTTAACTAGAGTTTTGTGGGATCGAAGCCCATCTGTCTAGGGAGGCTTTAGCTTAATTAAAGCGTCTGACTTGCATTCAGAAGATACAGGTTAATATTCTGTAAGTCTTAATGTGCAGAAACTAAGAGGGTTTAACTCTTATTTAAGGCTTTGAAGGCCTTCGGTTTGGGGTGTTATCCTAAGTTTCTAGACAATGGCATGTATTATTGGGGACAGGGGAAGTAAGAGGATTGATAGTGAGGCAAGGACCGCAGTAGGTGTGCTTGGGGCTTTGCTAGTGTATCATTGTTTTATGTGGTTAGAGGAGTTGGGGGGAAGGGTAATTGTTGAGTGGTATGCGAGGCGTAGGTAGAAGAAGAGGCTGAGCAGTGATAGCATGGCAATTGCCATGGCTGCTGGTGTTATTTCCTGTTTAGTTAGTTCTTGGATGATAAGTCACTTTGGTATAAAGCCTGTTAATGGGGGGAGGCCTGCTAGGGATAAAAGTACTAGTATTAGGGTGGCGTTTAGCACTGGGGTTTTTGTTCATGAGGTTGTGATCATGGATAGGTTAAGGGCTTTGATTTTGTTAAGGGCTAGGAATACGGCTGATGTTATGATTGTGTATAGGTAGAAGGTAAGTAAGGCCAATTTGGGGCTGTAAACTAGGATGATGGCGATTCAGCCTAAGTGGGAGATGGACGAGAAGGCTAGGATTTTGCGTGTTTGTGTTTGGTTCAGTCCTATTCAGCCTCCTAGTGCTGTTGAGGCTAGGGCCATGGCGGTGAGTAGAGCTGGGTCGAGGGATTTGGATGTTAGTAGGAGCAGGGTTAGTGGGGGGAATTTTATGAGGGTCGAGAGTAGCAGGGCTGTTATTAGTGGCGATCCTTGTAGTACTTCTGGGAATCAGAAGTGAAATGGCACTAGGCCCAGTTTAATAGCGATTGCTGCTGTCAGTAGTAGACAGGAGGTTGGGTGGTTTATTAGTGTGATGTCTCATTGGCCGGTGACTCAGGCATTGCTTATGCTAGAGAATAGGACCAGGGCGGAAGCAGTTGCTTGGGTAAGGAAGTCTCTGGACTCACTGAAGTGCATCCCCAGTGGTGCCAGTGCACTCTCTGGACTCACTGCACTGCATCCCCAGTGGTGCCAGTGCACTCTCTGGACTCACTGCAGTGCATCCCCAGTGGTGCCAGTGCACTCTCTGGACTCACTGCACTGCATCCCCAGTGCTGCCAGTGCACTCCCTGAACTCACTGCACTGCATCCCCAGTGGTTCCAGTGCATTCACTGGACTCACAGTACTGCATCTCCAGTGGTGCCAGTGCACTCTCTGGGCTCACTGCAGTGCATCCCCAGTGGTGCCAGTGCACTCTCTGGACTCACTGCACTGCATCCCCAGCGGTGCCAGTGCACTCACTGGATTCACTGCACTGCATCCCCAGTGGTGCTAGTGCACTCTCTGGAGTCACTGCGCTGCATCCCCAGTGGTGCCAGTGCACTCTCTGGACACACTGAAGTGCATTCTCAGTCGTGCCAGTGCACTCTCTGGACTCACTGCACTGCATCCCCAGTGGTGCCAGTGCACTCTCTGGACTCACTGCACTGCATCCCCAGTGGTGCCAGTGCACTCTCTGGACCCACTGCAGGGCATCCCCAGTGGTGCCAGTGCACTCACTGGACTGACTGCACTGCATCCCCAGTGGAGCCAGTGCGCTCTCCGGAGTCAGAGCACTGCATCCCCAGTGGTGCCAGTGCACTCACTGGACTCACTGCACTGCATCCCCAGTGGTTCCAGTGCATTCACTGGACTCACTGCACTGCATCTCCAGTGGTGCCAGTGCACTCTCTGGACTCACTGCAGTGCATCCCCAGTGGTGCCAGTGCACTCTCTGGACTCACTGCACTGCATCCCGAGTGGTGCCAGTGCACTCTCTGGACTCACTGCAGGGCATCCCCAGTGGTGCCAGTGCACTCTCTGGACTCAGTGCACTGCATCCCCAGTGGTGCCAGTGCACTCTCTGGACTCACTGCACTGCATCCCCAGTGGTGCCAGTGCACTCTCTGGACTCACTGTACTGCATCATCAGCGGTGCCAGTGAACTCTCTGGGCTCATTGCAGTGCATCCCCATTGGTGCCAGTGCATTCTCTGGACTCACCGCACTGCACCCTGAGTGGTGCCAGTGCATTCTCTGGACTCACTGCACCGCATCCCCAGTGGTGCCATTGCACTCTCTGGAGTCACTGCGCGTCATCTCCAGTGGTGGCAGTGCACTCTCTGGACTCACTGCAGTGCATCCCCAGTGTTGCCTGTGCACTCTCTGGAGTAACTGCAGTGCATCCCCAGTGGTGCCAGTGCACTCTCTGGACTCCCGGCACTGCATCCCCAGTGGTGCCAGTGCACTCTCTGGGCTCACTGCAGTGTATCCCCAGTGGTGCCAGTGCACTCTCTGGAGTCACTGCAGTGCATCCCCAGTGGTGCCAATGCACTCTCTGGACCTCCGGCACCGCATCCCCAGTGGTGCCAGTGCACTCTCTGGACTCACTGCACTGCATCCCCAGTGGTGCCAGTGCACTCTCTCGAGTCACTGCACTACATCCCCAGTGGTGCCAGTGCACTCACTGGACTCACTGTACTGCATCATCAGTGGTGCCAGTGCACTCTCTGGACTCACTGCAGTGCATCCCCAGTGGTGCAAGTGCACTCTCTGGACTCACTGCACTGCATCCCCAGTGGTGCCAGTGCACTCACTGGACTCACTGTACTGCATCACCAGTGGTGCCAGTGCACTCTCTGGACTCACTGCACTGCATCCCCAGTGGTTCCAGTGCATTCACTGGACTCACTGTACTGCATCTCCAGTGGTGCCAGTGCACTCTCTGGACTCACTGCACTGCATCCCCAGTGGTGCCAGTGCACTCACTGGATTCACTGCACTGCATCCCCAGTGGTGCTAGTGCACTCTCTGGACTCACTGCAGTGCATCCCCAGTGGTGCCAGTGCACTCTCTGGACTCACTGAAGTGCATTCTCAGTGGTGCCAGTGCACTCTCTGGACTCACTGCAGTGCATCCCCAGTGGTGCCAGTGCACTCTCTGGACTCACTGCACTGCATCCCCAGTGGTGCCAGTGCACTCTCTGGACTCACTGCAGGGCATCCCCAGTGGTGCCAGTGCACTCTCTGGACTCACTGCACTGCATCACCAGTGGTGCCAGTGCTATCCCTGGACTCACTGTAGTGCATCCCCAGTGGTGCCAGTGCACTCTCTGGACTCACTGCAGGGCAACCCCAGTGGTGCCAGTGCACTCTCTGGACTCACTGCACTGCATCCCCAGTGGTGCCAGTGCACTCTCTGGACTCACTGCAGTGCATCCCTAGTAGTGCCAGTGCACTCTCTGCACTCACTTCACTGCATCCCCAGTGGTGCCAGTGCATTCACTGGACTCACTGTACTGCATCCCCAGTGGTGCCAGTGCACTCTCTGGACTCACTGCAGTGCATCCCCAGTGCTGCCTGTGCACTCTCTGGACTCACTGCACTGCATCCCCAGTGGTGCCAGTGCACTCTCTGGACTCACTGTACTGCATCCCCAGTGGAGCCCGTGCAGTCTCTGGACTCACTGAAGTGCATCCCCAGTGGTGCCAGTGCACTCTCTGGACTCACTGCACTGCATCCCCAGTGGTGCTAGTGCACTCTGTGGACTCACTGTACTGCATCTCCAGTGGTGCCAGTGCACTCTCTGGACTCACTGCACTGCATCCCCAGTGGTGCCAGTGCACTCACTGGATTCACTGCACTGCATCCCCAGTGGTGCTAGTGCACTCTCTGGACTCACTGCAGTGCATCCCCAGTGGTGCCAGTGCACTCTCTGGACTCACTGAAGTGCATTCTCAGTGGTGCCAGTGCACTCTCTGGACTCACTGCAGTGCATCCCCAGTGGTGCCAGTGCACTCTCTGGACTCACTGCACTGCATCCCCAGTGGTGCCAGTGCACTCTCTGGACTCACTGCAGGGCATCCCCAGTGGTGCCAGTGCACTCTCTGGACTCACTGCACTGCATCACCAGTGGTGCCAGTGCTATCCCTGGACTCACTGTAGTGCATCCCCAGTGGTGCCAGTGCACTCTCTGGACTCACTGCAGGGCATTCTCAGTGGTGCCAGTGCACTCTCTGGACTCACTGCAGTGCATCCCCAGTGGTGCCAGTACACTCACTGGACTGACTGCAGTGCATCCCTAGTAGTGCCAGTGCACTCTCTGGACTCACTGCACTGCATCCCCAGTGGTGCCAGTGCATTCACTGGACTCACTGTACTGCATCCCCAGTGGGGCCAGTGCACTCTCTGGACTCACTGCACTGCATCCCCAGTGCTGCCTGTGCACTCTCTGGACTCACTGCACTGCATCCCCAGTGGTGCCAGTGCACTCTCTGGACTCACTGTACTGCATCCCCAGTGGAGCCCGTGCAGTCTCTGGACTCACTGAAGTGCATCCCCAGTGGTGCCAGTGCACTCTCTGGACTCACTGCACTGCATCCCCAGTGGTGCTAGTGCACTCTGTGGACTCACTGCAGTGCATCCCCAGTGGTGCCAGTGCACTGTCTGGACTCACTGAAGGGCATTCTCAGTGGTGCCAGTGCACTCTCTGGACTCACTGCAGTGCATCCCCAGTGGTGCCAGTACACTCACTGGACTGACTGCACTGCATCCCCAGTGGTGCCAGTGCACTCTCTGGACTCACTGCACTGCATCCCCATTGTTGCCAGTGCATTCTCTGGACTCACCGCACTGCACCCTGAGTGGTGCCAGTGCACTCTCTGGACTCACTGCACCGCATCCCCAGTGGTGCCAGTGCACTCTCTGGACTCACTGCACTGCATCCCCAGTGGTGCTAGTGCACTCTGTGGACTCACTGCAGTGCATCCCCAGTGGTGCCAGTGCACTCTCTGGACTCACTGAAGGGCATTCTCAGTGGTGCCAGTGCACTCTCTGGACTCACTGCAGTGCATCCCCAGTGGTGCCAGTACACTCACTGGACTGACTGCACTGCATCCCCAGTGGTGCCAGTGCACTCTCTGGACTCACTGCACTGCATCCCCATTGGTGCCAGTGCATTCTCTGGACTCACCGCACTGCACCCTGAGTGGTGCCAGTGCACTCTCTGGACTCACTGCACCGCATCCCCAGTGGTGCCAGTGCACTCTCTGGACTCACTGCACTGCATCCCCAGTGGTGCCAGTGCACTCTCTGGACTCACTGCACTGCATCCCCAGTGGTGCCAGTGCACTCTCTGGACTCACTGCACTGCATCCCCAGTGGTTCCAGAGCACTCTCTGGACTCACTGCAGTGCATCCCCAGTGGTGCCAGTGCACTCTCTGGACTCACTGCACTGCATCCCCAGTGTTGCCAGTGCACTCTCTGGAGTAACTGCAGTGCATCCCCACTGGTGCCAAAGCACTCTCTGGACTCCCGGCACCGCATTCCCAGTGGTGCCAGTGCACTCTCTGGGCTCACTGCAGTGCATCCCCAGGGTTCCAGTGCACTCTCTTGACTCACTGCACTGCATCCCCAGTGGTGACAGTGCACTCACTGGATTCACTGCACTGCATCCCCAGTGGTGCTAGTGCACTCTCTGGACTCAATGCAGTACATCCCCAGTGGTGCCAGTGCACTCTCTGGACTCACTGCAGTACATCCCCAGTGGTGCCAGTGCACTCTCTGGACTCACTGTACTGCATCCCCAGTGTTGCCAGTGCACTCTCTGGAGTAACTGCAGTGCATCCCCAGTGGTGCCAAAGCACTCTCTGGACTCCCGGCACCGCATCCCCAGTGGTGCCAGTGCACTCTCTGGGCTCACTGCAGTGCATCCCCAGTGGTTCCAGTGCACTCTCTTGACTCACTGCAGTGCATCCCCAGTGGTGCCAGTGCACTCTCTGGACTCACTGCACTGCATCCCCAGTGCTGCCAGTGCATTCACTGGACTCACTGTACTGCATCCCCAGTGGTGCCAGTGCACTCTCTGGGCTCACTGCAGTGCATCCCCAGTGGTGCCAGTGCACTCTCTGGACTCACTGCACTGCATCCCCAGTGGTGCCAGTGCACTCTCTGGACTCACTGCACTACATCCCCAGTGGTGCCAGTGCACTCTCTGGACTCACTGCAGGGCATCCCCAGTGGTGCCAGTGCACTCTCTGGACTCAGTGCACTGCATCCCCAGTGGTGCCAGTGCACTCTCTGGACTCACTGCACTGCATCCCCAGTGGTGCCAGAGCAATCTCTGGACTCACTGCAGGGCATCCCCAGTGGTGCCAGTGCACTCTCTGGACTCACTGCACTGCATCCCCATTGGTGCCAGTGCATTCTCTGGACTCACCGCACTGCACGCTGAGTGGTGCCAGTGCACTCTCTGGACTCACTGCACCGCATCCCCAGTGGTGCCAGTGCACTCTCTGGACTCACTGCACTGCATCCCCAGTGGTGCCAGTGCACTCTCTGGACTCACTGCAGTGCATCCCCAGTGTTGCCTGTGCACTCTCTGGAGTAACTGCAGTGCATCCCCAGTGGTGCCAAAGCACTCTCTGGACTCCCGGCACCGCATCCCCAGTGGTGCCAGTGCACTCTCTGGGCTCACTGCAGTGCATCCCCAGTGGTGCCAGTGCACTCTCTGGAGTCACTGCACTGCATCCCCAGTGGTGCCAATGCACTCTCTGGACCTCCGGCACCGCATCCCCAGTGGTGCCAGTGCACTCTCTGGACTCTCGACACTGCATCCCCAGTGGTGCCAGTGCACTCACTGGACTCACTGTACTGCATCAACAGTGGTGCCAGTGCACTCTCTGGACTCACTGCACTGCATCCCCAGTGGTGCCAGTGCACTCTCTGGACTCACTGTACTGCATCCCCAGTGGAGCCCGTGCACTCTCTGGACTCACTGAAGTGCATCCCCAGTGGTGCCAGTGCACTCTCTGGACTCACTGCACTGCATCCCCAGTGGTGCTAGTGCATTCTGTGGACTCACTGCAGTGCATCCCCAGTGGTGCCAGTGCACTCTCTCGACTCACTGAAGGGCATTCTCAGTGGTGCCACTGCACTCTCTGGACTCACTGCAGGGCAACCCCAGTGGTGCCAGTGCACTCTCTGGACTCACTGCACTGCATCCCCAGTGGTGCCAGTGCACTCTCTGGACTCACTGCAGTGCATCCCTAGTAGTGCCAGTGCACTCTCTGCACTCACTTCACTGCATCCCCAGTGGTGCCAGTGCATTCACTGGACTCACTGTACTGCATCCCCAGTGGTGTCAGTGCACTCTCTGGACTCACTGCACTGCATCCCCAGTGCTGCCTGTGCACTCTCTGGACTCACTGCACTGCATCCCCAGTGGTGCCAGTGCACTCTCTGGACTCACTGCACTGCATCCCCAGTGGTGCCAGAGCACTCTCTGGACTAACTGCACTGCATCCCCATTGGTGCCAGTGCACTCTCTGGTCTCACTGCACTGCATCCCCAGTGGTGCCAGTGCACTCTCTGGACTCACTGTACTGCATCCCCAGTGGAGCCCGTGCAGTCTCTGGACTCACTGAAGTGCATCCCCAGTGGTGCCAGTGCACTCTCTGGACTCACTGCACTGCATCCCCAGTGGTGCTAGTGCACTCTCTGGACTCACTGCAGTGCATCCCCAGTGGTGCCAGTGCACTCTCTGGACTCACTGAAGGGCATTCTCAGTGGTGCCAGTGCACTCTCTGGACTCACTGCAGTGCATCCCCAGTGGTGCCAGTACACTCACTGGACTGACTGCACTGCATCCCCAGTGGTGCCAGTGCACTCTCTGGACTCACTGCACTGCATCCCCATTGGTGCCAGTGCATTCTCTGGACTCACCGCACTGCACCCTGAGTGGTGCCAGTGCACTCTCTGGACTCACTGCACCGCATCCCCAGTGGTGCCAGTGCACTCTCTGGACTCACTGCACTGCATCCCCAGTGGTGCCAGTGCACTCTCTGGACTCACTGCAGTGCATCCCCAGTGGTGCCAGTGCACTCTCTGGACTCACTGCACTGCATCCCCAGTGGTTCCAGAGCACTCTCTGGACTCACTGCAGTGCATCCCCAGTGGTGCCAGTGCACTCTCTGGACTCACTGTACTGCATCCCCAGTGTTGCCAGTGCACTCTCTGGAGTAACTGCAGTGCATCCCCAGTGGTGCCAAAGCACTCTCTGGACTCCCGGCACCGCATTCCCAGTGGTGCCAGTGCACTCTCTGGGCTCACTGCAGTGCATCCCCAGGGTTCCAGTGCACTCTCTTGACTCACTGCACTGCATCCCCAGTGGTGACAGTGCACTCACTGGATTCACTGCACTGCATCCCCAGTGGTGCTAGTGCACTCTCTGGACTCACTGCAGTACATCCCCAGTGGTGCCAGTGCACTCTCTGGACTCACTGCAGTACATCCCCAGTGGTGCCAGTGCACTCTCTGGACTCACTGTACTGCATCCCCAGTGTTGCCAGTGCACTCTCTGGAGTAACTGCAGTGCATCCCCAGTGGTGCCAAAGCACTCTCTGGACTCCCGGCACCGCATCCCCAGTGGTGCCAGTGCACTCTCTGGGCTCACTGCAGTGCATCCCCAGTGGTTTCAGTGCACTCTCTTGACTCACTGCAGTGCATCCCCAGTGGTGCCAGTGCACTCTCTGGACTCACTGCACTGCATCCCCAGTGCTGCCAGTGCATTCACTGGACTCACTGTACTGCATCTCCAGTGGTGCCAGTGCACTCTCTGGGCTCACTGCAGTGCATCCCCAGTGGTGCCAGTGCACTCTCTGGACTCACTGTACTGCATCCCCAGTGGTGCCAGTGCACTCTCTGGACTCACTGCACTACATCCCCAGTGGTGCCAGTGCACTCTCTGGACTCACTGCAGGGCATCCCCAGTGGTGCCAGTGCACTCTCTGGACTCAGTGCACTGCATCCCCAGTGGTGCCAGTGCACTCTCTGAACTCACTGCACTGCATCCCCAGTGGTGCCAGAGCAATCTCTGGACTCACTGCAGGGCATCCCCAGTGGTGCCAGTGCACTCTCTGGACTCACTGCACTGCATCCCCATTGGTGCCAGTGCATTCTCTGGACTCACCGCACTGCACCCTGAGTGGTGCCAGTGCACTCTCTGGACTCACTGCACCGCATCCCCAGTGGTGCCAGTGCACTCTCTGGACTCACTGCACTGCATTCCCAGTGGTGCCAGTGCACTCTCTGGACTCACTGCAGTGCATCCCCAGTGTTGCCTGTGCACTCTCTGGAGTAACTGCAGTGCATCCCCAGTGGTGCCAGTGCACTCTCTGGACTCCCGGCACCGCATCCCCAGTGGTGCCAGTGCACTCTCTGGGCTCACTGCTGTGCATCCCCAGTGGTGCCAGTGCACTCTCTGGACTCACTGCACTGCATCCCCAGTGGTGCCAGTGCATTCACTGGACTCACTGTACTGCATCCCCCGTGGTGCCAGTGCACTCTCTGGACTCACTGCACTGCATCCCCAGTGCTGCCTGTGCACTCTCTGGACTCACTGCACTGCATCCCCAGTGGTGCCAGTGCACTCTCTGGACTCACTGCACTGCATCCCCAGTGGTGCCAGTGCACTCTCTGGACTCACATCACTGCATCCCCAGTGGTGCCAGTGCACTCTCTGGACTCACTGTACTGCATCCCCAGTGGAGCCCGTGCAGTCTCTGGACTCACTGAAGTGCATCCCCAGTGGTGCCAGTGCACTCTCTGGACTCACTGCACTGCATCCCCAGTGGTGCTAGTGCACTCTGTGGACTCACTGCAGTGCATCCCCAGTGGTGCCAGTGCACTCTCTGGACTCACTGAAGGGCATTCTCAGTGGTGCCAGTGCACTCTCTGGACTCACTGCAGTGCATCCCCAGTGGTGCCAGTACACTCACTGGACTGACTGCACTGCATCCCCAGTGGTGCCAGTGCACTCTCTGGACTCACTGCACTGCATCCCCATTGGTGCCAGTGCATTCTCTGGACTCACCGCACTGCACCCTGAGTGGTGCCAGTGCACTCTCTGGACTCACTGCACCGCATCCCCAGTGGTGCCAGTGCACTCTCTGGACTCACTGCACTGCATCCCCAGTGGTGCCAGTGCACTCTCTGGACTCACTGCACTGCATCCCCAGTGGTGCCAGTGCACTCTCTGGACTCACTGCACTGCATCCCCAGTGGTTCCAGAGCACTCTCTGGACTCACTAAACTGCATCCCCAGTGGTGCCAGTGCACTCTCTGGACTCACTGTACTGCATCCCCAGTGTTGCCAGTGCACTCTCTGGAGTAACTGCAGTGCATCCCCAGTGGTGCCAAAGCACTCTCTGGACTCCCGGCACCGCATTCCCAGTGGTGCCAGTGCACTCTCTGGGCTCACTGCAGTGCATCCCCAGGGTTCCAGTGCACTCTCTTGACTCACTGCACTGCATCCCCAGTGGTGCCAGTGCACTCACTGGATTCACTGCACTGCATCCCCAGTGGTGCTAGTGCACTCTCTGGACTCACTGCAGTACATCCCCAGTGGTGCCAGTGCACTCTATGGACTCAGTGCACTGCATCCCCAGTGGTGCCAGTGCACTCTCTGGACTCACTGCACTACATCCCCAGTGGTGCCAGTGCACTCTCTGGACTCACTGCAGGGCATCTCCAGTGGTGCCAGTGCACTCTATGGACTCAGTGCACTGCATCCCCAGTGGTGCCAGTGAACTCTCTGGACTCACTGCACTGCATCCCCAGTGGTGCCAGAGCAATCTCTGGACTCACTGCAGGGCATCCCCAGTGGTGCCAGTGCACTCTCTGGACTCACTGCACTGCATCCCCATTGGTGCCAGTGCATTCTCTGGACTCACCGCACTGCACGCTGAGTGGTGCCAGTGCACTCTCTGGACTCACTGCACCGCATCCCCAGTGGTGCCAGGGCACTCTCTGGACTCACTGCACTGCATCCCCAGTGGTGCCAGTGCACTCTCTGGACTCACTGCAGTGCATCCCCAGTGTTGCCTGTGCACTCTCTGGAGTAACTGCAGTGCATCCCCAGTGGTGCCAAAGCACTCTCTGGACTCCCGGCACCGCATCCCCAGTGGTGCCAGTGCACTCTCTGGACTCACTGTACTGCATCCCCAGTGGTGCCAGTGCACTCTCTGGACTCACTGCACTGCATCTCCAGTGGTGCCAATGCACTCTCTGGACCTCCGGCACCGCATCCCCAGTGGTGTCAGTGCACTCTCTGGACTCTCGACACTGCATCCCCAGTGGTGCCAGTGCACTCACTGGACTCACTATACTGCATCAACAGTGGTGCCAGTTCACTCTCTGGACTCACTGCACTGCATCCCCAGTGGTGCCAGTGCACTCTCTGGACTCACTGTACTGCATCCCCAGTGGAGCCCGTGCAGTCTCTGGACTCACTGAAGTGCATCCCCAGTGGTGCCAGTGCACTCTCTGGACTCACCGCACTGCATCCACAGTGGTGCTAGTGCACTCTGTGGACTCACTGCAGTGCATCCCCAGTGGTGCCAGTGCACTCTCTGGACTCACTGAAGGGCATTCTCAGTGGTGCCAGTGCACTCTCTGGACTCACTGCAGTGCATCCCCAGTGGTGCCAGTACACTCACTGGACTGACTGCACTGCATCCCCAGTGGTGCCAGTGCACTCTCTGGACTCACTGCACTGCATCCCCAGTGGTGCCAGTGCATTCTCTGGACTCACCGCACTGCACCCTGAGTGGTGCCAGTGCACTCTCTGGACTCACTGCACCGCATCCCCAGTGGTGCCAGTGCACTCTCTGGACTCACTGCACTGCATCCCCAGTGGTGCCAGTGCACTCTCTGGACTCACTGCAGTGCATCCCCAGTGGTGCCAGTGCACTCTCTGGACTCACTGCACTGCATCCCCAGTGGTTCCAGAGCACTCTCTGGACTCACTGCAGTGCATCCCCAGTGGTGCCAGTGCACTCTCTGGACTCACTGTACTGCATCCCCAGTGTTGCCAGTGCACTCTCTGGAGTAACTGCAGTGCATCCCCAGTGGTGCCAAAGCACTCTCTGGACTCCCGGCACCGCATTCCCAGTGGTGGCAGTGCACTCTCTGGGCTCACTGTAGTGCATCCCCAGGGTTCCAGTGCACTCTCTTGACTCACTGCACTGCATCCCCAGTGGTGCCAGTGCACTCACTGGATTCACTGCATTGCATCCCCAGTGGTGCTAGTGCACTCTCTGGACTCACTGCAGTACATCCCCAGTGGTGCCAGTGCACTCTCTGGACTCACTGCAGTACATCCCCAGTGGTGCCAGTGCACTCTCTGGACTCACTGTACTGCATCCCCAGTGTTGCCAGTGCACTCTCTGGACTCAATGCAGTGCATCCCCAGTGGTGCCAAAGCACTCTCTGGACTCCCGGCATCGCATCCCCAGTGGTGCCAGTGCACTCTCTGGGCTCACTGCAGTGCATCCCCAGTGGTTCCAGTGCACTCTCTTGACTCACTGAAGTGCATCCCCAGTGGTGCCAGTGAAGTCTCTGGACTCACTGCACTGCATCCCCAGTGCTGCCAGTGCATTCACTGGACTCACTGTACTGCATCTCCAGTGGTGCCAGTGCACTCTCTGGGCTCACTGCAGTGCATCCCCAGTGGTGCCAGTGCACTCTCTGGACTCACTGCACTGCATCCCCAGTGGTGCCAGTGCACTCTCTGGACTCACTGCACTACATCCCCAGTGGTGCCAGTGCACTCTCTGGACTCACTGCAGGGCATCCCCAGTGGTGCCAGTGCACTCTCTGGACTCAGTGCACTGCATCCCCAGTGGTGCCAGTGCACTCTCTGGACTCACTGCACTGCATCCCCAGTGGTGCCAGAGCAATCTCTGGACTCACTGCAGGGCATCCCCAGTGGTGCCAGTGCACTCTCTGGACTCACTGCACTGCATCCCCATTGGTGCCAGTGCATTCTCTGGACTCACCGCACTGCACCCTGAGTGGTGCCAGTGCACTCTCTGGACTCACTGCACCGCATACCCAGTGGTGCCAGTGCACTCTCTGGACTCACTGCACTGCATCCCCAGTGGTGCCAGTGCACTCTCTGGACTCACTGCAGTGCATCCCCAGTGTTGCCTGTGCACTCTCTGGAGTAACTGCAGTGCATCCCCAGTGGTGCCAAAGCACTCTCTGGACTCCCGGCACCGCATCCCCAGTGGTGCCAGTGCACTCTCTGGGCTCACTGCAGTGCATCCCCAGTGGTGCCAGTGCACTCTCTGGACCCACTGCACTGCATCCCCAGTGGTGCCAGTGCACTCTCTGGACTCACTGCAGTGCATCCCTAGTAGTGCCAGTGCACTCTCTGCACTCACTTCACTGCATCCCCAGTGGTGCCAGTGCATTCACTGGACTCACTGTACTGCATCCCCAGTGGTGCCAGTGCACTCTCTGGACTCACTGCACTGCATCCCCAGTGCTGCCTGTGCACTCTCTGGACTCACTGCACTGCATCCCCAGTGGTGCCAGTGCACTCTCTGGACTCACTGCACTGCATCCGCAGTGGTGCCAGAGCACTCTCTGGACTAACTGCACTGCATCCCCATTGGTGCCAGTGCACTCTCTGCACTCACTGCACTGCATCCCCAGTGGTGCCAGTGCACTCTCTGGACTAACTGTACTGCATCCCCAGTGGTGCCAGTGCACTCTCTGGACTCACTGCAGTGCATCCCCAGTGTTGCCTGTGCACTCTCTGGAGTAACTGCAGTGCATCCCCAGTGGTGCCAAAGCACTCTCTGGACTCCCGGCACTGCATCCCCAGTGGTGCCAGTGCACTCTCTGGGCTCACTGCAGTGCATCCCCAGTGGTGCCAGTGCACTCTCTGGAGTCACTGCACTGCATCCCCAGTGGTGCCAATGCACTCTCTGGACCTCCGGCACCGCATCCCCAGTGGTGCCAGTGCACTCTCTGGACTCTCGGCACTGCATCCCCAGTGGTGCCAGTGCACTCTCTGGACTCACTGCAGGGCATCCCCAGTAGTGCCAGTGCACTCTCTGCACTCACTTCACTGCATCACCAGTGGTGCCAGTGCACTCTCTGGACTCACTGCAGTGCATCCCCAGTGGTGCCAGTGCACTCTCTGGACTCACTGCACTGCATCCCCAGTGCTGCCTGTGCACTCTCTGGACTCACTGCACTGCATCCCCAGTGGTGCCAGTGCACTCTCTGCACTCACTGCACTGCATACCCAGTGGTGCCAGTGCACTCACTGCACTCACTGCAGTGCATTCCCTCTGGTGCCAGTGCACTCTCTGGACTCACTGCACTGCATCCCCAGTGGTGCCAGTGCACTCTCTGCACTCACTGCACTGCATCCCCAGTGGTGCCAGTGCACTCTCTGGACTCACTGCAGTGCATCAACAGTGGTGCCAGTGCACTCTCTGGACTCACTGAAGTGCATCCCCCGTGGTGCCAGTGCACTCTCTGGACTCACTGCGCTGCATTCCCAGTGGTGCCAGTGCACACTCTGGAGTCACTGCACTGCATCCCCAGTGGTGCCAGTGCACTCTCTGGACTCACTGCAGTGCATCCCCAGTGTTGCCAGTGCACTCTCTGGACTCACTGCAGTGCATTCCCTCTGGTGCCAGTGCACTCTCTGGACTCACTGCACTGCATCCCCAGTGGTGCCAGAGTACTCTCTGGACTCACTGCACTGCATCCCCAGTGGTGCCAGTGCACTCTCTGGACTCACTGCAGTGCATCCCCAGTGGTGCCAGTGCACTCTCTGGACTCACTGTACTGCATCCCCAGTGGAGCCCGTGCACTCTCTGGACTCACTGAAGTGCATCCCCAGTGGTGCCAGTGCACTCTCTGGACTCACTGCACTGCATCCCCAGTGGTGCTAGTGCACTCTGTGGACTCACTGCAGTGCATCCCCAGTGGTGCCAGTGCACTCTCTGGACTCACTGAAGGGCATTCTCAGTGGTGCCAGTGCACTCTCTGGACTCACTGCAGTGTATCTCCAGTGGTGCCAGTACACTCACAGGACTGACTGCACTGCATCCCCAGTGGTGCCAGTGCACTCTCTGGACTCACTGCACTGCATACCCATTGGTGCCAGTGCTTTCTCTGGACTCACCGCACTGCACCCTGAGTGGTGCCAGTGCACTCTCTGGACTCACTGCACTGCATCCCCAGTGGTGCCACTGCACTCTCTGGACTCACTGCACTGCATCCCCAGTGCTGCCAGTGCATTCACTGGACTCACTGTACTGCATCTCCAGTGGTGCCAGTGCACTCTCTGGGCTCACTGCAGTGCATCCCCAGTGGTGCCAGTGCACTCTCTGGACTCACTGCACTGCATCCCCATTGGTGCCAGTGCACTCTCTGGACTCACTGCACTACATCCCCAGTGGTGCCAGTGCACTCTCTGGACTCACTGCAGGGCATCCCCAGTGGTGCCAGTGCACTCTCTGGACTCAGTGCACTGCATCCCCAGTGGTGCCAGTGCACTCTCTGGACTCACTGCAGTGCATCCCCAGTGGTGCCAGAGCAATCTCTGGACTCACTGCAGGGCATCCCCAGTGGTGCCAGTGCACTCTCTGGACTCACTGCACTGCATCCCCATTGGTGCCAGTGCATTCTCTGGACTCACCGCACTGCACCCTGAGTGGTGCCAGTGCACTCTCTGGACTCACTGCACCGCATCCCCAGTGGTGCCAGTGCACTCTCTGGACTCACTGCACTGCATCCCCAGTGGTGCCAGTGCACTCTCTGGACTCACTGCAGTGCTTCCCCAGTGTTGCCTGTGCACTCTCTGGAGTAACTGCAGTGCATCCCCAGTGGTGCCAAAGCACTCTCTGGACTCCCGGCACCGCATCCCCAGTGGTGCCAGTGCACTCTCTGGGCTCACTGCAGTGCATCCCCAGTGGTGCCAGTGCACTCTCTGGACTCACTGCACTGCATCCCCAGTGGTGCCAGTGCACTCTCTGGACTCACTGCAGTGCATTCCTAGTAGTGCCAGTGCACTCTCTGCACTCACTTCACTGCATCCCCAGTGGTGCCAGTGCATTCACTGGACTCACTGTACTGCATCCCCAGTGGTGCCAGTGCACTCTCTGGACTCACTGCACTGCATCCCCAGTGCTGCCTGTGCACTCTCTGGACTCCCGGCACCGCATCCCCAGTTGTGCCAGTGCACTCTCTGGACTCACTGCAGTGCATCCCCAGTGGTGCAAGTGCACTCTCTGGACTCACTGCACTACATCCCCAGTGGTGCCAGTGCACTCACTGGACTTACTGTACTGCATCATCAGTGGTGCCAGTGCACTCTCTGGACTCACTGCAGTGCATCCCCAGTGGTGCCAGTGCACTCTCTGGACTCACTGCACTGCATCCCCAGGGTGCCAGTGCACTCACTGGACTCACTATACTGCATCACCAGTGGTGCCAGTGCACTCTCTGGACTCACTGCACTGCATCCCCAGTGCTGCCAGTGCATTCACTGGACTCACTGTACGGCATCTCCAGTGGTGCCAGTGCACTCTCTGGGCTCACTGCAGTGCATCCCCAGTGGTGCCAGTGCACTCTCTGGCCTCACTGTACTGCATCCCCAGTGGTGCCAGTGCACTCTCTGGACTCACTGCACTGCATCCCCAGTGGTACCAGTGCACTCTCTGGACTCACTGCACTGCATCCCCAGTGGTGCCAGTGCACTCTCTGGACTCACTGCAGTGCATCCCCAGTGGTGCCAGTGCACTCTCTGGACTCAGTGCACTGCATCCCCAGTGGTGCCAGTGCACTCTCTGGACTCACTGCACTGCATCCCCAGTGGTGCCAGTGCACTCTCTGGAGTCACTGCGCTGCATCTCCAGTGGTGGCAGTGCACTCTCTGGACTCACTGCAGTGCATCCCCAGTGTTGCCTGTGCACTCTCTGGAGTAACTGCAGTGCATCCCCAGTGGTGCCAAAGCACTCTCTGGACTCCCGGCACCGCATCGCCAGTGGTGCCAGGGCACTCTCTGGGCTCACTGCAGTGCATCCCCAGTGGTGCCAGTGCACTCTCTGGAGTCACTGAAGTGCATCCCCAGTGGTGCCAATGCACTCTCTGGACCTCCGGCACCGCATCCCCAGTGGTGCCAGTGCACTCACTGGACTCACTGTACTGCATCATCAGTGGTGCCAGTGCACTCTCTGGACTCACTGCACTGCATCCCCAGTGGTGCCAGTGCACTCTCTGGACTCACTGCACTGCATCCCCAGTGGTGCCAGTGCACTCACTGGACTCACTGTACTGCATCACCAGTGGTGCCAGTGCACTCTCTGGACTTATTGCACTGCATCCCCAGTGGTTCCAGTGCACTCACTGGACTCACTGTACTGCATCTCCAGTGGTGCCAGTGCACTCTCTGGACTCACTGCACTGCATCACCAGTGGTGCCAGTGCACTCACTGGATTCACTGCACTGCATCCCCAGTGGTGCTAGTGCACTCTCTGGACTCACTGCAGTGCATCCCCAGTGGTGCCAGTGCACTCTCTGGACTCACAGAAGTGCATTCTCAGTGGTGCCAGTGCACTCTCTGGACTCACTGCAGTGCATCCCCAGTGGTGCCAGTGCACTCACTGGACTCACTGCACTGCATCCCCAGTGATGCCAGTGCACTCTCTGGACTCACTGCAGGGCATCCCCAGTGGTGCCAGTGCACTCTCTGGACTCACTGCACTGCATCCCCAGTGGTGCCAGTGCTATCCCTGGACTCACTGTAGTGCATTCCCAGTGGTGCCAGTGCACTCTCTGGACTCACTGCAGGGCATCCCCAGTGGTGCCAGTGCACTCACTGGACTCACTGCAGTGCATTCCCTCTGGTGCCAGTGCACTCTCTGGACTCACTGCAGTGCATCCCCAGTGGTGCCAGTGCACTCTCTGCACTCACTGCACTGCATCCCCAGTGTTGCCAGTGCACTCTCTGGACTCACAGAAGTGCATTCTCAGTGGTGCCAGTGCACTCTCTGGACTCACTGTACTGCATCCCCAGTGGAGCCCGTGCACTCTCTGGACTCACTGAAGTGCATCCCCAGTGGTGCCAGTGCACTCTCTGGACTCACTGCACTGCATCCCCAGTGGTGCTAGTGCACTCTGTGGACTCACTGCAGTGCATCCCCAGTGGTGCCAGTGCACTCTCTGGACTCACTGAAGGGCATTCTCAGTGGTGCCAGTGCACTCTCTGGACTCACTGCAGTGCATCTCCAGTGGTGCCAGTACACTCACTGGACTGACTGCACTGCATCCCCAGTGGTGCCAGTGCACTCTCTGGACTCACTGCACTGCATCCCCATTGGTGCAAGTGCATTCTCTGGACTCACCGCACTGCACCCCCCAGTGGTGCCAGTGCACTCTCTGGACTCACTGCACCGCATCCCCAGTGGTGCCAGTGCACTCTCTGGAGTAACTGCAGTGCATCACCAGTGGTGCCAGTGCACTCTCTGGACTCACTGCACTGCATCCCCAGTGGTGCCAGTGCACTCTCTGGACTCACTGCAGGGCATCCCCAGTGGTTCCAGAGCACTCTCTGGACTCACTGCACTGCATCCCCAGTGGTGCCAGTGCACTCTCTGGACTCACTGTACTGCATCCCCAGTGGTGCCAGTGCACTCTCTGGACTCACTGCACTGCATCTCCAGTGGTGCCAAAGCACTCTCTGGACTCCCGGCACCGCATCCCCAGTTGTGCCAGTGCACTCTCTGGACTCACTGCACTGCATCCCCAGTGGTGCCAGTGCACTCTCTGGACTCACTGCACTGCATCCCCAGTGGTGCCAGTGCACTCTCTGGACTCACTGCAGTGCATCCCCAGTGGTGCCAGTGCACTCTCCGGACTCAGTGCACTGCATCCCCAGTGGTGCCAGTGCACTCTCTGGACTCACTGCACTGCATCCCCAGTGGTGCCAGTGCACTCTCTGGACTCACTGCGCTGCATCTCCAGTGGTGGCAGTGCACTCTCTGGACTCACTGCAGTGCATCCCCAGTGTTGCCTGTGCACTCTCTGGAGTAACTGCAGTGCATCCCCAGTGGTGCCAAAGCACTCTCTGGACTCCCGGCACCGCATCGCCAGTGGTGCCAGGGCACTCTCTGGGCTCACTGCAGTGCATCCCCAGTGGTGCCAGTGCACTCTCTGGAGTCACTGCAGTGCATCCCCAGTGGTGCCAATGCACTCTCTGGACCTCCGGCACCGCATCCCCAGTGGTGCCAGTGCACTCACTGGACTCACTGTACTGCATCATCAGTGGTGCCAGTGCACTCTCTGGACTCACTGCACTGCATCCCCAGTGGTGCCAGTACACTCTCTGGACTCACTGCACTGCATCCCCAGTGGTGCCAGTGCACTCACTGGACTCACTGTACTGCATCACCAGTGGTGCCAGTGCACTCTCTGGACTTATTGCACTGCATCTCCAGTGGTTCCAGTGCATTCACTGGACTCACTGTACTGCATCTCCAGTGGTGCCAGTGCACTCTCTGGACTCACTGCACTGCATCACCAGTGGTGCCAGTGCACTCACTGGATTCACTGCACTGCATCCCCAGTGGTGCTAGTGCACTCTCTGGACTCACTGCAGTGCATCCCCAGTGGTGCCAGTGCACTCTCTGGACTCACTGCAGTGCATCCCCAGTGATGCCAGTGCACTCTCTGGACTCACTGCAGGGCATCCCCAGTGGTGCCAGTGCACTCTCTGGACTCACTGCACTGCATCCCCAGTGGTGCCAGTGCTATCCCTGGACTCACTGTAGTGCATCCCCAGTGGTGCCAGTGCACTCTCTGGACTCACTGCAGGGCATCCCCAGTGGTGCCAGTGCACTCACTGGACTCACTGCAGTGCATTCCCTCTGGTGCCAGTGCACTCTCTGGACTCACTGCAGTGCATCCCCAGTGGTGCCAGTGCACTCTCTGCACTCACTGCACTGCATCCCCAGTGGTGCCAGTGCACTCTCTGGACTCACAGAAGTGCATTCTCAGTGGTGCCAGTGCACTCTCTGGACTCACTGTACTGCATCCCCAGTGGAGCCCGTGCACTCTCTGGACTCACTGAAGTGCATCCCCAGTGGTGCCAGTGCACTCTCTGGACTCACTGCACTGCATCCCCAGTGGTGCTAGTGCACTCTGTGGACTCACTGCAGTGCATCCCCAGTGGTGCCAGTGCACTCTCTGGACTCACTGAAGGGCATTCTCAGTGGTGCCAGTGCACTCTCTGGACTCACTGCAGTGCATCTCCAGTGGTGCCAGTACACTCACTGGACTTACTGCACTGCATCCCCAGTGGTGCCAGTGCACTCTCTGGACTCACTGCACTGCATCCCCATTGGTGCTAGTGCATTCTCTGGACTCACCGCACTGCACCCCCCAGTGGTGCCAGTGCACTCTCTGGACTCACTGCACTGCATCCCCAGTGGTGCCAGTGCACTCTCTGGACTCACTGCAGTGCATCACCAGTGGTGCCAGTGCACTCTCTGAACTCACTGCACTGCATCCCCAGTGGTGCCAGTGCACTCTCTGGACTCACTGCAGGGCATCCCCAGTGGTTCCAGAGCACTCTCTGGACTCACTGCACTGCATCCCCAGTGGTGCCAGTGCACTCTCTGGACTCACTGTACTTCATCCCCAGTGGTGCCAGTGCACTCTCTGGACTCAATGCACTGCATCTCCAGTGGTGCCAAAGCACTCTCTGGACTCCCGGCACCGCATCCCCAGTTGTGCCAGTGCACTCTCTGGACTCACTGCAGTGCATCCCCAGTGGTGCAAGTGCACTCTCTGGACTCACTGCACTACATCCCCAGTGGTGCCAGTGCACTCACTGGACTTACTGTACTGCATCATCAGTGGTGCCAGTGCACTCTCTGGACTCACTGCACTGCATCCCCAGGGTGCCAGTGCACTCACTGGACTCACTATACTGCATCCCCAGTGGTGTCAGTGCACTCTCTGGACTCACTGCACTGCATCCCCAGTGCTGCCAGTGCATTCACTGGACTCACTGTACTGCATCTCCAGTGGTGCCAGTGCACTCTCTGCACTCACTGCAGTGCATCCCCACTGGTGCCAGTGCACTCTCTGGACTCACTGCACTGCATCCCCAGTGGTGCCAGTGCACTCTCTGGACTCACTGCACTGCATCCCCAGTGGTGCCAGTGCACTCTCTGGACTCACTGCACTGCATCCCCAGTGGTGCCAGTGCACTCTCTGGACTCACTGCAGTGCATCCCCAGTGGTGCCAGTGCACTCTCTGGACTCACTGCACTGCATCCCCAGTGGTGCCAGTGCACTCTCTGGACTCACTGCACTGCATCCCCAGTGGTGCCAGTGCACTCTCTGGAGTCTCTGCGCTGCATCTCCAGTGGTGCCAGTGCACTCTCTGGACTCACTGCAGTGCATCCTCAGTGTTGCCTGTGCACTCTCTGGATTAACTGCAGTGCATCCCCAGTGGTGCCAAAGCACTCTCTAGACTCCCGGCACCGCATCGCCAGTGGTGCCAGGGCACTCTCTGGGCTCACTGCAGTGCATCCCCAGTGGTGCCAGTGCACTCTCTGGAGTCACTGCAGTGCATCTCCATGTGGTGCCAATGCACTCTCTGGACCTCCGGCACTTCATCCCCAGTGGTGCCAGTGCACTCACTGGACTCACTGTACTGCATCATCAGTGGTGCCAGTGCACTCTCTGGACTCACTGCACTGCATCCCCAGTGGTGCCAGTGCACTCTCTGGACTCACTGCACTGCATCCCCAGTGGTGCCAGTGCACTCACTGGACTCACTGTACTGCATCACCAGTGGTGCCAGTGCACTCTCTGGACTTATTGCACTGCATCCCCAGTGGTTCCAGTGCATTCTCTGGACTCACTGTACTGCATCTCCAGTGGTGCCAGTGCACTCTCTGGACTCACTGCACTGCATCCCCAGTGGTGCCAGTGCACTCACTGGATTCACTGCACTGCATCCCCAGTGGTGCTAGTGCACTCTCTGGACTCACTGCAGTGCATCCCCAGTGGTGCCAGTGCACTCTCTGGACTCACAGAAGTGCATTCTCAGTGGTGCCAGTGCACTCTCTGGACTCACTGCAGTGCATCCCCAGTGGTGCCAGTGCACTCACTGGACTCACTGCACTGCATCCCCAGTGATGCCAGTGCACTCTCTGGACTCACTGCAGGGCATCCCCAGTGGTGCCAGTGCACTCTCTGGACTCACTGCACTGCATCCCCAGTGGTGCCAGTGCACTCTCTGGACTCACTGTAGTGCATCCCCAGTGGTGCCAGTGCACTCTCTGGACTCACTGCAGGGCATCCCCAGTGGTGCCAGTGCACTCACTGGACTCACTGCAGTGCATTCCCTCTGGTGCCAGTGCACTCTCTGGACTCACTGCAGTGCATCCCCAGTGGTGCCAGTGCACTCTCTGCACTCACTGCACTGCATCCCCAGTGGTGCCAGTGCACTCTCTGGACTCACAGAAGTGCATTCTCAGTGGTGCCAGTGCACTCTCTGGACTCACTGCAGTGCATCCCCAGTGGTGCCAGTGCACTCACTGGACTCACTGCACTGCATCCCCAGTGATGCCAGTGCACTCTCTGGACTCACTGCAGGGCATCCCCAGTGGTGCCAGTGCACTCTCTGGACTCACTGCAGGGCATCCCCAGTGGTGCCAGTGCACTCACTGGACTCACTGCAGTGCATTCCCTCTGGAGCCAGTGCACTCTCTGGACTCACTGCAGTGCATCCCCAGTGGTGCCAGTGCACTCTCTGCACTCACTGCACTGCATCCCCAGTGGTGCCAGTGCACTCTCTGGACTCACTGCTGTGCATCACCTGTGGTGCCAGTGCACTCTCTGGACTCACTGAAGTGCATCCCCAGTGGTGCCAGTGCAATCTCTGGACTCACTGCACTGCATTCCCAGTGGTGCCAGTGCACACTCTGGACTCACTGCACTGCATCCCCAGTGGTGCCAGTGCACTCTCTGGACTCACTGCAGTGCATCCCCAGTGGTTCCAGTGCACTCTCTGGACTCACTGCACTGCATCCCCAGTGGTGCCAGTGCACTCTCTGGACTCACTGCACTGCATCCCCAGTGGTGCCAGAGCACTCTCTGGACTCACTGCACTGCATCCCCAGTGGTGCCAGTGCACTCTCTGCACTCACTGCACTGCAGCCCCAGTGGTGCCAGTGCACTCTCTGGACTCACTGCACTACATCCCCAGTATTGCCAGTGCACTCTGTGGACTCACTGCACTGCATCTCCAGTGCTGCCTGTGCACTCTCTGGACTCACTGCACTGCATCCCCAGTGGTGCCACTGCACTCTCTGGACTCACTGCACTGCATCCCCACTGGTGCCAGTGCACTCTCTGGACTCACTGCAGTGCATCTCCAGTGGTGCCAGTGCACTCACTGGACTCACTGCAGTGCATTCCCTCTGGTGCCAGTGCACTCTCTGGACTCACTGCACTACATCCCCAGTATTGCCAGTGCACTTTGTGGACTCACTGCACTGCATCTCCAGTGCTGCCTGTGCACTCTCTGGACTCACTGCACTGCATCCCCAGTGGTGCCACTGCACTCTCTGGACTCACTGCACTGCATCCCCACTGGTGCCAGTGCACTCTCTGGACTCACTGCAGTGCATCTCCAGTGGTGCCAGTGCACTCACTGGACTCACTGCAGTGCATTCCCTCTGGTGCCAGTGCACTCTCTGGACTCACTGCACTGCATCCCCAGTGGTGCCAGTGCACTCTCTGGACTCACTGCACTGCATCCCCAGTGGTGCCAGTGCACTCTCTGGACTCACTGCACTGCATCCCCAGTGGTGCCAGTGCACTCTCTGGACTCACAGAAGTGCATTCTCAGTGGTGCCAGTGCACTCTCTGGACTCACTGCAGTGCATCCCCAGTGGTGCCAGTGCACTCACTGGACTCACTGCACTGCATCCCCAGTGATGCCAGTGCACTCTCTGGACTCACTGCAGGGCATCCCCAGTGGTGCCAGTGCACTCTCTGGACTCACTGCAGGGCATCCCCAGTGGTGCCAGTGCACTCACTGGACTCACTGCAGTGCATTCCCTCTGGAGCCAGTGCACTCTCTGGACTCACTGCAGTGCATCCCCAGTGGTGCCAGTGCACTCTCTGCACTCACTGCACTGCATCCCCAGTGGTGCCAGTGCACTCTCTGGACTCACTGCTGTGCATCACCTGTGGTGCCAGTGCACTCTCTGGACTCACTGAAGTGCATCCCCAGTGGTGCCAGTGCAATCTCTGGACTCACTGCACTGCATTCCCAGTGGTGCCAGTGCACACTCTGGACTCACTGCACTGCATCCCCAGTGGTGCCAGTGCACTCTCTGGACTCACTGCAGTGCATCCCCAGTGGTTCCAGTGCACTCTCTGGACTCACTGCACTGCATCCCCAGTGGTGCCAGTGCACTCTCTGGACTCACTGCACTGCATCCCCAGTGGTGCCAGAGCACTCTCTGGACTCACTGCACTGCATCCCCAGTGGTGCCAGTGCACTCTCTGCACTCACTGCACTGCAGCCCCAGTGGTGCCAGTGCACTCTCTGGACTCACTGCACTACATCCCCAGTATTGCCAGTGCACTCTGTGGACTCACTGCACTGCATCTCCAGTGCTGCCTGTGCACTCTCTGGACTCACTGCACTGCATCCCCAGTGGTGCCACTGCACTCTCTGGACTCACTGCACTGCATCCCCACTGGTGCCAGTGCACTCTCTGGACTCACTGCAGTGCATCTCCAGTGGTGCCAGTGCACTCACTGGACTCACTGCAGTGCATTCCCTCTGGTGCCAGTGCACTCTCTGGACTCACTGCACTGCATCCCCAGTGGTGCCAGTGCACTCTCTGGACTCACTGCACTGCATCCCCAGTGGTGCCAGTGCACTCTCTGGACTCACTGCAGCGCATCACCAGTGGTGCCAGTGCACTCTCTGGACTCACTGAAGTGCATCCCCCGTGGTGCCAGTGCAAACTCAGGACTCACTGCACTGCATTCCCATTGGTGCCAGTGCACACTCTGGACTCACTGCACTGCATCCCCAGTGGTGCCAGTGCACTCTCTGGACTCACTGCACTGCAGCCCCATTGGTGCCAGTGCACTCTCTGGACTCACTGCACTACATCACCAGTATTGCCAGTGCACTCTCTGGACTCACTGCACTGCATCCCCAGTGCTGCCTGTGCACTCTCTGGACTCACTGCACTGCATCCCCAGTGGTGCCACTGCACTCTCTGGACTCACTGCACTGCATCCCCAGTGGTGCCAGTGCACTCTCTGGACTCACTGCACTGCATCCCCAGTGGTGCCAGTGCACTCACTGGACTCACTGCAGTGCATTCCCTCTGGTGCCAGTGCACTCTCTGGACTCACTGCAGTGCATCCCCAGTGTTGCCTGTGCACTCTCTGGACTCACTGCACTGCATCCCCAGTGGTGCCAATGCACTCTCTGGACCTCCGGCACCGCATCCCCTGTGGTGCCAGTGCACTCTCTCGAGTCACTGCACTACATCCCCAGTGGTGCCAGTGCACTCTCTGGACTCACTGTACTGCATCCCCAGTGGTGCCAGTGCACTCTGTGGACTCACTGCAGTGCATCCCTAGTGGTGCCAGTGCACTCTCTGGACTCACTGCACTGCATCCCCAGTGGTGCCAGTGCACTCACTGGACTCACTGTACTGCATCACCAGTGGTGCCAGTGCACTCTCTGGACTCAGTGCACTGCATCCCCAGTGGTTCCAGTGCATTCACTGGACTCACTGTACTGCATCTCCAGTGGTGCCAGAGCACTCTCTGGACTCACTGCACTGCATCACCAGTGGTGCCAGTGCACTCACTGGATTCACTGCACTGCATCCCCAGTGGTGCTAGTGCACTCTCTGGACTCACTGCAGTGCATCCCCAGTGGTGCCAGTGCACTCTCTGGACACACTGAAGTGCATTCTCAGTGGTGCCAGTGCACTCTCTGGACTCACTGCAGTGCATCCCCAGTGGTGCCAGTGCACTCACTGGACTCACTGCAGTGCATCCCCAGTGGTGCCAGTGCACTCTCTGGACTCACTGCACTGCATCCCCAGTGGTGCCAGTGCACTCTCTGGACTCACTGCACTGCATCCCCAGTGGTGCCAGTGCTATCCCTGGACTCACTGTAGTGCATCCCCAGTGGTGCCAGTGCACTCTCTGGACTCACTGTAGGGCATCCCCAGTGGTGCCAGTGCACTCTCTGGACTCACTTCAGGGCATCCCCAGTGGTGCCAGTGCACTCTCTGGACTCACTGCAGTGCATTCCGTCTGGTGCCAGTGCACTCTCTGCACTCACTTCACTGCATCCCCAGTGGTGCCAGTGCACTCTCTGGACTCACTGCAGTGCATTCCCAGTGGTGACAGTGAAGTCTTTGGACTCACTGCACTGCATCCCCAGTGGTGCCAGTGCAATCTCTGGACTCACTGCACTGCATCCCCAGTGTTGCCAGTGCACTCTCTGGACTCACTGCACTGCATCCCCATTGGTGCCATTACATTCTCTGGACTCACCGCACTGCACCCTGAGTGGTGCCAGTGCACTCTCTGGACTCACTGCACCGCATCCCCAGTGGTGCCAGTGCACTCTCTGGACTCACTGCAGTGCATCCCCAGTGTTGCCTGTGCACTCTCTGGTGTAACTGCAGTGCATCCCCCGTGGTGCCAAAGCACTCTCTGGACTCCCGGCACCGCATCCCCAGTGGTGCCAGTGCACTCTCTGGGCTCGCTACACTGCATCCCCAGTGGTGCCAGCGCACTCTCTGGACTCACTGCAGTACATCCCCAGTGGTGCCAGTGCACTCTCTGGACTCACTGCAGTACATCCCCAGTGGTGCCAGTGCACTCTCTGGACTCACTGTACTGCATCCCCACTGTTGCCAGTGCACTCTCTGGAGTAACTGCAGTGCATCCCCAGTGGTGCCAAAGCACTCTCTGGACTCCCGGCACCGCATCCCCAGTGGTGCCAGTGCACTCTCTGGGCTCACTGCAGTGCATCCCCAGTGGTTCCAGTGCACTCTCTTGACTCACTGCAGTGCATCCCCAGTGGTGCCAGTGCACTCTCTGGACTCACTGCACTGCATCCCCAGTGCTGCCAGTGCATTCACTGGACTCACTGTACTGCATCTCCAGTGGTGCCAGTGCACTCTCTGGGCTCACTGCAGTGCATCCCCAGTGGTGCCAGTGCACTCTCTGGACTCACTGCACTGCATCCCCAGTGGTGCCAGTGCACTCTCTGGACTCACTGCACTACATCCCCAGTGGTGCCAGTGCACTCTCTGGACTCACTGCACTGCATCCCCAGTGGTGCCAGTGCACTCTCTGGACTCAGTGCACTGCATCCCCAGTGGCGCCAGTGCACTCTCTGGACTCACTGCACTGCATCCCCAGTGGTGCCAGAGCACTCTCTGGACTCACTGCAGGGCATCCCCAGTGGTGCCAGTGCACTCTCTGGACTCACTGCACTGCATCCCCATTGGTGCCAGTGCATTCTCTGGACTCACCGTACTGCACCCTGAGTGGTGCCAGTGCACTCTCTGGACTCACTGCACCGCATCCCCAGTGGTGCCAGTGCACTCTCTGGACTCACTGCAGTGCATCCCCAGTGGTGCCAGTGCACTCTCTGGACTCACTGCAGTGCATCCCCAGTGTTGCCTGTGCACTCTCTGGAGTAACTGCAGTGCATCCCCAGTGGTGCCAAAGCACTCTCTGGACTCCCGGCACCGCATCCCCAGTGGTGCCAGTGCACTCTCTGGGCTCACTGCAGTGCATCCCCAGTGGTGCCAGTGCACTCTCTGGACTCCCGGCACTGCATCCCCAGTGGTGCCAGTGCACTCTCTGGACTCACTGCAGTGCATCCCTAGTAGTGCCAGTGCACTCTCTGCACTCACTTCACTGCATCCCCAGTGGTGCCAGTGCATTCACTGGACTCACTGTACTGCATCCCCAGTGGTGCCAGTGCACTCTCTGGACTCACTGCACTGCATCCCCAGTGCTGCCTGTGCACTCTCTGGACTCACTGCACTGCATCCCCAGTGGTGCCAGTGCACTCTCTGGACTCACTGCACTGCATCCCCAGTGGTGCCAGAGCACTCTCTGGACTAACTGCACTGCATCCCCATTGGTGCCAGTGCACTCTCTGGACTCACTGCACTGCATCCCCAGTGGTGCCAGTGCACTCTCTGGACTCACTGTACTGCATCCCCAGTGGAGCCCGTGCAGTCTCTGGACTCACTGAAGTGCATCCCCAGTGGTGCCAGTGCACTCTCTGGACTCACTGCACTGCATCCCCAGTGGTGCTAGTGCACTCTGTGGACTCACTGCAGTGCATCCCCAGTGGTGCCAGTTCACTCTCTGGACTCACTGAAGGGCATTCTCAGTGGTGCCAGTGCACTCTCTGGACTCACTGCAGTGCATCCCCAGTGGTGCGAGTACACTCACTGGACTGACTGCACTGCATCCCCAGTGGTGCCAGTGCACTCTCTGGACTCACTGCACTGCATCCCCATTGGTGCCAGTGCATTCTCTGGACTCACCGCACTGCACCCTGAGTGGTGCCAGTGCACTCTCTGGACTCACTGCACCGCATCCCCTGTGGTGCCAGTGCACTCTCTGGACTCACTGCACTGCATCCCCAGTGGTGCCAGTGCACTCTCTGGACTCACTGCAGGGCATCCCCATTGGTGCCAGTGCACTCTCTGGACTCACTGCACTGCATCCCCAGTGGTTCCAGAGCACTCTCTGGACTCACTGCAGTGCATCCCCAGTGGTGCCAGTGCACTCTCTGGACTCACTGTACTGCATCCCCAGTGTTGCCAGTGCACTCTCTGGAGTAATCGCAGTGCATCCCCAGTGGTGCCAAAGCACTCTCTGGACTCCCGGCACCGCATTCCCAGTGGTGCCAGTGCACTCTCTGGGCTCACTGCAGTGCATCCCCAGGGTTCCAGTGCACTCTCTTGACTCACTGCACTGCATCCCCAGTGGTGCCAGTGCACTCACTGGATTCACTGCACTGCATCCCCAGTGGTGCCAGTGCACTCTCTGGACTCACTGCACTGCATCCCCAGTGCTGCCTGTGCACTCTCTGGACTCACTGCACTGCATCCCCAGTGGTGCCAGTGCACTCTCTGGACTCACTGCAGTGCATCCCCAGTGGTGCCAGAGCACTCTCTGGACTAACTGCACTGCATCCCCATTTGGTGCCAGTGCACTCTCTGGACTCACTGCACTGCATCCCCAGTGGTGCCAGTACACTCTCTGGACTCACTGCACTGCATCCCCAGTGGTGCCAGTGCACTCACTGGACTCACTGTACTGCATCACCAGTGGTGCCAGTGCACTCTCTGGACTTATTGCACTGCATCTCCAGTGGTTCCAGTGCATTCACTGGACTCACTGTACTGCATCTCCAGTGGTGCCAGTGCACTCTCTGGACTCACTGCACTGCATCACCAGTGGTGCCAGTGCACTCACTGGATTCACTGCACTGCATCCCCAGTGGTGCTAGTGCACTCTCTGGACTCACTGCAGTGCATCCCCAGTGGTGCCAGTGCACTCTCTGGACTCACTGCAGTGCATCCCCAGTGATGCCAGTGCACTCTCTGGACTCACTGCAGGGCATCCCCAGTGGTGCCAGTGCACTCTCTGGACTCACTGCACTGCATCCCCAGTGGTGCCAGTGCTATCCCTGGACTCACTGTAGTGCATCCCCAGTGGTGCCAGTGCACTCTCTGGACTCACTGCAGGGCATCCCCAGTGGTGCCAGTGCACTCACTGGACTCACTGCAGTGCATTCCCTCTGGTGCCAGTGCACTCTCTGGACTCACTGCAGTGCATCCCCAGTGGTGCCAGTGCACTCTCTGCACTCACTGCACTGCATCCCCAGTGGTGCCAGTGCACTCTCTGGACTCACAGAAGTGCATTCTCAGTGGTGCCAGTGCACTCTCTGGACTCACTGTACTGCATCCCCAGTGGAGCCCGTGCACTCTCTGGACTCACTGAAGTGCATCCCCAGTGGTGCCAGTGCACTCTCTGGACTCACTGCACTGCATCCCCAGTGGTGCTAGTGCACTCTGTGGACTCACTGCAGTGCATCCCCAGTGGTGCCAGTGCACTCTCTGGACTCACTGAAGGGCATTCTCAGTGGTGCCAGTGCACTCTCTGGACTCACTGCAGTGCATCTCCAGTGGTGCCAGTACACTCACTGGACTTACTGCACTGCATCCCCAGTGGTGCCAGTGCACTCTCTGGACTCACTGCACTGCATCCCCATTGGTGCTAGTGCATTCTCTGGACTCACCGCACTGCACCCCCCAGTGGTGCCAGTGCACTCTCTGGACTCACTGCACTGCATCCCCAGTGGTGCCAGTGCACTCTCTGGAGTAACTGCAGTGCATCACCAGTGGTGCCAGTGCACTCTCTGAACTCACTGCACTGCATCCCCAGTGGTGCCAGTGCACTCTCTGGACTCACTGCAGGGCATCCCCAGTGGTTCCAGAGCACTCTCTGGACTCACTGCACTGCATCCCCAGTGGTGCCAGTGCACTCTCTGGACTCACTGTACTGCATCCCCAGTGGTGCCAGTGCACTCTCTGGACTCAATGCACTGCATCTCCAGTGGTGCCAAAGCACTCTCTGGACTCCCGGCACCGCATCCCCAGTTGTGCCAGTGCACTCTCTGGACTCACTGCAGTGCATCCCCAGTGGTGCAAGTGCACTCTCTGGACTCACTGCACTACATCCCCAGTGGTGCCAGTGCACTCACTGGACTTACTGTACTGCATCATCAGTGGTGCCAGTGCACTCTCTGGACTCACTGCACTGCATCCCCAGGGTGCCAGTGCACTCACTGGACTCACTATACTGCATCCCCAGTGGTGTCAGTGCACTCTCTGGACTCACTGCACTGCATCCCCAGTGCTGCCAGTGCATTCACTGGACTCACTGTACTGCATCTCCAGTGGTGCCAGTGCACTCTCTGCACTCACTGCAGTGCATCCCCACTGGTGCCAGTGCACTCTCTGGACTCACTGCACTGCATCCCCAGTGGTGCCAGTGCACTCTCTGGACTCACTGCACTGCATCCCCAGTGGTGCCAGTGCACTCTCTGGACTCACTGCACTGCATCCCCAGTGGTGCCAGTGCACTCTCTGGACTCACTGCAGTGCATCCCCAGTGGTGCCAGTGCACTCTCTGGACTCACTGCACTGCATCCCCAGTGGTGCCAGTGCACTCTCTGGACTCACTGCACTGCATCCCCAGTGGTGCCAGTGCACTCTCTGGAGTCTCTGCGCTGCATCTCCAGTGGTGCCAGTGCACTCTCTGGACTCACTGCAGTGCATCCTCAGTGTTGCCTGTGCACTCTCTGGAGTAACTGCAGTGCATCCCCAGTGGTGCCAAAGCACTCTCTAGACTCCCGGCACCGCATCGCCAGTGGTGCCAGGGCACTCTCTGGGCTCACTGCAGTGCATCCCCAGTGGTGCCAGTGCACTCTCTGGAGTCACTGCAGTGCATCTCCATGTGGTGCCAATGCACTCTCTGGACCTCCGGCACTTCATCCCCAGTGGTGCCAGTGCACTCACTGGACTCACTGTACTGCATCATCAGTGGTGCCAGTGCACTCTCTGGACTCACTGCACTGCATCCCCAGTGGTGCCAGTGCACTCTCTGGACTCACTGCACTGCATCCCCAGTGGTGCCAGTGCACTCACTGGACTCACTGTACTGCATCACCAGTGGTGCCAATGCACTCTCTGGACTTATTGCACTGCATCCCCAGTGGTTCCAGTGCATTCTCTGGACTCACTGTACTGCATCTCCAGTGGTGCCAGTGCACTCTCTGGACTCACTGCACTGCATCCCCAGTGGTGCCAGTGCACTCACTGGATTCACTGCACTGCATCCCCAGTGGTGCTAGTGCACTCTCTGGACTCACTGCAGTGCATCCCCAGTGGTGCCAGTGCACTCTCTGGACTCACAGAAGTGCATTCTCAGTGGTGCCAGTGCACTCTCTGGACTCACTGCAGTGCATCCCCAGTGGTGCCAGTGCACTCACTGGACTCACTGCACTGCATCCCCAGTGATGCCAGTGCACTCTCTGGACTCACTGCAGGGCATCCCCAGTGGTGCCAGTGCACTCTCTGGACTCACTGCACTGCATCCCCAGTGGTGCCAGTGCTATCCCTGGACTCACTGTAGTGCATCCCCAGTGGTGCCAGTGCACTCTCTGGACTCACTGCAGGGCATCCCCAGTGGTGCCAGTGCACTCACTGGACTCACTGCAGTGCATTACCTCTGGTGCCAGTGCACTCTCTGGACTCACTGCAGTGCATCCCCAGTGGTGCCAGTGCACTCTCTGCACTCACTGCACTGCATCCCCAGTGGTGCCAGTGCACTCTCTGGACTCACAGAAGTGCATTCTCAGTGGTGCCAGTGCACTCTCTGGACTCACTGCAGTGCATTCCCAGTGGTGCCAGTGCACTCACTGGACTCACTGCACTGCATCCCCAGTGATGCCAGTGCACTCTCTGGACTCACTGCAGGGCATCCCCAGTGGTGCCAGTGCACTCTCTGGACTCACTGCAGGGCATCCCCAGTGGTGCCAGTGCACTCACTGGACTCACTGCAGTGCATTCCCTCTGGAGCCAGTGCACTCTCTGGACTCACTGCAGTGCATCCCCAGTGGTGCCAGTGCACTCTCTGCACTCACTGCACTGCATCCCCAGTGGTGCCAGTGCACTCTCTGGACTCACTGCTGTGCATCACCTGTGGTGCCAGTGCACTCTCTGGACTCACTGAAGTGCATCCCCAGTGGTGCCAGTGCAATCTCTGGACTCACTGCACTGCATTCCCAGTGGTGCCAGTGCACACTCTGGACTCACTGCACTGCATCCCCAGTGGTGCCAGTGCACTCTCTGGACTCACTGCAGTGCATCCCCAGTGGTTCCAGTGCACTCTCTGGACTCACTGCACTGCATCCCCAGTGGTGCCAGTGCACTCTCTGGACTCACTGCACTGCATCCCCATTGGTGCCAGAGCACTCTATGGACTCACTGCACTGCATCCCCAGTGGTGCCAGTGCACTCTCTGCACTCACTGCACTGCAGCCCCAGTGGTGCCAGTGCACTCTCTGGACTCACTGCACTACATCCCCAGTATTGCCAGTGCACTCTGTGGACTCACTGCACTGCATCTCCAGTGCTGCCTGTGCACTCTCTGGACTCACTGCACTGCATCCCCAGTGGTGCCACTGCACTCTCTGGACTCACTGCACTGCATCCCCACTGGTGCCAGTGCACTCTCTGGACTCACTGCAGTGCATCTTCTGTGGTGCCAGTGCACTCACTGGACTCACTGCAGTGCATTCCCTCTGGTGCCAGTGCACTCTCTGGACTCACTGCACTGCATCCCCAGTGGTGCCAGTGCACTCTCTGGACTCACTGCACTGCATCCCCAGTGGTGCCAGTGCACTCTCTGGACTCACTGCAGCGCATCACCAGTGGTGCCAGTGCACTCTCTGGACTCACTGAAGTGCATCCCCCGTGGTGCCAGTGCAAACTCAGGACTCACTGCACTGCATTCCCATTGGTGCCAGTGCACACTCTGGACTCACTGCACTGCATCCCCAGTGGTGCCAGTGCACTCTCTGGACTCACTGCACTGCAGCCCCATTGGTGCCAGTGCACTCTCTGGACTCACTGCACTACATCCCCAGTATTGCCAGTGCACTCTCTGGACTCACTGCACTGCATCCCCAGTGCTGCCTGTGCACTCTCTGGACTCACTGCACTGCATCCCCAGTGGTGCCACTGCACTCTCTGGACTCACTGCACTGCATCCCCAGTGGTGCCAGTGCACTCTCTGGACTCACTGCACTGCATCCCCAGTGGTGCCAGTGCACTCACTGGACTCACTGCAGTGCATTCCCTCTGGTGCCAGTGCACTCTCTGGACTCACTGCAGTGCATCCCCAGTGTTGCCTGTGCACTCTCTGGACTCACTGCACTGCATCCCCAGTGGTGCCAATGCACTCTCTGGACCTCCGGCACCGCATCCCCTGTGGTGCCAGTGCACTCTCTCGAGTCACTGCACTACATCCCCAGTGGTGCCAGTGCACTCTCTGGACTCACTGTACTGCATCCCCAGTGGTGCCAGTGCACTCTGTGGACTCACTGCAGTGCATCCCTAGTGGTGCCAGTGCACTCTCTGGACTCACTGCACTGCATCCCCAGTGGTGCCAGTGCACTCACTGGACTCACTGTACTGCATCACCAGTGGTGCCAGTGCACTCTCTGGACTCAGTGCACTGCATCCCCAGTGGTTCCAGTGCATTCACTGGACTCACTGTACTGCATCTCCAGTGGTGCCAGAGCACTCTCTGGACTCACTGCACTGCATCACCAGTGGTGCCAGTGCACTCACTGGATTCACTGCAGGGCATCCCCAGTGGTGCCAGTGCACTCACTGGACTCACTGCAGTGCATTCCCTCTGGAGCCAGTGCACTCTCTGGACTCACTGCAGTGCATCCCCAGTGGTGCCAGTGCACTCTCTGCACTCACTGCACTGCATCCCCAGTGGTGCCAGTGCACTCTCTGGACTCACTGCTGTGCATCACCTGTGGTGCCAGTGCACTCTCTGGACTCACTGAAGTGCATCCCCAGTGGTGCCAGTGCAATCTCTGGACTCACTGCACTGCATTCCCAGTGGTGCCAGTGCACACTCTGGACTCACTGCACTGCATCCCCAGTGGTGCCAGTGCACTCTCTGGACTCACTGCAGTGCATCCCCAGTGGTTCCAGTGCACTCTCTGGACTCACTGCACTGCATCCCCAGTGGTGCCAGTGCACTCTCTGGACTCACTGCACTGCATCCCCATTGGTGCCAGAGCACTCTATGGACTCACTGCACTGCATCCCCAGTGGTGCCAGTGCACTCTCTGCACTCACTGCACTGCAGCCCCAGTGGTGCCAGTGCACTCTCTGGACTCACTGCACTACATCCCCAGTATTGCCAGTGCACTCTGTGGACTCACTGCACTGCATCTCCAGTGCTGCCTGTGCACTCTCTGGACTCACTGCACTGCATCCCCAGTGGTGCCACTGCACTCTCTGGACTCACTGCACTGCATCCCCACTGGTGCCAGTGCACTCTCTGGACTCACTGCAGTGCATCTTCTGTGGTGCCAGTGCACTCACTGGACTCACTGCAGTGCATTCCCTCTGGTGCCAGTGCACTCTCTGGACTCACTGCACTGCATCCCCAGTGGTGCCAGTGCACTCTCTGGACTCACTGCACTGCATCCCCAGTGGTGCCAGTGCACTCTCTGGACTCACTGCAGCGCATCACCAGTGGTGCCAGTGCACTCTCTGGACTCACTGAAGTGCATCCCCCGTGGTGCCAGTGCAAACTCAGGACTCACTGCACTGCATTCCCATTGGTGCCAGTGCACACTCTGGACTCACTGCACTGCATCCCCAGTGGTGCCAGTGCACTCTCTGGACTCACTGCACTGCAGCCCCATTGGTGCCAGTGCACTCTCTGGACTCACTGCACTACATCCCCAGTATTGCCAGTGCACTCTCTGGACTCACTGCACTGCATCCCCAGTGCTGCCTGTGCACTCTCTGGACTCACTGCACTGCATCCCCAGTGGTGCCACTGCACTCTCTGGACTCACTGCACTGCATCCCCAGTGGTGCCAGTGCACTCTCTGGACTCACTGCACTGCATCCCCAGTGGTGCCAGTGCACTCACTGGACTCACTGCAGTGCATTCCCTCTGGTGCCAGTGCACTCTCTGGACTCACTGCAGTGCATCCCCAGTGTTGCCTGTGCACTCTCTGGACTCACTGCACTGCATCCCCAGTGGTGCCAATGCACTCTCTGGACCTCCGGCACCGCATCCCCTGTGGTGCCAGTGCACTCTCTCGAGTCACTGCACTACATCCCCAGTGGTGCCAGTGCACTCTCTGGACTCACTGTACTGCATCCCCAGTGGTGCCAGTGCACTCTGTGGACTCACTGCAGTGCATCCCTAGTGGTGCCAGTGCACTCTCTGGACTCACTGCACTGCATCCCCAGTGGTGCCAGTGCACTCACTGGACTCACTGTACTGCATCACCAGTGGTGCCAGTGCACTCTCTGGACTCAGTGCACTGCATCCCCAGTGGTTCCAGTGCATTCACTGGACTCACTGTACTGCATCTCCAGTGGTGCCAGAGCACTCTCTGGACTCACTGCACTGCATCACCAGTGGTGCCAGTGCACTCACTGGATTCACTGCACTGCATCCCCAGTGGTGCTAGTGCACTCTCTGGACTCACTGCAGTGCATCCCCAGTGGTGCCAGTGCACTCTCTGGACACACTGAAGTGCATTCTCAGTGGTGCCAGTGCACTCTCTGGACTCACTGCAGTGCATCCCCAGTGGTGCCAGTGCACTCACTGGACTCACTGCAGTGCATCCCCAGTGGTGCCAGTGCACTCTCTGGACTCACTGCACTGCATCCCCAGTGGTGCCAGTGCACTCTCTGGACTCACTGCACTGCATCCCCAGTGGTGCCAGTGCTATCCCTGGACTCACTGTAGTGCATCCCCAGTGGTGCCAGTGCACTCTCTGGACTCACTGTAGGGCATCCCCAGTGGTGCCAGTGCACTCTCTGGACTCACTTCAGGGCATCCCCAGTGGTGCCAGTGCACTCTCTGGACTCACTGCAGTGCATTCCGTCTGGTGCCAGTGCACTCTCTGCACTCACTTCACTGCATCCCCAGTGTTGCCAGTGCACTCTCTGGACTCACTGCAGTGCATTCCCAGTGGTGACAGTGAAGTCTTTGGACTCACTGCACTGCATCCCCAGTGGTGCCAGTGCAATCTCTGGACTCACTGCACTGCATCCCCAGTGTTGCCAGTGCACTCTCTGGACTCACTGCACTGCATCCCCATTGGTGCCATTACATTCTCTGGACTCACCGCACTGCACCCTGAGTGGTGCCAGTGCACTCTCTGGACTCACTGCACCGCATCCCCAGTGGTGCCAGTGCACTCTCTGGACTCACTGCAGTGCATCCCCAGTGGTGCCAGTGCACTCTCTGGACACACTGCAGTGCATCCCCAGTGTTGCCTGTGCACTCTCTGGTGTAACTGCAGTGCATCCCCCGTGGTGCCAAAGCACTCTCTGGACTCCCGGCACCGCATCCCCAGTGGTGCCAGTGCACTCTCTGGGCTCGCTACACTGCATCCCCAGTGGTGCCAGCGCACTCTCTGGACTCACTGCAGTACATCCCCAGTGGTGCCAGTGCACTCTCTGGACTCACTGCAGTACATCCCCAGTGGTGCCAGTGCACTCTCTGGACTCACTGTACTGCATCCCCACTGTTGCCAGTGCACTCTCTGGAGTAACTGCAGTGCATCCCCAGTGGTGCCAAAGCACTCTCTGGACTCCCGGCACCGCATCCCCAGTGGTGCCAGTGCACTCTCTGGGCTCACTGCAGTGCATCCCCAGTGGTTCCAGTGCACTCTCTTGACTCACTGCAGTGCATCCCCAGTGGTGCCAGTGCACTCTCTGGACTCACTGCACTGCATCCCCAGTGCTGCCAGTGCATTCACTGGACTCACTGTACTGCATCTCCAGTGGTGCCAGTGCACTCTCTGGGCTCACTGCAGTGCATCCCCAGTGGTGCCAGTGCACTCTCTGGACTCACTGCACTGCATCCCCAGTGGTGCCAGTGCACTCTCTGGACTCACTGCACTACATCCCCAGTGGTGCCAGTGCACTCTCTGGACTCACTGCACTGCATCCCCAGTGGTGCCAGTGCACTCTCTGGACTCAGTGCACTGCATCCCCAGTGGCGCCAGTGCACTCTCTGGACTCACTGCACTGCATCCCCAGTGGTGCCAGAGCACTCTCTGGACTCACTGCAGGGCATCCCCAGTGGTGCCAGTGCACTCTCTGGACTCACTGCACTGCATCCCCATTGGTGCCAGTGCATTCTCTGGACTCACCGTACTGCACCCTGAGTGGTGCCAGTGCACTCTCTGGACTCACTGCACCGCATCCCCAGTGGTGCCAGTGCACTCTCTGGACTCACTGCAGTGCATCCCCAGTGGTGCCAGTGCACTCTCTGGACTCACTGCAGTGCATCCCCAGTGTTGCCTGTGCACTCTCTGGAGTAACTGCAGTGCATCCCCAGTGGTGCCAAAGCACTCTCTGGACTCCCGGCACCGCATCCCCAGTGGTGCCAGTGCACTCTCTGGGCTCACTGCAGTGCATCCCCAGTGGTGCCAGTGCACTCTCTGGACTCCCGGCACTGCATCCCCAGTGGTGCCAGTGCACTCTCTGGACTCACTGCAGTGCATCCCTAGTAGTGCCAGTGCACTCTCTGCACTCACTTCACTGCATCCCCAGTGGTGCCAGTGCATTCACTGGACTCACTGTACTGCATCCCCAGTGGTGCCAGTGCACTCTCTGGACTCACTGCACTGCATCCCCAGTGCTGCCTGTGCACTCTCTGGACTCACTGCACTGCATCCCCAGTGGTGCCAGTGCATTCTCTGGACTCACTGCACTGCATCCCCAGTGGTGCCAGAGCACTCTCTGGACTAACTGCACTGCATCCCCATTGGTGCCAGTGCACTCTCTGGACTCACTGCACTGCATCCCCAGTGGTGCCAGTGCACTCTCTGGACTCACTGTACTGCATCCCCAGTGGAGCCCGTGCAGTCTCTGGACTCACTGAAGTGCATCCCCAGTGGTGCCAGTGCACTCTCTGGACTCACTGCACTGCATCCCCAGTGGTGCTAGTGCACTCTGTGGACTCACTGCAGTGCATCCCCAGTGGTGCCAGTTCACTCTCTGGACTCACTGAAGGGCATTCTCAGTGGTGCCAGTGCACTCTCTGGACTCACTGCAGTGCATCCCCAGTGGTGCGAGTACACTCACTGGACTGACTGCACTGCATCCCCAGTGGTGTCAGTGCACTCTCTGGACTCACTGCACTGCATCCCCATTGGTGCCAGTGCATTCTCTGGACTCACCGCACTGCACCCTGAGTGGTGCCAGTGCACTCTCTGGACTCACTGCACCGCATCCCCTGTGGTGCCAGTGCACTCTCTGGACTCACTGCACTGCATCCCCAGTGGTGCCAGTGCACTCTCTGGACTCACTGCAGGGCATCCCCATTGGTGCCAGTGCACTCTCTGGACTCACTGCACTGCATCCCCAGTGGTTCCAGAGCACTCTCTGGACTCACTGCAGTGCATCCCCAGTGGTGCCAGTGCACTCTCTGGACTCACTGTACTGCATCCCCAGTGTTGCCAGTGCACTCTCTGGAGTAATCGCAGTGCATCCCCAGTGGTGCCAAAGCACTCTCTGTACTCCCGGCACCGCATTCCCAGTGGTGCCAGTGCACTCTCTGGGCTCACTGCAGTGCATCCCCAGGGTTCCAGTGCACTCTCTTGACTCACTGCACTGCATCCCCAGTGGTGCCAGTGCACTCACTGGATTCACTGCACTGCATCCCCAGTGGTGCCAGTGCACTCTCTGGACTCACTGCACTGCATCCCCAGTGCTGCCTGTGCACTCTCTGGACTCACTGCACTGCATCCCCAGTGGTGCCAGTGCACTCTCTGGACTCACTGCAGTGCATCCCCAGTGGTGCCAGAGCACTCTCTGGACTAACTGCACTGCATCCCCATTTGGTGCCAGTGCACTCTCTGGACTCACTGCACTGCATCCCCAGTGGTGCCAGTGCACTCTCTGGACTCACTGTACTGCATCCCCAGTGGAGCCCGTGCAGTCTCTGGACTCACTGAAGTGCATCCCCATTGGTGCCAGTGCACTCTCTGGACTCACTGCACTGCATCCCCAGTGGTGCTAGTGCACTCTGTGGACTCACTGCAGTGCATCCCCAGTGGTGCCAGTGCACTCTCTGGACTCACTGAAGGGCATTCTCAGTGGTGCCAGTGCACTCTCTGGACTCACTGCAGTGCATCCCCAGTGGTGCCAGTACACTCACTGGACTGACTGCACTGCATCCCCAGTGGTGCCAGTGCACTCTCTGGACTCACTGCACTGCATCCCCATTGGTGCCAGTGCATTCTCTGGACTCACCGCACTGCACCCTGAGTGGTGCCAGTGCACTCTCTGGACTCACTGCACTGCATCCCCAGTGGTGCCAGTGCACTCTCTGGACTCACTGCAGTGCATCCCCATTGGTGCCAGTGCACTCTCTGGACTCACTGCACTGCATCCCCAGTGGTTCCAGAGCACTCTCTGGACTCACTGCACTGCATCCCCAGTGGTGCCAGTGCACTCTCTGGACTCCCGGCACCGCATCCCCAGTGTTGCCAGTGAACTCTCTGGAGTAACTGCAGTGCATCCCCAGTGGTGCCAAAGCACTCTCTGGACTCCCGGCACCGCATTCCCAGTGGTGCCAGTGCACTCTCTGGGCTCACTGCAGTGCATCCCCAGGGTTCCAGTGCACTCTCTTGACTCACTGCACTGCATCCCCAGTGGTGCCAGTGCACTCACTGGATTCACTGCACTGCATCCCCAGTGGTGCTAGTGCACTCTCTGGACTCACTGCAGTACATCCCCAGTGGTGCCAGTGCACTCTCTGGACTCACTGCAGGGCATCCCCAGTGGTGCCAGTGCACTCTCTGGACTCACTGTACTGCATCCCCAGTGTTGCCAGTGCACTCTCTGGACTCACTGCACTGCATCCCCAGTGCTGCCAGTGCATTCACTGGACTCACTGTACTGCATCTCCAGTGGTGCCAGTGCACTCTCTGGGCTCACTGCAGTGCTTCCCCAGTGGTGCCAGTGCACTCTCTGGACTCACTGCACTGCATCCCCAGTGGTGCCAGTGCACTCTCTGGACTCACTGCACTACATCCCCAGTGGTGAGAGTGCACTCTCTGGACTCACTGCAGGGCATCCCCAGTGGTGCCAGTGCATTCTCTGGACTCAGTGCACTGCATCCCCAGTGGTGCCAGTGCACTCTCTGGACTCACTGCACTGCATCCCCAGTGGTGCCAGAGCAATCTCTGGACTAACTGCAGGGCATCCTCAGTGGTGCCAGTGCACTCTCTGGACTCACTTCACTGCATCCCCATTGGTGCCAGTGCATTCTCTGGACTCACCGCACTGCACCCTGAGTGGTGCCAGTGCACTCTCTGGACTCACTGCACCGCATCCCTAGTGGTGCCAGTGCACTCTCTGGACTCACTGCACTGCATCCCCAGTGGTGCCAGTGCACTCTCTGGACTCACTGCAGTGCATCCCCAGTGTTGCCTGTGCACTCTCTGGAGTAACTGCAGTGCATCCCCAGTGGTGCCAAAGCACTCTCTGGACTCCCGGCACCGCATCCCCAGTGGTGCCAGTGCACTCTCTGGGCTCACTGCAGTGCATCCCCAGTGGTGCCAGTGCACTCTCTGGAGTCACTGCACTGCATCCCCAGTGGTGCCAATGCACTCTCTGGACCTCCGGCACCGCATCCCCAGTGGTGCCAGTGCACTCTCTGGATTCTCGGCACTGCATCCCCAGTGGTGCCAGTGCACTCATTGGACTCACTGTACTGCATCAACAGTGGTGCCAGTGCACTCTCTGGACTCACTGCAGTGCATCCCCAGTGGTGCCAGTGCACTCTCTGGACTCACTGCACTGCATCCCCAGTGCTGCCAGTGCATTCACTGGACTCACTGTACTGCATCTCCAGTGGTGCCAGTGCACTCTCTGGGCTCACTGCAGTGCATCCCCAGTGGTGCCAGTGCACTCTCTGGACTCACTGCACTGCATCCCCAGTGGTGCCAGTGCACTCTCTGGACTCACTGCACTACATCCCCAGTGGTGCCAGTGCACTCTCTTGACTCACTGCAGGGCATCCCCAGTGGTGCCAGTGCACTCTCTGGACTCAGTGCACTGCATCCCCAGTGCTGCCAGTGCACTCTCTGGACTCACTGCACTGCATCCCCAGTGGTGCCAGAGCAATCTCTGGACTCACTGCAGGGCATCCCCAGTGGTGCCAGTGCACTCTCTGGACTCACTGCACTGCATCCCCATTGGTGCCAGTGCATTCTCTGGACTCACCGCACTGCACCCTGAGTGGTGCCAGTGCACACTCTGGACTCACTGCACCGCATCCCCAGTGGTGCCAGTGCACTCTCTGGACTCACTGCACTGTATCCCCAGTGGTATCAGTGCACTCTCTGGACTCACTGCAGTGCATCCCCAGTGTTGCCTGTGCACTCTCTGGAGTAACTGCAGTGCATCCCCAGTGGTGCCAAAGCACTCTCTGGACTCCCGGCACCGCATCCCCAGTGGTGCCAGTGCACTCTCTGGGCTCACTGCAGTGCATCCCCAGTGGTGCCAGTGCACTCTCTGGACTCCCGGCACTGCATCCCCAGTGGTGCCAGTGCACTCTCTGGACTCACTGCAGTGCATCCCTAGTAGTGCCAGTGCACTCTCTGCACTCACTTCACTGCATCCCCAGTGGTGCCAGTGCACTCTCTGGACTCACTGCACTGCATCCCCAGTGGTGCCAGAGCACTCTCTGGACTAACTGCACTGCATCCCCATTGGTGCCAGTGCACTCTCTGGACTCACTGCACTGCATCCCCAGTGGTGCCAGTGCACTCTCTGGACTCACTGTACTGCATCCCCAGTGGAGCCCGTGCAGTCTCTGGACTCACTGAAGTGCATCCCCAGTGGTGCCAGTGCACTCTCTGGACTCACTGCACTGCATCCCCAGTGGTGCTAGTGCACTCTGTGGACTCACTGCAGTGCATCCCCAGTGGTGCCAGTGCACTCTCTGGACTCACTGAAGGGCATTCTCAGTGGTGCCAGTGCACTCTCTGGACTCACTGCAGAGCATCCCCAGTGGTGCCAGTACACTCACTGGACTGACTGCACTGCATCCCCAGTGGTGCCAGTGCACTCTCTGGACTCACTGCACTGCATCCCCATTGGTGCCAGTGCATTCTCTGGACTCACCGCACTGCACCCTGAGTGGTGCCAGTGCACTCTCTGGACTTACTGCACCGCATACCCAGTGGTGCCAGTGCACTCTCTGGACTCACTGCACTGCATCCCCAGTGTTGCCAGTGCACTCTCTGGACTCACTGCAGTGCATCCCCAGTGGTGCCAGTGCACTCTCTGGACTCACTGCACTGCATCCCCAGTGTTGCCAGTGCACTCTCTGGACTCACTGCAGTGCATCCCCAGTGGTGCCAGTGCACTCTCTGGACTCACTGCACTGCATCCCCAGTGGTTCCAGAGCACTCTCTGGACTCACTGCAGTGCATCCCCAGTGGTGCCAGTGCACTCTCTGGACTCACTGTACTGCATCCCCAGTGTTGCCAGTGCACTCTCTGGAGTAACTGCAGTGCATCCCCAGTGGTGCCAAAGCACTCTCTGGACTCCCGGCACCACATTCCCAGTGGTGCCAGTGCACTCTCTGGGCTCACTGCAGTGCATCCCCAGGGTTCCAGTGCACTCTCTTGACTCACTGTACTGCATCCCCAGTGTTGCCAGTGCACTCTCTGGAGTAACTGCAGTGCATCCCCAGTGGTGCCAAAGCACTCTCTGGACTCCCGGCACCGCATCCCCAGTGGTGCCAGTGCACTCTCTGGGCTCACTGCAGTGCATCCCCAGTGGTTCCAGTGCACTCTCTTGACTCACTGCAGTGCATCCCCAGTGGTGCCAGTGCACTCTCTGGACTCACTGCACTGCATCCCCAGTGGTGCCAGTGCATTCACTGGACTCACTGTACTGCATCTCCAGTGGTGCCAGTGCACTCTCTGGGCTCACTGCAGTGCATCCCCAGTGGTGCCAGTGCACTCTCTGGACTCACTGCACTGCATCCCCAGTGGTGCCAGTGCACTCTCTGGACTCACTGCACTACATCCCCAGTGGTGCCAGTGCACTCTCTGGACTCACTGCAGGGCATCCCCAGTGGTGCCAGTGCACTCTCTGGACTCACTGCACTGCATCCCCAGTGGTGCCAGAGCAATCTCTGGACTCACTGCAGGGCATACCCAGTGGTGCCAGTGCACTCTCTGGACTCACTGCACTGCATCCCCATTGGTGCCAGTGCATTCTCTGGACTCACCGCACTGCACGCTGAGTGGTGCCAGTGCACTCTCTGGACTCACTGCACCGCATCCCCAGTGGTGCCAGTGCACTCTCTGGACTCACTGCACTGCATCCCCAGTGGTGCCAGTGCACTCTCTGGACTCACTGCAGTGCATCCCCAGTGTTGCCTGTGCACTCTCTGGAGTAACTGCAGTGCATCCCCAGTGGTGCCAAAGCACTCTCTGGACTCCCGGCACCGCATCCCCAGTGGTGCCAGTGCACTCTCTGGGCTCACTGCAGTGCATCCCCAGTGGTGCCAGTGCACTCTCTGGAGTCACTGCACTGCATCCCCAGTGGTGCTAGTGCACTCTGTGGACTCACTGCAGTGCATCCCCAGTGGTGCCAGTGCACTCTCTGGACTCACTGAAGGGCATTCTCAGTGGTGCCAGTGCACTCTCTGGACTCACTGCAGTGCATCCCCAGTGGTGCCAGTACACTCACTGGACTGACTGCACTGCATCCCCAGTGGTGCCAGTGCACTCTCTGGACTCACTGCACTGCATCCCCATTGGTGCCAGTGCATTCTCTGGACTCACCGCACTACACCCTGAGTGGTGCCAGTGCACTCTCTGGACTCACTGCACCGCATCCCCAGCGGTGCCAGTGCACTCTCTGGACTCACTGCACTGCATCCCCAGTGGTGCCAGTGCACTCTCTGGACTCACTGCAGTGCATCCCCAGTGGTGCCAGTGCACTCTCTGGACTCACTGCACTGCATCCCTAGTGGTTCCAGAGCACTCTCTGGACTCACTGCAGTGCATCCCCAGTGGTGCCAGTGCACTCTCTGGACTCACTGTACTGCATCCCCAGTGTTGCCAGTGCACTCTCTGGAGTAACTGCAGTGCATCCCCAGTGGTGCCAAAGCACTCTCTGGACTCCCGGCACCGCATTCCCAGTGGTGCCAGTGCACTCTCTGGGCTCACTGCAGTGCATCCCCAGGGTTCCAGTGCACTCTCTTGACTCACTGCACTGCATCCCCAGTGGTGACAGTGCACTCACTGGATTCACAGCACTGCATCCCCAGTGGTGCTAGCGCACTCTCTGGACTCACTGCAGTACATCCCCAGTGGTGCCAGTGCACTCTCTGGACTCACTGCAGTACATCCCCAGTGGTGCCAGTGCACTCTCTGGACTCACTGTACTGCATCCCCAGTGTTGCCAGTGCACTCTCTGGACTCACTGCAGTGCATCCCCAGTGGTGCCAAAGCACTCTCTGGACTCCCGGCACCGCATCCCCAGTGGTGCCAGTGCACTCTCTGGGCTCACTGCAGTGCATCACCAGTGGTTCCAGTGCACTCTCTTGACTCACTGCAGTGCATCTCAAGTGGTGCCAGTGAAGTCTCTGGACTCACTGCACTGCATCCCCAGTGCTGCCAGTGCATTCACTGGACTCACTGTACTGCATCTCCAGTGGTGCCAGTGCACTCTCTGGGCTCACTGCAGTGCATCGCCAGTGTTGCCAGTGCACTCTCTGGACTCACTGCACTGCATCCCCAGTGGTGCCAGTGCACTCTCTGGACTCACTGCACTACATCCCCAGTGGTGCCAGTGCACTCTCTGGACTCACTGCAGGGCATCCCCAGTGGTGCCAGTGCACTCTCTGGACTCAGTGCACTGCATCCCCAGTGGTGCCAGTGCACTCTCTGGACTCAGTGCAGTGCATCCCCAGTGGTTCCAGTGCACTCTCTGGACTCACTGCACTGCATCCCCAGTGGTGCCAGTGCACTCTCTGGACTCACTGCACTACATCCCCAGTGGTGCCAGTGCACTCTCTGGACTCACTGCAGGGCATCCCCAGTGGTGCCAGTGCACTCTCTGGACTCACTGCACTGCATCCCCAGTGGTGCCAGAGCAATCTCTGGACTCACTGCAGGGCATCCCCAGTGGTGCCAGTGCACTCTCTGGACTCACTGCACTGCATCCCCATTGGTGCCAGTGCATTCTCTGGACTCACCGCACTGCACCCTGAGTGGTGCCAGTGCACTCTCTGGACTCACTGCACCGCATCCCCAGTGGTGCCAGTGCACTCTCTGGACTCACTGCAGTGCATCCCCAGTGGTGCCAGTGCACTCTCTGGACACACTGCAGTGCATCCCCAGTGTTGCCTGTGCACTCTCTGGTGTAACTGCAGTGCATCCCCCGTGGTGCCAAAGCACTCTCTGGACTCCCGGCACCGCATCCCCAGTGGTGCCAGTGCACTCTCTGGGCTCGCTACACTGCATCCCCAGTGGTGCCAGCGCACTCTCTGGACTCACTGCAGTACATCCCCAGTGGTGCCAGTGCACTCTCTGGACTCACTGCAGTACATCCCCAGTGGTGCCAGTGCACTCTCTAGACTCACTGTACTGCATGCCCACTGTTGCCAGTGCACTCTCTGGAGTAACTGCAGTGCATCCCCAGTGGTGCCAAAGCACTCTCTGGACTCCCGGCACCGCATCCCCAGTGGTGCCAGTGCACTTTCTGGGCTCACTGCAGTGCATCCCCAGTGGTTCCAGTGCACTCTCTTGACTCACTGCAGTGCATCCCCAGTGGTGCCAGTGCACTCTCTGGACTCACTGCACTGCATCCCCAGTGCTGCCAGTGCATTCACTGGACTCACTGTACTGCATCTCCAGTGGTGCCAGTGCACTCTCTGGGCTCACTGCAGTGCATCCCCAGTGGTGCCAGTGCACTCTCTGGACTCACTGCACTGCATCCCCAGTGGTGCCAGTGCACTCTCTGGACTCACTGCACTACATCCCCAGTGGTGCCAGTGCACTCTCTGGACTCACTGCACTGCATCCCCAGTGGTGCCAGTGCACTCTCTGGACTCAGTGCACTGCATCCCCAGTGGCGCCAGTGCACTCTCTGGACTCACTGCACTGCATCCCCAGTGGTGCCAGAGCACTCTCTGGACTCACTGCAGGGCATCCCCAGTGGTGCCAGTGCACTCTCTGGACTCACTGCACTGCATCCCCATTGGTGCCAGTGCATTCTCTGGACTCACCGTACTGCACCCTGAGTGGTGCCAGTGCACTCTCTGGACTCACTGCACCGCATCCCCAGTGGTGCCAGTGCACTCTCTGGACTCACTGCAGTGCATCCCCAGTGGTGCCAGTGCACTCTCTGGACTCACTGCAGTGCATCCCCAGTGTTGCCTGTGCACTCTCTGGAGTAACTGCAGTGCATCCCCAGTGGTGCCAAAGCACTCTCTGGACTCCCGGCACCGCATCCCCAGTGGTGCCAGTGCACTCTCTGGGCTCACTGCAGTGCATCCCCAGTGGTGCCAGTGCACTCTCTGGACTCCCGGCACTGCATCCCCAGTGGTGCCAGTGCACTCTCTGGACTCACTGCAGTGCATCCCTAGTAGTGCCAGTGCACTCTCTGCACTCACTTCACTGCATCCCCAGTGGTGCCAGTGCATTCACTGGACTCACTGTACTGCATCCCCAGTTGTGCCAGTGCACTCTCTGGACTCACTGCACTGCATCCCCAGTGCTGCCTGTGCACTCTCTGGACTCACTGCACTGCATCCCCAGTGGTGCCAGTGCACTCTCTGGACTCACTGCACTGCATCCCCAGTGGTGCCAGAGCACTCTCTGGACTAACTGCACTGCATCCCCATTGGTGCCAGTGCACTCTCTGGACTCACTGCACTGCATCCCCAGTGGTGCCAGTGCACTCTCTGGACTCACTGTACTGCATCCCCAGTGGAGCCCGTGCAGTCTCTGGACTCACTGAAGTGCATCCCCAGTGGTGCCAGTGCACTCTCTGGACTCACTGCACTGCATCCCCAGTGGTGCTAGTGCACTCTGTGGACTCACTGCAGTGCATCCCCAGTGGTGCCAGTTCACTCTCTGGACTCACTGAAGGGCATTCTCAGTGGTGCCAGTGCACTCTCTGGACTCACTGCAGTGCATCCCCAGTGGTGCGAGTACACTCACTGGACTGACTGCACTGCATCCCCAGTGGTGTCAGTGCACTCTCTGGACTCACTGCACTGCATCCCCATTGGTGCCAGTGCATTCTCTGGACTCACCGCACTGCACCCTGAGTGGTGCCAGTGCACTCTCTGGACTCACTGCACCGCATCCCCTGTGGTGCCAGTGCACTCTCTGGACTCACTGCACTGCATCCCCAGTGGTGCCAGTGCACTCTCTGGACTCACTGCAGGGCATCCCCAGTGGTGCCAGTGCACTCTCTGGACTCACTGCACTGCATCCCCAGTGGTTCCAGAGCACTCTCTGGACTCACTGCAGTGCATCCCCAGTGGTGCCAGTGCACTCTCTGGACTCACTGTACTGCATCCCCAGTGTTGCCAGTGCACTCTCTGGAGTAATCGCAGTGCATCCCCAGTGGTGCCAAAGCACTCTCTGGACTCCCGGCACCGCATTCCCAGTGGTGCCAGTGCACTCTCTGGGCTCACTGCAGTGCATCCCCAGGGTTCCAGTGCACTCTCTTGACTCACTGCACTGCATCCCCAGTGGTGCCAGTGCACTCACTGGATTCACTGCACTGCATCCCCAGTGGTGCCAGTGCACTCTCTGGACTCACTGCACTGCATTCCCAGTGCTGCCTGTGCACTCTCTGGACTCACTGCACTGCATCCCCAGTGGTGCCAGTGCACTCTCTGGACTCACTGCACTGCATCCCCAGTGGTGCCAGAGCACTCTCTGGACTAACTGCACTGCATCCCCATTTGGTGCCAGTGCACTCTCTGGACTCACTGCACTGCATCCCCAGTGGTGCCAGTGCACTCTCTGGACTCACTGTACTGCATCCCCAGTGGAGCCCGTGCAGTCTCTGGACTCACTGAAGTGCATCCCCATTGGTGCCAGTGCACTCTCTGGACTCACTGCACTGCATCCCCAGTGGTGCTAGTGCACTCTGTGGACTCACTGCAGTGCATCCCCAGTGGTGCCAGTGCACTCTCTGGACTCACTGAAGGGCATTCTCAGTGGTGCCAGTGCACTCTCTGGACTCACTGCAGTGCATCCCCAGTGGTGCCAGTACACTCACTGGACTGACTGCACTGCATCCCCAGTGGTGCCAGTGCACTCTCTGGACTCACTGCACTGCATCCCCATTGGTGCCAGTGCATTCTCTGGACTCACCGCACTGCACCCTGAGTGGTGCCAGTGCACTCTCTGGACTCACTGCACCGCATCCCCAGTGGTGCCAGTGCACTCTCTGGACTCACTGCACTGCATCCCCAGTGGTGCCAGTGCACTCTCTGGACTCACTGCAGTGCATCCCCATTGGTGCCAGTGCACTCTCTGGACTCACTGCACTGCATCCCCAGTGGTTCCAGAGCACTCTCTGGACTCACTGCACTGCATCCCCAGTGGTACCAGTGCACTCTCTGGACTCACTATACTGCATCCCCAGTGTTGCCAGTGAACTCTCTGGAGTAACTGCAGTGCATCCCCAGTGGTGCCAAAGCACTCTCTGGACTCCCGGCACCGCATTCCCAGTGGTGCCAGTGCACTCTCTGGGCTCACTGCAGTGCATCCCCAGGGTTCCAGTGCACTCTCTTGACTCACTGCACTGCATCCCCAGTGGTGCCAGTGCACTCACTGGATTCACTGCACTGCATCCCCAGTGGTGCTAGTGCACTCTCTGGACTCACTGCAGTACATCCCCAGTGGTGCCAGTGCACTCTCTGGACTCACTGCAGGGCATCCCCAGTGGTGCCAGTGCACTCTCTGGACTCACTGTACTGCATCCCCAGTGTTGCCAGTGCACTCTCTGGAGTAACTGCAGTGCATCGCCAGTGGTGCCAAAGCACTCTTTGGACTCCCGGCACCGCATCCCCAGTGGTGCCAGTGCACTCTCTGGGCTCACTGCAGTGCATCCCCAGTGGTTCCAGTGCACTCTCTTGACTCACTGCAGTGCATCCCCAGTGGTGCCAGTGCACTCTCTGGACTCACTGCACTGCATCCCCAGTGCTGCCAGTGCATTCACTGGACTCACTGTACTGCATCTCCAGTGGTGCCAGTGCACTCTCTGGGCTCACTGCAGTGCTTCCCCAGTGGTGCCAGTGCACTCTCTGGACTCACTGCACTGCATCCCCAGTGGTGCCAGTGCACTCTCTGGACTCACTGCACTACATCCCCAGTGGTGAGAGTGCACTCTCTGGACTCACTGCAGGGCATCCCCAGTGGTGCCAGTGCATTCTCTGGACTCAGTGCACTGCATCACCAGTGGTGCCAGTGCACTCTCTGGACTCACTGCACTGCATCCCCAGTGGTGCCAGAGCAATCTCTGGACTAACTGCAGGGCATCCTCAGTGGTGCCAGTGCACTCTCTGGACTCACTTCACTGCATCCCCATTGGTGCCAGTGCATTCTCTGGACTCACCGCACTGCACCCTGAGTGGTGCCAGTGCACTCTCTGGACTCACTGCACCGCATCCCTAGTGGTGCCAGTGCACTCTCTGGACTCACTGCACTGCATCCCCAGTGGTGCCAGTGCACTCTCTGGACTCACTGCAGTGCATCCCCAGTGTTGCCTGTGCACTCTCTGGAGTAACTGCAGTGCATCCCCAGTGGTGCCAAAGCACTCTCTGGACTCCCGGCACCGCATCCCCAGTGGTGCCAGTGCACTCTCTGGGCTCACTGCAGTGCATCCCCAGTGGTGCCAGTGCACTCTCTGGAGTCACTGCACTGCATCCCCAGTGGTGCCAATGCACTCTCTGGACCTCCGGCACCGCATCCCCAGTGGTGCCAGTGCACTCTCTGGATTCTCGGCACTGCATCCCCAGTGGTGCCAGTGCACTCATTGGACTCACTGTACTGCATCAACAGTGGTGCCAGTGCACTCTCTGGACTCACTGCAGTGCATCCCCAGTGGTGCCAGTGCACTCTCTGGACTCACTGCACTGCATCCCCAGTGCTGCCAGTGCATTCACTGGACTCACTGTACTGCATCTCCAGTGGTGCCAGTGCACTCTCTGGGCTCACTGCAGTGCATCCCCAGTGGTGCCAGTGCACTCTCCGGACTCACTGCACTGCATCCCCAGTGGTGCCAGTGCACTCTCTGGACTCACTGCACTACATCCCCAGTGGTGCCAGTGCACTCTCTGGACTCACTGCAGGGCATCCCCAGTGGTGCCAGTGCACTCTCTGGACTCAGTGCACTGCATCCCCAGTGCTGCCAGTGCACTCTCTGGACTCACTGCACTGCATCCCCAGTGGTGCCAGAGCAATCTCTGGACTCACTGCAGGGCATCCCCAGTGGTGCCAGTGCACTCTCTGGACTCACTGCACTGCATCCCCATTGGTGCCAGTGCATTCTCTGGACTCACCGCACCGCACCCTGAGTGGTGCCAGTGCACTCTCTGGACTCACTGCACCGCATCCCCAGTGGTGCCAGTGCACTCTCTGGACTCACTGCACTGTATCCCCAGTGGTGTCAGTGCACTCTCTGGACTCACTGCAGTGCATCCCCAGTGTTGCCTGTGCACTCTCTGGAGTAACTGCAGTGCATCCCCAGTGGTGCCAAAGCACTCTCTGGACTCCCGGCACCGCATCCCCAGTGGTGCCAGTGCACTCTCTGGGCTCACTGCAGTGCATCCCCAGTGGTGCCAGTGCACTCTCTGGACTCCCGGCACTGCATCCCCAGTGGTGCCAGTGCACTCTCTGGACTCACTGCAGTGCATCCCTAGTAGTGCCAGTGCACTCTCTGCACTCACTTCACTGCATCCCCAGTGGTGCCAGTGCACTCTCTGGACTCACTGCACTGCATCCCCAGTGGTGCCAGAGCACTCTCTGGACTAACTGCACTGCATCCCCATTGGTGCCAGTGCACTCTCTGGACTCACTGCACTGCATCCCCAGTGGTGCCAGTGCACTCTCTGGACTCACTATACTGCATCCCCAGTGGAGCCCGTGCAGTCTCTGGACTCACTGCACTGCATCCCCAGTGGTGCTAGTGCACTCTGTGGACTCACTGCAGTGCATCCCCAGTGGTGCCAGTGCACTCTCTGGACTCACTGAAGGGCATTCTCAGTGGTGCCAGTGCACTCTCTGGACTCACTGCAGAGCATCCCCAGTGGTGCCAGTACACTCACTGGACTGACTGCACTGCATCCCCAGTGGTGCCAGTGCACTCTCTGGACTCACTGCACTGCATCCCCATTGGTGCCAGTGCATTCTCTGGACTCACCGCACTGCACCCTGAGTGGTGCCAGTGCACTCTCTGGACTTACTGCACCGCATACCCAGTGGTGCCAGTGCACTCTCTGGACTCACTGCACTGCATCCCCAGTGGTGCCAGTGCACTCTCTGGACTCACTGCAGTGCATCCCCAGTGGTGCCAGTGCACTCTCTGGACTCACTGCACTGCATCCCCAGTGGTTCCAGAGCACTCTCTGGACTCACTGCAGTGCATCCCCAGTGGTGCCAGTGCACTCTCTGGACTCACTGTACTGCATCACCAGTGTTGCCAGTGCACTCTCTGGAGTAACTGCAGTGCATCCCCAGTGGTGCCAAAGCACTCTCTGGACTCCCGGCACCACATTCCCAGTGGTGCCAGTGCACTCTCTGGACTCACTGCACTGCATCCCCAGGGTTCCAGTGCACTCTCTTGACTCACTGCACTGCATCCCCAGTGGTGCCAGTGCACTCACTGGATTCACTGCACTGCATCCCCAGTGGTGCTAGTGCACTCTCTGGACTCACTGCACTGCATCCCCAGTGGTGCCAGTGCACTCTCTGGACTCACTGCAGTACATCCCCAGTGGTGCCAGTGCACTCTCTGGACTCACTGTACTGCATCCCCAGTGTTGCCAGTGCACTCTCTGGAGTAACTGCAGTGCATCCCCAGTGGTGCCAAAGCACTCTCTGGACTCCCGGCACCGCATCCCCAGTGGTGCCAGTGCACTCTCTGGGCTCACTGCAGTGCATCCCCAGTGGTTCCAGTGCACTCTCTTGACTCACTGCAGTGCATCCCCAGTGGTGCCAGTGCACTCTCTGGACTCACTGCACTGCATCCCCAGTGGTGCCAGTGCATTCACTGGACTCACTGTACTGCATCTCCAGTGGTGCCAGTGCACTCTCTGCGCTCACTGCAGTGCATCCCCAGTGGTGCCAGTGCACTCTCTGGACTCACTGCACTGCATCCCCAGTGGTGCCAGTGCACTCTCTGGACTCACTGCACTACATCCCCAGTGGTGCCAGTGCACTCTCTGGACTCACTGCAGGGCATCCCCAGTGGTGCCAGTGCACTCTCTGGACTCACTGCACTGCATCCCCAGTGGTGCCAGAGCAATCTCTGGACTCACTGCAGGGCATACCCAGTGGTGCCAGTGCACTCTCTGGACTCACTGCACTGCATCCCCATTGGTGCCAGTGCATTCTCTGGACTCACCGCACTGCACGCTGAGTGGTGCCAGTGCACTCTCTGGACTCACTGCACCGCATCCCCAGTGGTGCCAGTGCACTCTCTGGACTCACTGCACTGCATCCCCAGTGGTGCCAGTGCACTCTCTGGACTCACTGCAGTGCATCCCCAGTGTTGCCTGTGCACTCTCTGGAGTAACTGCAGTGCATCCCCAGTGGTGCCAAAGCACTCTCTGGACTCCCGGCACCGCATCCCCAGTGGTGCCAGTGCACTCTCTGGGCTCACTGCAGTGCATCCCCAGTGGTGCCAGTGCACTCTCTGGAGTCACTGCACTGCATCCCCAGTGGTGCCAGTGCACTCTCTGGACTCACTGTACTGCATCCCCAGTGGAGCCCGTGCAGTCTCTGGACTCACTGAAGTGCATCCCCAGTGGTGCCAGTGCACTCTCTGGACTCACTGCACTGCATCCCCAGTGGTGCTAGTGCACTCTGTGGACTCACTGCAGTGCATCCCCAGTGGTGCCAGTGCACTCTCTGGACTCACTGAAGGGCATTCTCAGTGGTGCCAGTGCACTCTCTGGACTCACTGCAGTGCATCCCCAGTGGTGCCAGTACACTCACTGGACTGACTGCACTGCATCCCCAGTGGTGCCAGTGCACTCTCTGGACTCACTGCACTGCATCCCCATTGGTGCCAGTGCATTCTCTGGACTCACCGCACTGCACCCTGAGTGGTGCCAGTGCACTCTCTGGACTCACTGCACTGCATCCCCAGTGGTGCCAGTGCACTCTCTGGACTCACTGCACTGCATCCCCAGTGGTGCCAGTGCACTCTCTGGACTCACTGCACTGCATCCCTAGTGGTTCCAGAGCACTCTCTGGACTCACTGCAGTGCATCCCCAGTGGTGCCAGTGCACTCTCTGGACTCACTGTACTGCATCCCCAGTGTTGCCAGTGCACTCTCTGGAGTAACTGCAGTGCATCCCCAGTGGTGCCAAAGCACTCTCTGGACTCCCGGCACCGCATTCCCAGTGGTGCCAGTGCACTCTCTGGGCTCACTGCAGTGCATCCCCAGGGTTCCAGTGCACTCTCTTGACTCACTGCACTGCATCCCCAGTGGTGACAGTGCACTCACTGGATTCACAGCACTGCATCCCCAGTGGTGCTAGCGCACTCTCTGGACTCACTGCAGTACATCCCCAGTGGTGCCAGTGCACTCTCTGGACTCACTGCAGTACATCCCCAGTGGTGCCAGTGCACTCTCTGAACTCACTGTACTGCATCCCCAGTGTTGCCAGTGCACTCTCTGGACTCACTGCAGTGCATCCCCAGTGGTGCCAAAGCACTCTCTGGACTCAAGGCACCGCATCCCCAGTGGTGCCCGTGCACTCTCTGGGCTCACTGCAGTGCATCACCAGTGGTTCCAGTGCACTCTCTTGACTCACTGCAGTGCATCTCAAGTGGTGCCAGTGAAGTCTCTGGACTCACTGCACTGCATCCCCAGTGCTGCCAGTGCATTCACTGGACTCACTGTACTGCATCTCCAGTGGTGCCAGTGCACTCTCTGGGCTCACTGCAGTGCATCGCCAGTGTTGCCAGTGCACTCTCTGGACTCACTGCACTGCATCCCCAGTGGTGCCAGTGCACTCTCTGGACTCACTGCACTACATCCCCAGTGGTGCCAGAGCACTCTCTGGACTCACTGCAGGGCATCCCCAGTGGTGCCAGTGCACTCTCTGGACTCAGTGCACTGCATCCCCAGTGGTGCCAGTGCACTCTCTGGACTCAGTGCAGTGCATCTCCAGTGGTGCCAGTGCACTCTCTGGACTCACTGCACCGCATCCCCAGTGGTGCCAGTGCACTCTCTGGACTCACTGCAGGGCATCCCCAGTGGTGCCAGTGCACTCTCTGGACTCACTGCAGTGCATCCCCAGTGGTGCCTGTGCACTCTCTGGAGTAACTGCAGTGCATCCCCAGTGGTGCCAAAGCACTCTCTGGACTCCCGGCACCGCATCCCCAGTGGTGCCAGTGCACTCTCTCGGCTCACTGCAGTGCATCCCCAGTGGTGCCAGTGCACTCTCTGGACTCACTGCACTGCATCCCCAGTGGTGCCAATGCACTCTCTGGACCTCCGGCACCGCATCCCCAGTGGTGCCAGTGCACTCTCTAGACTCTCGGCACTGCATCCCCAGTGGTGCCAGTGCACTCACTGGACTCACTGTACTGCATCAACAGTGGTGCCAGTGCACTCTCTGGACTCACTGCAGTGCATCTCCAGTGGTGCCAGTGCACTCTCTGGACTCACTGTACTGCATCCCCAGTGGAGCCCGTGCAGTCTCTGGACTCACTGCACTGCATCCCCAGTGGTGCCAGTGCACTCTCTGGACTCACTGCACTGCATCCCCAGTGGTGCTAGTGCACTCTGTGGACTCACTGCAGTGCATCCCCAGTGGTGCCAGTGCACTCTCTGGACTCACTGAAGGGCATTCTCAGTGGTGCCACTGCACTCTCTGGACTCACTGCAGTGCATCCCCAGTGGTGCCAGTACACTCACTGGACTGACTGCACTGCATCCCCAGTGGTGCCAGTGCACTCTCTGGACTCACTGCACTGCATCCCCATTGGTGCCAGTGCATTCTCTGGACTCACCGCACTGCACCCTGAGTGGTGCCAGTGCACTCTCTGGACTCACTGCACCGCATCCCCAGTGGTGCCAGTGCACTCTCTGGACTCACTGCACTGCATCCCCAGTGGTGCCAGTGCACTCTCTGGACTCACTGCAGTGCATCCCCAGTGGTGCCAGTGCACTCTCTGGACTCACTGCACTGCATCCCCATTGGTGCCAGTGCATTCTCTGGACTCACCGCACTGCACCCTGAGTGGTGCCAGTGCACTCTCTGGACTCACTGCACCGCATCCCCAGTGGTGCCAGTGCACTCTCTGCACTCACTGCACTGCATCCCCAGTGGTGCCAGTGCACTCTCTGGACTCACTGCACTGCATCTCCAGTGTTGCCTGTGCACTCTCTGGAGTAACTGCAGTGCATCCCCAGTGGTGCCAAAGCACTCTCTGGACTCCCGGCACCGCATCCCCAGTGGTGCCAGTGCACTCTCTGGGCTCACTGCCGTTCATCCCCAGTGGTGCCAGTGCACTCTCTGGACTCACTGCACTGTATCCCCAGTGGTGCCAGTGCACTCTCTGGACTCACTGCAGTGCATCCCTAGTAGTGCCAGTGCACTCTCTGCACTCACTTCACTTCATCCCCAGTGGTGCCAGTGCATTCACTGGACTCACTGTACTGCATCCCCAGTGGTGCCAGTGCACTCTCTGGACTCACTGCACTGCATCCCCAGTGCTGCCTGTGCACTCTCTGGACTCACTGCACTGCATCCCCAGTGGTGCCAGTGCACTCTCTGCACTCACTGCACTGCATCCCCAGTGGTGCCAGAGCACTCTCTGGACTAACTGCACTGCATCCCCATTGGTGCCAGTGCACTCTCTGGACTCACTGCACTGCATCCCCAGTGGTGCCAGTGCACTCTCTGGACTCACTGTACTGCATCCCCAGTGGAGCCCGTGCAGTCTCTGGACTCACTGAAGTGCATCCCCAGTGGTGCCAGTGCACTCTGTGGACTCACTGCAGTGCATCCCCAGTGGTGCCAGTGCACTCTCTGGACTCACTGAAGGGCATTCTCAGTGGTGCCAGTGCACTCTCTGGACTCACTGTACTGCATCCCCAGTGTTGCCAGTGCACTCTCTGGAGTAACTGCAGTGCATCCCCAGTGGTGCCAAAGCACTCTCTGGACTCCCGGCACCGCATCCCCAGTGGTGCCAGTGCACTCTCTGGACTCACTGCACGGCATCCCCAGTGCTGCCAGTGCATTCACTGGACTCACTGTACTGCATCTCCAGTGGTGCCAGTGCACTCTCTGGGCTCACTGCAGTGCATCCCCAGTGGTGCCAGTGCACTCTCTGGACTCACTGCACTGCATCCCCAGTGGTGCCAGTGCACTCTCTGGACTCACTGCACTACATCCCCAGTGGTGCCAGTGCACTCTCTGGACTCACTGCAGGGCATCCCCAGTGGTGCCAGTGCACTCTCTGGACTCAGTGCACTGCATCCCCAGTGGTGCCAGTGCACTCTCTGGACTCACTGCACTGCATCCCCAGTGGTGCCAGAGCAATCTCTGGACTCACTGCAGGGCATCCCCAGTGGTGCCAGTGCACTCTCTGGACTCACTGCACTGCATCCCCATTGGTGCCAGTGCATTCTCTGGACTCACCGCACTGCACCCTGAGTGGTGCCAGTGCACTCTCTGGACTCACTGCACCGCATCCCCAGTGGTGCCAGTGCACTCTCTGGACTCACTGCACTGCATCCCCAGTGGTGCCAGTGCACTCTCTGGACTCACTGCAGTGCATCCCCAGTGTTGCCTGTGCACTCTCTGGAGTAACTGCAGTGCATCCCCAGTGGTGCCAAAGCACTCTCTAGACTCCCGGCACCGCATCCCCAGTGGTGCCAGTGCACTCTCTGGGCTCACTGCAGTGCATCCCCAGTGGTGCCAGTGCACTCTCTGGACTCACTGCACTGCATCCCCAGTGGTGCCAGTGCACTCTCTGGACTCACTGCTGTGCATCACCTGTGGTGCCAGTGCACTCTCTGGACTCACTGAAGTGCATCCCCAGTGGTGCCAGTGCAATCTCTGGACTCACTGCACTGCATTCCCAGTGGTGCCAGTGCACACTCTGGACTCACTGCACTGCATCCCCAGTGGTGCCAGTGCACTCTCTGGACTCACTGCAGTGCATCCCCAGTGGTGCCAGTGCACTCTCTGGACTCACTGCACTGCATCCCCAGTGGTGCCAGTGCACTCTCTGGACTCACTGCACTGCATCCCCAGTGGTGCCAGAGCACTCTCTGGACTCACTGCACTGCATCCCCATTGGTGCCAGTGCATTCTCTGGACTCACCGCACTGCACCCTGAGTTGTGCCAGTGCACTCTCTGGACTCACTGCACCGCATCCCCAGTGGTGCCAGTGCACTCTCTGGACTCACTGCACTGCATCCCCTGTGGTGCCAGTGCACTCTCTGGACTCACTGCAGTGCATCCCCAGTGGTGCCTGTGCACTCTCTGGAGTAACTGCAGTGCATCCCCAGTGGTGCCAAAGCACTCTCTGGACTCCCGGCACTGCATCCCCACTGGTGCCAGTGCACTCTCTGGGCTCACTGCAGTGCATCCCCAGTGGTGCCAGTGCACTCTCTGGACTCACTGCACTGCATCCCCAGTGGTGCCAATGCACTCTCTGGACCTCCGGCACCGCATCCCCAGTGGTGCCAGTGCACTCTCTGGACTCTCGGCACTGCATCCCCAGTGGTGCCAGTGCACTCTCTGGACTCACTGCAGGGCATCCCCAGTAGTGCCAGTGCACTCTCTGCACTCACTTCACTGCATCACCAGTGGTGCCAGTGCACTCTCTGGACTCACTGCAGTGCATCCCCAGTGGTGCCAGTGCACTCTCTGGACTCACTACACTGCATCCCCAGTGCTGCCAGTGCACTCTCTGGACTCACTGCACTGCATCCCCAGTGGTGCCACTGCACTATCTGGACTCACTGCACTGCATCCCCAGTGGTGCCAGTGCACTCTCTGCACTCACTGCACTGCATACCCAGTGGTGCCAGTGCACTCACTGCACTCACTGCAGTGCATTCCCTCTGGTGCCAGTGCACTCTCTGGACTCACTGCACTGCATCCCGAGTGGTGCCAGTGCACTCTCTGGACTCACTGCAGTGCATCCCCAGTGGTGCCAGTGCACTCTCTGGACTCACTGCAGTGCATCCCCATTGGTGCCAGTGCACTCTCTGGACTCACTGCACTGCATCCCCAGTGGTGCCAGTGCACTCTCTGGACTCACTGCACTGCATTCCCAGTGGTGCCAGTGCACACTCTGGAGTCACTGCACTGCATCCCCAGTGCTGCCAGTGCACTCTCTGGACTCACTGCAGTGCATCCCCAGTGTTGCCAGTGCACTCTCTGGACTCACTGCAGTGCATTCCCTCTGGTGCCAGTGCACTCTCTGGACTCACTGCACTGCATTCCCAGTGGTGCCAGAGCACTCTCTGGACTCACTGCACTGCATCCCCAGTGGTGCCAGTGCACTCTCTGGACTCACTGCAGTGCATCCCCAGTGTTGCCAGTGCACTCTCTGGACTCACTGTACTGCATCCCCAGTGGAGCCCGTGCACTCTCTGGACTCACTGAAGTGCATCCCCAGTGGTGCCAGTGCACTCTCTGGACTCACTGCACTGCATCCCCAGTGGTGCTAGTGCACTCTGTGGACTCACTGCAGTGCATCCCCAGTGGTGCCAGTGCACTCTCTGGACTCACTGAAGGGCATTCTCAGTGGTGCCAGTGCACTCTCTGGACTCACTGCAGTACATCTCCAGTGGTGCCAGTACACTCACTGGACTGACTGCACTGCATCCCCAGTGGTGCCAGTGCACTCTCTGGACTCACTGCACTGTATCCCCATTGGTGCCAGTGCATTCTCTGGACTCACCGCACTGCACCCTGAGTGGTGCCAGTGCACTCTCTGGACTCACTGCACCGCATCCCCAGTGGTGCCAGTGCAGTCTCTGGAGTAACTGCAGTGCATCACCAGTGGTGCCAGTGCACTCTCTGGACTCACTGCACTGCATCCCCAGTGGTGCCAGTGCACTCTCTGGACTCACTGCAGTACATCCCCAGTGGTGCCAGTGCACTCTCTGGACTCACTGTACTGCATCCCCAGTGTTGCCAGTGCACTCTCTGGAGTAACTGCAGTGCATCCCCAGTGGTGCCAAAGCACTCTCTGGACTCCCGGCACCGCATCCCCAGTGGTGCCAGTGCACTCTCTGGACTCACTGCAGTGCATCCCCAGTGGTTCCAGTGCACTCTCTTGACTCTCTGCAGTGCATCCCCAGTGGTGCCAGTGCACTCTCTGGACTCACTGCACTGCATCCCCAGTGCTGCCAGTGCATTCACTGGACTCACTGTACTGCATCTCCAGTGGTGCCAGTGCACTCTCTGGGCTCACTGCAGTGCATCCCCAGTGGTGCCAGTGCACTCTCTGGACTCACTGCACTACATCCCCATTGGTGCCAGTGCATTCTCTGGACTCACTGCAGGGCATCCCCAGTGGTGCCAGTGCACTCTCTGGACTCAGTGCACTGCATCCCCAGTGGTGCCAGTGCACTCTCTGGACTCACTGCACTGCATCCCCAGTGGTGCCAGAGCAATCTCTGGACTCACTGCAGGGCATCCCCAGTGGTGCCAGTGCACTCTCTGGACTCACTGCACTGCATCCCCATTGGTGCCAGTGCATTCTCTGGACTCACCGCACTGCACCCTGAGTGGTGCCAGTGCACTCTCTGGACTCACTGCACCGCATCCCCAGTGGTGCCAGTGCACTCTCTGGACTCACTGCACTGCATCCCCAGTGGTGCCAGTGCACTCTCTGGACTCACTGCACTGCATCCCCAGTGTTGCCTGTGCACTCTCTGGAGTAACTGCAGTGCATCCCCAGTGGTGCCAAAGCACTCTCTGGACTCCCGGCACCGCATCCCCAGTGGTGCCAGTGCACTCTCTGGGCTCACTGCCGTTCATCCCCAGTGGTGCCAGTGCACTCTCTGGACTCACTGCAGTGCATCCCTAGTAGTGCCAGTGCACTCTCTGCACTCACTTCACTTCATCCCCAGTGGTGCCAGTGCACTCTCTGGACTCACTGCACTGCATCCCCAGTGCTGCCTGTGCACTCTCTGGACTCACTGCACTGCATCCCCAGTGGTGCCAGAGCACTCTCTGGACTCACTGCACTGCATCCCCAGTGGTGCCAGAGCACTCTCTGGACTAACTGCACTGCATCCCCATTGGTGCCAGTGCACTCTCCGGACTCACTGCACTGCATCCCCAGTGGTGCCAGTGCACTCTCTGGACTCACTGTACTGCATCCCCAGTGGAGCCCGTGCTGTCTCTGGACTCACTGAAGTGCATCCCCAGTGGTGCCAGTGCACTCTCTGGACTCACTGCACTGCATCCCCAGTGGTGCCAGTGCACTCTCTGGACCCACTGCAGGGCATCCCCAGTGGTGCCAGTGCACTCACTGGACTGACTGCACTGCATCCCCAGGGGAGCCAGTGCGCTCTCCGGAGTCAGAGCACTGCATCCCCAGTGGTGCCAGTGCACTCACTGGACTCACTGCACTGCATCCCCAGTGGTTCCAGTGCATTCACTGGACTCACTGCACTGCATCTCCAGTGGTGCCAGTGCACTCTCTGGACTCACTGCAGTGCATCCCCAGTGGTGCCAGTGCACTCTCTGGACTCACTGCACTGCATCCCGAGTGGTGCCAGTGCACTCTCTGGACTCACTGCAGGGCATCCCCAGTGGTGCCAGTGCACTCTCTGGACTCAGTGCACTGCATCCCCAGTGGTGCCAGTGCACTCTCTGGACTCACTGCACTGCATCCCCAGTGGTGCCAGTGCACTCTCTGGACTCACTGTACTGCATCATCAGCGGTGCCAGTGCACTCTCTGGACTCACTGCACTGCATCCCCAGTGGTGCCAGTGCACTCTCTGGACTCACTGCAGGGCATCCCCATTGGTGCCAGTGCACTCTCTGGACTCACTGCACTGCATTCCCAGTGGTGCCAGTGAAGTCTCTGGACTCACTGGACTGCATCCCCAGTGGTGCCAGTGCAATCTCTGGACTCACTGCACTGCATCCCCAGTGGTGCCAGTGCACTCTCTGGACTCACTGTACTGCATCTCCAGTGGTGCCAGTGCACTCTGTGGACTCACTGTACTGCATCCCCAGTGGTGCCAGTGCAATCTCTGGACTCACTGCAGTGCATCCCCAGTGGTGCCAGTGCACTCTCTGGACTCACTGCACTGCATCCCCAGTGGTGCCAGTGAACTCTCTGGACTCACTGCAGTGCATCCCCAGTGGTGCCAGTGAACTCTCTGGACTAACTGCACTGCATCCCCAGTGGTGCCAGTGCACTCTCTGGACTCACTGCACTGCATCCCCAGTGGTGCCAGTGCACTCTCTGGACTCACTGTACTGCATCCCCAGTGGTGACAGTGCACTCTCTGGACTCACTGCAGGGCATCCCCAGTGGTGCCACTGCACTCTCTGTACTCACTGCAGTGCATCCCCAATGGTGCCAGTGCACTCTCTGGACTCACTGCACTGCATCCCCAGTGGTGCCAGTGCAGTCTCTGGAGTAACTGCAGTGCATCCCCAGTGGTGCCAAAGCACTCTCTGGACTCCCGGCACCGCATCCCCAGTGGTGCCAGTGCACTCTCTGGACTCACTGCACTGAAGCCCCAGTGGTGCCAGTGCACTCTCTGGACTCACTGCAGTGCATCCCCAGTGGTGCCAGTGCACTCTCTGGACTCACTGCAGTGCATCCCCAGTGGTGCCAGTGCACTCTCTGGACTCTATGAAGTGCATTCTCAGTGGTGCCAGTGCACTGTCTGGACTCACTGCAGTGCATCCCCAGTGGTGCCAGTGCACTCTCTGGACTCACTGCACCGCATCCACAGTGGTGCCAGTGCACTCTCTGGACTCACTGCAGGGCATCCCCAGTGGAGCCAGTGCACTCTCTGGAGTCACTGCACTGCATCCCTAGTGGTGCAAGTGCACTCTCTGGACACACTGCAGGGCATCCCCAGTGGTGCCAGTGCACTCTCTGGACTCACTGCACTGCAACCCCAGTGCTGCCAGTGCACTCTCTGGACTCACTGCACTGCATTCTCAGTGGTGCCAGTGCACTGTCTGGACTCACTGCACTGCATCCCCAGTGGTGCCAGTGCACTCTCTGGACTCACTGCAGGGCATCCCCAGTGGTGCCAGTGCACTCTCTGGACTCACTGCAGTGCATCCCCAGTGGTGCCAGTGTACTCACTGGACTGACTGCACTGCATCCCCAGTGGTGCCAGTGCGCTCTCCGGAGTCACAGCACTGCATCCCCAGTGGTGCCAGTGCACTCACTGGACACACTGTACTGCATCACAGGTGGTGCCAGTGCACTCTCTGCACTCACTGCACAGCATCCCCAGTGGTGCCAGTGCATTCACTGGACTCACTGGACTGCATAACAAATGGTGCCAGTGCACTCTCTGGACTCAATGCACTGCATCCCCAGTGGTGCCAGTGCACTCTCTGGACTCACTGCACTGCATCCCCAGTGGTGCCAGTTTACTCTCTGGACTCACTGCACTGCATCCCCAGTGGTGCCAGAGCACTCTCTGGACTCACTGCACTGCATCCCCAGTGGTGCCAGTGCACTCTCTGGACTCACTGCACTGTATACCCAGTGGTGTCAGTTCACTCTCTGTAGTCACTGAAGTGCATACCCAGAGGTGCCAGTGCACTCTCTGGACTCACTGCACTGCATCCCCAGTGGTGCCAGTGCACTCTCTGGACTCACTGCACTGCATCCCCAGTGGTGCCAGTGCACTCTCTGGACTCACTGCACTGTATCCCCAGTGGTGCCAGTGCAATCTCTGGACTCACTGCAGTGCATCCCCAGTGGTGCCAGTGCACTCTCTGGACTCACTGCAGTGCATCCCCAGTGGTGCCAGTGCACTCTCTGGACTCACTGTACTGCATCCCCAGTGGTGCCAGTGCACTCACTGGACTCACTGGACACATCCCCAGTGGTGCCAGTGCACTCTCTGGACTCACTGCACTGCATCCCCAGTGGTGCCAAAGCACTCTCTGGACTCACTGCAGGGCATCCCCATTGGTGCCAGTGCACTCTCTGGACTCACTGCACTGCATTCCCAGTGGTGCCAGTGAAGTCTCTGGACTCACTGCACTGCATCCCCAGTGGTGCCAGTGCAATCTCTGGACTCACTGCACTGCATCCCCAGTGGTGCCAGTGCACTCTCTGGACTCACTGTACTGCATTCCCTGTGGTGCCAGTGCAATCTGTGGACTCACTGTACTGCATCCCCAGTGGTGCCAGTGCAATCTCTGGACTCACTGCAGTGCATCCCCAGTGGTGCCAGTGCACTCTCTGGACTCACTGCACTGCATCCCCAGTGGTGCCAGTGCACTCTCTGGACTCACTGCAGTGCATCCCCAGTGGTGCCAGTGAACTCTCTGGAGTAACTGCACTGCATCCCCAGTGGTGCCAGTGCACTCTCTGGACTCACTGCAGTGCATCCCCAGTGGTGCCAGTGCACTCTCTGGACTCACTGCACTGCATCCCCAGTGGTGCCAGTGCACTCTCTGGACTCACTGCACTGCATCCCCGGTGGTGCCACTGCACTCTCTGGACTCACTGCAGTACATCCCAAGTGGTGCCAGTGCACTCACTGGACTCACTGTACTGCATCCCCAGTGGTGCCAGTGCACTCTGTGGACTCACTGCAGTGCATCCCCAGTGGTGCCAGTGCACTCACTGGACACACTGTACTGCATCACCAGTGGTGCCAGTGCACTCTCTGGACTCACTGCACTGCATCCCGAGTGGTTCCAGTGCATTCACTGGACTCACTGTACTGCATCTCCAGTGGTGCCAGAGCACTCTCTGGACTCACTGCACTGCATCACTAGTGGTGCCAGTGCACTCACTGGATTCACTGCACTGCATCCCCAGTGGTGCTAGTGCACTCTCTGGACTCACTGCAGTGCGTCCCCAGTGGTGCCAGTGCACTCTCTGGACTCACTGAAGTGCATTCACAGTGGTGCCAGTTCACTCTCTGGACTCACTGCAGTGCATCCCCAGTGGTGCCAGTGCACTCACTGGACTCACTGCAGTGCATCCCCAGTGGTGCCAGTGCACTCTCTGGACTCACTGCACGGCATCCCCAGTGGTGCCAGTGCACTCTCTGGACTCACTGCACTGCATCCCCAGTGGTGCCAGTGCTATCCCTGGACTCACTGTAGTGCATCCCCAGTGGTGCCAGTGCACTCTCTGGACTCACTGTAGGGCATCCCCAGTGGTGCCAGTGCACTCTCTGGACTCACTTCAGGGCATCCCCAGTGGTGCCAGTGCACTCTCTGGACTCACTGCACTGCATTCCCTCTGGTGCCAGTGCACTCTCTGGACTCACTGCACTGCATCCCCAGTGGTGCCAGTGCACTCTCTGGACTAACTGCACTGCATTCCCAGTGGTGACAGTGAAGTCTTTGGACTCACTGCACTGCATCCACAGTGGTGCCAGTGCAATCTCTGGACTCACTGCACTGCATCCCCAGTGTTGCCAGTGCACACTCTGGACTCACTGCACTGCATCCCCATTGGTGCCATTACATTCTCTGGACTCACCGCACTGCACCCTGAGTGGTGCCAGTGAACTCTCTGGACTCACTGCACCGCATCCCCAGTGGTGCCAGTGCACTCTCTGGACTCACTGCAGTGCATCCCCAGTGGTGCCAGTGCACTCTCTGGACACACTGCAGTGCATCCCCAGTGTTGCCTGTGCACTCTCTGGTGTAACTGCAGTGCATACCCCGTGGTGCCAAAGCACTCTCTGGACTCCCGGCACCGCAACCCCAGTGGTGCCAGTGCACTCTCTGGGCTCACTACACTGCATCCCCAGTGGTGCAAGCGCACTCTCTGGACTCACTGCAGTACATCCCCAGTGGTGCCAGTGCACTCTCTGGACTCACTGTACTGCATCCCCAGTGTTGCCAGTGCACTCTCTGGAGTAACTGCAGTGCATCCCCAGTGGTGCCAAAGCACTCTCTGGACTCCCGGCACCGCATCCCCAGTGGTGCCAGTGCACTCTCTGGGCTCACTGCAGTGCATCCCCAGTGGTTCCAGTGCACTCTCTTGACTCACTGCAGTGCATCCCCAGTGGTGCCAGTGCACTCTCTGGACTCACTGCACTGCATCCCCAGTGCTGCCAGTGCATTCACTGGACTCACTGTACTGCATCTCCAGTGGTGCCAGTGCACTCTCTGGGCTCTTTGCAGTGCATCCCCAGTGGTGCCAGTGCACTCTCTGGACTCACTGCACTGCATCTCCAGTGGTGCCAGTGCACTCTCTGGACTCACTGCAGGGCATCCCCAGTGGTGCCAGTGCACTCTCTGGACTCAGTGCACTGCATCCCCAGTGGTGCCAGTGCACTCTCTGGACTCACTGCACTGCATCCCCAGTGGTGCCAGAGCACTCTCTGGACTCACTGCAGGGCATCCCCAGTGGTGCCAGTGCACTCTCTGGACTCACTGCACTGCATCCCCATTGGTGCCAGTGCATTCTCTGGACTCACCGCACTGCACCCTGAGTGGTGCCAGTGCACTCTCTGGACTCACTGCACCGCATCCCCAGTGGTGCCAGTGCACTGTCTGGACTCACTGCACTGCATCCCCAGTGGTGCCAGTGCACTCTCTGGACTCACTGCAGTGCATCCCCAGTGTTGCCTGTGCACTCTCTGGAGTAACTGCAGTGCATCCCCAGTGGTGCCAAAGCACTCTCTGGACTCCCGGCACCGCATCCCCAGTGGTGCCAGTGCACTCTCTGGGCTCACTGCAGTGCATCCCCAGTGGTGCCAGTGCACTCTCTGGACTCCCGGCACTGCATCCCCAGTAGTGCCAGTGCACTCTCTGGACTCACTGCAGTGCATCCCTAATAGTGCCAGTGCACTCTCTGCACTCACTTCACTGCATCCCCAGTGGTGCCAGTGCATTCACTGGACTCACTGTACTGCATCCCCAGTGGTGCCAGTGCACTCTCTGGACTCACTGCACTGCATCCCCAGTGCTGCTTGTGCACTCTCTGGACTCACTGCACTGCATCCCCAGTGGTGCCAGTGCACTCTCTGGACTCTCTGCACTGCATCCCCAGTGGTGCCAGAGCACTCTCTGGACTAACTGCACTGCATCCCCATTGGTGCCAGTGCACTCTCTGGACTCACTGCACTGCATCCCCAGTGGTGCCAGTGCACTCTCTGGACTCACTGTACTGCATCCCCAGTGGAGCCCGTACAGTCTCTGGACTCACTGAAGTGCATCCCCAGTGGTGCCAGTGCACTCTCTGGACTCACTGCACTGCATCCCCAGTGGTGCTAGTGCACTCTGTGGACTCACTGCAGTGCATCCCCAGTGGTGCCAGTGCACTCTCTGGACTCACTGAAGGGCATTCTCAGTGGTGCCAGTGCACTCTCTGGACTCACTGCAGTGCATCCCCAGTGGTGCCAGTACACTTACTGGACTGACTGCACTGCATCCCCAGTGGTGCCAGTGCACTCTCTCGACTCACTGCACTGCATCCCCATTGGTGCCAGTGCATTCTCTGGACTCACCGCACTGCACCCTGAGTGGTGCCAGTGCACTCTCTGGACTCACTGCACCGCATCCCCAGTGGTGCCAGTGCTCTCTCTGGACTCACTGCACTGCATCCCCAGTGGTGCCAGTGCACTCTCTGGACTCACTGCACTGCATCCCCAGTGGTGCCAGTGCACTCTCTGGACTCACTGCACTGCATCCCCAGTGGTTCCAGAGCACTCTCTGGACTCACTGCAGTGCATCCCCAGTGGTGCCAGTGCACTCTCTGGACTCACTGTACTGCATCCCCAGTGTTGCCAGTGCACTCTCTGGAGTAATCGCAGTGCATCCCCAGTGGTGCCAAAGCACACTCTGGACTCCCGGCACCGCATTCCCAGTGGTGCCAGTGCACTCTCTGGGCTCACTGCAGTGCATCCCCAGGGTTCCAGTGCACTCTCTTGACTCACTGCACTGCATCCCCAGTGGTGCCAGTGCACTCACTGGATTCACTGCACTGCATCCCCAGTGGTGCCAGTGCACTCTCTGGACTCACTGCACTGCATCCCCAGTGCTGCCTGTGCACTCTCTGGACTCACTGCACTGCATCCCCAGTGGTGCCAGTGCACTCTCTGGACTCACTGCACTGCATCCCCAGTGGTGCCAGAGCACTCTCTGGACTAACTGCACTGCATCCCCATTGGTGCCAGTGCACTCTCTGGACTCACTGCACTGCATCCCCAGTGGTGCCAGTGCACTCTCTGGACTCACTGTACTGCATCCCCAGTGGTGCTAGTGCACTCTGTGGACTCACTGCACTGCATCCCCAGTGGTGCCAGTGCACTCTCTGGACTCACTGCACTGCATCCCCAGTGGTGCTAGTGCACTCTGTGGACTCACTGCAGTGCATCCCCAGTGGTGCCGGTGCACTCTCTGGACTCACTGAAGGGCATTCTCAGTGGTGCCAGTGCACTCTCTGGACTCACTGCAGTGCATCCCCAGTGGTGCCAGTACACTCACTGGATTGACTGCACTGCATCCCCAGTGGTGCCAGTGCACTCTCTGGACTCACTACACTGCATCCCCAGTGGTGCCAGTGCATTCTCTGGACTCACCGCACTGCACCCTGAGTGGTGCCAGTGCACTCTCTGGACTCACTGCACCGCATCCCCAGTGGTGCCAGTGTACTCTCTGGACTCACTGCACTGCATCCCCAGTGGTGCCAGTGCACTCTCTGGACTCACTGCAGTGCATCCCCATTGGTGCCAGTGCACTCTCTGGACTCACTGCACTGCATCCCCAGTGGTTCCAGAGCACTCTCTGGACTCACTGCAGTGCATCCCCAGTGGTGCCAGTGCACTCTCTGGACTCACTGTACTGCATCCCCAGTGTTGCCAGTGCACTCTCTGGAGTAACTGCAGTGCATCCCCAGTGGTGCCAAAGCACTCTCTGGACTCCCAGCACCGCATTCCCAGTGGTGCCAGTACACTCTCTGGGCTCACTGCAGTGCATCCCCAGGGTTCCAGTGCACTCTCTTGACTCACTGCACTGCATCCCCAGTGGTGCCAGTGCACTCACTGGATTCACTGCACTGCATCCCCAGTGGTGCTAGTGCACTCTCTGGACTCACTGCAGTACATCCCCAGTGGTGCCAGTGCACTCTCTGGACTCACTGCAGTACATCCCCAGTGGTGCCAGTGCACTCTCTGGACTCACTGCAGTACATCCCCAGTGGTGCCAGTGCACTCTCTGGACTCACTGTACTGCATCCCCAGTGTTGCCAGTGCACTCTCTGGAGTAACTGCAGTGCATCCCCGGTGGTGCTAGTGCACTCTCTGGACTCCCGGCACCGCATCCCCAGTGGTGCCAGTGCACTCTCTGGACTCACTGCACTGCATCCCCAGTGCTGCCAGTGCATTCACTGGATTCACTGTTCTGCATCTCCAGTGGTGCCAGTGCACTCTCTGGGCTCACTGCAGGGCATCCCCAGTGGTGCCAGTGCACTCTCTGGACTCACTGCACTACATCCCCAGTGGTGCCAGTGCACTCTCTGGACTCACTGCAGGGCATCCCCAGTGGTGCCAGTGCACTCTCTGGACTCACTGCACTGCATCTCCAGTGGTGCCAGTGCACTCTCTGGACTCACTGCACTGCATCCCCAGTGGTGCCAGAGCAATCTCTGGACTCACTGCAGGGCATCCTCAGTGGTGCCAGTGCACTCTCTGGACTCACTTCACTGCATCCCCATTGGTGCCAGTGCATTCTCTGGACTCACCGCACTGCACCCTGAGTGGTGCCAGTGCACTCTCTGGACTCACTGCACCGCATCCCCAGTGGTGCCAGTGCACTCTCTGGACTCACTGCACTGCATCCCCAGTGGTGCCAGTGCACTCTCTGGACTCACTGCAGTGCATCCTCAGTGTTGCCTGTGCACTCTCTGGAGTAACTGCAGTGCATCCCCAGTGGTGCCAAAGCACTCTCTGGACTCCCGGCACCGCATCTCCAGTGGTGCCAGTGCACTCTCTGGGCTCACTGCAGTGCATCCCCAGTGGTGCCAGTGCACTCTCTGGAGTCACTGCACTGCATCCCCAGTGGTGCCAATGCACTCTCTGGACCTCCGGCACCGCATCCCCAGTGGTGCCAGTGCACTCTCTGGACTCACTGCAGTGCATCCCCAGTGGTGCCAGTGCACTCTCTGGACTCACTGTACTGCATCAACAGTGGTGCCAGTGCACTCTCTGGACTCACTGCAGTGCATCCCCAGTGGTGACAGTGCACTCTCTGGACTCACTGCACTGCATCCCCAGTGCTGCCAGTGCATTCACTGGACTCACTGTACTGCATCTCCATTGGTGCCAGTGCACTCTCTGGGCTCACTGCAGTGCATCCCCAGTGGTGCCAGTGCACTCTCTGGACTCACTGCACTGCATCCCCAGTGGTGCCAGTGCACTCTCTGGACTCACTGCAGGGCATCCCCAGTGGTGCCAGTGCACTCTCTGGACTCAGTGCACTGCATCCCCAGTGGTGCCAGTGCACTCTCTGGACTCACTGCACTGCATCCCCAGTGGTGCCAGAGCAATCTCTGGACTCACTGCAGGGCATCCCCAGTGGTGCCAGTGCACTCTCTGGACTCACTGCACTGCATCCCCTTTGGTGCCAGTGCATTCTCTGGACTCACCGCACTGCACCCTGAGTGGTGCCAGTGCACTCTCTGGACTCACTGCACCGCATTCCCAGTGGTGCCAGTGCACTCTCTGGGCTCACTGCAGTGCATCCCCAGGGTTCCAGTGCACTCTCTTGACTCACTGCACTGCATCCCCAGTGGTGCCAGTGCACTCACTTGATTCACTGCACTGCATCCCCAGTGGTGCTAGTGCACTCTCTGGACTCACTGCAGTACATCCCCAGTGGTGCCAGTGCACTCTCTGGACTCAGTGCAGTACATCCCCAGTGGTGCCAGTGCACTCTCTGGACTCACTGTACTGCATCCCCAGTGTTGCCAGTGCACTCTCTGGAGTAACTGCAGTGCATCCCCAGTGGTGCCAAAGCACTCTCTGGACTCCCGGCACCGCATCCCCAGTGGTGCCAGTGCACTCTCTTGGCTCACTGCAGTGCATCCCCAGTGGTTCCAGTGCACTCTCTTGACTCACTGCAGTGCATCCCCAGTGGTGCCAGTGCACTCTCTGGACTCACTGCACTGCATCCCCAGTGCTGCCAGTGCATTCACTGGACTCACTGTACTGCATCTCCAGTGGTGCCAGTGCACTCTCTGGGCTCACTGCAGTGCATCCCCAGTGGTGCCAGTGCACTCTCTGGACTCACTGCACTGCATCCCCAGTGGTGCCAGTGCACTCTCTGGACTCACTGCACTACATCCCCAGTGGTGCCAGTGCACTCTCTGGACTCACTGCAGGGCATCCCCAGTGGTGCCAGTGCACTCTCTGGACTCAGTGCACTGCATCCCCAGTGGTGCCAGTGCACTCTCTGGACTCACTGCACTGCATCCCCAGTGGTGCCAGAGCAATCTCTGGACTCACTGCAGGGCATCCTCAGTGGTGCCAGTGCACTCTCTGGACTCACTGCACTGCATCCCCAGTGGTGCCAGTGCACTCTCTGGACTCACTGCAGTGCATCCTCAGTGTTGCCTGTGCACTCTCTGGAGTAACTGCAGTGCATCCCCAGTGGTGCCAAAGCACTCTCTGGACTCCCGGCACCGCATCCCCAGTTGTGCCAGTGCACTCTCTGGACTCACTGCAGGGCATCCCCAGTGGTGCCAGTGCACTCTCTGGACTCACTGCACTACATCACCAGTGGTGCCAGTGCACTCACTGGACTTACTGTACTGCATCATCAGTGGTGCCAGTGCACTCTCTGGACTCACTGCAGTGCATCCCCAGTGGTGCCAGTGCACTCTCTGGACTCACTGCAGTGCATCCCCAGTGGTGCCAGTGCACTCACTGGACTCACTATACTGCATCACCAGTGGTGCCAGTGCACTCTCTGGACTCACTGCACTGCATCCCCAGTGCTGCCAGTGCATTTACTGGACTCACTGTACTGCATCTCCAGTGGTGCCAGTGCACTCTCTGGGCTCTCTACAGTGCATCCCCATTGGTGCCAGTGCACTCTCTGGACTCACTGCACTGCATCCCCAGTGGAGCCCGTGCACTCTCTGGACTCACTGTACTGCATCCCCAGTGTTGCCAGTGCACTCTCTGGACTCACTGCACTGCATCCCCAGTGGTGGCAGTGCACTCTCTGGACTCACTGTACTGCATCCCCAGTGGTGCCAGTGCACTCTCTGGACTCACTGCAGTGCATCCCCAGTGGTGCCAGTGCACTCTCTGGACTCAGTGCACTGCATCCCCAGTGGTGCCAGTGCACTCTCTGGACTCACTGCACTGCATCCCCAGTGGTGCCAGTGCACTCTCTTTAGTCACTGCTCTGCATCTCCAGTGGTGGCAGTGCACTCTCTGGACTCACTGCAGTGCATCCCCAGTGTTGCCTGTGCACTCTCTGGAGTAACTGCAGTGCATCCCCAGTGGTGCCAAAGCACTCTCTGGACTCCCGGCACCGCATCGCCAGTGGTGCCAGGACACTCTCTGGGCTCACTGCAGTGCATCCCCAGTGGTGCCAGTGCACTCTCTGGAGTCACTGCAGTGCATCCCCAGTGGTGCCAATGCACTCTCTGGACCTCCGGCACCGCATCCCCAGTGGTGCCAGTGCACTCTCTGTACTCGCGGCACTGCATCCCCAGTGGTGCCAGTGCACTCTCTCGAGTCACTGCACTACATCCCCAGTGGTGCCAGTGCACTCACTGGACTCACTGTACTGCATCATCAGTGGTGCCAGTGCACTCTCTGGACTCACTGCACTGCATCCCCAGTGGTGCCAGTGCACTCTCTGGACTCACTGCACTGCATCTCCAGTGGTGCCAGTGCACTCTCTGGACTCACTGCACTGCATCCCCAGTGGTGCCAGAGCACTCTCTGGACTCACTGCACTGCATCCCCAGTGGTGCCAGTGCACTCTCTGCACTCACTGCACTGCAGCCCCAGTGGTGCCAGTGCACTCTCTGGACTCACTGCACTACATCCCCAGTATTGCCGGTGCACTCTGTGGACTCACTGCAGTGCATCCCCAGTGGTGCCAGTGCACTCTCTGGACTCACTGCGCTGCATCCCCAGTGGTGCCACTGCACTCTCTGGACTCACTGCACTGCATCCCCAGTGGTGCCAGTGCACTCACTGGACTCACTGCAGTGCATTCCCTCTGGTGCCAGTGCACTCTCTGGACTCACTGCACTGCATCCCCAGTGGTGCCAGTGCACTCTCTGGACTCACTGCAGTGCATCCCCAGTGGTGCCAGTGCACTCTCTGGACTCACTGCAGTGCATCACCAGTGGTGCCAGTGCACTCTCTGGACTCACTGAAGTGCATCCCCCGTGGTGCCAGTGCAAACTCTGGACTCACTGCACTGCATTCCCATTGGTGCCAGTGCACACTCTGGACTCACTGCACTGCATCCCCAGTGGTACCAGTGCACTCTCTGGACTCACTGCACTGCAGCCCCATTGGTGCCAGTGCACTCTCTGGAATCACTGCACTGCATCCCCAGTGGTGCCAGTGCACTCTCTGGACTCACTGCACTGCATCTCCAGTGGTGCCAGAGCACTCTCTGGACTCACTGCAGGGCATCCCCATTGGTGCCAGTGCACTCTCTGGACTCACTGCACTGCATCCCCAGTGGTGCCAGTGCACTCTCTGGACTCACTGTACTGCATCCCCAGTGGAGCCCGTGCACTCTCTGGACTCACTGCACTGCATCCCCAGTGGTGCTAGTGCACTCTGTGGACTCACTGCAGTGCATCCCCAGTGGTGCCAGTGCACTCTCTGGACTCACTGCACTGCATCCCCAGTGGTGCCTGTGCACTCTCTGGACTCACTGCACTGCATCCCCAGTGGTGCCAGTACACTCACTGGACTGACTGCACTGCATCCCCAGTGGTGCCAGTGCACTCTCTGGACTCACTGCACTGCATCCCCATTGGTGCCAGTGCATTCTCTGGACTCACCGCACTGCTCCCTGAGTGGTGCCAGTGCAGTCTCTGGACTCACTGCACCGCATCCCCAGTGGTGCCAGTGCACTCTCTGGACTCACTATACTGCATACCCAGTGGTGCCAGAGCACTTTCTGGACTCACTGCAGTGCATCCCCAGTGGTGCCAGTGCACTCTCTGGACTCACTGCACTGCATCCCCAGTGGTTCCAGTGCACTCTCTGGAGTAACTGCAGTGCATCCCCAGTGGTGCCAAAGCACTCTCTGGACTCCCAGCACCGCATCCCCAGTGGTGCCAGTGCACTCTCTGGACTCACTGTACTGCATCCCCAGTGGTGCCAGTGCACTCTCTGGACTTGCTGCACTGCATCCCCAGTGGTGCCAGTGCACTTTCTGGACTCGGTGCACTGCATCCCAAGTGGTGCCAGTGCACTCTCTGGACTCACTGCACTGCATCCCCAGTGGTGCCAGTGTACTCTCTGGACTCACTGCAGTGCATCCCCTGTGGTGCCAGTGCACTCTATGGAGTCACTGCACTGCATCCCCAATGGTGCCAGTGCACTCTCTGGACTCACTGCAGTGCATCCCCAGTGTTGCCTGTGCACTCTCTGGAGTCACTGCAGTGCATCCCCAGTGGTGCCAATGCACTCTCTGGACCTCCGGCACCGCATCCCCTGTGGTGCCAGTGCACTCTTTCGAGTCACTGCAGTACATCCCCAGTGGTGCCAGTGCACTCTCTGGACTCACTGCACTGCATCCCCAGTGGTGCCAGTGCACTCTGTGGACTCACTGCAGTGCATCCCCAGTGGTGCCAGTGCACTCTCTGGACTCACTGCACTGCATCCCCAGTGGTGCCAGTGCACTCACTGGACTCACTGTACTGCATCACCAGTGGTGCCAGTGCACTCTCTGGACTCAGTGCACTGCATCTCCAGTGGTTCCAGTGCATTCACTGGACTCACTGTACTGCATCTCCAGTGGTGCCAGTGCACTCTCTGGACTCACTGCACTACATCCCCAGTGGTGCCAGTGCACTCTCTGGACTCACTGCAGGGCATCCCCAGTGGTGCCAGTGCACTCTCTGGACTCACTGCAGGGCATCCCCAGTGGTGCCAGTGCACTCTCTGGACTCAGTGCACTGCATCCCCAGTGGTGCCAGTGCACTCTCTGGACTCACTGCACTGCATCCCCAGTGGTGCCAGAGCAATCTCTGGACTCACTGCAGGGCATCCTCAGTGGTGCCAGTGCACTCTCTGGACTCACTGCACTGCATCCCCAGTGGTGCCAGTGCACTCTCTGGACTCACTGCAGTGCATCCTCAGTGTTGCCTGTGCACTCTCTGGAGTAACTGCAGTGCATCCCCAGTGGTGCCAAAGCACTCTCTGGACTCCCGGCACCGCATCCCCAGTTGTGCCAGTGCACTCTCTGGACTCACTGCAGGGCATCCCCAGTGGTGCCAGTGCACTCTCTGGACTCACTGCACTACATCACCAGTGGTGCCAGTGCACTCACTGGACTTACTGTACTGCATCATCAGTGGTGCCAGTGCACTCTCTGGACTCACTGCAGTGCATCCCCAGTAGTGCCAGTGCACTCTCTGGACTCACTGCAGTGCATCCCCAGTGGTGCCAGTGCACTCACTGGACTCACTATACTGCATCACCAGTGGTGCCAGTGCACTCTCTGGACTCACTGCACTGCATCCCCAGTGCTGCCAGTGCATTTACTGGACTCACTGTACTGCATCTCCAGTGGTGCCAGTGCACTCTCTGGGCTCACTACAGTGCATCCCCATTGGTGCCAGTGCACTCTCTGGACTCACTGCACTGCATCCCCAGTGGTGCCAGTGCACTCTCTGGACTCACTGCAGGGCATCCCCAGTGGTGCCAGTGCACTCTCTGGACTCACTGCACTGCATCTCCAGTGGTGCCAGTGCACTCTCTGGACTCACTGCACTGCATCCCCAGTGGTGCCAGAGCAATCTCTGGACTCACTGCAGGGCATCCTCAGTGGTGCCAGTGCACTCTCTGGACTCACTTCACTGCATCCCCATTGGTGCCAGTGCATTCTCTGGACTCACCGCACTGCACCCTGAGTGGTGCCAGTGCACTCTCTGGACTCACTGCACCGCATCCCCAGTGGTGCCAGTGCACTCTCTGGACTCACTGCACTGCATCCCCAGTGGTGCCAGTGCACTCTCTGGACTCACTGCAGTGCATCCTCAGTGTTGCCTGTGCACTCTCTGGAGTAACTGCAGTGCATCCCCAGTGGTGCCAAAGCACTCTCTGGACTCCCGGCACCGCATCTCCAGTGGTGCCAGTGCACTCTCTGGGCTCACTGCAGTGCATCCCCAGTGGTGCCAGTGCACTCTCTGGAGTCACTGCACTGCATCCCCAGTGGTGCCAATGCACTCTCTGGACCTCCGGCACCGCATCCCCAGTGGTGCCAGTGCACTCTCTGGACTCACTGCAGTGCATCCCCAGTGGTGCCAGTGCACTCTCTGGACTCACTGTACTGCATCAACAGTGGTGCCAGTGCACTCTCTGGACTCACTGCAGTGCATCCCCAGTGGTGACAGTGCACTCTCTGGACTCACTGCACTGCATCCCCAGTGCTGCCAGTGCATTCACTGGACTCACTGTACTGCATCTCCATTGGTGCCAGTGCACTCTCTGGGCTCACTGCAGTGCATCCCCAGTGGTGCCAGTGCACTCTCTGGACTCACTGCACTGCATCCCCAGTGGTGCCAGTGCACTCTCTGGACTCACTGCAGGGCATCCCCAGTGGTGCCAGTGCACTCTCTGGACTCAGTGCACTGCATCCCCAGTGGTGCCAGTGCACTCTCTGGACTCACTGCACTGCATCCCCAGTGGTGCCAGAGCAATCTCTGGACTCACTGCAGGGCATCCCCAGTGGTGCCAGTGCACTCTCTGGACTCACTGCACTGCATCCCCTTTGGTGCCAGTGCATTCTCTGGACTCACCGCACTGCACCCTGAGTGGTGCCAGTGCACTCTCTGGACTCACTGCACCGCATTCCCAGTGGTGCCAGTGCACTCTCTGGGCTCACTGCAGTGCATCCCCAGGGTTCCAGTGCACTCTCTTGACTCACTGCACTGCATCCCCAGTGGTGCCAGTGCACTCACTTGATTCACTGCACTGCATCCCCAGTGGTGCTAGTGCACTCTCTGGACTCACTGCAGTACATCCCCAGTGGTGCCAGTGCACTCTCTGGACTCAGTGCAGTACATCCCCAGTGGTGCCAGTGCACTCTCTGGAGTAACTGCAGTGCATCCCCAGTGGTGCCAAAGCACTCTCTGGACTCCCGGCACCGCATCCCCAGTGGTGCCAGTGCACTCTCTTGGCTCACTGCAGTGCATCCCCAGTGGTTCCAGTGCACTCTCTTGACTCACTGCAGTGCATCCCCAGTGGTGCCAGTGCACTCTCTGGACTCACTGCACTGCATCCCCAGTGCTGCCAGTGCATTCACTGGACTCACTGTACTGCATCTCCAGTGGTGCCAGTGCACTCTCTGGGCTCACTGCAGTGCATCCCCAGTGGTGCCAGTGCACTCTCTGGACTCACTGCACTGCATCCCCAGTGGTGCCAGTGCACTCTCTGGACTCACTGCACTACATCCCCAGTGGTGCCAGTGCACTCTCTGGACTCACTGCAGGGCATCCCCAGTGGTGCCAGTGCACTCTCTGGACTCAGTGCACTGCATCCCCAGTGGTGCCAGTGCACTCTCTGGACTCACTGCACTGCATCCCCAGTGGTGCCAGAGCAATCTCTGGACTCACTGCAGGGCATCCTCAGTGGTGCCAGTGCACTCTCTGGACTCACTGCACTGCATCCCCAGTGGTGCCAGTGCACTCTCTGGACTCACTGCAGTGCATCCTCAGTGTTGCCTGTGCACTCTCTGGAGTAACTGCAGTGCATCCCCAGTGGTGCCAAAGCACTCTCTGGACTCCCGGCACCGCATCCCCAGTTGTGCCAGTGCACTCTCTGGACTCACTGCAGGGCATCCCCAGTGGTGCCAGTGCACTCTCTGGACTCACTGCACTACATCACCAGTGGTGCCAGTGCACTCACTGGACTTACTGTACTGCATCATCAGTGGTGCCAGTGCACTCTCTGGACTCACTGCAGTGCATCCCCAGTGGTGCCAGTGCACTCTCTGGACTCACTGCAGTGCATCCCCAGTGGTGCCAGTGCACTCACTGGACTCACTATACTGCATCACCAGTGGTGCCAGTGCACTCTCTGGACTCACTGCACTGCATCCCCAGTGCTGCCAGTGCATTTACTGGACTCACTGTACTGCATCTCCAGTGGTGCCAGTGCACTCTCTGGGCTCTCTACAGTGCATCCCCATTGGTGCCAGTGCACTCTCTGGACTCACTGCACTGCATCCCCAGTGGAGCCCGTGCACTCTCTGGACTCACTGTACTGCATCCCCAGTGTTGCCAGTGCACTCTCTGGACTCACTGCACTGCATCCCCAGTGGTGGCAGTGCACTCTCTGGACTCACTGTACTGCATCCCCAGTGGTGCCAGTGCACTCTCTGGACTCACTGCAGTGCATCCCCAGTGGTGCCAGTGCACTCTCTGGACTCAGTGCACTGCATCCCCAGTGGTGCCAGTGCACTCTCTGGACTCACTGCACTGCATCCCCAGTGGTGCCAGTGCACTCTCTTTAGTCACTGCTCTGCATCTCCAGTGGTGGCAGTGCACTCTCTGGACTCACTGCAGTGCATCCCCAGTGTTGCCTGTGCACTCTCTGGAGTAACTGCAGTGCATCCCCAGTGGTGCCAAAGCACTCTCTGGACTCCCGGCACCGCATCGCCAGTGGTGCCAGGACACTCTCTGGGCTCACTGCAGTGCATCCCCAGTGGTGCCAGTGCACTCTCTGGAGTCACTGCAGTGCATCCCCAGTGGTGCCAATGCACTCTCTGGACCTCCGGCACCGCATCCCCAGTGGTGCCAGTGCACTCTCTGTACTCGCGGCACTGCATCCCCAGTGGTGCCAGTGCACTCTCTCGAGTCACTGCACTACATCCCCAGTGGTGCCAGTGCACTCACTGGACTCACTGTACTGCATCATCAGTGGTGCCAGTGCACTCTCTGGACTCACTGCACTGCATCCCCAGTGGTGCCAGTGCACTCTCTGGACTCACTGCACTGCATCCCCAGTGGTGCCAGTGCACTCTCTGGACTCACTGCACTGCATCCCCAGTGGTGCCAGAGCACTCTCTGGACTCACTGCACTGCATCCCCAGTGGTGCCAGTGCACTCTCTGCACTCACTGCACTGCAGCCCCAGTGGTGCCAGTGCACTCTCTGGACTCACTGCACTACATCCCCAGTATTGCCGGTGCACTCTGTGGACTCACTGCAGTGCATCCCCAGTGGTGCCAGTGCACTCTCTGGACTCACTGCGCTGCATCCCCAGTGGTGCCACTGCACTCTCTGGACTCACTGCACTGCATCCCCAGTGGTGCCAGTGCACTCACTGGACTCACTGCAGTGCATTCCCTCTGGTGCCAGTGCACTCTCTGGACTCACTGCACTGCATCCCCAGTGGTGCCAGTGCACTCTCTGGACTCACTGCAGTGCATCCCCAGTGGTGCCAGTGCACTCTCTGGACTCACTGCAGTGCATCACCAGTGGTGCCAGTGCACTCTCTGGACTCACTGAAGTGCATCCCCCGTGGTGCCAGTGCAAACTCTGGACTCACTGCACTGCATTCCCATTGGTGCCAGTGCACACTCTGGACTCACTGCACTGCATCCCCAGTGGTACCAGTGCACTCTCTGGACTCACTGCACTGCAGCCCCATTGGTGCCAGTGCACTCTCTGGAATCACTGCACTGCATCCCCAGTGGTGCCAGTGCACTCTCTGGACTCACTGCACTGCATCTCCAGTGGTGCCAGAGCACTCTCTGGACTCACTGCAGGGCATCCCCATTGGTGCCAGTGCACTCTCTGGACTCACTGCACTGCATCCCCAGTGGTGCCAGTGCACTCTCTGGACTCACTGTACTGCATCCCCAGTGGAGCCCGTGCACTCTCTGGACTCACTGCACTGCATCCCCAGTGGTGCTAGTGCACTCTGTGGACTCACTGCAGTGCATCCCCAGTGGTGCCAGTGCACTCTCTGGACTCACTGCACTGCATCCCCAGTGGTGCCTGTGCACTCTCTGGACTCACTGCACTGCATCCCCAGTGGTGCCAGTACACTCACTGGACTGACTGCACTGCATCCCCAGTGGTGCCAGTGCACTCTCTGGACTCACTGCACTGCATCCCCATTGGTGCCAGTGCATTCTCTGGACTCACCGCACTGCTCCCTGAGTGGTGCCAGTGCAGTCTCTGGACTCACTGCACCGCATCCCCAGTGGTGCCAGTGCACTCTCTGGACTCACTATACTGCATACCCAGTGGTGCCAGAGCACTTTCTGGACTCACTGCAGTGCATCCCCAGTGGTGCCAGTGCACTCTCTGGACTCACTGCACTGCATCCCCAGTGGTTCCAGTGCACTCTCTGGAGTAACTGCAGTGCATCCCCAGTGGTGCCAAAGCACTCTCTGGACTCCCAGCACCGCATCCCCAGTGGTGCCAGTGCACTCTCTGGACTCACTGTACTGCATCCCCAGTGGTGCCAGTGCACTCTCTGGACTTGCTGCACTGCATCCCCAGTGGTGCCAGTGCACTTTCTGGACTCGGTGCACTGCATCCCAAGTGGTGCCAGTGCACTCTCTGGACTCACTGCACTGCATCCCCAGTGGTGCCAGTGTACTCTCTGGACTCACTGCAGTGCATCCCCTGTGGTGCCAGTGCACTCTATGGAGTCACTGCACTGCATCCCCAATGGTGCCAGTGCACTCTCTGGACTCACTGCAGTGCATCCCCAGTGTTGCCTGTGCACTCTCTGGAGTCACTGCAGTGCATCCCCAGTGGTGCCAATGCACTCTCTGGACCTCCGGCACCGCATCCCCTGTGGTGCCAGTGCACTCTTTCGAGTCACTGCAGTACATCCCCAGTGGTGCCAGTGCACTCTCTGGACTCACTGCACTGCATCCCCAGTGGTGCCAGTGCACTCTGTGGACTCACTGCAGTGCATCCCCAGTGGTGCCAGTGCACTCTCTGGACTCACTGCACTGCATCCCCAGTGGTGCCAGTGCACTCACTGGACTCACTGTACTGCATCACCAGTGGTGCCAGTGCACTCTCTGGACTCAGTGCACTGCATCTCCAGTGGTTCCAGTGCATTCACTGGACTCACTGTACTGCATCTCCAGTGGTGCCAGTGCACTCTCTGGACTCACTGCACTACATCCCCAGTGGTGCCAGTGCACTCTCTGGACTCACTGCAGGGCATCCCCAGTGGTGCCAGTGCACTCTCTGGACTCACTGCAGGGCATCCCCAGTGGTGCCAGTGCACTCTCTGGACTCAGTGCACTGCATCCCCAGTGGTGCCAGTGCACTCTCTGGACTCACTGCACTGCATCCCCAGTGGTGCCAGAGCAATCTCTGGACTCACTGCAGGGCATCCTCAGTGGTGCCAGTGCACTCTCTGGACTCACTGCACTGCATCCCCAGTGGTGCCAGTGCACTCTCTGGACTCACTGCAGTGCATCCTCAGTGTTGCCTGTGCACTCTCTGGAGTAACTGCAGTGCATCCCCAGTGGTGCCAAAGCACTCTCTGGACTCCCGGCACCGCATCCCCAGTTGTGCCAGTGCACTCTCTGGACTCACTGCAGGGCATCCCCAGTGGTGCCAGTGCACTCTCTGGACTCACTGCACTACATCACCAGTGGTGCCAGTGCACTCACTGGACTTACTGTACTGCATCATCAGTGGTGCCAGTGCACTCTCTGGACTCACTGCAGTGCATCCCCAGTGGTGCCAGTGCACTCTCTGGACTCACTGCAGTGCATCCCCAGTGGTGCCAGTGCACTCACTGGACTCACTATACTGCATCACCAGTGGTGCCAGTGCACTCTCTGGACTCACTGCACTGCATCCCCAGTGCTGCCAGTGCATTTACTGGACTCACTGTACTGCATCTCCAGTGGTGCCAGTGCACTCTCTGGGCTCACTACAGTGCATCCCCATTGGTGCCAGTGCACTCTCTGGACTCACTGCACTGCATCCCCAGTGGAGCCCGTGCACTCTCTGGACTCACTGTACTGCATCCCCAGTGTTGCCAGTGCACTCACTGGACTCACTGCACTGCATCCCCAGTGGTGGCAGTGCACTCTCTGGACTCACTGTACTGCATCCCCAGTGGTGCCAGTGCACTCTCTGGACTCACTGCAGTGCATCCCCAGTGGTGCCAGTGCACTCTCTGGACTCAGTGCACTGCATCCCCAGTGGTGCCAGTGCACTCTCTGGACTCACTGCACTGCATCCCCAGTGGTGCCAGTGCACTCTCTTTAGTCACTGCTCTGCATCTCCAGTGGTGGCAGTGCACTCTCTGGACTCACTGCAGTGCATCCCCAGTGTCGCCTGTGCACTCTCTGGAGTAACTGCAGTGCATCCCCAGTGGTGCCAAAGCACTCTCTGGACTCCCGGCACCGCATCGCCAGTGGTGCCAGGACACTCTCTGGGCTCACTGCAGTGCATCCCCAGTGGTGCCAGTGCACTCTCTGGAGTCACTGCAGTGCATCCCCAGTGGTGCCAATGCACTCTCTGGACCTCCGGCACCGCATCCCCAGTGGTGCCAGTGCACTCTCTGTACTCGCGGCACTGCATCCCCAGTGGTGCCAGTGCACTCTCTCGAGTCACTGCACTACATCCCCAGTGGTGCCAGTGCACTCACTGGACTCACTGTACTGCATCATCAGTGGTGCCAGTGCACTCTCTGGACTCACTGCACTGCATCCCCAGTGGTGCCAGTGCACTCTCTGGACTCACTGCACTGCATCCCCAGTGGTGCCAGTGCACTCTCTGGACTCACTGCACTGCACCCCCAGTGGTGCCAGAGCACTCTCTGGACTCACTGCACTGCATCCCCAGTGGTGCCAGTGCACTCTCTGCACTCACTGCACTGCAGCCCCAGTGGTGCCAGTGCACTCTCTGGACTCACTGCACTACATCCCCAGTATTGCCGGTGCACTCTCTGGACTCACTGCACTGCATCCCCAGTGGTGCCAGTACACTCACTGGACTGACTGCACTGCATCCCCAGTGGTGCCAGTGCACTCTCTGGACTCACTGCACTGCATCCCCATTGGTGCCAGTGCATTTTCTGGACTCACCGCACTGCTCCCTGAGTGGTGCCAGTGCAGTCTCTGGACTCACTGCACCGCATCCCCAGTGGTGCCAGTGCACTCTCTGGACTCACTATACTGCATACCCAGTGGTGCCAGAGCACTTTCTGGACTCACTGCAGTGCATCCCCAGTGGTGCCAGTGCACTCTCTGGACTCACTGCACTGCATCCCCAGTGGTTCCATTGCACTCTCTGGAGTAACTGCAGTGCATCCCCAGTGGTGCCAAAGCACTCTCTGGACTCCCAGCACCGCATCCCCAGTGGTGCCAGTGCACTCTCTGGACTCACTGTACTGCATCCCCAGTGGTGCCAGTGCACTCTCTGGACTTGCTGCACTGCATCCCCAGTGGTGCCAGTGCACTTTCTGGACTCGGTGCACTGCATCCCAAGTGGTGCCAGTGCACTCTCTGGACTCACTGCACTGCATCCCCAGTGGTGCCAGTGTACTCTCTGGACTCACTGCAGTGCATCCCCTGTGGTGCCAGTGCACTCTATGGAGTCACTGCACTGCATCCCCAATGGTGCCAGTGCACTCTCTGGACTCACTGCAGTGCATCCCCAGTGTTGCCTGTGCACTCTCTGGAGTCACTGCAGTGCATCCCCAGTGGTGCCAATGCACTCTCTGGACCTCCGGCACCGCATCCCCTGTGGTGCCAGTGCACTCTTTCGAGTCACTGCAGTACATCCCCAGTGGTGCCAGTGCACTCTCTGGACTCACTGCACTGCATCCCCAGTGGTGCCAGTGCACTCTGTGGACTCACTGCAGTGCATCCCCAGTGGTGCCAGTGCACTCTCTGGACTCACTGCACTGCATCCCCAGTGGTGCCAGTGCACTCACTGGACTCACTGTACTGCATCACCAGTGGTGCCAGTGCACTCTCTGGACTCAGTGCACTGCATCTCCAGTGGTTCCAGTGCATTCACTGGACTCACTGTACTGCATCTCCAGTGGTGCCAGTGCACTCTCTGGACTCACTGCACTGCATCACCAGTGGTGCCAGTGCACTCACTGGATTCACTGCACTGCATCCCCAGTGGTGCTAGTGCACTCTCTGGACTCACTGCAGTGCATCCCCAGTGGTGCCAGTGCACTCTCTGGACTCACTGAAGTGCATTCTCAGTGGTGCCAGTGCACTCTCTGGACTCACTGCAGTGCATCCCCAGTGGTGCCAGTGCACTCACTGGACTCACTGAAGTGCATTCTCAGTGGTGCCAGTGCACTCTCTGGACTCACTGCAGTGCATCCCCAGTGGTGCCAGTGCACTCTCTGGACTCACTGCACTGCATCCCCATTGGTGCCAGTGCATTCTCTGGACTCACCGCACTGCACCCTGAGTGGTGCCAGTGCACTCTCTGGACTCACTGCACCGCATCCCCAGTGGTGCCATTGCACTCTCTGGAGTCACTGCGCGTCATCTCCAGTGGTGGCAGTGCACTCTCTGGACTCTTGCAGTGCATCCCCAGTGTTGCCTGTGCACTCTCTGGAGTAACTGCAGTGCATCCCCAGTGGTGCCAAAGCACTCTCTGGACTCCCGGCACCGCATCCCCAGTGGTGCCAGTGCACTCTCTGGGCTCACTGCAGTGCATCCCAATTGGTGCCAGTGCACTCTCTGGAGTCACTGCAGTGCATCCCCACTGGTGCCAATGCACTCTCTGGACCTCCGGCACCGCATCCCCTGTGGTGCCAGTGCACTCTCTGGACTCGCGGCACTGCATCCCCAGTGGTGCCAGTGCACTCTCTCGAGTCACTGCACTACATCCCCAGTGGTGCCAGTGCACTCACTGGACTCACTGTACTGCATCATCAGTGGTGCCAGTGCACTCTCTGGACTCACTGCAGTGCATCCCCAGTGGTGCCAGTGCACTCTCTGGACTCACTGCACTGCATCCCCAGTGGTGCCAGTGCACTCACTGTCTCACTGTACTGCATCACCAGTGGTGCCAGTGCACTCTCTGGACTCAGTGCACTTCATCCCCAGTGGTTCCAGTGCATTCACTGGACTCACTGTACTGCATCTCCAGTGGTGCCAGTGCACTCTCTGGACTCACTGCACTGCATCCCCAGTGGTGCCAGTGCACTCTCTGGACTCAGTGCACTGCATCCCCAGTGGTGCCAGTGCACTCTCTGGACTCACTGCACTGCATCCCCAGTGGTGCCAGTGCACTCTCTGGAGTCACTGCTCTGCATCTCCAGTGGTGCCAGTGCACTCTCTGGACTCACTGCAGTGCATCCCCATTGTTGCCTGTGCACTCTCTGGAGTAACTGCAGTGCATCCCCAGTGGTGCCAAAGCACTCTCTGGACTCTCGGCACCGCATCGCCAGTGGTGCCAGGACACTCTCTGGGCTCACTGCAGTGCATCCCCAGTGGTGCCAATGCACTCTCTGGACCTCCGGCACCGCATCCCCAGTGGTGCCAGTGCACTCTCTGTACTCGCGGCACTGCATCCCCAGTGGTGCCAGTGCACTCTCTGGACTCACTGCACTGCATCCCCAGTGGTGCCAGAGCACTCTCTGGACTCACTGCAGGGCATCCCCATTGGTGCCAGTGCACTCTCTGGACTCACTGCACTGCATCCCCAGTGGTGCCAGAGCACTTTCTGGACTCACTGCAGTGCATCCCCAGTGGTGCCAGTGCACTCTCTGGACTCACTGCACTGCATCCCCAGTGGTTCCAGTGCACTCTCTGGAGTAACTGCAGTGCATCCCCAGTGGTGCCAAAGCACTCTCTGGACTCCCAGCACCGCATCCCCAGTGGTGCCAGTGCACTCTCTGGACTCACTGTACTGCATCCCCAGTGGTGCCAGTGCACTCTCTGGACTTGCTGCACTGCATCCCCAGTGGTGCCAGTGCACTCTCTGGACTCGGTGCACTGCATCCCCAGTGGTGCCAGTGCACTCTCTGGACTCACTGCACTGCATCCCCAGTGGTGCCAGTGCACTCTCTGGACTCACTGCAGTGCATCCCCAGTGGTGCCAGTGCACTCTCTGGACTCACTGCACTGTATCCCCAGTGGTGTCAGTGCACTCTCTGGACTCACTGAAGTGCATCCCCAGTGGTGCCAGTGCACTCTCTGGACTCACTGCACTGCATCCCCAGTGGTGCCAGTGCACTCTCTGGAGTCACTGCACTGCATCCCCAATGGTGCCAGTGCACTCTCTGGACTCACTGCACTGCAGCCCCATTGGTGCCAGTGCACTCTCTGGAATCACTGCACTGCATCCCCAGTGGTGCCAGTGCACTCTCTGGACTCACTGCACTGCATCCCCAGTGGTGCCAGAGCACTCTCTGGACTCACTGCAGGGCATCCCCATTGGTGCCAGTGCACTCTCTGGACTCACTGCACTGCATCCCCAGTGGTGCCAGTGCACTCTCTGGACTCACTGTACTGCATCCCCAGTGGAACCCGTGCACTCTCTGGACTCACTGCACTGCATCCCCAGTGGTGCTAGTGCACTCTGTGGACTCACTGCAGTGCATCCCCAGTGGTGCCAGTGCACTCTCTGGACTCACTGCACTGCATCCCCAGTGGTGCCAGTGCACTCTCTGGACTCACTGCACTGCATCCCCAGTGGTGCCAGTACACTCACTGGACTGACTGCACTGCATCCCCAGTGGTGCCAGTGCACTCTCTGGACTCACTGCACTGCATCCCCATTGGTGCCAGTGCATTCTCTGGACTCACCGCACTGCACCCTGAGTGGTGCCAGTGCAGTCTCTGGACTCACTGCACCGCATCCCCAGTGGTGCCAGTGCACTCTCTGGACTCACTATACTGCATACCCAGTGGTGCCAGAGCACTTTCTGGACTCACTGCAGTGCATCCCCAGTGGTGCCAGTGCACTCTCTGGACTCACTGCACTGCATCCCCAGTGGTTCCAGTGCACTCTCTGGAGTAACTGCAGTGCATCCCCAGTGGTGCCAAAGCACTCTCTGGACTCCCAGCACCGCATCCCCAGTGGTGCCAGTGCACTCTCTGGACTCACTGTACTGCATCCCCACTGGTGCCAGTGCACTCTCTGGACTTGCTGCACTGCATCCCCAGTGGTGCCAGTGCACTCTCTGGACTCGGTGCACTGCATCCCAAGTGGTGCCAGTGCACTCTCTGGACTCACTGCACTGCATCCCCAGTGGTGCCAGTGCACTCTCTGGACTCACTGCAGTGCATCCCCTGTGGTGCCAGTGCACTCTCTGGAGTCACTGCACTGCATCCCCAATGGTGCCAGTGCACTCTCTGGACTCACTGCAGTGCATCCCCAGTGTTGCCTGTGCACTCTCTGGAGTCACTGCAGTGCATCCCCAGTGGTGCCAATGCACTCTCTGGACCTCCGGCACCGCATCCCCTGTGGTGCCAGTGCACTCTCTCGAGTCACTGCAGTACATCCCCAGTGGTGCCAGTGCACTCTCTGGACTCACTGCACTTCATCCCCAGTGGTGCCAGTGCACTCTGTGGACTCACTGCAGTGCATCCCCAGTGGTGCCAGTGCACTCTCTGGACTCACTGCACTGCATCCCCAGTGGTGCCAGTGCACTCACTGGACTCACTGTACTGCATCACCAGTGGTGCCAGTGCACTCTCTGGACTCAGTGCACTGCATCCCCAGTGGTTCCAGTGCATTCACTGGACTCACTGTACTGCATCTCCATTGGTGCCAGTGCACTCTCTGGACTCACTGCACTGCATCACCAGTGGTGCCAGTGCACTCACTGGATTCACTGCACTGCATCCCCAGTGGTGCTAGTGCACTCTCTGGACTCACTGCAGTGCATCCCCAGTGGTGCCAGTGCACTCTCTGGACTCACTGAAGTGCATTCACAGTGGTGCCAGTGCACTCTCTGGACTCACTGCAGTGCATCCCCAGTGGTGCCAGTGCACTCACTGGACTCACTGAAGTGCATTCTCAGTGGGGCCAGTGCACTCTCTGTACTCACTGCAGTGCATCCCCAGTGGTGCCAGTGCAATCTCAGGACTCACTGCACTGCATCCCCATTGGTGCCAGTGCATTCTCTGGACTCACCGCAGTGCACCCTGAGTGGTGCCAGTGCACTCTCTGGACTCACTGCACCGCATCCCCAGTGGTGCCATTGCACTCTCTGGAGTCACTGCGCGTCATCTCCAGTGGTGGCAGTGCACTCTCTGGACTCTTGCAGTGCATCCCCAGTGTTGCCTGTGCACTCTCTGGAGTAACTGCAGTGCATCCCCAGTGGTGCCAAAGCACTCTCTGGACTCCCGGCACCGCATCCCCAGTGGTGCCAGTGCACTCTCTGGGCTCACTGCAGTGCATCCCCATTGCTGCCAGTGCACTCTCTGGAGTCACTGCAGTGCATCCCCACTGGTGCCAATGCACTCTCTGGACATCCGGCACCGCATCCCCTGTGGTGCCAGTGCACTCTCTCGAGTCACTGCACTACATCCCCAGTGGTGCCAGTGCACTCACTGGACTCACTGCACTACATCCCCAGTATTGCCGGTGCACTCTGTGGACTCACTGCAGTGCATCCCCAGTGCTGCCTGTGCACTCTCTGGACTCACTGCGCTGCATCCCCAGTGGTGCCACTGCACTCTCTGGACTCACTGCACTGCATCCCCCGTGGTGCCAGTGCACTCACTGGACTCACTGCAGTGCATTCCCTCTGGTGCCAGTGCACTCTCTGGACTCACTGCACTGCATCCCCAGTGGTGCCAGTGCACTCTCTGGACTCACTGCAGTGCATCCCCAGTGGTGCCAGTGCACTCTCTGGACACACTGCAGTGCATCACCAGTGGTGCCAGTGCACTCTCTGGACTCACTGAAGTGCATCCCCCGTGGTGCCAGTGCAAACTCTGTACTCACTGCACTGCATTCCCATTAGTGCCAGTGCACACTCTGGACTCACTGCACTGCATCCCCAGTGGTACCAGTGCACTCTCTGGACTCACTGCACTGCAGCCCCAGTGGTGCCAGTGCACTCTCTGGAATCACTGCACTGCATCCCCAGTGGTGCCAGTGCACTCTCTGGACTCACTGCACTGCATCCCCAGTGGTGCCAGAGCACTCTCTGGACTCACTGCAGGGCATCCCCATTGGTGCCAGTGCACTCTCTGGACTCACTGCACTGCATCCCCAGTGGTGCCAGTGCACTCTCTGGACTCACTGCACTGCATCCCCAGTGGAGCCCGTGCACTCTCTGGTCTCACTGCACTGCATCCCCAGTGGTGCTAGTGCACTCTGTGGACTCACTGCAGTGCATCCCCAGTGGTGCCAGTGCACTCTCTGGACTCACTGCACTGCATCCCCAGTGGTGCCAGTGCACTCTCTGGACTCACTGCACTGCATCCCCAGTGGTGCCAGTACACTCACTGGACTGACTGCACTGCATCCCCAGTGGTGCCAGTGCACTCTCTGGACTCACTGCACTGCATCCCCATTGGTGCCAGTGCATTCTCTGGACTCACCGCACTGCACCCTGAGTGGTGCCAGTGCAGTCTCTGGACTCACTGCACCGCATCCCCAGTGGTGCCAGTGCACTCTCTGGACTCACTATACTGCATACCCAGTGGTGCCAGAGCACTTTCTGGACTCACTGCACTGCATCCCCAGTGGTTCCAGTGCACTCTCTGGAGTAACTGCAGTGCAACCCCAGTGGTGCCAAAGCACTCTCTGGACTCCCAGCACCTCATCCCCAGTGGTGCCAGTGCACTCTCTGGACTCACTGTACTGCATCCCCAGTGGTGCCAGTGCACTCTCTGGACTTGCTGCACTGCATCCCCAGTGGTGCCAGTGCACTCTCTGGACTCGGTGCACTGCATCCCAAGTGGTGCCAGTGCACTCTCTGGACTCACTGCACTGCATCCCCAGTGGTGCCAGTGCACTCTCTGGACTCACTGCAGTGCATCCCCTGTGGTGCCAGTGCACTCTCTGGAGTCACTGCACTGCATCCCCAATGGTGCCAATGCACTCTCTGGACTCACTGCAGTGCATCCCCAGTGGTGCCAATGCACTCTCTGGACCTCCGGCACCGCATCCCCTGTGGTGCCAGTGCACTCTCTCGAGTCACTGCAGTACATCCCCAGTGGTGCCAGTGCACTCTCTGGACTCACTGCACTGCATCCCCAGTGGTGCCACTGCACTCTGTGGACTCACTGCAGTGCATCCTCAGTGGTGCCAGTGCACTCTCTGGACTCACTGCACTGCATCCCCAGTGGTGCCAGTGCACTCACTGGACTCACTGTACTGCATCACCAGTGGTGCCAGTGCACTCTCTGGACTCAGTGCACTGCATCCCCAGTGGTTCCAGTGCATTCACTGGACTCACTGTACTGCATCTCCAGTGGTGCCAGTGCACTCTCTGGACTCCCGGCACTGCATCACCAGTGGTGCCAGTGCACTCACTGGATTCACTGCACTGCATCCCCAGTGGTGCTAGTGCACACTCTGGACTCACTGCAGTGCATCCCCAGTGGTGCCAGTGCACTCTCTGGACTCACTGAAGTGCATTCTCAGTGGTGCCAGTGCACTCTCTGGACTCACTGCAGTGCATCCCCAGTGGTGCCAGTGCACTCACTGGACTCACTGAAGTGCATTCTCAGTGGTGCCAGTGCACTCTCTGGACTCACTGCAGTGCATCCCCAGTGGTGCCAGTGCAATCTCTGGACTCACTGCACTGCATCCCCATTGGTGCCAGTGCATTCTCTGGACTCACCGCACTGCACCCTGAGTGGTGCCAGTGCACTCTCTGGACTCACTGCACCGCATCCCCAGTGGTGCCATTGCACTCTCTGGAGTCACTGCGCGTCATCTCCAGTGGTGGCAGTGCACTCTCTGGACTCTTGCAGTGCATCCCCAGTGTTGCCTGTGCACTCTCTGGTCTCACTGCACTGCATCCCCAGTGGTGCTAGTGCACTCTGTGGACTCACTGCAGTGCATCCCCAGTGGTGCCAGTGCACGCTCTGGGCTCACTGCAGTGCATCCCCATTGGTGCCAGTGCACTCTCTGGAGTCACTGCAGTGCATCCCCACTGGTGCCAATGCACTCTCTGGACCTCCGGTACCGCATCCCCTGTGGTGCCAGTGCACTCTCTGGACTCGCTGCACTGCATCCCCAGTGGTGCCAGTGCACTCTCTCGAGTCACTGCACTACATCCCCAGTGGTGCCAGTGCACTCACTGGAGTCACTGTACTGCATCATCAGTGGTGCCAGTGCACTCTCTGGACTCACTGCAGTGCATCCCCAGTGGTGCCAGTGCACTCTCTGGACTCACTGCACTGCATCCCCAGTGGTGCCAGTGCACTCACTGTCTCACTGTACTGCATCTCCAGTGGTGCCAGTGCACTCTCTGGACTCACTGCAGTGCATCCCCAGTGGTGCCAGTGCACTCTCTGGACTCACTGCACTGCATCCCCAGTGGTGCCAGTGCACTCACTGGACTCACTGTACTGCATCATCAGTGGTGCCAGTGCACTCTCTGGACTCACTGCACTGCATCCCCAGTGGTGCCAGTGCACTCTCTGGACTCAGTGCACTTCATCCCCAGTGGTTCCAGTGCATTCACTGGACTCACTGTACTGCATCCCCAGTGGTGCCAGTGCACTCTCTGGACTCACTGCACTGCATCCCCAGTGGTGCCAGTGCACTCACTGGATTCACTGTTCTGCATCCCCAGTGGTGCTAGTGCACTCTCTGGACTCACTGCAGTGCATCCCCTTTGGTGCCAGTGCACTCTCTGGACTCACTGAAGTGCATTCTCAGTGGTGCCAGTGCACTCTCTAGACTCACTGCAGTGCATCCCCAGTGGTGCCAGTGCACTCTCTGGACTCACTGCAGGGCATCCCCAGTGGTGCCAGTGCACTCTCTGCACTCACTGCACTGCATCCCCAGTGGTGCCAGTGCTATCCCTGGACTCACTGTAGTGCATCACCAGTGGTGCCAGTGCACTCTCTGGACTCACTGTAGGGCATCCCCAGTGGTGCCATTGCACTCTCTGGACTCACTGCAGTGTATCCCCAGTAGTGCCAGTGCACTCTCTGGTCTCACTACACTGCATCCCCAGTGGTGCCAGAGAAGTCTTTGGACTCACTGCACTCCATCCCCACTGGTGCCTTTGCACTCCCTGGACTCACTGCACTGCTCCAGCTGCGGCAGCCGCTCCAGCCGCGGTAGCCCTCCAGCCGTGGCAGCCGCTCCACTCGGTAGCGGCTGGAGCGTCTGCCGCGGCTGGAGCGGCTGCAGCGGCTGCTGCGGCTGGAGCGGCTGCCGCGGTTGGAGCGGCTGCCGCGGCTGGAGCGGATGGAGCGGCTGGAGGGGCTACCGCGGCTGGAGCGGTTAACGCGCGCTGGAGCGGATGCCGAGGCTGGAGCGGATGCCGCGGCTGTTACGGCTGGAGAGGCTGCCGCGGCTGGACAAGTGCAGTGAGTCCAGAGAGTGCACTGGCACCTTGGGGATGCAGTGCAGTGAGTAAAGAAGTGCACTGGCACCATTGGGGATGCAGTGCAGTGAGTCCAGAGAGTGCACTGGCACCACTGGGGATGCAGTGCAGTGAGTCCAGAGAGTGCACTGGCACCACTGGGGATGCAGTGCACTGAATCCAGAGAGTGCCCCGGCAACACTGGGAATGCACTACAATGACTGCAGAGAGTGTACTGGCACCACTGCGGATGCAGTGCCGCGAGTCCAGAGAGTGCACCCGCACCACTGGGGATGTGGTGCCGGGAGTCCAGAGAGTGCTTTGGCACCACTGGGTATGCACTGCAGTGACTCCAGAGAGTGCACTGGCACCACTGGGGATGCGGTGCACTGAGTCCAGAGAGTGCACTGGCACAAATGGTGATGCAGTGCAGTGAGTCCAGAGATTGCACTGGAACCACTGGGGATGCACTGCAGTGAGTCCAGAGAGTGCACTAGCACCACTGGGGATGCAGTGCAGTGAGACCAGAGAGTGCACTGGCACCACTGGGGATGCAGTGCAGTGACTCCAGAGAGTGGACTGGCACCACTGGGGATGCAGTGCAGTGAGTCCACAGAGTGCACTGGCACCACTTGTGATGCAGTGCAGTGAGTCCAGAGAGTGCCGCTCCAGCCTCGGCATCCGCTCCAGCCGCGTCAACCGCTCCAGCCGGGGTAGCCCCTCCAGCCGCGGCAGACGCTCTAGACGCTCCAACCGCGTCAGCCTCTCCAGCCGCATTAGCCCCTCCAGCCGCGGCAGCCGCTCCAGCCGCGGCAGCCGCTCCAGCCGCTCCATCCGCGGAGGCCGCTCCAAACGCGGCAGGCGCTCTAGCCGTGGCAGCCGCTCCAGCCGCTCCAGCCGCGGCAGCCGCTCCAGACGCTACCGAGTGGAGCTGCTGCCACGGCTGGAGCGGTTGCCGCGGTTGGAGCGCCTGCCGCGTTTGGAGCGGCTACCGCGTCTGCCGCGGCTGGAGCGGCTGGAGCGGCTGCAGCGGTCGGAGAGTCTGCCGCGTATGCCGCGGACGGAGCGGCTGCCGCGGCTGGAGCGGCTGCCGCGGCTGCCGCGGCTGCCCAGGCTGGAGGGCTACCGCGGCTGGAGCGACTGCCGCGGCTGGAGCAGTGCAGTGAGTCCAGAGTGCACTGGCACCACTGGGGATGCAGTGCAGTGAGTCCAGAGAGTGCACTGGCACCACTGGGGATGCAGTGCAGTGAGTCCAGAGAGTGCACTGGCTCCACTGGGGATGCAGTGCAGTGAGTCCAGAGAGTGCACTGGCACCACTGGGTATGCAGTGCAGTGAGTCCAGAGAGTGCACTGGCACCACTGGGGATGCTGTGCAGTCAGTCCAGTGAGTGTACTGGCAACACTGGGGATGCAGTGCAGTTACTCCAGAGACTGCACTGGCACCACTGGGGATGCAGTGCAGTGAGTGCAGAGAGTGCACTGGCACCAGTGGGGATGGACTGCAGTGAGTACAGAGAGTGCAGTGGCACCACTGGGGATGCAGTGCAGTGAGTCCAGAGAGTGCACTGTCACCACTGGGGATGCAGTGCAGTGAGTCCAGAGAGTGCACTGGCACCACTGGGGATGCAGTGCAGTGTGTCCAGAGAGTGCACTGGCACCACTGGAGATGCAGTGCAGTGAATCCAGTGAGTGCACTGGCACCACTGGGGATGCAGTGCAGTGAGTCCAGAGTATGCACTGGCACCACTGGGGATGCAGTGCAGTGAGTCCAGAGACTTCACTGGCACCACTGGGAATGCAGTGCAGTGAGTCCAGAGAGTGCACTGGCACCAATGGGGATGCCCTGCAGTGAGTCCAGAGAGTGCACTGGCACCACTGGGGATGCAGTGCAGTGAGTCCAGAGAGTGCACTGGCACCACTGGGGATGCAGTGCAGTGAGTCCAGAGAGTGCACTGGCACCACTGGGGATGCAGTGCATTGAGCCCAGAGAGTGCACTGGCACCACTGGTGATGCAGTCCAGTGAGTCCAGTGAATGCACTGGCACCACTGGGGATGCTGTGCAGTGAGTGCAGAGAGTTCACTGGCACCACCTGTGATGCAGTACAGTGTGTCCAGTGAGTGCACTGGCACCACTGGGGATGCAGTGCTGTGACTCCGGAGAGCGCACTGGCACCACTGGGGATGCAGTGCAGTCAGTCCAGTGAGTACACTGGCTCCGCTGGGGATGCAGTGCAGTGAGTCCAGAGAGTGCACTGGCACCACTGGGGATGCACTGCAGTGAGTCCAGAGAGTGCACAGGCACCACTGGGGATGCAGTGCAGTGAGTCCAGAGAGTGCACTGGCACCACTGGTGATGCAGTGCAGTGAGTCCAGAGAGTGCCGCTCCAGCCTCGGCATCCGCTCCAGCCGCGTCAACCGCTCCAGCCGCGGTAGCCCCTCCAGCAGCGGCAGCCGCTCCAGCCGCGGCAGCCGCTCCAGCCGCTCCAGCCGCGGCAGCCGCTCCAGCCGCTACCGAGTGGAGCTGCTGCCACGGCTGGAGCGGTTGCCGCGGTTGGAGCGCCTGCCGCGTTTGGAGCGGCTACCGCGTCTGCCGCGGCTGGAGCGGCTGGAGCGGCTGCCGCGGTCGGAGAGTCTGCCGCGTATGCCGCGGACGGAGCCGCTGCCGCGGCTGGAGCGGCTGCCGCGTCTGCCGCGGCTGCCGAGGCTGGAGGGCTACCGCGGCTGGAGCGACTTCCGCGGCTGGAGCAGTGCAGTGAGTCCAGAGAGTGCACTGGCACCACTGGGGATGCAGTGCAGTGAGTCCAGAGAGTACACTGGCACCACTGGGGATGCACTGCAGTGAGTCCAGAGAGTGCACTGGCTCCACTGTGGATGCAGTGCAGTGAGTCCAGAGAGTGCACTGGCACCACTGGGGATGCAGTGCAGTGAGTCCAGAGAGTGCACTGGCACCACTGGGGATGCAGTACAGTGAGTCCAGAGAGTGCACTGGCAACACTGGGGATGCAGTGCAGTGAGTCCAGAGAGTGCACTGGCACCACTGGGGATGCAGTGCAGTCAGTCCAGTGAGTGTACTGGCACCACTGGGGATGCACTGCAGTTACTCCAGAGACTGCACTGGCACCACTGGGGATGCCCTGCAGTGAGTGCAGAGAGTGCACTGGCACGACTGGGGATGGACTGCAGTGAGTACAGAGAGTGCAGTGGCACCACTGGGGATGCAGTGCAGTGAGTCCAGAGAGTGCACTGGCACCACTGGGGATGCAGTGCAGTGTGTCCAGAGAGTGCACTGGCACCACTGGAGATGCAGTGCAGTGAATCCAGTGAGTGCACTGCCACCACTGGGGATGCAGTGCAGTGAGTCCAGAGAGTGCACTGGCACCACTGGGGATGCAGTGCAGTGAGTCCAGAGACTTCACTGGCTCCACTGGGAATGCAGTGCAGTGAGTCCAGAGAGTGCACTGGCACCAATGGGGATGCAGTGCAGTGAGTCCAGAGAGTGCACTGGCACCACTGGGGATGCAGTGCAGTGAGTCCAGAGAGTGCACTGGCACCACTGGGGATGCAGTGCAGTGAGTCCAGAGAGTGCACTGGCACCACTGGGGATGCAGTGCAGTCAGTCCAGTGAGTGTACTGGCACCACTGGGGATGCACTGCAGTTACTCCAGAGACTGCACTGGCACCACCGGGGATGCAGTGCAGTGAGTGCAGAGAGTGCACTGGCACCACTGGGGATGGACTGCAGTGAGTACAGAGAGTGCAGTGGCACCACTGGGGATGCAGTGCAGTGAGTCCAGAGAGTGCACTGGCACCACTGGGGATGCACTGCAGTGTGTCCAGAGAGTGCACTGGCACCACTGGAGATGCAGTGCAGTGAATCCAGTGAGTGCACTGGCACCACTGGGGATGCAGTGCAGTCAGTCCAAAGAGTGCACTGGCACCACTGGGGATGCAGTGCAGTGAGTCCAGAGACTTCACTGGCACCACTGGGAATGCAGTGCAGTGAGTCCAGAGAGTGCACTGGCACCACTGGGGATGCCCTGCAGTGAGTCCAGAGAGTGCACTGGCACCACTGGGGATGCAGTGCAGTGAGTCCAGAGAGTGCACTGGCACCACTGGGGATGCAGTGCAGTGAGTCCAGAGAGTGCACTGGCACCACTGGGGATGCAGTGCATTGAGTCCAGAGAGTGCACTGGCACCACTGGTGATGCAGTCCAGTGAGTCCAGTGAATGCACTGGCACCAATGGGGATGCTGTGCAGTGAGTGCAGAGAGTTCACTGGCACCACCTGTGATGCAGTACACTGTGTCCAGTGAGTGCACTGGCACCACTGGGGATGCAGTGCTGTGACTCCGGAGAGCGCACTGGGACCACTGGGGATGCAGTGCAGTCAGTCCAGTGAGTACACTGGCTCCACTGGGGATGCAGTGCAGTGAGTCCTGAGAGTGCACTGGAACCACTGGGGATGCACTGCAGTGAGTCCAGAGAGTGCACTAGCACCACTGGGGATGCACTGCAGTGAGTCCAGAGAGTGCACTGGCACCACTGGGGATGCACTGCAGTGAGTCCAGAGAGTGCACTGGCACCACTGGGGATGCAGTGCAGTGAGTCCAGAGAGTGCACTGGCACCAATGGTGATGCAGTGCAGTGAGTCCAGAGAGTGCCGCTCCAGCCTCGGCATCCGCTCCAGCCGCGTCAGCCTCTCCAGCCGCGTTAGCCCCTACAGCCGCGGCAGCCGCTCCAGCCGCGGCAGCCGCTCCAGCCGCTCCAGCCGCGGCAGCCGTTCCAAAAACGGCAGGCGCTCTAGCCGTGGCAGCCGCTCCAGCCGCTCCAGCCGCGGCAGCCGCTCCAGCCGCTACCGAGTGGACCTGCTGGCACGGCTGGAGCGGTTGCCGCGGTTGGAGCGCCTGCCGCGTTTGGAGCGGCTACCGCGTCTGCCGCGGCTGGAGCGGCTGGAGCGGCTGCCGCGGTCGGAGAGTCTGCCGCGTATGCCGCGGACGGAGCGGCTGCCGCGGCTGGAGCGGCTGCCGCGTCTGCCGCGGCTGCCGAGGCTGGAGGGCTACCGCGGCTGGAGCGACTTCCGCGGCTGGAGCAGTGCAGTGAGTCCAGAGAGTGCACTGGCACCACTGGGGATGCAGTGCAGTGAGTCCAGAGAGTGCACTGGCACCACTGGGGATGCACTGCAGTGAGTCCAGAGAGTGCCCTGGCACCACTGGGGATGCAGTGCAGTGAGTCCAGAGAGGGCACTGGCACCACTGGGGATGCAGTGCAGTGAGTCCAGAGAGTGCACTGGCACCACTGGGGATGCAGTGCAGTGAGTGCAGAGAGTGCACTGGCTCCACTGGGGATGCAGTGCAGTGAGTCCAGAGAGTGCAGTGGCACCACTGGGGATGCAGTGCAGTGAGTCCAGAGAGTGCACTGTCACCACTGGGGATGCAGTACAGTGAGTCCAGAGAGTGCACTGGCACCACTGGGGATGCAGTGCAGTGTGTACAGAGAGTGCACTGGCACCACTGGAGATGCAGTGCAGTGAATCCAGTGAGTGCACTGGCACCACTGGGGATGCAGTGCAGTGAGTCCAGAGAGTGCACTGGCACCACTGGGGATGCAGTGCAGTGAGTCCAGAGAGTGCACTGGCACCACTGAGAATGCACTTCAGTGAGTCCAGAGAGTGCACTGGCACCACTGGGGATGCAGTGCAGTGAGGCCAGAGAGTGCACTAGCACCACTGGGGATGCAGTGCAGTGAATCCAGCGAGTGCACTGGCACCACTGGTGATGCAGTGCAGTGAGTCCAGAGAGTACACTGGCACCATTGGTGATGCAGTGCAGTGAGTCCAGAGAGTGCACTGGCACCACTGGGGATGCACTGCAGTGAGCCCAGAGAGTGCACTGGCACCACTGGAGGTGCAGTACAGTGAGTCCAGTGAATGCACTGGCAGCACTGGGGTTGCAGTGCAGTGAGTCCAGAGAGTGCACTGGCACCACTGGTGATGCAGTTTAGTGAGTCCAGAGAGTGCACTGGCACCACTGGGGATGCAGTGCAGTGAGTCCAGTGAGTGTACTGGCTCCACTGGGGATGCACTGCAGTGAGTCCAGAGAGTGCACTGGCACCACTGAGAATGCACTTCAGTGAGTCCAGAGAGTGCACTGGTACCACTGGGGATGCACTGCAGTGAGTCCAGAGAGTGCACTGGCACCAATGGGTATGCACTGCAGCGAGTCCAGAGAGTGCACTGGCACCACTGGGGATGCAGTGCAGTGAGTCCAGACAGTGCACTGGCACCACTGGGGATGCAGTGCAGTGAGTCCAGAGAGTGCACTGGCACCACTGGGGATGCGGTTCCGGGAGTCCAGCGAGTGCTTTGGCACCACTGGGGATGCACTGCAGTTACTCCAGAGACTGCAGTGGCACCACTGGGGATGCAGTGCAGTCAGTGCAGAGAGTGCACTGGCACCACTGGGGATGCACTGCAGTGAGTACAGAGAGTGCACTGGCACCACTGTGGATGCAGTGCAGTGAATCCAGAGAGTGCACCGGCACCACTGGGGATGCAGTGCAGTGAGTCCAGAGAGTGCACTGGCACCACTGGGGATGCACTGCAGTGAGCCCAGAGAGTTCACTGGCACCAGTGGAGATGCAGTCCAGTGAGTCCAGTGAATGCACTGGCAGCACTGGGGATGCAGTGCAGTGAGTCCAGAGAGTGCACTGGCACCACAGATGATGCAGTACAGTGAGTCCAGAGAGTGCACTGGCACCACTGGGGATGCAGTGCAGTGAGTCCAGAGAGTACACTGGCACCACTGGGGATGCACTGCAGTGAGTCCAGAGAGTGCACTGGCTCCACTGTGGATGCAGTGCAGTGAGTCCAGAGAGTGCACTGGCACCACTGGGGATGCAGTGCAGTGAGTCCAGAGAGTGCACTGGCACCACTGGGGATGCAGTACAGTGAGTCCAGAGAGTGCACTGGCAACACTGGGGATGCAGTGCAGTGAGTCCAGAGAGTGCACTGGCACCACTGGGGATGCAGTGCAGTCAGTCCAGTGAGTGTACTGGCACCACTGGGGATGCAGTGCAGTGAGTCCAGAGACTGCACTGGCACCACTGGGGATGCCCTGCAGTGAGTGCAGAGAGTGCACTGGCACCACTGGGGATGCAGTGCAGTGAGTCCAGAGAGTGCACTGGCACCACTGGGGATGCAGTGCAGTGAGTCCAGAGAGTGCACTGTCACCACTGGGGATGCAGTACAGTGAGTCCAGAGAGTGCACTGGCACCACTGGGGATGCAGTGCAGTGTGTCCAGAGAGTGCACTGGCACCACTGGAGATGCAGTGCAGTGAATCCAGTGAGTGCACTGCCACCACTGGGGATGCAGTGCAGTGAGTCCAGAGAGTGCACTGGCACCACTGGGGATGCAGTGCAGTGAGTCCAGAGACTTCACTGGCTCCACTGGGAATGCAGTGCAGTGAGTCCAGAGAGTGCACTGGCACCAATGGGGATGCAGTGCAGTGAGTCCAGAGAGTGCACTGGCACCACTGGGGATGCACTGCAGTGAGTCCAGAGAGTGCACTGGCACCACTGGGGATGCAGTGCAGTGAGTCCAGAGAGTGCACTGGCACCACTGGGGATGCAGTGCAGTGAGTGCAGAGAGTGCACTGGCACCACTGGGGATGGACTGCAGTGAGTACAGAGAGTGCAGTGGCACCACAGGGGATGCAGTGCAGTGAGTCCAGAGAGTGCACTGGCACCACTGGGGATGCACTGCAGTGTGTCCAGAGAGTGCACTGGCACCACTGGAGATGCAGTGCAGTGAATCCAGTGAGTGCACTGGCACCACTGGGGATGCAGTGCAGTCAGTCCAAAGAGTGCACTGGCACCACTGGGGATGCAGTGCAGTGAGTCCAGAGACTTCACTGGCACCACTGGGAATGCAGTGCAGTGAGTCCAGAGAGTGCACTGGCACCACTGGGGATGCCCTGCAGTGAGTCCAGAGAGTGCACTGGCACCACTGGGGATGCAGTGCAGTGAGTCCAGAGAGTGCACTGGCACCACTGGGGATGCAGTGCAGTGAGTCCAGAGAGTGCACTGGCACCACTGGGGATGCAGTGCATTGAGTCCAGAGAGTGCACTGGCACCACTGGTGATGCAGTCCAGTGAGTCCAGTGAATGCACTGGCACCAATGGGGATGCTGTGCAGTGAGTGCAGAGAGTTCACTGGCACCACCTGTGATGCAGTACACTGTGTCCAGTGAGTGCACTGGCACCACTGGGGATGCAGTGCTGTGACTCCGGAGAGCGCACTGGGACCACTGGGGATGCAGTGCAGTCAGTCCAGTGAGTACACTGGCTCCACTGGGGATGCAGTGCAGTGAGTCCTGAGAGTGCACTGGAACCACTGGGGATGCACTGCAGTGAGTCCAGAGAGTGCACTAGCACCACTGGGGATGCACTGCAGTGAGTCCAGAGAGTGCACTGGCACCACTGGGGATGCACTGCAGTGAGTCCAGAGAGTGCACTGGCACCACTGGGGATGCAGTGCAGTGAGTCCAGAGAGTGCACTGGCACCAATGGTGATGCAGTGCAGTGAGTCCAGAGAGTTGCGCTCCAGCCTCGGCATCCGCTCCAGCCGCGTCAGCCTCTCCAGCCGCGTTAGCCCCTACAGCCGCGGCAGCCGCTCCAGCCGCGGCAGCCGCTCCAGCCGCTCCAGCCGCGGCAGCCGTTCCAAAAACGGCAGGCGCTCTAGCCGTGGCAGCCGCTCCAGCCGCTCCAGCCGCGGCAGCCGCTCCAGCCGCTACCGAGTGGACCTGCTGGCACGGCTGGAGCGGTTGCCGCGGTTGGAGCGCCTGCCGCGTTTGGAGCGGCTACCGCGTCTGCCGCGGCTGGAGCGGCTGGAGCGGCTGCCGCGGTCGGAGAGTCTGCCGCGTATGCCGCGGACGGAGCGGCTGCCGCGGCTGGAGCGGCTGCCGCGTCTGCCGCGGCTGCCGAGGCTGGAGGGCTACCGCGGCTGGAGCGACTTCCGCGGCTGGAGCAGTGCAGTGAGTCCAGAGAGTGCACTGGCACCACTGGGGATGCAGTGCAGTGAGTCCAGAGAGTGCACTGGCACCACTGGGGATGCACTGCAGTGAGTCCAGAGAGTGCCCTGGCACCACTGGGGATGCAGTGCAGTGAGTCCAGAGAGGGCACTGGCACCACTGGGGATGCAGTGCAGTGAGTCCAGAGAGTGCACTGGCACCACTGGGGATGCAGTGCAGTGAGTGCAGAGAGTGCACTGGCTCCACTGGGGATGCAGTGCAGTGAGTCCAGAGAGTGCAGTGGCACCACTGGGGATGCAGTGCAGTGAGTCCAGAGAGTGCACTGTCACCACTGGGGATGCAGTACAGTGAGTCCAGAGAGTGCACTGGCACCACTGGGGATGCAGTGCAGTGTGTACAGAGAGTGCACTGGCACCACTGGAGATGCAGTGCAGTGAATCCAGTGAGTGCACTGGCACCACTGGGGATGCAGTGCAGTGAGTCCAGAGAGTGCACTGGCACCACTGGGGATGCAGTGCAGTGAGTCCAGAGAGTGCACTGGCACCACTGAGAATGCACTTCAGTGAGTCCAGAGAGTGCACTGGCACCACTGGGGATGCAGTGCAGTGAGGCCAGAGAGTGCACTAGCACCACTGGGGATGCAGTGCAGTGAATCCAGCGAGTGCACTGGCACCACTGGTGATGCAGTGCAGTGAGTCCAGAGAGTACACTGGCACCATTGGTGATGCAGTGCAGTGAGTCCAGAGAGTGCACTGGCACCACTGGGGATGCACTGCAGTGAGCCCAGAGAGTGCACTGGCACCACTGGAGGTGCAGTACAGTGAGTCCAGTGAATGCACTGGCAGCACTGGGGTTGCAGTGCAGTGAGTCCAGAGAGTGCACTGGCACCACTGGTGATGCAGTTTAGTGAGTCCAGAGAGTGCACTGGCACCACTGGGGATGCAGTGCAGTGAGTCCAGTGAGTGTACTGGCTCCACTGGGGATGCACTGCAGTGAGTCCAGAGAGTGCACTGGCACCACTGAGAATGCACTTCAGTGAGTCCAGAGACTGCACTGGTACCACTGGGGATGCACTGCAGTGAGTCCAGAGAGTGCACTGGCACCAATGGGTATGCACTGCAGCGAGTCCAGAGAGTGCACTGGCACCACTGGGGATGCAGTGCAGTGAGTCCAGACAGTGCACTGGCACCACTGGGGATGCAGTGCAGTGAGTCCAGAGAGTGCACTGGCACCACTGGGGATGCGGTTCCGGGAGTCCAGAGAGTGCTTTGGCACCACTGGGGATGCACTGCAGTTACTCCAGAGACTGCACTGGCACCACTGGGGATGCAGTGCAGTCAGTGCAGAGAGTGCACTGGCACCACTGGGGATGCACTGCAGTGAGTACAGAGAGTGCACTGGCACCACTGTGGATGCAGTGCAGTGAATCCAGAGAGTGCACCGGCACCACTGGGGATGCAGTGCAGTGAGTCCAGAGAGTGCACTGGCACCACTGGGGATGCACTGCAGTGAGCCCAGAGAGTTCACTGGCACCAGTGGAGATGCAGTCCAGTGAGTCCAGTGAATGCACTGGCAGCACTGGGGATGCAGTGCAGTGAGTCCAGAGAGTGCACTGGCACCACAGATGATGCAGTACAGTGAGTCCAGAGAGTGCACTGGCTCCAATGGGGATGTAGTACAGTGACTCGAGAGAGTGCACTTGCACCACTGGGGATGCAGTGCAGTGAGTCCAGAGAGTGCACTGGCACCAATGAGGATTCACTGCAGTGAGGTCAGAGAGTGCCCTGGCACCACTGGGGATGCAGTGCAGTGAGTCCAGAGAGTGCACTGGCACCACAGGGAATGCACTTCAGTGAGTCCAGAGAGTGCACTAGCACCACTGGGGATGCACTGCAGTGAGTCCAGAGAGTGCACTGGCGACATTGGGGATGCAGTACAGTGAGTCCTCAGAGTTCACTGGCAACACTGGGGATGCAGTACAGTGAGTCCAGAGAGTGCACTGGCACCACTGGGGATGCAGTGCAGTGAGTCCAGAGACTTCACTGGCACAAATGGGAATGCAGAGAAATGAGTCCAGAGAGTGCACTGGCACCACTGGGGATGCAGTGCAGTGAGTCCAGAGAGTGCACTGTCACCACTGGGGATGCACTGCAGTGAGTCCAGAGAGTGCACTGGCACCACCTGTGATGCAGTACAGTGAGTCCAGAGAGTGCACTGGCACCACTGGGGATGCAGTGCAGTGAGTCCAGAGAGTGCACTGGCACCACTGGGGATGCAGTGCAGTGAGTCCAGAGAGTGCACTCGCACCACTGGGGATGCACTGCAGTGAGCCCAGAGAGTGCACTGGCACCACTGGAGATGCAGTCCAGTGAGTCCAGTGAATGCAATGGCAGCACTGGGGATGCAGTGCAGTGAGTCCAGAGAGTGCACTGGCACCACTGGTGATGCAGTATAGTGAGTCCAGAGAGTGCACTGGCACCACTGGGGATGCAGTGCAGTGAGTCCAGAGAGTGCACTGGCACCACTGGGGATGCAGTGCAGTGAGTCCAGAGAGTGCACTGGCACCACTGGGGATGCAGAGAAGTGAGTCCAGAGAGTGCACTGGCACCACTAGGGATGCAGTGCAGTGAGTCCAGAGAGTGCACTGGCACCACTGGGGATGCACTTCAGTGAGTCCAGAGAGTGCACTGGCACCACTGGGGATGCACTGCAGTGAGTCCAGAGAGTGCACTGTCACCACTGGTGATGCAGTACAGTGAGTCCAGAGAGTGCACTGGCACCACTGGGGATGCAGTGCAGTGAGTCCAGAGAGTGCACTAGCACCACTGGGGATGCACTGCAGTGAGTCCAGAGAGTGCACTGGCAGCACTGGTGATGCAGTACTGTGAGTCCAGTGAGTGCACTGGCTCCACTGGGCCTGCAGTGCAGTGAGTGCAGAGAGTGCACTGGCACCACCTGTGATGCAGTAGAGTGAGCCCAGAGAGTGCACTGGCACCACTGGAGGTGCAGTACAGTGAGTCCAGTGAATGCACTGGCAGCACTGGGGTTGCAGTGCAGTGAGTCCAGAGAGTGCACTGGCACCACTGGTGATGCAGTTTAGTGAGTCCAGAGAGTGCAATGGCACCACTGCGGATGCAGTGCAGTGAGTCCAGTGAGTGTACTGGCACCACTGGGGATGCACTGCAGTGAGTCCAGAGAGTGCACTGGCACCACTGAGAATGCACTTCAGTGAGTCCAGAGAGTGCACTGGCACCATTGGGGATTCACTGCAGTGAGTCCAGAGAGTGCACTGGCACCACTGGGGATGCACTGCAGTGAGTCCAGAGAGTGCACTGGCACCACTGGGGATGCAGTGCAGTGAGTCCAGAGAGTGCACTGGCACCACTGGGGATGCAGTGCAGTGAGTCCAGAGAGTGCACTGGCACCACTGGGGATGCGGTGCCGGGAGTCCAGAGAGTGCTTTGGCACCACTGGGGATGCACTGCAGTTACTCCAGAGACTGCACTGGCACCACTGGTGATGCAGTGCAGTGAGTGCAGAGAGTGCACTGGCACCACTGGGGATGCACTGCAGTGAGTACAGAGAGTGCACTGGCACCACTGTGGATGCAGTGCAGTGAATGCAGAGAGTGCTCTGGCACCACTGGGGATGCACTTCAGTGAGTCCAGAGAGTGCACTGGCAGCACTGGGGATGCACTGCAGTGAGCCCAGAGAGTGCACTGGCACCAGTGGAGATGCAGTCCAGTGAGTCCAGTGAATGCACTGGCAGCACTGGGGATGCAGTGCAGTGAGTCCAGAGAGTGAACTGGCATCACTGGTGATGCAGTATAGTGAGTCCAGAGAGTGCACTGGCACCACTGGGGATGCCCTGCAGTGAGTAAAGAGAGTGCACTGGCTCCACTGGGGATGTGTCCAGTGAGTCCAGTGAGTGCACTGGCACCACTGGGGATGCAGTGCAGTCAGTCCAGTGAGTGCACTAGCACCACTGGGGGTGCAGTACATTGAGTCCAGAGAGTGCACTGGCACCACTGGGGATGCACTGCAGTGAGTCCAGACAGTGCACTGGCACCACTGGGGATGCCCTGCAGTGCGACCAGAGAGTGCACTGGCACCACTGGGGATGCAGTGCAGTGAGTCCAGAGAGTGCACTGGCACCACTGAGAATGCAGTGCAGTGAGTCCAGAGAGTGCACTGGCACCACTGGTGATGTAGTACAGTGACTCGAGAGAGTGCACTTGCACCACTGGGGATGCAGTGCAGTGAGTCCAGAGAGTGCACTGGCACCACTGGGGATGCACTGCAGTGAGTCCAGAGAGTGCACTGGTGCCACTGGGGATGCAGAGCAGTGTGTCCAGAGAGTGCACTGGCACCACTGGGGATGCAGTGCAGTGAGTCCAGAGAGTGCACTGGCACCACAGGGGATGCACTTCAGTGAGTCCAGAGAGTGCACTAGCACCACTGGGGATGCACTGCAGTGAGTCCAGAGAGTGCACTGGCAACATTGGGGATGCAGTACAGTGAGTCCTCAGAGTTCACTGGCAACACTGGTGATGCAGTACAGTGAGTCCAGAGAGTGCACTGGCACCACTGGGGATGCAGTGCAGTGAGTCCAGAGACTTCACTGGCACAACTGGGAATGCACAGAAGTGAGTCCAGAGAGTGCACTGGCACCACTGGGGATGCAGTGCAGTGAGTCCAGAGAGTGCACTGGCACCACTGGGGATGCACTGCAGTGAGTCCAGAGAGTGCACTGGCACCACCTGTGATGCAGTGCAGTGAGTCCAGAGAGTGCACTGGCACCACTGGGGATGCAGTGCAGTGAGTCCAGAGAGTGCACTGGCACCACTGGGGATGCAGTGCAGTGAGTCCAGAGAGTGCACTGGCACCACTGGGGATGCACTGCAGTGAGTCCAGAGAGTGCACTGACACCACTGGGGATGCACTGCAGTGAGTCCAGAGAGTGCACTGGCACCACTGGGGATGCAGTGCAGTGAGTCCAGAGAGTGCACTGGCACCACTGGGGATGCAGTGCAGTGAGTCCAGAGAGTGCACTGGCACCACTGGGGATGCAGTGCAGTGAGTCCAGAGAGTGCACTGGCACCACTGGGGATGCACTGCAGTGAGCCCAGAGAGTGCACTGGCACCACTGGAGATGCAGTCCAGTGAGTCCAGTGAATGCACTGGCCGCACTGGAGATGCAGTGCAGTGAGTCCAGAGAGTGCACTGGCACCACTGGTGATGCAGTATAGTGAGTCCAGAGAGTGCACTGGCACCACTGGGGATGCAGTGCAGTGAGTCCAGAGAGTGCACTGGCACCACTGGAGATGCAGTCCAGTGAGTCCAGTGAATGCACTGGCCGCACTGGGGATGCAGTGCAGTGAGTCCAGAGAGTGCACTGGCACCACTGGTGATGCAGTATAGTGAGTCCAGAGAGTGCACTGGCACCACTGGGGATGCAGTGCAGTGAGTCCAGAGAGTGCACTGGCACCACTGGGGATGCAGAGAAGTGAGTCCAGAGAGTGCACTGGCACCACTAGGGATGCAGTGCAGTGAGTCCAGAGAGTGCACTGGCAACACTGGGGATGCAGTACAGTGAGTCCAGAGAGTGCACTGGCACCACTGGGGCTGCAGTGCAGTAAGTCCAGAGAGTGCACTGGCACCAGTGGGGATGCACTGCAATGAGTCCAGAGAGTGCACTGGCACCAGTGTTGATGCAGTACAGTTAGTCCAGAGAGTGCACTGGCACCACTGGGGATGCAGTGCAGTGAGTCCAGAGAGTGCACTGGCACCACTGGGGATGCACTACAGTGAGTCCAGAGATAGCACTGGCACCACTGGGGATGCAGTGCAGTTAGTCCAGAGAGTGCACTGTCACCACTGGGGCTTCAGTGCAGTGAGTCCAGAGAGTGCACTGGCACCACTGGGGATGCACTTCAGTGAGTCCAGAGAGTGCACTGGCACCACTGGGGATGCACTGCAGTGAGTCCAGAGAGTGCACTGTCACCACTGGTGATGCAGTACAGTGAGTCCAGAGAGTGCACTGGCACCACTGGGGATGCAGTGCAGTTCGTCCAGAGAGTGCACTAGCACCACTGGGGATGCAGTGCAGTGAATCCTGTTAGTACACTGGCACCACTGGGGATGCAGTGCAGTGAGTCCAGAGAGCTCAATGGCACCACTGGGGATGCACTGCAGTGAGTCCAGAGAGTGCACTGGCAGCACTGGTGATGCAGTACTGTGAGTCCAGTGAGTGCACTGGCTCCACTGGGCCTGCAGTGCAGTGAGTCCAGAGAGTGCACTGGCACCACTGGGGAAGCAGTGCAGTAAGTCCAGAGAGTGCACTGGCACCACCGATGATGAAGTACAGTGATTCCAGTGAGTGCACTGGCACCACTGGGGATGTAGTGCAGTTACTCGAGAGAGTGCACTGGCACCACTGGGGATGCAGTGCAGTGAGTCCAGAGAGTACACTGGCACCACTGGTGATGCAGTGCAGTGAGTCCAGAGAGTGCACTGGCACCACTGGGGATGCAGTGCAGTGAGTCCAGAGAGTGCAGTGGCACCACCGGGGATGCAGTGCAGTGAGTCCAGAGAGTGCACTGGCACCACTGGGGATGCACTGCAGTGAGTCCAGAGAGTGCACTGGCACTACTGGGGATGCAGTGCAGTGATCCAGAGAGTGCACTGGCACCACTGGGGATTCAGTGCAGTTAGTCCAGAGAGTGCACTGGCACCACTGGGGATGCACTGCAGTGAGTCCAGAGAGTTCACTGGCACCACTGGGGATGCAGTGCAGTGAGTCCAGAGAGTGCACTGGCACCACAGATGATGCAGTGCAGTGAGTCCAGAGATTGCACTGGCACCACTGGGGATGCAGTACAGTGAGTCCACAGAGTGCACTGGCACCACTGGAGATGCAGTACAGTGAGTCCAGAGAGTGCACTGGCACCACTGGGGATGCAGTGCAGTGAGTCCAGAGATTGCACTGGCACCACTGGGGATGCAGTCCAGTGAGTCCAGAGACTTCACTGGCACCACTGGGAATGCAGTGCAGTGAGTCCAGAGAGTGCACTGGCACCACTGGGGATGCCCTGCAGTGAGTCCAGAGAGTGCACTGGCACCACTGGGGATGCAGTGCAGTGAGTCCAGAGAGTGCACAGGCACCACTGTGGATGTGTTCAGTGAGTCCAGTGAGTGCACTGGCACCACTGGGGATGCAGTACAGTGAGTCCAGAGAGTGCACTGGCACCACTGGGGATGCACTGCAGTGAGTCCAGAGAGTGCACTGGCACCACTGGGGATGCACTGCAGTGAGTCCAGAGATTGCACTGGCACCACTGGGGATACAGTGCAGTGAGTCCAGTGAGTGCACTGGCACCACTGGGGATGCAGTGCAGTGAGTCCAGAGAGTGCACTGGCACCACTGGGGATGCACTGCAGTGAGTCCAGAGAGTGCACTGGCACCTCTGGGGATGCACTTCAGTGACTACAGAGAGTGCACTGACACCACTGGGTATACAGTGCAGTGAGTCCAGAGAGTGCACTGGCACCACTGGGGATGCAGTGCAGTGAGTCCAGAGAGTGCACTGGAACCATAGATGATGCAGTACAGTGAGTCCAGTGAGTGCACTGGCACCACTGGGGATGCAGTGCAGTGAGTCCAGAGAGTGCACTGGCACCAATGGGGATGCAGTGCATTGAGTCCAGAGAGTGCACTGGCACCACTGGGGATGCAGTCCAGTGAGTGCAGAGAGTGCACTGGCACCACATGTGATGCAGTACAGTGTGTCCAGTGAGTGCACTGGCACCACTGGGGATGCAGTGCTGTGACTCCGGAGAGCGCACTGGCACCACTGGCGATGCAGTGCAGTCAGTCCAGTGAGTTCACTGGCACCACTGGGGGTGCAGTACAGTGAGACCAGAGATTGCACTGGCACCACTGGGGATGCACTGCAGTGAGTCCAGACAGTGCACTGGCACCACTGGGGATGCCCTGCAGTGAGTCCAGAGAGTGCACTGGCACCACTGGTGATGCAGTACAGTGAGTCCAGAGAGTGCACTGGCACCACTGGGGATGCAGTGCAGTGAGTCCAGAGAGTGCACTAGCACCACTGGGGATGCAGTTCAGTGAGTCCAGAGAGTGCACTGGCACCCCTAGGGATGCTCTGCAGTGAGACCAGAGAGTGCACTGGCACCACTAAGAATGCACTTCAGTGAGTCCAGAGAGTGCACTGGCACCACTGGGGATGCAGTGCAGTGAGGCCAGAGAGTGCACTAGCACCACTGGGGATTCAGTGCAGTGAATCCAGCGAGTGCACTGGCACCACTGGTGATGCAGTGCAGTGAGTCCAGAGAGTGCACTGGCACCACTGGGAATGCACTGCAGTGAGCCCAGAGAGTGCACTGGCACCAATGGAGGTGCAGTACAGTGAGTCCAGTGAATTCACTGGCAGCACTGGGGTTGCAGTGCAGTGAGTCCAGAGAGTGCACTGGCACCACTGGGGATGCAGTGCCGGGAGTCCAGAGAGTGCTCTGGCACCACTGGGGATGCACTGCTGTGACTCCAGAGAGTGCACTGGCACCACTGGGGATGCAGTGCAGTGATTCCAGGGAGTGCACTGGCACCACTAGGGATGCACTGCAGTGAGTCCAGAGAGTGCACTGGCACCACTGGGGATGCACTGCAGTGAGTCCAGAGTGTGCACTGGCACCACTGGGGATGCACTGCAGTGAGTCCAGAGAGTGCACTGGCACCACTGGGGATGCAGTGCAGTGAGTCCAGAGAGTGCACTGGCACCACTGGGGATGCAGTGCAGTGAGTCCAGAGAGTGCACTGGCACCACTGGGGATGCGGTGCCGGGAGTCCAGAGAGTGCTTTGGCACCACTGGGGATGCACTGCAGTTACTCCAGAGACTGCACTGGCACCACTGGGGATGCAGTGCAGTGAGTGCAGAGAGTGCACTGGCACCACTGGGGATGCACTGCAGTGAGTCCAGAGAGTGCACTGGCACCACTGGGGATGCACTGCAGTGAGTCCAGAGAGTGCACTGGCACCACTGGGGATGCAGTGCAGTGAGTCCAGAGAGTGCACTGGCACCACTGGGGATGCACTGCAGTGAGTCCAGAGAGTGCACTGGCACCAGTGGAGATGCAGTCCAGTGAGTCCAGTGAATGCACTGGCAGCACTGGGGATGCAGTGCAGTGAGTCCAGAGAGTGCACTGGCACCACTGGTGATGCAGTATAGTGAGTCCAGAGAGTGCACTGGCACCACTGGGGATGCAGTGCAGTGAGTCCAGAGAGTGCACTGGCACCACTGGGGATGCAGTGCAGTGAGTCCAGAGAGTGCACTGGCACCACAGATGATGCAGTACAGTGAGTCCAGTGAGTGCACTGGCACCACTGGGGATGTAGTACAGTGACTCGAGAGAGTGCACTTGCACCACTGGGGATGCAGTGCAGTGAGTCCAGAGAGTGCACTGGAACCATAGATGATGCAGTACAGTGAGTCCAGTGAGTGCACTGGCTCCAATGGGGATGTAGTGCAGTGAGTCCAGAGAGTGCACTTGCACCACTGGGGATGCAGTGCAGTGAGTCCATAGAGTGCACTGGCACCACTGATGATGCACTGCAGTGAGTCCAGAGAGTGCACTGGCACCACTGGGGATGCAGTGCAGTGAGTCCAGAGAGTGCACTGGCACTACTGGGGAAGCACTGCAGTGAGTCCAGAGAGTGCACTGGCGCTACTGGGGATGCAGTGCAGTGTGTCCAGAGAGTGCACTGGCACCACTGGGGATGCACTTCAGTGAGTCCAGAGAGTGCACTGGCACCAATGGGGATGCACTGCAGTGAGTCCAGAGAGTGCACTGGCACCATTGGGGATGCAGTACAGTGAGTCCAGAGAGTGCACTGGCAACACTGGGGATGCAGTACAGTGAGTCCAGAGAGTGCACTGGCACCACTGGGGATGCAATGCAGTGAGTCCAGAGACTTCACTGGCACCACTGGGAATGCAGAGAAGTGAGTCCAGAGAGTGCCCTGGCACCACTAGGGATGCAGTGCAGTGAGTCCAGAGAGTGCACTGGCACCACAGGGGATGCAGTGCAGTGAGTCCAGAGAGTGCACTGGCACCACTGGGGCTGCAGTGCAGTAAGTCCAGAGAGTGCACTGGCACCAGTGGGGATGCACTGCAATGAGTCCAGAGAGTGCACTGGCACCACTGGGGCTTCAGTGCTGTGAGTCCATAGAGTGCACTGGCACCACTGGGGATGCACTTCAGTGAGTCCAGAGAGTGCACTGGCACCACTGGGGATGCAGTGCAGTGAGTCCAGAGAGTGCACTGTCACCACTGGTGATGCAGTACAGTGAGTCCAGAGAGTGCACTGGCACCACTGGGGATGCAGTGCAGTGAGTCCAGAGAGTGCACTAGCACCACTGGGGATGCAGTGCAGTGAATCCTGTTAGTACACTAGCACCACTGGGGATGCAGTGCAGTGAGTCCAGAGAGTGCACTGGCACCACTGGAGATGCAGTACAGTGAGTCAAGTGAATGCACTGGAACCACTGGGGAAGCAGTGCAGTAAGTCCAGAGAGTGCACTGGCACCACCGATGATGAAGTACAGTTACTCGAGAGAGTGCACTGGCACCACTGGGGATGTAGTGCAGTTACTCGAGAGAGTGCACTGGCACCAGTGGGGATGCAGTGCAGTGAGTCCAGAGAGTACACTGGCACCACTGGGGATGCAGTGCAGTGAGTCCAGAGAGTGCACTGGCACCACTGGGGATGCAGTGCAGTGAGTCCAGAGAGTGCAGTGGCACCACCGGGGATGCAGTGCAGTGAGTCCAGAGAGTGCACTGGCACCACTGGGGATGCAGTGCAGTGAGTCCAGAGAGTGCACTGGCACTACTGGGGATGCAGTGCAGTGATCCAGAGAGTGCACTGGCACCACTGGGGATTCAGTGCAGTTAGTCCAGAGAGTTCACTGGCACCACTGGGGATGCACTGCAGTGAGTCCAGAGAGTTCACTGGCACCACTGGGGATGCAGTGCAGTGAGTCCAGAGAGTGCACTGGCACCACAGATGATGCAGTGCAGTGAGTCCAGAGATTGCACTGGCACCACTGGGGATGCAGTACAGTGAGTCCACAGAGTGCACTGGCACCACTGGAGATGCAGTACAGTGAGTCCAGAGAGTGCACTGGCACCACTGGGGATGCAGTGCAGTGAGTCCAGAGATTGCACTGGCACCACTGGGGATGCAGTCCAGTGAGTCCAGAGACTTCACTGGCACCACTGGGAATGCAGTGCAGTGAGTCCAGAGAGTGCACTGGCACCACTGGGGATGCCCTGCAGTGAGTCCAGAGAGTGCACTGGCACCACTGGGGATGCAGTGCAGTGAGTCGAGAGAGTGCACAGGCACCACTGTGGATGTGTTCAGTGAGTCCAGTGAGTGCACTGGCACCACTGGGGATGCAGTACAGTGAGTCCAGAGAGTGCACTGGCACCACTGGGGATGCACTGCAGTGAGTCCAGAGAGTGCACTGGCACCACTGGGGATGCACTGCAGTGAGTCCAGAGATTGCACTGGCACCACTGGGGATACAGTGCAGTGAGTCCAGAGAGTGCACTGGCACCACTGGGGATGCAGTGCAGTGAGTCCAGAGAGTGCACTGGCACCACTGGGGATGCAGTGCAGTGAGTCCAGAGAGTGCACTGGCACCTCTGGGGATGCACTTTAGTGACTACAGAGAGTGCACTGACACCACTGGGTATACAGTGCAGTGAGTCCAGAGAGTGCACTGGCACCACTGGGGATGCAGTGCAGTGAGTCCAGAGAGTACACTGGCACCACTGGGGATGCAGTGCAGTGAGTCCAGAGAGTGCACTGGCACCACTGGGGATGCAGTCCAGTGAGTCCAGTGAATGCACTGGCACCACTGGGGATGCTGTGCAGTGAGTGCAGAGAGTGCACTGGCACCACCTGTGATGCAGTACAGTGTGTCCAGTGAGTGCACTGGCACCACTGGGGATGCAGTGCTGTGACTCCGGAGAGCGCACTGGCACCACTGGCGATGCCCTGCAGTGAGTCCAGAGAGTGCACTGGCACCACTGGGGATGCAGTGCAGTGAGTCCAGAGAGTGCACAGGCACCACTGTGGATGTGTTCAGTGAGTCCAGTGAGTGCACTGGCACCACTGGGGATGCAGTACAGTGAGTCCAGAGAGTGCACTGGCACCACTGGGGATGCACTGCAGTGAGTCCAGAGAGTGCACTGGCACCACTGGGGATGCACTGCAGTGAGTCCAGAGATTGCACTGGCACCACTGGGGATACAGTGCAGTGAGTCCAGTGAGTGCACTGGCACCACTGGGGATGCAGTGCAGTGAGTCCAGAGAGTGCACTGGCACCACTGGGGATGCACTGCAGTGAGTCCAGAGAGTGCACTGGCACCTCTGGGGATGCACTTCAGTGACTACAGAGAGTGCACTGACACCACTGGGTATACAGTGCAGTGAGTCCAGAGAGTGCACTGGCACCACTGGGGATGCAGTGCAGTGAGTCCAGAGAGTGCACTGGAACCATAGATGATGCAGTACAGTGAGTCCAGTGAATGCACTGGCAGCACTGGGGATGCAGTGCAGTGAGTCCAGAGAGTGCACTGGCACCACTGGTGATGCAGTATAGTGAGTCCAGAGAGTGCACTGGCACCACTGGGGATGCAGTGCAGTGAGTCCAGAGAGTGCACTGGCACCACTGGGGATGCAGTGCAGTGAGTCCAGAGAGTGCACTGGCACCACAGATGATGCAGTACAGTGAGTCCAGTGAGTGCACTGGCACCACTGGGGATGTAGTACAGTGACTCGAGAGAGTGCACTTGCACCACTGGGGATGCAGTGCAGTGAGTCCAGAGAGTGCACTGGAACCATAGATGATGCAGTACAGTGAGTCCAGTGAGTGCACTGGCTCCAATGGGGATGTAGTGCAGTGAGTCCAGAGAGTGCACTTGCACCACTGGGGATGCAGTGCAGTGAGTCCATAGAGTGCACTGGCACCACTGATGATGCACTGCAGTGAGTCCAGAGAGTGCACTGGCACCACTGGGGATGCAGTGCAGTGAGTCCAGAGAGTGCACTGGCACTACTGGGGAAGCACTGCAGTGAGTCCAGAGAGTGCACTGGCGCTACTGGGGATGCAGTGCAGTGTGTCCAGAGAGTGCACTGGCACCACTGGGGATGCACTTCAGTGAGTCCAGAGAGTGCACTGGCACCAATGGGGATGCACTGCAGTGAGTCCAGAGAGTGCACTGGCACCATTGGGGATGCAGTACAGTGAGTCCAGAGAGTGCACTGGCAACACTGGGGATGCAGTACAGTGAGTCCAGAGAGTGCACTGGCACCACTGGGGATGCAATGCAGTGAGTCCAGAGACTTCACTGGCACCACTGGGAATGCAGAGAAGTGAGTCCAGAGAGTGCCCTGGCACCACTAGGGATGCAGTGCAGTGAGTCCAGAGAGTGCACTGGCACCACAGGGGATGCAGTGCAGTGAGTCCAGAGAGTGCACTGGCACCACTGGGGCTGCAGTGCAGTAAGTCCAGAGAGTGCACTGGCACCAGTGGGGATGCACTGCAATGAGTCCAGAGAGTGCACTGGCACCACTGGGGCTTCAGTGCTGTGAGTCCATAGAGTGCACTGGCACCACTGGGGATGCACTTCAGTGAGTCCAGAGAGTGCACTGGCACCACTGGGGATGCAGTGCAGTGAGTCCAGAGAGTGCACTGTCACCACTGGTGATGCAGTACAGTGAGTCCAGAGAGTGCACTGGCACCACTGGGGATGCAGTGCAGTGAGTCCAGAGAGTGCACTACCACCACTGGGGATGCAGTGCAGTGAATCCTGTTAGTACACTAGCACCACTGGGGATGCAGTGCAGTGAGTCCAGAGAGTGCACTGGCACCACTGGAGATGCAGTACAGTGAGTCAAGTGAATGCACTGGAACCACTGGGGAAGCAGTGCAGTAAGTCCAGAGAGTGCACTGGCACCACCGATGATGAAGTACAGTTACTCGAGAGAGTGCACTGGCACCACTGGGGATGTAGTGCAGTTACTCGAGAGAGTGCACTGGCACCAGTGGGGATGCAGTGCAGTGAGTCCAGAGAGTACACTGGCACCACTGGGGATGCAGTGCAGTGAGTCCAGAGAGTGCACTGGCACCACTGGGGATGCAGTGCAGTGAGTCCAGAGAGTGCAGTGGCACCACCGGGGATGCAGTGCAGTGAGTCCAGAGAGTGCACTGGCACCACTGGGGATGCAGTGCAGTGAGTCCAGAGAGTGCACTGGCACTACTGGGGATGCAGTGCAGTGATCCAGAGAGTGCACTGGCACCACTGGGGATTCAGTGCAGTTAGTCCAGAGAGTTCACTGGCACCACTGGGGATGCACTGCAGTGAGTCCAGAGAGTTCACTGGCACCACTGGGGATGCAGTGCAGTGAGTCCAGAGAGTGCACTGGCACCACAGATGATGCAGTGCAGTGAGTCCAGAGATTGCACTGGCACCACTGGGGATGCAGTACAGTGAGTCCACAGAGTGCACTGGCACCACTGGAGATGCAGTACAGTGAGTCCAGAGAGTGCACTGGCACCACTGGGGATGCAGTGCAGTGAGTCCAGAGATTGCACTGGCACCACTGGGGATGCAGTCCAGTGAGTCCAGAGACTTCACTGGCACCACTGGGAATGCAGTGCAGTGAGTCCAGAGAGTGCACTGGCACCACTGGGGATGCCCTGCAGTGAGTCCAGAGAGTGCACTGGCACCACTGGGGATGCAGTGCAGTGAGTCGAGAGAGTGCACAGGCACCACTGTGGATGTGTTCAGTGAGTCCAGTGAGTGCACTGGCACCACTGGGGATGCAGTACAGTGAGTCCAGAGAGTGCACTGGCACCACTGGGGATGCACTGCAGTGAGTCCAGAGAGTGCACTGGCACCACTGGGGATGCACTGCAGTGAGTCCAGAGATTGCACTGGCACCACTGGGGATACAGTGCAGTGAGTCCAGAGAGTGCACTGGCACCACTGGGGATGCAGTGCAGTGAGTCCAGAGAGTGCACTGGCACCACTGGGGATGCAGTGCAGTGAGTCCAGAGAGTGCACTGGCACCTCTGGGGATGCACTTTAGTGACTACAGAGAGTGCACTGACACCACTGGGTATACAGTGCAGTGAGTCCAGAGAGTGCACTGGCACCACTGGGGATGCAGTGCAGTGAGTCCAGAGAGTACACTGGCACCACTGGGGATGCAGTGCAGTGAGTCCAGAGAGTGCACTGGCACCACTGGGGATGCAGTCCAGTGAGTCCAGTGAATGCACTGGCACCACTGGGGATGCTGTGCAGTGAGTGCAGAGAGTGCACTGGCACCACCTGTGATGCAGTACAGTGTGTCCAGTGAGTGCACTGGCACCACTGGGGATGCAGTGCTGTGACTCCGGAGAGCGCACTGGCACCACTGGCGATGCCCTGCAGTGAGTCCAGAGAGTGCACTGGCACCACTGGGGATGCAGTGCAGTGAGTCCAGAGAGTGCACAGGCACCACTGTGGATGTGTTCAGTGAGTCCAGTGAGTGCACTGGCACCACTGGGGATGCAGTACAGTGAGTCCAGAGAGTGCACTGGCACCACTGGGGATGCACTGCAGTGAGTCCAGAGAGTGCACTGGCACCACTGGGGATGCACTGCAGTGAGTCCAGAGATTGCACTGGCACCACTGGGGATACAGTGCAGTGAGTCCAGTGAGTGCACTGGCACCACTGGGGATGCAGTGCAGTGAGTCCAGAGAGTGCACTGGCACCACTGGGGATGCACTGCAGTGAGTCCAGAGAGTGCACTGGCACCTCTGGGGATGCACTTCAGTGACTACAGAGAGTGCACTGACACCACTGGGTATACAGTGCAGTGAGTCCAGAGAGTGCACTGGCACCACTGGGGATGCAGTGCAGTGAGTCCAGAGAGTGCACTGGAACCATAGATGATGCAGTACAGTGAGTCCAGTGAGTGCACTGGCACCACTGGGGATGCAGTGCAGTGAGTCCAGAGAGTGCACTGGCACCAATGGGGATGCAGTGCATTGAGTCCAGAGAGTGCACTGGCACCACTGGGGATGCAGTCCAGTGAGTGCAGAGAGTGCACTGGCACCACATGTGATGCAGTACAGTGTGTCCAGTGAGTGCACTGGCACCACTGGGGATGCAGTGCTTTGACTCCGGAGAGCGCACTGGCACCACTGGCGATGCAGTGCAGTCAGTCCAGTGAGTTCACTGGCACCACTGGGGGTGCAGTACAGTGAGACCAGAGATTGCACTGGCACCACTGGGGATGCCCTGCAGTGAGTCCAGAGAGTGCACTGGCACCACTGGTGATGCAGTACAGTGAGTCCAGAGAGTGCACTGGCACCACTGGGGATGCAGTGCAGTGAGTCCAGAGAGTGCACTAGCACCACTGGGGATGCAGTTCAGTGAGTCCAGAGAGTGCACTGGCACCCCTAGAGATGCTCTGCAGTGAGACCAGAGAGTGCACTGGCACCACTAAGAATGCACTTCAGTGAGTCCAGAGAGTGCACTGGCACCACTGGGGATGCAGTGCAGTGAGGCCAGAGAGTGCACTAGCACCACTGGGGATTCAGTGCAGTGAATCCAGCGAGTGCACTGGCACCAATGGTGATGCAGTGCAGTGAGTCCAGAGAGTGCACTGGCACCACTGGGGATGCACTGCAGTGAGCCCAGAGAGTGCACTGGCACCACTGGAGGTGCAGTACAGTGAGTCCAGTGAATTCACTGGCAGCACTGGGGTTGCAGTGCAGTGAGTCCAGAGAGTGCACTGGCACCACTGGGGATGCAGTGCCGGGAGTCCAGAGAGTGCTCTGGCACCACTGGGGATGCACTGCTGTGACTCCAGAGAGTGCACTGGCACCACTGGGGATGCAGTGCAGTGATTCCAGGGAGTGCACTGGCACCACTAGGGATGCACTGCAGTGAGTCCAGAGAGTGCACTGGCACCACTGGGGATGCACTGCAGTGAGTCCAGAGTGTGCACTGGCACCACTGGGGATGCACTGCAGTGAGTCCAGAGAGTGCACTGGCACCACTGGGGATGCAGTGCAGTGAGTCCAGAGAGTGCACTGGCACCACTGGGGATGCAGTGCAGTGAGTCCAGAGAGTGCACTGGCACCACTGGGGATGCGGTGCCGGGAGTCCAGAGAGTGCTTTGGCACCACTGGGGATGCACTGCAGTTACTCCAGAGACTGCACTGGCACCACTGGGGATGCAGTGCAGTGAGTGCAGAGAGTGCACTGGCACCACTGGGGATGCACTGCAGTGAGTCCAGAGAGTGCACTGGCACCACTGGGGATGCACTGCAGTGAGTCCAGAGAGTGCACTGGCACCACTGGGGATGCAGTGCAGTGAGTCCAGAGAGTGCACTGGCACCACTGGGGATGCACTGCAGTGAGTCCAGAGAGTGCACTGGCACCAGTGGAGATGCAGTCCAGTGAGTCCAGTGAATGCACTGGCAGCACTGGGGATGCAGTGCAGTGAGTCCAGAGAGTGCACTGGCACCACTGGTGATGCAGTATAGTGAGTCCAGAGAGTGCACTGGCACCACTGGGGATGCAGTGCAGTGAGTCCAGAGAGTGCACTGGCACCACTGGGGATGCAGTGCAGTGAGTCCAGAGAGTGCACTGGCACCACAGATGATGCAGTACAGTGAGTCCAGTGAGTGCACTGGCACCACTGGGGATGTAGTACAGTGACTCGAGAGAGTGCACTTGCACCACTGGGGATGCAGTGCAGTGAGTCCAGAGAGTGCACTGGAACCATAGATGATGCAGTACAGTGAGTCCAGTGAGTGCACTGGCTCCAATGGGGATGTAGTGCAGTGAGTCCAGAGAGTGCACTTGCACCACTGGGGATGCAGTGCAGTGAGTCCATAGAGTGCACTGGCACCACTGATGATGCACTGCAGTGAGTCCAGAGAGTGCACTGGCACCACTGGGGATGCAGTGCAGTGAGTCCAGAGAGTGCACTGGCACTACTGGGGAAGCACTGCAGTGAGTCCAGAGAGTGCACTGGCGCTACTGGGGATGCAGTGCAGTGTGTCCAGAGAGTGCACTGGCACCACTGGGGATGCACTTCAGTGAGTCCAGAGAGTGCACTGGCACCAATGGGGATGCACTGCAGTGAGTCCAGAGAGTGCACTGGCACCATTGGGGATGCAGTACAGTGAGTCCAGAGAGTGCACTGGCAACACTGGGGATGCAGTACAGTGAGTCCAGAGAGTGCACTGGCACCACTGGGGATGCAATGCAGTGAGTCCAGAGACTTCACTGGCACCACTGGGAATGCAGAGAAGTGAGTCCAGAGAGTGCCCTGGCACCACTAGGGATGCAGTGCAGTGAGTCCAGAGAGTGCACTGGCACCACAGGGGATGCAGTGCAGTGAGTCCAGAGAGTACACTGGCACCACTGGGGCTGCAGTGCAGTAAGTCCAGAGAGTGCACTGGCACCAGTGGGGATGCACTGCAATGAGTCCAGAGAGTGCACTGGCACCACTGGGGCTTCAGTGCTGTGAGTCCATAGAGTGCACTGGCACCACTGGGGATGCACTTCAGTGAGTCCAGAGAGTGCACTGGCACCACTGGGGATGCAGTGCAGTGAGTCCAGAGAGTGCACTGTCACCACTGGTGATGCAGTACAGTGAGTCCAGAGAGTGCACTGGCACCACTGGGGATGCAGTGCAGTGAGTCCAGAGAGTGCACTAGCACCACTGGGGATGCAGTGCAGTGAATCCTGTTAGTACACTAGCACCACTGGGGATGCAGTGCAGTGAGTCCAGAGAGTGCACTGCCACCACTGGAGATGCAGTACAGTGAGTCAAGTGAATGCACTGGAACCACTGGGGAAGCAGTGCAGTAAGTCCAGAGAGTGCACTGGCACCACCGATGATGAAGTACAGTTACTCGAGAGAGTGCACTGGCACCACTGGGGATGTAGTGCAGTTACTCGAGAGAGTGCACTGGCACCAGTGGGGATGCAGTGCAGTGAGTCCAGAGAGTACACTGGCACCACTGGGGATGCAGTGCAGTGAGTCCAGAGAGTGCACTGGCACCACTGGGGATGCAGTGCAGTGAGTCCAGAGAGTGCAGTGGCACCACCGGGGATGCAGTGCAGTGAGTCCAGAGAGTGCACTGGCACCACTGGGGATGCAGTGCAGTGAGTCCAGAGAGTGCACTGGCACTACTGGTGATGCAGTGCAGTGATCCAGAGAGTGCACTGGCACCACTGGGGATTCAGTGCAGTTAGTCCAGAGAGTTCACTGGCACCACTGGGGATGCACTGCAGTGAGTCCAGAGAGTTCACTGGCACCACTGGGGATGCAGTGCAGTGAGTCCAGAGAGTGCACTGGCACCACAGATGATGCAGTGCAGTGAGTCCAGAGATTGCACTGGCACCACTGGGGATGCAGTACAGTGAGTCCACAGAGTGCACTGGCACCACTGGAGATGCAGTACAGTGAGTCCAGAGAGTGCACTGGCACCACTGGGGATGCAGTGCAGTGAGTCCAGAGATTGCACTGGCACCACTGGGGATGCAGTCCAGTGAGTCCAGAGACTTCACTGGCACCACTGGGAATGCAGTGCAGTGAGTCCAGAGAGTGCACTGGCACCACTGGGGATGCCCTGCAGTGAGTCCAGAGAGTGCACTGGCACCACTGGGGATGCAGTGCAGTGAGTCCAGAGAGTGCACAGGCACCACTGTGGATGTGTTCAGTGAGTCCAGTGAGTGCACTGGCACCACTGGGGATGCAGTACAGTGAGTCCAGAGAGTGCACTGGCACCACTGGGGATGCACTGCAGTGAGTCCAGAGAGTGCACTGGCACCACTGGGGATGCACTGCAGTGAGTCCAGAGATTGCACTGGCACCACTGGGGATACAGTGCAGTGAGTCCAGAGAGTGCACTGGCACCACTGGGGATGCAGTGCAGTGAGTCCAGAGAGTGCACTGGCACCACTGGGGATGCAGTGCAGTGAGTCCAGAGAGTGCACTGGCACCTCTGGGGATGCACTTTAGTGACTACAGAGAGTGCACTGACACCACTGGGTATACAGTGCAGTGAGTCCAGAGAGTGCACTGGCACCACTGGGGATGCAGTGCAGTGAGTCCAGAGTGTACACTGGCACCACTGGGGATGCAGTGCAGTGAGTCCAGAGAGTGCACTGGCACCACTGGGGATGCAGTCCAGTGAGTCCAGTGAATGCACTGGCACCACTGGGGATGCTGTGCAGTGAGCTCAGAGAGTGCACTGGCACCACCTGTGATGCAGTACAGTGTGTCCAGTGAGTGCACTGGCACCACTGGGGATGCAGTGCTGTGACTCCGGAGAGCGCACTGGCACCACTGGCGATGCAGTGCAGTCAGTCCAGTGAGTGCACTGGCACCACTGGGGGTGCAGTACAGTGAGACCAGAGATTGCACTGGCACCACTGGGGATGCACTGCAGTGAGTCCAGACAGTGCACTGTCACCACTGGGGATGCCCTGCAGTGAGTCCAGAGAGTGCACTGGCACCACTGGTGATGCAGTGCAGTGAGTCCAGAGAGTGCACTGGCACCACTGGGGATGCAGTGCAGTGAGTCCAGAGAGTGCACTGGCACCACTGGGGATGCAGTTCAGTGAGTCCAGAGAGTGCACTGGCACCCCTGGGGATGCTCTGCAGTGAGACCAGAGAGTGCACTGGCACCACTAAGAATGCACTTCAGTGAGTCCAGAGAGTGCACTGGCACCACTGGGGATGCAGTGCAGTGAGGCCAGAGAGTGCACTAGCACCACTGGGGATGCAGTGCAGTGAATCCAGCGAGTGCACTGGCACCACTGGTGATGCAGTGCAGTGAGTCCAGAGAGTGCACTGGCACCACTGGGGATGCACTGCAGTGAGCCCAGAGAGTGCACTGGCACCACTGGAGGTGCAGTACAGTGAGTCCAGTGAATTCACTGGCAGCACTGGGGTTGCAGTGCAGTGAGTCCAGAGAGTGCACTGGCACCACTGGGGATGCAGTGCCGGGAGTCCAGAGAGTGCTCTGGCACCACTGGGGATGCACTGCTGTGACTCCAGAGAGTGCACTGGCACCACTGGGGATGCAGTGCAGTGATTCCAGGGAGTGCACTGGCACCACTAGGGATGCACTGCAGTGAGTCCAGAGAGTGCACTGGCACCACTGGGGATGCACTGCAGTGAGTCCAGAGAGTGCACTGGCACCACTGGGGATGCACAGCAGTGAGTCCAGAGAGTGCACTGGCACCACTGGGGATGCAGTGCAGTGAGTCCAGAGAGTGCACTGGCACCACTGGGGATGCAGTGCAGTGAGTCCAGAGAGTGCACTGGCACCACTGGGGATGCGGTGCCGGGAGTCCAGAGAGTGCTTTGGCACCACTGGGGATGCACTGCAGTTACTCCAGAGACTGCACTGGCACCACTGGGGATGCAGTGCAGTGAGTGCAGAGAGTGCACTGGCACCACTGGGGATGCACTGCAGTGAGTACAGAGAGTGCACTGGCACCACTGTGGATGCAGTGCAGTGAATCCAGAGAGTGCACTGGCACCACTGGGGATGCAGTGCAGTGAGTCCAGAGAGTGCACTGGCACCACTGGGGATGCACTGCAGTGAGTCCAGAGAGTGCACTGGCACCAGTGGAGATGCAGTCCAGTGAGTCCAGTGAATGCACTGGCAGCACTGGGGATGCAGTGCAGTGAGTCCAGAGAGTGCACTGGCACCACTGGTGATGCAGTATAGTGAGTCCAGAGAGTGCACTGGCACCACTGGGGATGCAGTGCAGTGAGTCCAGAGAGTGCACTGGCACCACTGGGGATGCAGTGCAGTGAGTCCAGAGAGTGCACTGGCACCACAGATGATGCAGTACAGTGAGTCCAGTGAGTGCACTGGCACCACTGGGGATGCAGTGCAGTGAGTCCAGAGAGTGCACTGGAACCATAGATGATGCAGTACAGTGAGTCCAGTGAGTGCACTGGCTCCAATGGGGATGTAGTGCAGTGAGTCCAGAGAGTGCACTTGCACCACTGGGGATGCAGTGCAGTGAGTCCATAGAGTGCACTGGCACCACTGATGATGCACTGCAGTGAGTCCAGAGAGTGCACTGGCACCACTGGGGATGCAGTGCAGTGAGTCCAGAGAGTGCACTGGCACTACTGGGGAAGCACTGCAGTGAGTCCAGAGAGTGCACTGGCGCTACTGGGGATGCAGTGCAGTGTGTCCAGAGAGTGCACTGGCACCACTGGGGATGCACTTCAGTGAGTCCAGAGAGTGCACTGGCACCAATGGGGATGCACTGCAGTGAGTCCAGAGAGTGCACTGGCACCATTGGGGATGCAGTACAGTGAGTCCAGAGAGTGCACTGGCAACACTGGGGATGCAGTACAGTGAGTCCAGAGAGTGCACTGGCACCACTGGGGATGCAATGCAGTGAGTCCAGAGACTTCACTGGCACCACTGGGAATGCAGAGAAGTGAGTCCAGAGAGTGCCCTGGCACCACTAGGGATGCAGTGCAGTGAGTCCAGAGAGTGCACTGGCACCACAGGGGATGCAGTGCAGTGAGTCCAGAGAGTGCACTGGCACCACTGGGGCTGCAGTGCAGTAAGTCCAGAGAGTGCACTGGCACCAGTGGGGATGCACTGCAATGAGTCCAGAGAGTGCACTGGCACCACTGGGGCTTCAGTGCTGTGAGTCCATAGAGTGCACTGGCACCACTGGGGATGCACTTCAGTGAGTCCAGAGAGTGCACTGGCACCACTGGGGATGCACTGCAGTGAGTCCAGAGAGTGCACTGTCACCACTGGTGATGCAGTACAGTGAGTCCAGAGAGTGCACTGGCACCACTGGGGATGCAGTGCAGTGAGTCCAGAGAGTGCACTAGCACCACTGGGGATGCAGTGCAGTGAATCCTGTTAGTACACTAGCACCACTGGGGATGCAGTGCAGTGAGTCCAGAGAGCTCAATGGCACCACTGGGGATGCACTGCAGTGAGTCCAGAGAGCGCACTGGCACCACTGGAGATGCAGTACAGTGAGTCAAGTGAATGCACTGGAACCACTGGGGAAGCAGTGCAGTAAGTCCAGAGAGTGCACTGGCACCACCGATGATGAAGTACAGTTACTCGAGAGAGTGCACTGGCACCACTGGGGATGTAGTGCAGTTACTCGAGAGAGTGCACTGGCACCACTGGGGATGCAGTGCAGTGAGTCCAGAGAGTACACTGGCACCACTGGTGATGCAGTGCAGTGAGTCCAGAGAGTGTACTGGCACCACTGGGGATGCACTGCAGTGAGTCCAGAGAGTGCACTGGCACCACTGGTTGATGCAGTGCAGTGAGTCCAGAGAGTGCACTGGCACCACTGGGGATGCAGTGCAGTTAGTCCAGAGAGTTCACTGGCACCACTGGGGATGCACTGCAGTGAGTCCAGAGAGTGCACTGGCACCACTGGGGATGCAGTGCAGTGAGTCCAGAGAGTGCACTGGCACCACTGGGGATGCACTGCAGTGAGTCCAAAGATTGCACTGGCACCACTGGGGATGCAGTACAGTGAGTCCACAGAGTGCACTGGCACCACTGGGGATGCAGTACAGTGAGTCCAGAGAGTGCACTGGCACCACTGGGGATGCAGTGCAGTGAGTCCAGAGATTGCACTGGCACCACTGGGGATGCACTGCAGTGAGTCCAGAGACTTCACTGGCACCACTGGGAATGCAGTGCAGTGAGTCCAGAGAGTGCACTGGCACCACTGGGGATGCAGTATAGTGAGTCCAGAGAGTGCACTGGCACCACTGGGGATGCAGTGCAGTGAGTCCAGAGAGTGCACTGGCACCACTGGGGATGCAGTGCAGTGAGTCCAGAGAGTGCACTGGCACCACTGGGGATGCAGAGAAGTGAGTCCAGAGAGTGCACTGGCACCACTAGGGATGCAGTGCAGTGAGTCCAGAGAGTGCACTGGCACCACTGGGGATGCAGTGCAGTGAGTCCAGAGAGTGCACTGGCACCACTGGGGCTGCAGTGCAGTGAGTCCAGAGAGTGCACTGGCACCACTGGGGATGCAGAGCAGTGAGTCCAGAGAGTGCTCTGGCACCACTGGGGATGCAGTGCAGTGAGTCCAGAGAGTACACTGGCACCACTGGGGATGCACTGCAGTGAGTCCAGAGAGTGCACTGGCACCACTGGGGATGCAGTGCATTGAGTCCAGAGAGTGCACTGGCACCACTGGTAATGCAGTCCAGTGAGTCCAGTGAATGCACTGGCACCACTGGGGATGCTGTGCAGTGAGTGCAGAGAGTGCACTGGCACCACCTGTGATGCAGTACAGTGTGTCCAGTGAGTGCACTGGCACCACTGGGGATGCAGTGCTGTGACTCCGGAGAGCGAACTGGCACCACTGGGGATGCAGTGCAGTCAGTCCAGTGAGTACACTGGCACCACTGGGGATGCAGTGCAGTGAGTCCAGAGAGTGCACTGGCACCCCTGGGGATGCCCTGCAGTGAGTCCAGAGAGTGCACTGGCTCCACTGGGGATGTGTCCAGTGAGTCCAGTGAGTGCACTGGCACCACTGGGGATGCAGTGCAGTCAGTCCAGTGAGTGCACTAGCACCACTGGGGGTGCAGTACAGTGAGTCCAGAGAGTGCACTGGCACCACTGGGGATGCAGTGCAGTGAGTCCAGAGAGTGCACTGGCACCACTGGGGATGCACTGCAGTGAGTCCAGAGAGTGCACTGGCACCACTGGGGATGCAGTGCAGTGAGTCCAGAGAGTGCACTGGCACCACTGGGGATGCACTGCAGTGAGTCCAGAGAGTGCACTGGCACCACTGGGGATGCAGTGCAGTGAGTCCAGAGAGTGCACTGGCACCACTGGGGATGCAGTGCAGTGAGTCCAGAGAGTGCACTGGCACCACTGGGGATGCAGTGCAGTGAGTCCAGAGAGTGCACTGGCACCACTGGGGATGCACTGCAGTGAGCCCAGAGAGTGCACTGGCACCACTGGAGATGCAGTCCAGTGAGTCCAGTGAATGCACTGGCAGCACTGGGGATGCAGTGCAGTGAGTCCAGAGAGTGCACTGGCACCACTGGGGATGCAGTATAGTGAGTCCAGAGAGTGCACTGGCACCACTGGGGATGCAGTGCAGTGAGTCCAGAGAGTGCACTGGCACCACTGGGGATGCAGTGCAGTGAGTCCAGAGAGTGCACTGGCACCACTGGGGATGCAGAGAAGTGAGTCCAGAGAGTGCACTGGCACCACTAGGGATGCAGTGCAGTGAGTCCAGAGAGTGCACTGGCACCACTGGGGATGCAGTGCAGTGAGTCCAGAGAGTGCACTGGCACCACTGGGGCTGCAGTGCAGTAAGTCCAGAGAGTGCACTGGCACCAGTGGGGATGCACTGCAATGAGTCCAGAGAGTGCACTGGCACCACTGTTGATGCAGTACAGTGAGTCCAGAGAGTGCACTGGCACCACTGGGGATGCACTGCAGTGAGTCCAGAGAGTGCACTGGCACCACTGGGGATGCAGTGCAGTGAGTCCAGAGAGTGCACTGGCACCACTGGGGATGCAGTGCAGTGAGTCCAGAGAGTGCACTGGCACCACTGGGGATGCGGTGCCGGGAGTCCAGAGAGTGCTTTGGCACCACTGGGGATGCACTGCAGTTACTCCAGAGACTGCACTGGCACCACTGGGGATGCAGTGCAGTGAGTGCAGAGAGTGCACTGGCACCACTGGGGATGCACTGCAGTGAGTACAGAGAGTGCACTGGCACCACTGTGGATGCAGTGCAGTGAATCCAGAGAGTGCACTGGCACCACTGGGGATGCAGTGCAGTGAGTCCAGAGAGTGCACTGGCACCACTGGGGATGCACTGCAGTGAGTCCAGAGAGTGCACTGGCACCAGTGGAGATGCAGTCCAGTGAGTCCAGTGAATGCACTGGCAGCACTGGGGATGCAGTGCAGTGAGTCCAGAGAGTGCACTGGCACCACTGGTGATGCAGTATAGTGAGTCCAGAGAGTGCACTGGCACCACTGGGGATGCAGTGCAGTGAGTCCAGAGAGTGCACTGGCACCACTGGGGATGCAGTGCAGTGAGTCCAGAGAGTGCACTGGCACCACAGATGATGCAGTACAGTGAGTCCAGTGAGTGCACTGGCACCACTGGGGATGTAGTACAGTGACTCGAGAGAGTGCACTTGCACCACTGGGGATGCAGTGCAGTGAGTCCAGAGAGTGCACTGGAACCATAGATGATGCAGTACAGTGAGTCCAGTGAGTGCACTGGCTCCAATGGGGATGTAGTGCAGTGAGTCCAGAGAGTGCACTTGCACCACTGGGGATGCAGTGCAGTGAGTCCATAGAGTGCACTGGCACCACTGATGATGCACTGCAGTGAGTCCAGAGAGTGCACTGGCACCACTGGGGATGCAGTGCAGTGAGTCCAGAGAGTGCACTGGCACTACTGGGGAAGCACTGCAGTGAGTCCAGAGAGTGCACTGGCGCTACTGGGGATGCAGTGCAGTGTGTCCAGAGAGTGCACTGGCACCACTGGGGATGCACTTCAGTGAGTCCGGAGAGTGCACTGGCACCAATGGGGATGCACTGCAGTGAGTCCAGAGAGTGCACTGGCACCATTGGGGATGCAGTACAGTGAGTCCAGAGAGTGCACTGGCAACACTGGGGATGCAGTACAGTGAGTCCAGAGAGTGCACTGGCACCACTGGGGATGCAATGCAGTGAGTCCAGAGACTTCACTGGCACCACTGGGAATGCAGAGAAGTGAGTCCAGAGAGTGCCCTGGCACCACTAGGGATGCAGTGCAGTGAGTCCAGAGAGTGCACTGGCACCACAGGGGATGCAGTGCAGTGAGTCCAGAGAGTGCACTGGCACCACTGGGGCTGCAGTGCAGTAAGTCCAGAGAGTGCACTGGCACCAGTGGGGATGCACTGCAATGAGTCCAGAGAGTGCACTGGCACCACTGGGGCTTCAGTGCTGTGAGTCCATAGAGTGCACTGGCACCACTGGGGATGCACTTCAGTGAGTCCAGAGAGTGCACTGGCACCACTGGGGATGCACTGCAGTGAGTCCAGAGAGTGCACTGTCACCACTGGTGATGCAGTACAGTGAGTCCAGAGAGTGCACTGGCACCACTGGGGATGCAGTGCAGTGAGTCCAGAGAGTGCACTAGCACCACTGGGGATGCAGTGCAGTGAATCCTGTTAGTACACTAGCACCACTGGGGATGCAGTGCAGTGAGTCCAGAGAGCTCAATGGCACCACTGGGGATGCACTGCAGTGAGTCCAGAGAGTGCACTGGCACCACTGGAGATGCAGTACAGTGAGTCAAGTGAATGCACTGGAACCACTGGGGAAGCAGTGCAGTAAGTCCAGAGAGTGCACTGGCACCACCGATGATGAAGTACAGTTACTCGAGAGAGTGCACTGGCACCACTGGGGATGTAGTGCAGTTACTCGAGAGAGTGCACTGGCACCACTGGGGATGCAGTGCAGTGAGTCCAGAGAGTGCACTGGCACCACTGGGGATGCAGTGCAGTGAGTCCAGAGAGTGCACTGGCACTACTGGGGAAGCACTGCAGTGAGTCCAGAGAGTGCACTGGCGCTACTGGGGATGCAGTACAGTGTGTCCAGTGAGTGCACTGGCACCACTGGGGATGCAGTGCTGTGACTCCGGAGAGCGAACTGGCACCACTGGGGATGCAGTGCAGTCAGTCCAGTGAGTACACTGGCACCACTGGGGATGCAGTGCAGTGAGTCCAGAGAGTGCACTGGCACCCCTGGGGATGCCCTGCAGTGAGTCCAGAGAGTGCACTGGCTCCACTGGGGATGTGTCCAGTGAGTCCAGTGAGTGCACTGGCACCACTGGGGATGCAGTGCAGTCAGTCCAGTGAGTGCACTAGCACCACTGGGGGTGCAGTACAGTGAGTCCAGAGAGTGCACTGGCACCACTGGGGATGCAGTGCAGTGAGTCCAGAGAGTGCACTGGCACCACTGGGGATGCACTGCAGTGAGTCCAGAGAGTGCACTGGCACCACTGGGGATGCAGTGCAGTGAGTCCAGAGAGTGCACTGGCACCACTGGGGATGCACTGCAGTGAGTCCAGAGAGTGCACTGGCACCACTGGGGATGCAGTGCAGTGAGTCCAGAGAGTGCACTGGCACCACTGGGGATGCAGTGCAGTGAGTCCAGAGAGTGCACTGGCACCACTGGGGATGCAGTGCAGTGAGTCCAGAGAGTGCACTGGCACCACTGGGGATGCACTGCAGTGAGCCCAGAGAGTGCACTGGCACCACTGGAGATGCAGTCCAGTGAGTCCAGTGAATGCACTGGCAGCACTGGGGATGCAGTGCAGTGAGTCCAGAGAGTGCACTGGCACCACTGGGGATGCAGTATAGTGAGTCCAGAGAGTGCACTGGCACCACTGGGGATGCAGTGCAGTGAGTCCAGAGAGTGCACTGGCACCACTGGGGATGCAGTGCAGTGAGTCCAGAGAGTGCACTGGCACCACTGGGGATGCAGAGAAGTGAGTCCAGAGAGTGCACTGGCACCACTAGGGATGCAGTGCAGTGAGTCCAGAGAGTGCACTGGCACCACTGGGGATGCAGTGCAGTGAGTCCAGAGAGTGCACTGGCACCACTGGGGCTGCAGTGCAGTAAGTCCAGAGAGTGCACTGGCACCAGTGGGGATGCACTGCAATGAGTCCAGAGAGTGCACTGGCACCACTGTTGATGCAGTACAGTGAGTCCAGAGAGTGCACTGGCACCACTGGGGATGCACTGCAGTGAGTCCAGAGAGTGCACTGGCACCACTGGGGATGCAGTGCAGTGAGTCCAGAGAGTGCACTGGCACCACTGGGGATGCAGTGCAGTGAGTCCAGAGAGTGCACTGGCACCACTGGGGATGCGGTGCCGGGAGTCCAGAGAGTGCTTTGGCACCACTGGGGATGCACTGCAGTTACTCCAGAGACTGCACTGGCACCACTGGGGATGCAGTGCAGTGAGTGCAGAGAGTGCACTGGCACCACTGGGGATGCACTGCAGTGAGTACAGAGAGTGCACTGGCACCACTGTGGATGCAGTGCAGTGAATCCAGAGAGTGCACTGGCACCACTGGGGATGCAGTGCAGTGAGTCCAGAGAGTGCACTGGCACCACTGGGGATGCACTGCAGTGAGTCCAGAGAGTGCACTGGCACCAGTGGAGATGCAGTCCAGTGAGTCCAGTGAATGCACTGGCAGCACTGGGGATGCAGTGCAGTGAGTCCAGAGAGTGCACTGGCACCACTGGTGATGCAGTATAGTGAGTCCAGAGAGTGCACTGGCACCACTGGGGATGCAGTGCAGTGAGTCCAGAGAGTGCACTGGCACCACTGGGGATGCAGTGCAGTGAGTCCAGAGAGTGCACTGGCACCACAGATGATGCAGTACAGTGAGTCCAGTGAGTGCACTGGCACCACTGGGGATGTAGTACAGTGACTCGAGAGAGTGCACTTGCACCACTGGGGATGCAGTGCAGTGAGTCCAGAGAGTGCACTGGAACCATAGATGATGCAGTACAGTGAGTCCAGTGAGTGCACTGGCTCCAATGGGGATGTAGTGCAGTGAGTCCAGAGAGTGCACTTGCACCACTGGGGATGCAGTGCAGTGAGTCCATAGAGTGCACTGGCACCACTGATGATGCACTGCAGTGAGTCCAGAGAGTGCACTGGCACCACTGGGGATGCAGTGCAGTGAGTCCAGAGAGTGCACTGGCACTACTGGGGAAGCACTGCAGTGAGTCCAGAGAGTGCACTGGCGCTACTGGGGATGCAGTGCAGTGTGTCCAGAGAGTGCACTGGCACCACTGGGGATGCACTTCAGTGAGTCCGGAGAGTGCACTGGCACCAATGGGGATGCACTGCAGTGAGTCCAGAGAGTGCACTGGCACCATTGGGGATGCAGTACAGTGAGTCCAGAGAGTGCACTGGCAACACTGGGGATGCAGTACAGTGAGTCCAGAGAGTGCACTGGCACCACTGGGGATGCAATGCAGTGAGTCCAGAGACTTCACTGGCACCACTGGGAATGCAGAGAAGTGAGTCCAGAGAGTGCCCTGGCACCACTAGGGATGCAGTGCAGTGAGTCCAGAGAGTGCACTGGCACCACAGGGGATGCAGTGCAGTGAGTCCAGAGAGTGCACTGGCACCACTGGGGCTGCAGTGCAGTAAGTCCAGAGAGTGCACTGGCACCAGTGGGGATGCACTGCAATGAGTCCAGAGAGTGCACTGGCACCACTGGGGCTTCAGTGCTGTGAGTCCATAGAGTGCACTGGCACCACTGGGGATGCACTTCAGTGAGTCCAGAGAGTGCACTGGCACCACTGGGGATGCACTGCAGTGAGTCCAGAGAGTGCACTGTCACCACTGGTGATGCAGTACAGTGAGTCCAGAGAGTGCACTGGCACCACTGGGGATGCAGTGCAGTGAGTCCAGAGAGTGCACTAGCACCACTGGGGATGCAGTGCAGTGAATCCTGTTAGTACACTAGCACCACTGGGGATGCAGTGCAGTGAGTCCAGAGAGCTCAATGGCACCACTGGGGATGCACTGCAGTGAGTCCAGAGAGTGCACTGGCACCACTGGAGATGCAGTACAGTGAGTCAAGTGAATGCACTGGAACCACTGGGGAAGCAGTGCAGTAAGTCCAGAGAGTGCACTGGCACCACCGATGATGAAGTACAGTTACTCGAGAGAGTGCACTGGCACCACTGGGGATGTAGTGCAGTTACTCGAGAGAGTGCACTGGCACCACTGGGGATGCAGTGCAGTGAGTCCAGAGAGTGCACTGGCACCACTGGGGATGCAGTGCAGTGAGTCCAGAGAGTGCACTGGCACCACTGGTGATGCACTGCAGTGAGTCCAGAGAGTGCACTGGCACCACTGGGGATGCAGTGCAGTGAGTCCAGAGAGTGCACTGGCACCACTGGGGATGCACTGCAGTGAGTCCAGAGAGTGCACTGGCACCACTGGGGATGCAGTGCAGTGAGTCCAGAGAGTGCACTGGCACCACTGGGGATGCAGTGCAGTGAGTCCAGAGAGTGCACTGGCACCACTGGGGATGCAGTGCAGTGAGTCCAGAGAGTGCACTGGCACCACTGGGGATGCACTGCAGTGAGCCCAGAGAGTGCACTGGCACCACTGGAGATGCAGTCCAGTGAGTCCAGTGAATGCACTGGCACCACTGGGGATGCTGTGCAGTGAGTGCAGAGAGTGCACTGGCACCACCTGTGATGCAGTACAGTGTGTCCAGTGAGTGCACTGGCACCACTGGGGATGCAGTGCTGTGACTCCGGAGAGCGAACTGGCACCACTGGGGATGCAGTGCAGTCAGTCCAGTGAGTACACTGGCACCACTGGGGATGCAGTGCAGTGAGTCCAGAGAGTGCACTGGCACCACTGGGGATGCCCTGCAGTGAGTCCAGAGAGTGCACTGGCTCCACTGGGGATGTGTCCAGTGAGTCCAGTGAGTGCACTGGCACCACTGGGGATGCAGTGCAGTCAGTCCAGTGAGTGCACTAGCACCACTGGGGGTGCAGTACAGTGAGTCCAGAGAGTGCACTGGCACCACTGGGGATGCACTGCAGTGAGTCCAGACAGTGCACTGGCACCACTGGGGATGCCCTGCAGTGAGTCCAGAGAGTGCACTGGCACCACTGGGGATGCAGTGCAGTGAGTCCAGAGAGTGCACTGGCACCACTGAGAATGCAGTGCAGTGAGTCCAGAGAGTTCACTGGCACCACTGGGGATGTAGTACAGTGACTCGAGAGAGTGCACTTGCACCACTGGGGATGCAGTGCAGTGAGTCCAGAGAGTGCACTGGCACCACTGGGGATGCACTGCAGTGAGTCCAGAGAGTGCACTGGTGCCACTGGGGATGCAGTGCAGTGTGTCCAGAGAGTGCACTGGCACCACTGGGGATGCAGTGCAGTGAGTCCAGAGAGTGCACTGGCACCACAGGGGATGCACTTCAGTGAGTCCAGAGAGTGCACTAGCACCACTGGGGATGCACTGCAGTGAGTCCAGAGAGTGCACTGGCACCATTGGGGATGCAGTACAGTGAGTCCTCAGAGTTCACTGGCAACACTGGGGATGCAGTACAGTGAGTCCAGAGAGTGCACTGGCACCACTGGGGATGCAGTGCAGTGAGTCCAGAGACTTCACTGGCACCACTGGGAATGCAGAGAAGTGAGTCCAGAGAGTGCACTGGCACCACTGGGGATGCAGTGCAGTGAGTCCAGAGAGTGCACTGGCACCACTGGGGATGCAGTGCAGTCAGTCCAGTGAGTGCACTAGCACCACTGGGGGTGCAGTACAGTGAGTCCAGAGAGTGCACTGGCACCACTGGGGATGCAGTGCAGTGAGTCCAGAGAGTGCACTGGCACCACTGGGGATGCACTGCAGTGAGTCCAGAGAGTGCACTGGCACCACTGGGGATGCAGTGCAGTGAGTCCAGAGAGTGCACTGGCACCACTGGGGATGCACTGCAGTGAGTCCAGAGAGTGCACTGGCACCACTGGGGATGCAGTGCAGTGAGTCCAGAGAGTGCACTGGCACCACTGGGGATGCCCTGCAGTGAGTCCAGAGAGTGTACTGGCACCACTGGGGATGCAGTGCAGTGAGTCCAGAGAGTGCACTGGCACCACTGGGGATGCACTGCAGTGAGCCCAGAGAGTGCACTGGCACCACTGGAGATGCAGTCCAGTGAGTCCAGTGAATGCACTGGCAGCACTGGGGATGCAGTGCAGTGAGTCCAGAGAGTGCACTGGCACCACTGGGGATGCAGTATAGTGAGTCCAGAGAGTGCACTGGCACCACTGGGGTTGCAGTGCAGTGAGTCCAGAGAGTGCACTGGCACCACTGGGGATGCAGTGCAGTGAGTCCAGAGAGTGCACTGGCACCACTGGGGATGCAGAGAACTGAGTCCAGAGAGTGCACTGGCACCACTGGGGATGCAGTGCAGTGAGTCCAGAGAGTGCACTGGCACCACTGGGGATGCAGTGCAGTGAGTCCAGAGAGTGCACTGGCACCACTGGGGCTGCAGTGCAGTAAGTCCAGAGAGTGCACTGGCACCAGTGGGGATGCACTGCAATGAGTCCAGAGAGTGCACTGGCACCACTGTTGATGCAGTACAGTGAGTCCAGAGAGTGCACTGGCACCACTGGGGATGCACTGCAGTGAGTCCAGAGAGTGCACTGGCACCACTGGGGATGCACTACAGTGAGTCCAGAGATAGCACTGGCACCACTGGTGATGCAGTGCAGTGAGTCCAGAGAGTGCACTGTCACCACTGGGGCTTCAGTGCAGTGAGTCCAGAGAGTGCACTGGCACCACTGGGGATGCACTTCAGTGAGTCCAGAGAGTGCACTGGCACCACTGGGGATGCACTGCAGTGAGTCCAGAGAGTGCACTGTCACCACTGGTGATGCAGTGCAGTGAGTCCAGAGAGTGCACTGGCACCACTGGGGATGCAGTGCAGTGAGTCCAGAGAGTGCACTAGCACCACTGGGGATGCAGTGCAGTGAATCCTGTTAGTACACTGGCACCACTGGGGATGCAGTGCAGTGAGTCCAGAGAGTGCACTGGTACCACTGGGGATGCACTGCAGTGAGTCCAGAGAGTGAACTGGCACTACTGGGGATGCAGTGCAGTGATCCATAGAGTGCACTGGCACCACTGGGGATGCAGTGCAGTTAGTCCAGAGAGTTCACTGGCACCACTGGGGATGCAGTGCAGTGAGTCCAGAGAGTTCACTGGCACCACTGGGGATGCAGTGCAGTGAGTCCAGAGAGTGCACTGGCACCACTGGGGATGCACTGCAGTGAGTCCAGAGATTGCACTGGCACCACTGGGGATGCAGTACAGTGAGTCCACAGAGTGCACTGGCACCACTGGAGATGCAGTACAGTGAGTCCAGAGAGTGCACTGGCACCACTGGGGATGCAGTGCAGTGAGTCCAGAGATTGCACTGGCACCACTGGGGATGCAGTCCAGTGAGTCCAGAGACTTCACTGGCACCACTGGGAATGCAGTGCAGTGAGTCCAGAGAGTGCACTGGCACCAATGGGGATGCCCTGCAGTGAGTCCAGAGAGTGCACTGGCACCACTGGGGATGCAGTGCAGTGAGTCCAGAGAGTGCACTGGCACGACTGTGGATGTGTTCAGTGAGTCCAGTGAGTGCACTGGCACCACTGGGGATGCAGTACAGTGAGTCCAGAGAGTGCACTGGCACCACTGGGGCTTCAGTGCAGTGAGTCCAGAGAGTGCACTGGCACCACTGGGGATGCACTGCAGTGAGTCCAGAGATTGCACTGGCACCACTGGGGATACAGTGCAGTGAGTCCAGAGAGTGCACTGGCACCACTGGGGATGCAGTGCAGTGAGTCCAGAGAGTGCACTGGCACCACTGGGGATGCACTTCAGTGACTACAGAGAGTGCACTGACACCACTGGGTATACAGTGCAGTGAGTGCAGAGAGTGCACTGGCACCACTGGGGATGCAGTGCAGTGAGTCCAGAGAGTGCTCTGGCACCACTGGGGATGCAGTGCAGTCAGTCCAGTGAGTGCACTAGCACCACTGGGGGTGCAGTACAGTGAGTCCAGAGAGTGCACTGGCACCACTGGGGATGCAGTGCAGTGAGTCCAGAGAGTGCACTGGCACCACTGGGGATGCAGTGCAGTGAGTCCAGAGAGTGCACTGGCACCACTGGGGATGCAGTGCAGTGAGTCCAGAGAGTGCACTGGCACCACTGGGGATGCAGTGCAGTGAGTCCAGAGAGTGCACTGGCACCACTGGGGATGCACTGCAGTGAGCCCAGAGAGTGCACTGGCACCACTGGAGATGCAGTCCAGTGAGTCCAGTGAATGCACTGGCAGCACTGGGGATGCAGTGCAGTGAGTCCAGAGAGTGCACTGGCACCACTGGGGATGCAGTATAGTGAGTCCAGAGAGTGCACTGGCACCACTGGGGATGCAGTGCAGTGAGTCCAGAGAGTGCACTGGCACCACTGGGGATGCAGTGCAGTGAGTCTAAAGAGTGCACTGGCACCACTGGGGATGCAGAGAAGTGAGTCCAGAGAGTGCACTGGCACCACTGGGGATGCAGTGCAGTGAGTCCAGAGAGTGCACTGGCACCACTGGGGATGCAGTGCAGTGAGTCCAGAGAGTGCACTGGCACCACTGGGGCTGCAGTGCAGTAAGTCCAGAGAGTGCACTGGCACCACTGGAGATGCAGTCCAGTGAGTCCAGTGAATGCACTGGCAGCACTGGGGATGCAGTGCAGTGAGTCCAGAGAGTGCACTGGCACCACTGGGGATGCAGTATAGTGAGTCCAGAGAGTGCACTGGCACCACTGGGGATGCAGTGCAGTGAGTCCAGAGAGTGCACTGGCACCACTGGGGATGCCCTTCAGTGAGTCCAGAGAGTGCACTGGCACCACTGGGGATGCACTGCAGTGAGTCCAGAGAGTGCACTGGCACCACTGGGGATGCAGTGCAGTGAGTCCAGAGAGTGCACTGGCACCACTGGGGATGCAGTGCAGTGAGTCCAGAGAGTGCACTGGCACCACTGGGGCTGCAGTGCAGTAAGTCCAGAGAGTGCACTGGCACCAGTGGGGATGCACTGCAATGAGTCCAGAGAGTGCACTGGCACCACTGTTGATGCAGTACAGTGAGTCCAGAGAGTGCACTGGCACCACTGGGGATGCACTGCAGTGAGTCCAGAGAGTGCACTGGCACCACTGGGGATGCACTACAGTGAGTCCAGAGATAGCACTGGCACCACTGGTGATGCAGTGCAGTGAGTCCAGAGAGTGCACTGTCACCACTGGGGCTTCAGTGCAGTGAGTCCAGAGAGTGCACTGGCACCACTGGGGATGCACTTCAGTGAGTCCAGAGAGTGCACTGGCACCACTGGGGATGCACTGCAGTGAGTCCAGAGAGTGCACTGTCACCACTGGTGATGCAGTACAGTGAGTCCAGAGAGTGCACTGGCACCACTGGGGATGCAGTGCAGTGAGTCCAGAGAGTGCACTAGCACCACTGGGGATGCAGTGCAGTGAATCCTGTTAGTACACTGGCACCACTGGGGATGCAGTGCAGTGAGTCCAGAGAGTGCACTGGCACCACTGGGGATGCACTGCAGTGAGTCCAGAGAGTGCACTGGCACTACTGGGGATGCAGTGCAGTGATCCATAGAGTGCACTGGCACCACTGGGGATGCAGTGCAGTTAGTCCAGAGAGTTCACTGGCACCACTGGGGATGCAGTGCAGTGAGTCCAGAGAGTTCACTGGCACCACTGGGGATGCAGTGCAGTGAGTCCAGAGAGTGCACTGGCACCACTGGGGATGCACTGCAGTGAGTCCAGAGATTGCACTGGCACCACTGGGGATGCAGTACAGTGAGTCCACAGAGTGCACTGGCACCACTGGAGATGCAGTACAGTGAGTCCAGAGAGTGCACTGGCACCACTGGGGATGCAGTGCCGTGAGTCCAGAGATTGCACTGGCACCACTGGGGATGCAGTCCAGTGAGTCCAGAGACTTCACTGGCACCACTGGGAATGCAGTGCAGTGAGTCCAGAGAGTGCACTGGCACCACTGGGGATGCAGTGCAGTGAGTCCAGAGAGTGCACTGGCACCACTGTGGATGTGTTCAGTGAGTCCAGTGAGTGCACTGGCACCACTGGGGATGCAGTACAGTGAGTCCAGAGAGTGCACTGGCACCACTGGGGCTTCAGTGCAGTGAGTCCAGAGAGTGCACTGGCACCACTGGGGATGCACTGCAGTGAGTCCAGAGATTGCACTGGCACCACTGGGGATACAGTGCAGTGAGTCCAGAGAGTGCACTGGCACCACTGGGGATGCACTTCAGTGACTACAGAGAGTGCACTGACACCACTGGGTATACAGTGCAGTGAGTCCAGAGAGTGCACTGGCACCACTGGGGATGCAGTGCAGTGAGTCCAGAGAGTGCTCTGGCACCACTGGGGATGCAGTGCAGTGAGTCCAGAGAGTACACTGGCACCACTGGGGATGCAGTGCAGTGAGTCCAGAGAGTGCACTGGCAGCACTGGTGATGCAGTACTGTGAGTCCAGTGAGTGCACTGGCTCCACTGGGCCTGCAGTGCAGTGAGTCCAGTGAATGCACTGGCACCACTGGGGATGCTGTGCAGTGAGTGCAGAGAGTGCACTGGCACCACCTGTGATGCAGTACAGTGTGTCCAGTGAGTGCACTGGCACCACTGGGGATGCAGTGCTGTGACTCCGGAGAGCGCACTGGCACCACTGGGGATGCAGTGCATTCAGTCCAGTGAGTACACTGGCACCACTGGGGATGCAGTGCAGTGAGTCCAGAGAGTGCACTGGCACCACTGGGGATGCCCTGCAGTGAGACCAGAGAGTGCACTGGCTCCACTGTGGATGTGTCCAGTGAGTCCAGTGAGTGCACTGGCACCACTGGGGATGCAGTGCAGTCAGTCCAGTGAGTGCACTAGCACCACTGGGGGTGCAGTACAGTGAGTCCAGAGAGTGCACTGGCACCACTGGGGATGCAGTGCAGTGAGTCCAGAGAGTGCACTGGCACCACTGGGGATGCCCTGTAGTGAGTCCAGAGAGTGCACTGGCACCACTGGGGATGCAGTGCAGTGAGTCCAGAGAGTGCACTGGCACCACTGGGGATGCAGTGCAGTGAGTCCAGAGAGTGCACTGGCACCACTGGTGATGCCCTGCAGTGAGTCCAGAGAGTGCACTGGCACCACTGGGGATGCCCTGCAGTGAGTCCAGAGAGTGCACTGGCACCACTGGGGATGCAGTGTAGTGAGTCCAGAGAGTGCACTGGCAGCACTGGGGTTGCAGTGCAGTGAGTCCAGAGAGTGCACTGGCACCACAGGTGATGCACTCCAGTGAGTCCAGAGAGTGCACTTGCACCACGGGGGATGCAGTGCAGTGACTCCAGAGAGTGCACTGGCTCCACTGGGGATGCCCTGCAGTGAGTCCAGAGAGTGCACTGGTACCACTGGGGATGCGGTGCAGTGAGTCCAGAGAGTGCACTGGTACCACTGGGGATGCGGTGCCGGGAGTCCAGAGAGTGCTTTAACACCACTGGGGATGCACTGCAATTACTCCAGAGAGTGCACTGGCACCACAGGGGATGCAGTGCAGTCAGTCCAGTGAGTGCACTGGCACCACTGGGGGTGCAGTACAGTGAGTCCAGAGAGTGCACTGGCACCACTGGGGATGCAGTGCAGTGAGTCCAGAGAGTGCACTGGCACCACTGGGGATGCCCTGCAGTGAGTCCAGAGAGTGCACTGGCACCACTGGGGATGCAGTGCAGTGAGTCCAGAGAGTGCACTGGCACCTCTGGGGATGCAGTGCAGTGAGTCAAGAGAGTGCACTGGCACCACTGGGGATGCAGTTCAGTGAGTCCAGAGAGTGCACTGGCACCCCTGGGGATGCACTGCAGTGAGAACAGAGAGTGCACTGGCACCACTGAGAATGCACTTCAGTGAGTCCAGAGAGTGCACTGGCACCACTGGGGATGCACTGCAGTGAGTCCAGAGAGTGCACTAGCACCACTGGGGATGCAGTGCAGTAAATCCAGCGAGTGCACTGGCACCACTGGGGATGCAGTGCAGTGAGTCCAGAGAGTGCACTGGCACCACTGAGAATGCACTTCAGTGAGTCCAGAGAGTGCACTGGCACCACTGGGGATGCACTGCAGTGAGTACAGAGAGTGCAGTGGCACCACTGGGGATGCCCTGCAGTGAGTCCAGAGAGTGCACTGTCACCACTGGGGATGCAGTACAGTGAGTCCAGAGAGTGCACTGGCACCACTGGGGATGCACTGCAGTGAGCCCAGAGAGTGCACTGGCACCACTGGGGATGCAGTGCAGTGAATCCAGTGAGTGCACTGGCACCACTGGGGATGCAGTACAGTGAGTCCAGAGAGTGCACTGGCACCACTGGGGATGCAGTGCAGTGAGTCCAGAGAGTGCACTGGCAACACTGGGGATGCACTGCAGTGAGGCCAGAGAGTGCACTGGCACCACTGGGGATGCAGTGCAGTGAGTCCAGAGAGTGCACTGGCACCATAGATGATGCAGTACAATGAGTCCAGTGAGTGCACTGGCTCCAATGGGGATGTAGTGCAGTGACTCGAGAGAGTGCACTTGCACCACTGGGGATGCAGTGCAGTGAGTCCAGAGAGTGCACTGGCACCACTGATGATGCACTGCAGTGAGTCCAGAGAGTGCACTGGCACCACTGGGGATGCAGTGCAGTGAGTCCAGAGAGTGCACTGGCACTACTGGGGAAGCACTGCAGTGAGTCCAGAGAGTGCACTGGCGCTACTGGGGATGCAGTGCAGTGTGTCCAGAGAGTGTACTGGCACCACTGGGGATGCACTTCAGTGAGTCCGGAGAGTGCACTGGCACCACCAGGGATGCACTGCAGTGAGTCCAGAGAGTGCACTGGCACCATTGGGGATGCAGTACAGTGAGTCCACAGAGTGCACTGGCAACACTGGGGATGCAGTACAGTGAGTCCAGAGAGTGCACTGGCACCACTGGGGATGCACTGCAGTGAGTCCAGAGACTTCACTGGCACCACTGGGAATGCAGAGAAGTGAGTCCAGAGAGTGCCCTGGCACCACTAGGGATGCAGTGCAGTGAGTTCAGAGAGTGCACTGGCACCACTGGGGATGCAGTTCAGTGAGTCCAGAGAGTGCACTGGCACCACTGGGGCTGCAGTGCAGTAAGTCCAGAGAGTGCACTGGCACCAGTGGAGATGCACTGCAATGAGTCCAGAGAGTGCACTGGCACCACTGGTGATGTAGTACAGTGAGTCCAGAGAGTGCACTGGCACCACTGGGGATGCCCTGCAGTGAGTCCAGAGAGTGCACTGGCACCACTGGGGATGCAGTACAGTGAGTCCAGAGATTGCACTGGCACTACTGGGGATGCAGTGCAGTGAGTCCAGAGAGTGCACTGGCACCACTGGGGCTTCAGTGCTGTGAGTCCAGAGAGTGCACGGGCACCACTGGGGATGCACTGCAGTGAGTCCAGAGAGTGCACTGGCACCACTGGTGATGCAGTTTAGTGAGTCCACAGAGTTCACTGGCACCACTGGGGATGCAGTGCAGTGAGTCCAGTGAGTGTACCGGCACCACTGGGGATGCACTGCAGTGAGTCCAGAGAGTGCACTGGCACCACTGGGGATGCACTGCAGTGAGTACAGAGAGTGCAGTGGCACCACTGGGGATGCCCTGCAGTGAGTCCAGAGAGTGCACTGTCACCACTGGGGATGCAGGACAGTGAGTCCAGAGAGTGCACTGGCACCACTGGGGATGCAGTGCAGTGAGTCCAGAGAGTGCACTGGCACCACTGGGGATGCAGTGCAGTGAATCCAGTGAGGGCACTGGCACCACTGGGGATGCAGTACAGTGAGTCCAGAGAGTGCACTGGCACCACTGGTGATGCACTGCAGTGAGTCCAGAGATTGCACTGGCACCACTGGGGATGCAGTGCAGTGAGTCCAGAGAGTGCACTGGCACCACTGGGGATGCACTGCAGTGAGTCCAGAGAGTGCACTGGCACCACTGGGGATGCAGTGCAGTGAGTCCAGAGAGTGCACTGGCACCACTGGGGATGCACTGCAGTGAGTCCAGAGAGTGCACTGGCACCACTGGGGATGCAGTGCAGTGAGTCCAGAGAGTGCACTGGCACCACTGGGGATGCAGTGCAGTGAATCCAGTGAGTGCACTGGCACCACTGGGGATGCAGTGCAGTGAGTCCAGAGAGTGCACTGGCACCACTGGGGATGCACTGTAGTGAGTCCAGAGAGTGCACTGGCACCACTGGAGATGCAGTCCAGTGAGTCCAGTGAATGCACTGGCAGCACTGGGGATGCAGTGCAGTGAGTCCAGAGAGTGCACTGGCACCACTGGTGATGCAGTATAGTGAGTCCAGAGAGTGCACTGGCACCACTGGGGATGCAGTGCAGTGAGTCCAGAGAGTGCACTGGCAACACTGGGGATGCACTGCAGTGAGGCCAGAGAGTGCACTGGCACCACTGGGGATGCAGTGCAGTGAGTCCAGAGAGTGCACTGCACCATAGATGATGCAGTACAGTGAGTCCAGTGAGTGCACTGGCTCCAATGGGGATGTAGTGCAGTGACTCGAGAGAGTGCACTTGCACCACTGGGGATGCAGTGCAGTGAGTCCAGAGAGTGCACTGGCACCACTGATGATGCACTGCAGTGAGTCCAGAGAGTGCACTGGCACCACTGGGGATGCAGTGCAGTGAGTCCAGAGAGTGCACTGGCACTACTGGGGAAGCACTGCAGTGAGTCCAGAGAGTGCACTGGCGCTACTGGTGATGCAGTGCAGTGTGTCCAGAGAGTGCACTGGCACCACTGGGGATGCACTTCAGTGAGTCCAGAGAGTGCACTGGCACCACCAGGGATGCACTGCAGTGAGTCCAGAGAGTGCACTGGCACCATTGGGGATGCAGTACAGTGAGTCCACAGAGTGCACTGGCAACACTGGGGATGCAGTACAGTGAGTCCAGAGAGTGCACTGGCACCACTGGGGATGCACTGCAGTGAGTCCAGAGACTTCACTGGCACCACTGGGAATGCAGAGAAGTGAGTCCAGAGAGTAACCTGGCACCACTAGGGATGCAGTGCAGTGAGTTCAGAGAGTGCACTGGCACCACTGGGGATGCAGTTCAGTGAGTCCAGAGAGTGCACTGGCACCACTGGGGCTGCAGTGCAGTAAGTCCAGAGAGAGCACTGGCACCAGTGGGGATGCACTGCAATGAGTCCAGAGAGTGCACTGGCACCACTGCGGATGCACTTCAGTGAGTCCAGAGAGTGCACTGGCACCACTGGGGATGCACTGCAGTGAGTCCAGAGAGTGCACTGTCACCACTGGTGATGCAGTACAGTGAGTCCAGAGAGTGCACTGGCACCACTGGGGATGCAGTGCAGTGAGTCCAGAGAGTGCACTGGCACCACTGGGGATGCAGTGCAGTGAATCCTGTTAGTACACTGGCACCACTGGGGATGCAGTGCAGTGAGTCCAGAGAGCTCAATGGCACCACTGGGGATGCAGTGCAGTGAGTCCAGAGAGTGCAATGGCACCACTGGTGATGCAGTATAGTGAGTCCAGAGAGTGCACTGGCACCACTGGGGATGCAGTGCAGTGAGTCCAGAGAGTGCACTGGCAACACTGGGGATGCACTGCAGTGAGGCCAGAGAGTGCACTGGCACCACTGGGGATGCAGTGCAGTGAGTCCAGAGAGTGCACTGCACCATAGATGATGCAGTACAGTGAGTCCAGTGAGTGCACTGGCTCCAATGGGGATGTAGTGCAGTGACTCGAGAGAGTGCACTTGCACCACTGGGGATGCAGTGCAGTGAGTCCAGAGAGTGCACTGGCACCACTGATGATGCACTGCAGTGAGTCCAGAGAGTGCACTGGCACCACTGGGGATGCAGTGCAGTGAGTCCAGAGAGTGCACTGGCACTACTGGGGAAGCACTGCAGTGAGTCCAGAGAGTGCACTGGCGCTACTGGTGATGCAGTGCAGTGTGTCCAGAGAGTGCACTGGCACCACTGGGGATGCACTTCAGTGAGTCCAGAGAGTGCACTGGCACCACCAGGGATGCACTGCAGTGAGTCCAGAGAGTGCACTGGCACCATTGGGGATGCAGTACAGTGAGTCCACAGAGTGCACTGGCAACACTGGGGATGCAGTACAGTGAGTCCAGAGAGTGCACTGGCACCACTGGGGATGCACTGCAGTGAGTCCAGAGACTTCACTGGCACCACTGGGAATGCAGAGAAGTGAGTCCAGAGAGTAACCTGGCACCACTAGGGATGCAGTGCAGTGAGTTCAGAGAGTGCACTGGCACCACTGGGGATGCAGTTCAGTGAGTCCAGAGAGTGCACTGGCACCACTGGGGCTGCAGTGCAGTAAGTCCAGAGAGAGCACTGGCACCAGTGGGGATGCACTGCAATGAGTCCAGAGAGTGCACTGGCACCACTGGTGATGCAGTACAGTGAGTCCAGAGAGTGCACTGGCACCACTGGGGATGCCCTGCAGTGAGTCCAGAGAGTGCACTGGCACCACTGGGGATGCAGTACAGTGAGTCCAGAGATTGCACTGGCACTACTGGGGATGCAGTGCAGTGAGTCCAGAGAGTGCACTGGCACCACTGGGGCTTCAGTGCTGTGAGTCCAGAGAGTGCACTGGCACCACTGGGGATGCACTTCAGTGAGTCCAGAGAGTGCACTGGCACCACTGGGGATGCACTGCAGTGAGTCCAGAGAGTGCACTGTCACCACTGGTGATGCAGTACAGTGAGTCCAGAGAGTGCACTGGCACCACTGGGGATGCAGTGCAGTGAGTCCAGAGAGTGCACTAGCACCACTGGGGATGCAGTGCAGTGAATCCTGTTAGTACACTGGCACCACTGGGGATGCAGTGCAGTGAGTCCAGAGAGCTCAATGGCACCACTGGGGATGCACTGCAGTGAGTCCAGAGAGTGCACTGGCACCACTGGAGATGCAGTACAGTGAGTCAAGTGAATGCACTGGAACCACTGGGGATGCAGTGCAGTGAGTCCAGAGAGTGCACTGGCAGCACTGGTGATGCAGTACTGTGAGTCCAGTGAGTGCACTGGCTCCACTGGGCCTGCAGTGCAGTGAGTCCAGAGAGTGCACTGGCACCACTGGGGATGCAGTGCAGTAAGTCCAGAGAGTGCACTGGCACCACCGATGATGAAGTGCAGTTACTCGAGAGAGTGCACTGGCACCACTGGGGATGTAGTGCAGTTACTCGAGAGAGTGCACTGGCACCACTGGGGATGCAGTGCAGTGAGTCCAGAGAGTACACTGGCACCACTGGTGATGCAGTGCAGTGAGTCCAGAGAGTGCACTGGCACCACTGGGGATGCAGTGCAGTGAGTCCAGAGAGTGCACTGGCACCACTGGGGATGCAGTGCAGTGAATCCAGTGAGTGCACTGGCACCACTGGGGATGCAGTGCAGTGAGTCCAGTAAATGCACTGGCAGCACTGGGGATGCAGTGCAGTGAGTCCAGAGAGTGCACTGGCACCACTGGTGATGCAGTATAGTGAGTCCAGAGAGTGCACTGGCACCACTGGGGATGCAGTGCAGTGAGTCCAGAGAGTGCACTGGCACCACTGGGGATGCACTGCAGTGAGTCCAGAGAGTGCACTGGCACCACAGATGATGCAGTACAGTGAGTCCAGTGAGTGCACTGGCACCACTGGGGATGTAGTACAGTGACTCGAGAGAGTGCACTTGCACCACTGGGGATGCAGTGCAGTGAGTCCAGAGAGTGCACTGGCACCACTGGGGATGCAGTGCAGTGAGTCCAGAGAGTGCACTGGCACCACTGGGGATGCAGTGCAGTGAGTCCAGAGAGTGCACTGGCACCACTGGTGATGCAGTACAGTGAGTCCAGTGAGTGCAGTGGCACCACTGGTGATGCCCTGCAGTGAGTCCAGAGAGTGCACTGGCACCATTGGGGATGCAGTGCAGTGAGTCCAGAGAGTGCACTGGCAGCACTGGGGTTGCAGTGCAGTGAGTCCAGAGAGTGCACTGGCACCACAGGTGATGCACTCCAGTGAGTCCAGAGAGTGCACTTGCACCACGGGGGATGCAGTGCAGTGACTCCAGAGAGTGCACTGGCTCCACTGGGGATGCCCTGCAGTGAGTCCAGAGAGTGCACTGGCACCACTGGAGATGCGGTGCAGTGAGTCCAGAGAGTGCACTGGTACCACTGGGGATGCGGTGCCGGGAGTCCAGAGAGTGCTTTGACACCACTGGGGATGCACTGCAATTACTCCAGAGAGTGCACTGGCACCACAGGGGATGCAGTGCAGTCAGTCCAGTGAGTGCACTGGCACCACTGGGGGTGCAGTACAGTGAGTCCAGAGAGTGCACTGGCACCACTGGGGATGCACTGCAGTGAGTCCAGAGAGTGCACTGGCACCACTGGGGATGCCCTGCAGTGAGTCCAGAGAGTGCACTGGCACCACTGGGGATGCAGTGCAGTGAGTCCAGAGAGTGCACTGGCACCACTGGGGATGCACTGCAGTGAGTCCAGAGATTGCACTGGCACCACTGGGGATGCAGTGCAGTGAGTCCAGAGAGTGCACTGGCACTACTGGGGATGCACTGCAGTGAGTCCAGAGAGTGCACTGGCACCACTGGGGATGCAGTGCAGTGAGTCCAGAGAGTGCACTGGCACCACTGGGGATGCACTGCAGTGAGTCCAGAGAGTGCACTGGCACCACTGGGGATGCAGTGCAGTGAGTCCAGAGAGTGCACTGGCACCACTGGGGATGCAGTGCAGTGAATCCAGTGAGTGCACTGGCACCACTGGGGATGCAGTGCAGTGAGTCCAGAGAGTGCAGTGGCACCACTGGGGATGCCCTGCAGTGAGCCCAGAGAGTGCACTGGCACCACTGGAGATGCAGTCCAGTGAGTCCAGTGAATGCACTGGCAGCACTGGGGATGCAGTGCAGTGAGTCCAGAGAGTGCACTGGCACCACTGGTGATGCAGTATAGTGAGTCCAGAGAGTGCACTGGCACCACTGGGGATGCAGTGCAGTGAGTCCAGAGAGTGCACTGGCAACACTGGGGATGCACTGCAGTGAGGCCAGAGAGTGCACTGGCACCACTGGGGATGCAGTGCAGTGAGTTTAGAGAGTGCACTGGCACCATAGATGATGCAGTACAGTGAGTCCAGTGAGTGCACTGGCTCCAATGGGGATGTAGTGCAGTGACTCGAGAGAGTGCACTTGCACCACTGGGGATGCAGTGCAGTGAGTCCAGAGAGTGCACTGGCACCACTGATGATGCACTGCAGTGAGTCCAGAGAGTGCACTGGCACCACTGGGGATGCAGTGCAGTGAGTCCAGAGAGTGCACTGGCACTACTGGGGAAGCACTGCAGTGAGTCCAGAGAGTGCACTGGCGCTACTGGGGATGCAGTGCAGTGTGTCCAGAGAGTGCACTGGCACCACTGGGGATGCACTTCAGTGAGTCCAGAGAGTGCACTGGCACCACCAGGGATGCACTGCAGTGAGTCCAGAGAGTGCACTGGCACCATTGGGGATGCAGTACAGTGAGTCCACAGAGTGCACTGGCAACACTGGGGATGCAGTACAGTGAGTCCAGAGAGTGCACTGGCACCACTGGGGATGCACTGCAGTGAGTCCAGAGACTTCACTGGCACCACTGGGAATGCAGAGAAGTGAGTCCAGAGAGTGCCCTGGCACCACTAGGGATGCAGTGCAGTGAGTTCAGAGAGTGCACTGGCACCACTGGGGATGCAGTTCAGTGAGTCCAGAGAGTGCACTGGCACCACTGGGGCTGCAGTGCAGTAAGTCCAGAGAGTGCACTGGCACCAGTGGGGATGCACTGCAATGAGTCCAGAGAGTGCACTGGCACCACTGGTGATGTAGTACAGTGAGTCCAGAGAGTGCACTGGCACCACTGGGGATGCCCTGCAGTGAGTCCAGAGAGTGCACTGGCACCACTGGGGATGCAGTACAGTGAGTCCAGAGATTGCACTGGCACTACTGGGGATGCAGTGCAGTGAGTCCAGAGAGTGCACTGGCACCACTGGGGCTTCAGTGCTGTGAGTCCAGAGAGTGCACTGGCACCACTGGGGATGCACTGCAGTGAGCCCAGAGAGTGCACTGGCACCACTGGAGGTGCAGTACAGTGAGTCCAGTGAATGCACTGGCAGCACTGGGGTTGCAGTGCAGTGAGTCCAGAGAGTGCACTGGCACCACTGGTGATGCAGTTTAGTGAGTCCAGAGAGTGCACTGGCACCACTGGGGATGCAGTGCAGTGAGTCCAGTGAGTGTACTGGCACCACTGGGGATGCACTGCAGTGAGTCCAGAGAGTGCACTGGCACCACTGGGGATGCACTGCAGTGAGTACAGAGAGTGCAGTGGCACCACTGGGGATGCCCTGCAGTGAGTCCAGAGAGTGCACTGTCACCACTGGGGATGCAGGACAGTGAGTCCAGAGAGTGCACTGGCACCACTGGGGATGCAGTGCAGTGAGTCCAGAGCGTGCACTGGCACCACTGGGGATGCAGTGCAGTGAATCCAGTGAGTGCACTGGCACCACTGGGGATGCAGTACAGTGAGTCCAGAGAGTGCACTGGCACCACTGGGGATGCACTGCAGTGAGTCCAGAGATTGCACTGGCACCACTGGGAATGCAGTGCAGTGAGTCCAGAGAGTGCACTGGCACCACTGGGGATGCACTGCAGCGAGTCCAGAGAGTGCACTGGCACCACTGGGGATGCAGTGCAGTGAGTCCAGAGAGTGCACTGGCACCACTGGGGATGCACTGCAGTGAGTCCAGAGAGTGCACTGGCACCACTGGGGATGCAGTGCAGTGAGTCCAGAGAGTGCACTGGCACCACTGGGGATGCAGTGCAGTGAATCCAGTGAGTGCACTGGCACCACTGGGGATGCAGTGCAGTGAGTCCAGAGAGTGCACTGGCACCACTGGGGATGCACTGCAGTGAGCCCAGAGAGTGCACTGGCACCACTGGAGATGCAGTCCAGTGAGTCCAGTGAATGCACTGGCAGCACTGGGGATGCAGTGCAGTGAGTCCAGAGAGTGCACTGGCACCACTGGTGATGCAGTATAGTGAGTCCAGAGAGTGCACTGGCACCACTGGGGATGCAGTGCAGTGAGTCCAGAGATTGCACTGGCACCACTGGGGATGCAGTGCAGTGAGTCCAGAGAGTGCACTGGCACCACTGGGGATGCACTGCAGCGAGTCCAGAGAGTGCACTGGCACCACTGGGGATGCAGTGCAGTGAGTCCAGAGAGTGCACTGGCACCACTGGGGATGCACTGCAGTGAGTCCAGAGAGTGCACTGGCACCACTGGGGATGCAGTGCAGTGAGTCCAGAGAGTGCACTGGCACCACTGGGGATGCAGTGCAGTGAATCCAGTGAGTGCACTGGCACCACTGGGGATGCAGTGCAGTGAGTCCAGAGAGTGCACTGGCACCACTGGGGATGCACTGCAGTGAGCCCAGAGAGTGCACTGGCACCACTGGAGATGCAGTCCAGTGAGTCCAGTGAATGCACTGGCAGCACTGGGGATGCAGTGCAGTGAGTCCAGAGAGTGCACTGGCACCACTGGTGATGCAGTATAGTGAGTCCAGAGAGTGCACTGGCACCACTGGGGATGCAGTGCAGTGAGTCCAGAGAGTGCACTGGCAACACTGGGGATGCACTGCAGTGAGGCCAGAGAGTGCACTGGCACCACTGGGGATGCAGTGCAGTGAGTCCAGAGAGTGCACTGGCACCATAGATGATGCAGTACAGTGAGTCCAGTGAGTGCACTGGCTCCAATGGGGATGTAGTGCAGTGACTCGAGAGAGTGCACTTGCACCACTGGGGATGCACTGCAGTGAGTCCAGAGAGTGCACTGGCACCACTGATGATGCACTGCAGTGAGTCCAGAGAGTGCACTGGCACCACTGGGGATGCAGTGCAGTGAGTCCACAGAGTGCACTGGCACTACTGGGGAAGCACTGCAGTGAGTCCAGAGAGTGCACTGGCGCTACTGGGGATGCAGTGCAGTGTGTCCAGAGAGTGCACTGGCACCACTGGGGATGCAGTGCAGTGAGTCCAGAGAGTGCACTGGCACCACCAGGGATGCACTGCAGTGAGTCCAGAGAGTGCACTGGCACCATTGGGGATGCAGTACAGTGAGTCCACAGAGTGCACTGGCACCACTGATGATGCAGTACAGTGAGTCCAGAGAGTGCACTGGCACCACTGGGGATGCACTGCAGTGAGTCCAGAGACTTCACTGGCACCACTGGGAATGCAGAGAAGTGAGTCCAGAGAGTGCACTGGCACCACTAGGGATGCAGTGCAGTGAGTTCAGAGAGTGCACTGGCACCACTGGGGATGCAGTTCAGTGAGTCCAGAGAGTGCACTGGCACCACTGGGGATGCAGTGCAGTAAGTCCAGAGAGTGCACTGGCACCAGTGGGGATGCACTGCAATGAGTCCAGAGAGTGCACTGGCACCACTGGTGATGCAGTACAGTGAGTCCAGAGAGTGCACTGGCACCACTGGGGATGCCCTGCAGTGAGTCCAGAGAGTGCACTGGCACCACTGGGGATGCAGTACAGTGAGTCCAGAGATTGCACTGGCACCACTGGGGATGCACTGCAGTGAGTCCAGAGAGTGCACTGGCACCACTGGGGCTTCAGTGCTGTGAGTCCAGAGAGTGCACTGGCACCACTGGGGATGCACTTCAGTGAGTCCTGAGAGTGCACTGGCACCACTGGGGATGCAGTGCAGTGAGTCCAGAGAGTGCACTAGCACCACTGGGGATGCAGTGCAGTGAATCCTGTTAGTACACTGGCACCACTGGGGATGCAGTGCAGTGAGTCCAGAGAGCTCAATGGCACCACTGGGGATGCACTGCAGTGAGTCCAGAGAGTGCACTGGCACCACTGGAGATGCAGTACAGTGAGTCAAGTGAATGCACTGGAACCACTGGGGATGCAGTGCAGTGAGTCCAGAGAGTGCACTGGCAGCACTGGTGATGCAGTACTGTGAGTCCAGTGAGTGCACTGGCTCCACTGGGCCTGCAGTGCAGTGAGTCCAGAGAGTGCACTGGCACCACTGGGGATGCAGTGCAGTAAGTCCAGAGAGTGCACTGGCACCACCGATGATGAAGTACAGTTACTCGAGAGAGTGCACTGGCACCACTGGGGATGTAGTGCAGTTACTCGAGAGAGTGCACTGGCACCACTGGGGATGCAGTGCAGTGAGTCCAGAGAGTACACTGGCACCACTGGTGATGCAGTGCAGTGAGTCCAGAGAGTGCACTGGCACCACTGGGGATGCAGTGCAGTGAGTCCAGAGAGTGCAGTGGCACCACCGGGGATGCAGTGCAGTAAGTCCAGAGAGTGTACTGGCACCACTGGGGATGCAGTGCAGTGAGTCCAGAGAGTGCACTGGCACCACTGGGGATGCAGTGCAGTGAGTCCAGAGAGTGCACTGGCACCACTGGGGTTGCAGTGCAGTTAGTCCAGAGAGTTCACTGGCACCACTGGGGATGCACTGCAGTGAGTCCAGAGAGTGCACTGGCACCACTGGGGATGCAGTGCAGTGAGTCCAGAGAGTGCACTGGCACCACTGGGGATGCACTGCAGTGAGTCCAGAGATTGCACTGGCACCACTGGGGATGTAGTGCAGTGAGTCCAGAGAGTGCACTGGCACCACTGGGGATGCAGTACAGTGAGTCCAGAGAGTGCACTGGCACCACTGGGGATGCAGTGCAGTGAGTCCAGAGATTGCACTGGCACCACTGGGGATGCAGTGCAGTGAGTCCAGAGACTGGGAATGCAGTGCAGTGAGTGGCACTGGCACCAATGGGGATGCCCTGCAGTGAGTCCAGAGAGTGCACTGGCACCACTGGGGATGCAGTGCAGTGAGTCCAGAGAGTGCACTGGCACCACTGGGGATGTGTCCAGTGGGATGCTGAGGATGTACAGTGAATCCTGAGAGTGCACTGGCACCACTGGGGATGCACTGCAGTGAGTCCACAGAGTGCACTGGCACCACTGTGATGCAGTGCAGTGAGTCCAGAGAGTGCACTGTCACCACTGGGGATGCAGTGCAGTGAGTCCAGAGAGTGCACTGGCACCACTGGGGATGCAGTGCAGTGAGTCCAGAGAGTGCACTGGCACCACTGGGGATGCAGTGCAGTGAGTCCAGAGAGTGCACTGGCACCACTGGGGATGCAGTGCAGTGAGTCCAGAGAGTGCACTGGCACCACTGGGGATGCAGTGCAGTGAGTCCAGAGAGTGCACTGGCACCACTGGGGATGCAGTGCAGTGAATCCAGTGAGTGCACTGGCACCACTGGGGATGCAGTGCAGTGAGTCCAGAGAGTGCACTGGCACCACTGGGGATGCACTGCAGTGAGTCCAGAGAGTGCACTGGCACCACTGGGGCTTCAGTGCTGTGAGTCCGGAGAGTGCACTGGCACCACTGGGGATGCACTTCAGTGAGTCCAGAGAGTGCACTGGCACCACTGGGGATGCACTGCAGTGAGTCCAGAGAGTGCACTGTCACCACTGGTGATGCAGTACAGTGAGTCCAGAGAGTGCACTGGCACTACTGGGGATGCAGTGCAGTGAGTCCAGAGAGTGCACTAGCACCACTGGGGATGCAGTGCAGTGAATCCTGTTAGTACACTGGCACCACTGGGGATGCAGTGCAGTGAGTCCAGAGAGCTCAATGGCACCACTGGGGATGCACTGCAGTGAGTCCAGAGAGTGCACTGGCACCACTGGAGATGCAGTGCAGTGAGTCCAGAGAGTGCACTGGCACCACTGGGGATGCAGTGCAGTGAATCCAGTGAGTGCACTGGCACCACTGGGGATGCAGTGCAGTGAGTCCAGAGAGTGCACTGGCACCACTGGGGATGCACTGCAGTGAGTCCAGAGAGTGCACTGGCACCACTGGGGCTTCAGTGCTGTGAGTCCAGAGAGTGCACTGGCACCACTGGGGATGCACTTCAGTGAGTCCAGAGAGTGCACTGGCACCACTGGGGATGCACTGCAGTGAGTCCAGAGAGTGCACTGTCACCACTGGTGATGCAGTACAGTGAGTCCAGAGAGTGCACTGGCACTACTGGGGATGCAGTGCAGTGAGTCCAGAGAGTGCACTAGCACCACTGGGGATGCAGTGCAGTGAATCCTGTTAGTACACTGGCACCACTGGGGATGCAGTGCAGTTAGTCCAGAGAGTGCACTGGCACCACTGGGGATGCAGTGCAGTGAGTCCAGAGAGTGCACTGGCACCACTGGGGATGCACTGCAGTGAGTCCAGAGATTGCACTGGCACCACTGGGGATGTAGTGCAGTGAGTCCAGAGAGTGCACTGGCACCACTGGGGATGCAGTACAGTGAGTCCAGAGAGTGCACTGGCACCACTGGGGATGCAGTGCAGTGAGTCCAGAGATTGCACTGGCACCACTGGGGATGCAGTGCAGTGAGTCCAGAGACTTTGGCACCACTGGGAATGCAGTGCAGTGAGTCCAGAGAGTGCACTGGCACCAATGGGGATGCCCTGCAGTGAGTCCAGAGAGTGCACTGGCACCACTGGGGATGCAGTGCAGTGAGTCCAGAGAGTGCACTGGCACCACTGGGGATGTGTCCAGTGACTCCAGTGAGTGCACAGGCACCACTGAGGATGCAGTACAGTGAGTCCAGAGAGTGCACTGGCACCACTGGGGATGCACTGCAGTGAGTCCAGAGAGTGCACTGGCACCACCTGTGATGCAGTGCAGTGAGTCCAGAGAGTGCACTGTCACCACTGGGGATGCAGTGCAGTGAGTCCAGAGAGTGCACTGGCACCACTGGGGATGCAGTGCAGTGAGTCCAGAGAGTGCACTGGCACCACTGGGGATGCAGTGCAGTGAGTCCAGAGAGTGCACTGGCACCACTGGGGATGCAGTGCAGTGAGTCCAGAGAGTGCACTGGCACCACTGGGGATGCAGTGCAGTGAGTCCAGAGAGTGCACTGGCACCACTGGGGATGCAGTGCAGTGAATCCAGTGAGTGCACTGGCACCACTGGGGATGCAGTGCAGTGAGTCCAGAGAGTGCACTGGCACCACTGGGGATGCACTGCAGTGAGTCCAGAGAGTGCACTGGCACCACTGGGGCTTCAGTGCTGTGAGTCCAGAGAGTGCACTGGCACCACTGGGGATGCACTTCAGTGAGTCCAGAGAGTGCACTGGCACCACTGGGGATGCACTGCAGTGAGTCCAGAGAGTGCACTGTCACCACTGGTGATGCAGTACAGTGAGTCCAGAGAGTGCACTGGCACTACTGGGGATGCAGTGCAGTGAGTCCAGAGAGTGCACTAGCACCACTGGGGATGCAGTGCAGTGAATCCTGTTAGTACACTGGCACCACTGGGGATGCAGTGCAGTGAGTCCAGAGAGCTCAATGGCACCACTGGGGATGCACTGCAGTGAGTCCAGAGAGTGCACTGGCACCACTGGAGATGCAGTACAGTGAGTCAAGTGAATGCACTGGCAGCACTGGGGATGCAGTGCAGTGAGTCCAGAGAGTGCACTGGCAGCACTGGTGATGCAGTACTGTGAGTCCAGTGAGTGCACTGGCTCCACTGGGCCTGCAGTGCAGTGAGTCCAGAGAGTGCACTGGCACCACTGGGGATGCAGTGCAGTAAGTCCAGAGAGTGCACTGGCACCACCGATGATGAAGTACAGTGAGTCCAGTGAGTGCACTGGCATCACTGGGGATGTAGTACAGTGACTCGAGAGAGTGCACTTGCACCACTGGGGATGCAGTGCAGTGAGTCCAGAGAGCTCAATGGCACCACTGGGGATGCACTGCAGTGAGCCCAGAGAGTGCACTGGCACCACTGGAGATGCAGTCCAGTGAGTCCAGTAAATGCACTGGCAGCACTGGAGATGCAGTGCAGTGAGTCCAGAGAGTGCACTGGCACCACTGGTGATGCAGTATAGTGAGTCCAGAGAGTGCACTGGCACCACTGGGGATGCAGTGAAGTGAGTCCAGAGAGTGCACTGGCACCACTGGGGATGCACTGCAGTGAGGCCAGAGAGTGCACTGGCACCACAGATGATGCAGTACAGTGAGTCCAGTGAGTGCACTGGCATCACTGGGGATGTAGTACAGTGACTCGAGAGAGTGCACTTGCACCACTGGGGATGCAGTGCAGTGAGTCCAGAGAGTGCACTGGCACCACTGGGGATGCACTGCAGTGAGGCCAGAGAGTGCACTGGCACCACTGGGGATGCAGTGCAGTGAGTCCAGAGAGTGCACTGGCACCACTGGTGATGCAGTTCAGTGAGTCCAGTGAGTGCACTGGCACCACTGGTGATGCCCTGCAGTGAGTCCAGAGAGTGCACTGGCACCACTGGGGATGCCCTGCAGTGAGTCCAGAGAGTGCACTGGCACCATTGGGGATGCAGTGCAGTGAGTCCAGAGAGTGCACTGGCAGCACTGGGGTTGCCGTGCAGTGAGTCCAGAGAGTGCACTGGCACCACAGGTGATGCACTCCAGTGAGTCCAGAGAGTGCACTTGCACCACGGGGGATGCAGTGCAGTGACTCCAGAGAGTGCACTGGCTCCACTGGGGATGCCCTGCAGTGAGTCCAGAGAGTGCACTGGCACCCCTGGGAATGCGGTGCAGTGAGTCCAGAGAGTGCACTGGTACCACTGGGGATGCGGTGCCGGGAGTCCAGAGAGTGCTTTGGCACCACTGGGGATGCACTGCAATTACTCCAGAGAGTGCACTGGCACCACAGGGGATGCAGTGCAGTCAGTCCAGTGAGTGCACTGGCACCACTGGGGGTGCAGTACAGTGAGTCCAGAGAGTGCACTGGCACCACTGGGGATGCACTGCAGTGAGTCCAGAGAGTGCACTGGCACCACTGGGGATGCCCTGCAGTGAGTCCAGAGAGTGCACTGGCACCACTGGGGATGCAGTGCAGTGAGTCCAGAGAGTGCACTGGCACCACTGGGGATGCAGTGCAGTGAGTCCAGAGAGTGCACTGGCACCACTGGGGATGCAGTTCAGTGAGTCCAGAGAGTGCACTGGCACCACTGGGGATGCACTGCAGTGAGCCCAGAGAGTGCACTGGCAGCACTGAGAATGCACTTCAGTGAGTCCAGAGAGTGCACTGGCACCACTGGGGATGCACTGCAATGAGTCCAGAGAGTGCACTAGCACCACTGGGGATGCAGTGCAGTGAGTCCAGAGAGTGCACTGGCACCATTGGGGATGCAGTGCAGTGAGTCCAGAGAGTGCACTGGCACCACTGGGGATGCACTGCAGTGAGCCCAGAGAGTGCACTGGCACCACTGGAGGTGCAGTACAGTGAGTCCAGTGAATGCACTGGCAGCACTGGGGTTGCAGTGCAGTGAGTCCAGAGAGTGCACTGGCACCACTGGTGATGCAGTTTAGTGAGTCCAGAGAGTGCACTGGCACCACTGGGGATGCAGTGCAGTGAGTCCAATGAGTGTACTGGCACCACTGGGGATGCACTGCAGTGAGTCCAGAGAGTGCACTGGCACCACTGGGGATGCACTGCAGTGAGTCCAGAGAGTGCAGTGGCACCACTGGGGATGCCCTGCAGTGAGTCCAGAGAGTGCACTGTCACCACTGGGGATGCAGTACAGTGAGTCCAGAGAGTGCACTGGCACCACTGGGGATGCAGTGCAGTGAGTCCAGAGAGTGCACTGGCACCACTGGGGATGCAGTGCAGTGAATCCAGTGAGTGCACTGGCACCACTGGGGATGCAGTGCAGTGAGTCCAGAGAGTGCACTGGCACCACTGGGGATGCAGTGCAGTGAATCCAGTGAGTGCACTGGCACCACTGGGGATGCAGTGCAGTGAGTCCAGAGAGTGCACTGGCACCACTGGGGATGCACTGCAGTGAGCCCAGAGAGTGCACTGGCACCACTGGAGATGCAGTCCAGTGAGTACAGTAAATGCACTGGCAGCACTGGGGATGCAGTGCAGTGAGTCCAGAGAGTGCACTGGCACCACTGGTGATGCAGTATAGTGAGTCCAGAGAGTGCACTGGCACCACTGGGGATGCAGTGCAGTGAGTCCAGAGAGTGCACTGGCACCACTGGGGATGCACTGCAGTGAGTCCAGAGAGTGCACTGGCACCACAGATGATGCAGTACAGTGAGTCCAGTGAGTACACTGGCATCACTGGGGATGTAGTACAGTGACTCGAGAGAGTGCACTTGCACCACTGGGGATGCAGTGCAGTGTGTCCAGAGAGTGCACTGGCACCACTGGGGATGCACTGCAGTGAGGCCAGAGAGTGCACTGGCACCACTGGGGATGCAGTGCAGTGAGTCCAGAGAGTGCACTGGCACCACTGGTGATGCAGTACAGTGAGTCCAGTGAGTGCACTGGCACCACTGGTGATGCCCTGCAGTGAGTCCAGAGAGTGCACTGGCACCCCTGGGGATGCCCTGCAGTGAGTCCAGAGAGTGCACTGGCACCATTGGGGATGCAGTGCAGTGAGTCCAGAGAGTGCACTGGCAGCACTGGGGTTGCCGTGCAGTGAGTCCAGAGAGTGCACTGGCACCACAGGTGATGCACTCCAGTGAGTCCAGAGAGTGCACTTGCACCACGGGGGATGCAGTGCAGTGACTCCAGAGAGTGCACTGGCTCCACTGGGGATGCCCTGCAGTGAGTCCAGAGAGTGCACTGGCACCACTGGGAATGCGGTGCAGTGAGTCCAGAGAGTGCACTGGTACCACTGGGGATGCGGTGCCGGGAGTCCAGAGAGTGCTTTGGCACCACTGGGGATGCACTGCAACTACTCCAGAGAGTGCACTGGCACCACAGGGGATGCAGTGCAGTCAGTCCAGTGAGTGCACTGGCACCACTGGGGGTGCAGTACAGTGAGTCCAGAGAGTGCACTGGCACCACTGGGGATGCACTGCAGTGAGTCCAGAGAGTGCACTGGCACCACTGGGGATGCCCTGCAGTGAGTCCAGAGAGTGCACTGGCACCACTGGGGATGCAGTGCAGTGAGTCCAGAGAGTGCACTGGCACCACTGGGGATGCAGTGCAGTGAGTCCAGAGAGTGCACTGGCACCACTGGGGATGCACTGCAGTGAGTCCAGAGAGTGCACTGGCACCCCTGGGGATGCACTGCAGTGAGACCAGAGAGTGCACTGGCACCACTGAGAATGCACTTCAGTGAGTCCAGAGAGTGCACTGGCACCACTGGGGATGCACTGCAATGAGTCCAGAGAGTGCACTAGCACCACTGGGGATGCAGTGCAGTGAATCCAGCGAGTGCACTGGCACCACTGGGGATGCAGTGCAGTGAGTCCAGAGAGTGCACTGGCACCACTGGGGATGCACTGCAGTGAGCCCAGAGAGTGCACTGGCACCACTGCAGGTGCAGTACAGTGAGTCCAGTGAATGCACTGGCAGCACTGGGGTTGCAGTGCAGTGAGTCCAGAGAGTGCACTGGCACCACTGGTGATGCAGTTTAGTGAGTCCAGAGAGTGCACTGGCACCACTGGGGATGCAGTGCAGTGAGTCCAGAGAGTGCAGTGGCACCACTGGCACCACTGGGGATGCCCTGCAGTGAGTCCAGAGAGTGCACTGTCACCACTGGGGATGCAGTACAGTGAGTCCAGAGAGTGCACTGGCACCACTGGGGATGCACTGCAGTGAGTCCAGAGAGTGCACTGGCACCACTGGGGATGCAGTGCAGTGAATCCAGTGAGTGCACTGGCACCACTGGGGATGCAGTACAGTGAGTCCAGAGAGTGCACTGGCACCACTGGGGATGCAGTGCAGTGAGTCCAGAGATTGCACTGGCACCACTGGGGATGCAGTGAAGTGAGTCCAGAGAGTGCACTGGCACCACTGGGGATGCACTGCAGTGAGTCCAGAGAGTGCACTGGCACCACTGGGGATGCAGTGCAGTGAGTCCAGAGAGTGCACTGGCACCACTGGGGATGCAGTGCAGTGAGTCCAGAGAGTGCACTGGCACCACTGGGGATGCAGTGCAGTGAGTCCAGAGAGTGCACTGGCACCACTGGGGATGCAGTGCAGTGAATCCAGTGAGTGCACTGGCACCACTGGGGATGCAGTGCAGTGAGTCCAGAGAGTGCACTGGCACCACTGGGGATGCACTGCAGTGAGCCCAAAGAGTGCACTGGCACCACTGGAGATGCAGTCCAGTGAGTCCAGTGAATGCACTGGCAGCACTGGGGATGCAGTGCAGTGAGTCCAGAGAGTGCACTGTCACCACTGGTGATGCAGTATAGTGAGTCCAGAGAGTGCACTGGCACCACTGGGGATGCAGTGCAGTGAGTCCAGAGAGTGCACTGGCAACACTGGGGATGCACTGCAGTGAGGCCAGAGAGTGCACTGGCACCACTGGGGATGCAGTGCAGTGAGTCCAGAGAGTGCACTGGCTCCAATGGGGATGTAGTGCAGTGACTCGAGAGAGTGCACTTGCACCACTGGGGATGCAGTGCAGTGAGTCCAGAGAGTGCACTGGCACCACTGATGATGCACTGCAGTGAGTCCAGAGAGTGCACTGGCACCATTGGGGATGCAGTGCAGTGAGTCCAGAGAGTGCACTGGCAGCACTGGGGTTGCCGTGCAGTGAGTCCAGAGAGTGCACTGGCACCACAGGTGATGCACTCCAGTGAGTCCAGAGAGTGCACTTGCACCACGGGGGATGCAGTGCAGTGACTCCAGAGAGTGCACTGGCTCCACTGGGGATGCCCTGCAGTGAGTCCAGAGAGTGCACTGGCACCACTGGGAATGCGGTGCAGTGAGTCCAGAGAGTGCACTGGTACCACTGGGGATGCGGTGCCGGGAGTCCAGAGAGTGCTTTGGCACCACTGGGGATGCACTGCAATTACTCCAGAGAGTGCACTGGCACCACAGGGGATGCAGTGCAGTCAGTCCAGTGAGTGCACTGGCACCACTGGGGGTGCAGTACAGTGAGTCCAGAGAGTGCACTGGCACCACTGGGGATGCACTGCAGTGAGTCCAGAGAGTGCACTGGCACCACTGGGGATGCCCTGCAGTGAGTCCAGAGAGTGCACTGGCACCACTGGGGATGCAGTGCAGTGAGTCCAGAGAGTGCACTGGCACCACTGGGGATGCAGTGCAGTGAGTCCAGAGAGTGCACTGGCACCACTGGGGATGCAGTTCAGTGAGTCCAGAGAGTGCACTGGCACCCCTGGGGATGCACTGCAGTGAGACCAGAGAGTGCACTGGCACCACTGAGAATGCACTTCAGTGAGTCCAGAGAGTGCACTGGCACCACTGGGGATGCACTGCAATGAGTCCAGAGAGTGCACTAGCACCACTGGGGATGCAGTGCAGTGAATCCAGCGAGTGCACTGGCACCACTGGGGATGCAGTGCAGTGAGTCGAGAGAGTGCACTGGCACCACTGGGGATGCACTGCAGTGAGCCCAGAGAGTGCACTGGCACCACTGGAGGTGCAGTACAGTGAGTCCAGTGAATGCACTGGCAGCACTGGGGTTGCAGTGCAGTGAGTCCAGAGAGTGCACTGGCACCACTGGTGATGCAGTTTAGTGAGTCCAGAGAGTGCACTGGCACCACTGGGGATGCAGTGCAGTGAGTCCAGAGAGTGCAGTGGCACCACTGGGGATGCCCTGCAGTGAGTCCAGAGAGTGCACTGTCACCACTGGGGATGCAGTACAGTGAGTCCAGAGAGTGCACTGGCACCACTGGGGATGCAGTGCAGTGAGTCCAGAGAGTGCACTGGCACCACTGGGGATGCAGTGCAGTGAATCCAGTGAGTGCACTGGCACCACTGGGGATGCAGTACAGTGAGTCCAGAGAGTGCACTGGCACCACTGGGGATGCAGTGCAGTGAGTCCAGAGATTGCACTGGCACCACTGGGGATGCAGTGAAGTGAGTCCAGAGAGTGCACTGGCACCACTGGGGATGCACTGCAGTGAGTCCAGAGAGTGCACTGGCACCACTGGGGATGCAGTGCAGTGAGTCCAGAGAGTGCACTGGCACCACTGGGGATGCAGTGCAGTGAGTCCAGAGAGTGCACTGGCACCACTGGGGATGCACCCCGGCAAGTCCAGAGAGTGCACTGTCACGACTGGGGATGCAGTGCAGTGAATCCAGTGAGTGCACTGGCACCACTGGGGATGCAGTGCAGTGAGTCCAGAGAGTGCACTGGCACCACTGGGGATGCACTGCAGTGAGCCCAAAGAGTGCACTGGCACCACTGGAGATGCAGTCCAGTGAGTCCAGTGAATGCACTGGCAGCACTGGGGATGCAGTGCAGTGAGTCCAGAGAGTGCACTGGCACCACTGGTGATGCAGTATAGTGAGTCCAGAGAGTGCACTGGCACCACTGGGGATGCAGTGCAGTGAGTCCAGAGAGTGCACTGGCAACACTGGGGATGCACTGCAGTGAGGCCAGAGAGTGCACTGGCACCACTGGGGATGCAGTGCAGTGAGTCCAGAGAGTGCACTGGCACCATAGATGATGCAGTACAGTGAGTCCAGTGAGTGCACTGGCTCCAATGGGGATGTAGTGCAGTGACTCGAGAGAGTGCACTTGCACCACTGGGGATGCAGTGCAGTGAGTCCAGAGAGTGCACTGGCACCACTGATGATGCACTGCAGTGAGTCCAGAGAGTGCACTGGCACCACTGGGGATGCAGTGCAGTGAGTCCAGAGAGTGCACTGGCACTACTGGGGAAGCACTGCAGTGAGTCCAGAGAGTGCACTGGCGCTACTGGGGATGCAGTGCAGTGTGTCCAGAGAGTGCACTGGCACCACTGGGGATGCACTTCAGTGAGTCCAGAGAGTGCACTGGCACCACCAGGGATGCACTGCAGTGAGTCCAGAGAGTGCACTGGCACCATTGGGGATGCAGTACAGTGAGTCCACAGAGTGCACTGGCAACACTGGGGATGCAGTACAGTGAGTCCAGAGAGTGCACTGGCACCACTGGGGATGCACTGCAGTGAGTCCAGAGACTTCACTGGCACCACTGGGAATGCAGAGAAGTGAGTACAGAGAGGGCCCTGGCACCACTAGGGATGCAGTGCAGTGAGTTCAGAGAGTGCACTGGCACCACTGGGGATGCAGTTCAGTGAGTCCAGAGAGTGCACTGGCACCACTGGGGCTGCAGTGCAGTAAGTCCAGAGAGTGCACTGGCACCAGTGGGGATGCACTGCAATGAGTCCAGAGAGTGCACTGGCACCACTGGTGATGCAGTACAGTGAGTCCAGAGAGTGCACTGGCACCACTGGGGATGCACTGCAGTGAGTCCAGAGAGTGCACTGGCACCACTGGGGATGCACTGCAGTGAGTCCAGAGATTGCACTGGCACTACTGGGGATGCAGTGCAGTGAGTCCAGAGAGTGCACTGGCACCACTGGGGCTTCAGTGCTGTGAGTCCAGAGAGTGCACTGGCACCACTGGGGATGCAGTACAGTGAGTCCAGAGAGTGCACTGGCACCACTGGGGATGCACTGCAGTGAGTCCAGAGAGTGCACTGGCACCACTGGAGATGCAGTACAGTGAGTCAAGTGAATGCACTGGAACCACTGGGGATGCAGTGCAGTGAGTCCAGAGAGTGCACTGGCAGCACTGGTGATGCAGTACTGTGAGTCCAGTGAGTGCACTGGCTCCACTGGGCCTGCAGTGCAGTGAGTCCAGAGAGTACACTGGCACCACTGGGGATGCAGTGCAGTAAGTCCAGAGAGTGCACTGGCACCACCGATGATGAAGTACAGTTACTCGAGAGAGTGCACTGACACCACTGGGGATGTAGTGCAGTTACTCGAGAGAGTGCACTGGCACCACTGGGGATGCAGTTCAGTGAGTCCAGAGAGTACACTGGCACCACTGGTGATGCAGTGCAGTGAGTCCAGAGAGTGCACTGGCACCACTGGGGATGCAGTGCAGTGAGTCCAGAGAGTGCAGTGGCACCACCGGGGATGCAGTGCAGTGAGTCCAGAGAGTGTACTGGCACCACTGGGGATGCACTGCAGTGAGTCCAGAGAGTGCACTGGCACCACTGGGGATGCAGTGCAGTGAATCCAGAGAGTGCACTGGCACCACTGGGGATGCAGTGCAGTTAGTCCAGAGAGTTCACTGGCACCACTGGGGATGCACTGCAGTGAGTCCAGAGAGTGCACTGGCACCACTGGGGATGCAGTGCAGTGAGTCCAGAGAGTGCACTGGCACCACTGGGGATGCACTGCAGTGAGTCCAGAGATTGCACTGGCACCACTGGGGATGTAGTGCAGTATGTCCAGAGAGTGCACTGGCACTACTGGGGATGCAGTACAGTAAGTCCAGAGAGTGCACTGGCACCACTGGGGATGCAGTGCAGTGAGTCCAGAGATTGCACTGGCACCACTGGGGATGCAGTGCAGTGAGTCCAGAGACTTCACTGGCACCACTGGGAATGCAGTGCAGTGGGTCCAGAGAGTGCACTGGCACCAATGGGGATGCCCTGCAGTGAGTCCGGAGAGTGCACTGGCACCACTGGGGATGCAGTGCAGTGAGTCCAGAGAGTGCACTGGCACCACTGGGGATGTGTCCAGTGAGTCCAGTGAGTGCACTGGCACCACTGAGGATGCAGTACAGTGAGTCCAGAGAGTGCACTGGCACCACTGGGGATGCACTGCAGTGAGTCCAGAGAGTGCACTGGCACCACTGGGGATGCACTGCAGTGAGTCCAGAGATTGCACTGGCACCACTGGGGATACAGTGCAGTGAGTCCAGAGAGTGCACTGGCACCACTGGGGATGCAGTGCAGTGAGTCCAGAGAGTGCACTGGCACCACTGGGGATGCAGTGCAGTGAGTCCAGAGAGTGCACTGGCACCTCTGGGGATGCACTTCAGTGACTACAGAGAGTGCACTGGCACCACTGGGTATACAGTGCAGTGAGTCGAGAGAGTGTACTGGCACCACTGGGGATGCAGTGCAGTGAGTCCAGAGAGTGCTCTGGCACCACTGGGGATGCAGTGCAGTGAGTCCAGAGAGTACACTGGCACCACTGGGGATGCAGTGCAGTGAGTCCAGAGAGTGCACTGGCACCACTGGGGATGCAGTGCATTGAGTCCAGAGAGTGCACTGGCACCACTGGTAATGCAGTCCAGTGAGTCCAGTGAATGCACTGGCACCACTGGGGATGCTGTGCAGTGAGTGCAGAGAGTGCACTGGCACCACCTGTGATGCAGTACAGTGAGTCCAGAGAGTGCACTGGCACCACTGGGGATGCAGTGCAGTGAGTCCAGAGAGTGCACTGGCACCACTGGGGATGCACTGCAGTGAGTCCAGGGAGTGCACTGGCACCACAGATGATGCAGAACAGTGAGTATAGTGAGTGCACTGGCACCACTGGGGATGTAGTACAGTGACTCGAGAGAGTGCACCTGCACCACTGGGGATGCAGTGCAGTGAGTCCAGAGAGTGCACTGGCACCACTGGGGATGCAGTGCAGTGAGTCCAGAGAGTGCACTGGCACCACTGGGGATGCAGTGCAGTGAGTCCAGAGAGTGCACTGGCACCATAGATGATGCAGTACAGTGAGTCCAGTGAGTGCACTGGCTCCAATGGGGATGTAGTGCAGTGACTCGAGAGAGTGCACTTGCACCACTGGGGATGCAGTGCAGTGAGTCCTGAGAGTGCACTGGCACCACTGGGGATGCAGAGAAGTGAGTCCAGAGAGTGCACTGGCACCACTAGGGATGCAGTGCAGTGAGTCCAGAGAGTGCACTGGCAGCACTGGGGATGCAGTGCAGTGAGTCCAGAGAGTGCACTGGCACCACTGGGGCTGCAGTGCAGTAAGTCCAGAGAGTGCACAGGCACCAGTGGGGATGCACTGCAATGAGTCCAGAGATTGCACTGGCACCACTGGGGATGCAGTGCAGTGAGTCCAGAGAGTGCACTGGCAACACTGGGGATGCACTGCAGTGAGTCCAGAGAGTGCACTGGCACCACTGGGGATGCACTACAGTGAGTCCAGAGATTGCACTGGCACCACTGGGGATGCAGTGCAGTGAGTCCAGAGAGTGCACTGTCACCACTGGGGCTTCAGTGCAGTGAGTCCAGAGAGTGCACTGGCACCACTGGGGATGCACTTCAGTGAGTCCAGAGAGTGCACTGGCACCACTGGGGATGCACTGCAGTGAGTCCAGAGAGTGCACTGTCACCACTGGTGATGCAGTACAGTGAGTCCAGAGAGTGCACTGGCACCACTGGGGATGCAGTGCAGTGAGTCCAGAGAGTGCACTAGCACCACTGGGGATGCAGTGCAGTGAATCCTGTTAGTACACTGGCACCACTGGGGATGCAGTGCAGTGAGTCCAGAGAGCTCAATGGCACCACTGGGGATGCACTGCAGTGAGTCCAGAGAGTGCACTGGCACCACTGGAGATGCAGTGCAGTGAGTCCAGAGAGTGCACTGGCACCACTGGTGATGCAGTTTAGTGAGTCCAGAGAGTGCACTGGCACCACTGGGGATGCAGTGCAGTGAGTCCAATGAGTGTACTGGCACCTCTGGGGATGCACTGCAGTGAGTCCAGAGAGTGCACTGGCACCACTGGGGATGCACTGCAGTGAGTCCAGAGAGTGCAGTGGCACCACTGGGGATGCCCTGCAGAGAGTCCAGAGAGTGCACTGTCACCACTGGGGATGCAGTACAGTGAGTCCAGAGAGTGCACTGGCACCACTGGGGATGCAGTACAGTGAGTCCAGAGAGTGCACTGGCACCACTGGGGATGCAGTGCAGTGAATCCAGTGAGTGCACTGGCACCACTGGGGATGCAGTGCAGTGAGTCCAGAGAGTGCACTGGCACCACTGGGGATGCAGTGCAGTGAATCCAGTGAGTGCACTGGCACCACTGGGGATGCAGTGCAGTGAGTCCAGAGAGTGCACTGGCACCACTGGGGATGCACTGCAGTGAGCCCAGAGAGTGCACTGGCACCACTGGAGATGCAGTCCAGTGAGTACAGTAAATGCACTGGCAGCACTGGGGATGCAGTGCAGTGAGTCCAGAGAGTGCACTGGCACCACTGGTGATGCAGTATAGTGAGTCCAGAGAGTGCACTGGCACCACTGGGGATGCAGTGCAGTGAGTCCAGAGAGTGCACTGGCACCACTGGGGATGCACTGCAGTGAGTCCAGAGAGTGCACTGGCACCACAGATGATGCAGTACAGTGAGTCCAGTGAGTACACTGGCATCACTGGGGATGTAGTACAGTGACTCGAGAGAGTGCACTTGCACCACTGGGGATGCAGTGCAGTGAGTCCAGAGAGTGCACTGGCACCACTGGGGATGCACTGCAGTGAGGCCAGAGAGTGCACTGGCACCACTGGGGATGCAGTGCAGTGAGTCCAGAGAGTGCACTGGCACCACTGGTGATGCAGTACAGTGAGTCCAGTGAGTGCACTGGCACCACTGGTGATGCCCTGCAGTGAGTCCAGAGAGTGCACTGGCACCCCTGGGGATGCCCTGCAGTGAGTCCAGAGAGTGCACTGGCACCATTGGGGATGCAGTGCAGTGAGTCCAGAGAGTGCACTGGCAGCACTGGGGTTGCCGTGCAGTGAGTCCAGAGAGTGCACTGGCACCACAGGTGATGCACTCCAGTGAGTCCAGAGAGTGCACTTGCACCACGGGGGATGCAGTGCAGTGACTCCAGAGAGTGCACTGGCTCCACTGGGGATGCCCTGCAGTGAGTCCAGAGAGTGCACTGGCACCACTGGGAATGCGGTGCAGTGAGTCCAGAGAGTGCACTGGTACCACTGGGGATGCGGTGCCGGGAGTCCAGAGAGTGCTTTGGCACCACTGGGGATGCACTGCAATTACTCCAGAGAGTGCACTGGCACCACAGGGGATGCAGTGCAGTCAGTCCAGTGAGTGCACTGGCACCACTGGGGGTGCAGTACAGTGAGTCCAGAGAGTGCACTGGCACCACTGGGGATGCACTGCAGTGAGTCCAGAGAGTGCACTGGCACCACTGGGGATGCCCTGCAGTGAGTCCAGAGAGTGCACTGGCACCACTGGGGATGCAGTGCAGTGAGTCCAGAGAGTGCACTGGCACCACTGGGGATGCAGTGCAGTGAGTCCAGAGAGTGCACTGGCACCACTGGGGATGCAGTTCAGTGAGTCCAGAGAGTGCACTGACACCCCTGGGGATGCACTGCAGTGAGACCAGAGAGTGCACTGGCACCACTGAGAATGCACTTCAGTGAGTCCAGAGAGTGCACTGGCACCACTGGGGATGCACTGCAATGAGTCCAGAGAGTGCACTAGCACCACTGGGGATGCAGTGCAGTGAATCCAGCGAGTGCACTGGCACCACTGGGGATGCAGTGCAGTGAGTCCAGAGAGTGCACTGGCACCACTGGGGATGCACTGCAGTGAGCCCAGAGAGTGCACTGGCACCACTGGAGGTGCAGTACAGTGAGTCCAGTGAATGCACTGGCAGCACTGGGGTTGCAGTGCAGTGAGTCCAGAGAGTGCACTGGCACCACTGGTGATGCAGTTTAGTGAGTCCAGAGAGTGCACTGGCACCACTGGGGATGCAGTGCAGTGAGTCCAATGAGTGTACTGGCACCACTGGGGATGCACTGCAGTGAGTCCAGAGAGTGCACTGGCACCACTGGGGATGCACTGCAGTGAGTCCAGAGAGTGCAGTGGCACCACTGGGGATGCCCTGCAGTGAGTCCAGAGAGTGCACTGCCACCACTGGGGATGCAGTACAGTGAGTCCAGAGAGTGCACTGGCACCACTGGGGATGCAGTGCAGTGAGTCCAGAGAGTGCACTGGCACCACTGGGGATGCAGTGCAGTGAATCCAGTGAGTGCAGTGGCACCACTGGGGATGCAGTACAGTGAGTCCAGAGAGTGCACTGGCACCACTGGGGATGCACTTCAGTGAGTCCAGAGAGTGCACTGGCACCACTGGGGATGCAGTGAAGTGAGTCCAGAGAGTGCACTGGCACCACTGGTGATGCAGTTTAGTGAGTCCAGAGAGTGCACTGGCACCACTGGGGATGCAGTGCAGTGAGTCCAATGAGTGTACTGGCACCACTGGGGATGCACTGCAGTGAGTCCAGAGAGTGCACTGGCACCACTGGGGATGCACTGCAGTGAGTCCAGAGAGTGCAGTGGCACCACTGGGGATGCCCTGCAGTGAGTCCAGAGAGTGCACTGCCACCACTGGGGATGCAGTACAGTGAGTCCAGAGAGTGCACTGGCACCACTGGGGATGCAGTGCAGTGAGTCCAGAGAGTGCACTGGCACCACTGGGGATGCAGTGCAGTGAATCCAGTGAGTGCACTGGCACCACTGGGGATGCAGTACAGTGAGTCCAGAGAGTGCACTGGCACCACTGGGGATGCACTTCAGTGAGTCCAGAGAGTGCACTGGCACCACTGGGGATGCAGTGAAGTGAGTCCAGAGAGTGCACTGGCACCACTGGGGATGCACTGCAGTGAGTCCAGAGAGTGCACTGGCACCACTGGGGATGCAGTGCAGTGAGTCCAGAGAGTGCACTGGCACCACTGGGGATGCACTGCAGTGACTCCAGAGAGTGCACTGGCACCACTGGGGATGCAGTGCAGTGAGTCCAGAGAGTGCACTGGCACCACTGGGGATGCAGTGCAGTGAATCCAGTGAGTGCACTGGCACCACTGGGGATGCAGTGCAGTGAGTCCAGAGAGTGCACTGGCACCACTGGGGATGCACTGCAGTGAGCCCAAAGAGTGCACTGGCACCACTGGAGATGCAGTCCAGTGAGTCCAGTGAATGCACTGGCAGCACTGGGATTGCAGTGCAGTGAGTCCAGAGAGTGCACTGGCACCACTGGTGATGCAGTATAGTGAGTCCAGAGAGTGCACTGGCACCACTGGGGATGCAGTGCAGTGAGTCCAGAGAGTGCACTGGCAACACTGGGGATGCACTGCAGTGAGGCCAGGGAGTGCACTGGCACCACTGGGGATGCAGTGCAGTGAGTCCAGAGAGTACACTGGCACCATAGATGATGCAGTACAGTGAGTCCAGTGAGTGCACTGGCTCCAATGGGGATGTAGTGCAGTGACTCGAGAGAGTGCACTTGCACCACTGGGGATGCAGTGCAGTGAGTCCAGAGAGTGCACTGGCACCACTGGGGATGCAGTGAAGTGAGTCCAGAGAGTGCACTGGCACCACTGGGGATGCAGTGCAGTGAGTCCAGAGAGTGCACTGGCACTACTGGGGAAGCACTGCAGTGAGTCCAGAGAGTGCACTGGCGCTACTGGGGATGCAGTGCAGTGTGTCCAGAGAGTGCACTGGCACCACTGGGGATGCACTTCAGTGAGTCCAGAGAGTGCACTGGCACCACCAGGGATGCACTGCAGTGAGTCCAGAGAGTGCACTGGCACCATTGGGGATGCAGTACAGTGAGTCCACAGAGTGCACTGGCAACACTGGGGATGCAGTACAGTGAGTCCAGAGAGTGCACTGGCACCACTGGGGATGCACTGCAGTGAGTCCAGAGACTTCACTGGCACCACTGGGAATGCAGAGAAGTGAGTACAGAGAGTGCCCTGGCACCACTAGGGATGCAGTGCAGTGAGTTCAGAGAGTGCACTGGCACCACTGGGGATGCAGTTCAGTGAGTCCAGAGAGTGCACTGGCACCACTGGGGCTGCAGTGCAGTAAGTCCAGAGAGTGCACTGGCACCAGTGGGGATGCACTGCAATGAGTCCAGAGAGTGCACTGGCACCACTGGTGATGCAGTACAGTGAGTCCAGAGAGTGCACTGGCACCACTGGGGATGCCCTGCAGTGAGTCCAGAGAGTGCACTGGCACCACTGGGGATGCAGTACAGTGAGTCCAGAGATTGCACTGGCACTACTGGGGATGCAGTGCAGTGAGTCCAGAGAGTGCACTGGCACCACTGGGGCTTCAGTGCTGTGAGTCCAGAGAGTGCACTGGCACCACTGGGGATGCAGTACAGTGAGTCCAGAGAGTGCACTGGCACCACTGGGGATGCACTGCAGTGAGTCCAGAGAGTGCACTGTCACCACTGGTGATGCAGTACAGTGAGTCCAGAGAGTGCACTGGCACCACTGGGGATGCAGTGCAGTGAGTCCAGAGAGTGCACTAGCACCACTGGGGATGCAGTGCAGTGAATCCTGTTAGTACACTGGCACCACTGGGGATGCAGTGCAGTGAGTCCAGAGAGCTCAATGGCACCACTGGGGATGTACTGCAGTGAGTCCAGAGAGTGCACTGGCACCACTGGAGATGCAGTACAGTGAGTCAAGTGAATGCACTGGAACCACTGGGGATGCACTGCAGTGAGTCCAGAGAGTGCACTGGCAGCACTGGTGATGCAGTACTGTGAGGCCAGTGAGTGCACTGGCTCCACTGGGCCTGCAGTGCAGTGAGTCCAGAGAGTGCACTGGCACCACTGGGGATGCAGTGCAGTAAGTCCAGAGAGTGCACTGGCACCACCGATGATGAAGTACAGTTACTCGAGAGAGTGCACTGGCACCAATGGGGATGTAGTGCAGTTACTCGAGAGAGTGCACTGGCACCACTGGGGATGCAGTGCAGAGTCCAGAGAGTACACTGGCACCACTGGTGATGCAGTGCAGTGAGTCCAGAGAGTGCACTGGCACCACTGGGGATGCAGTGCAGTGAGTCCAGAGAGTGCAGTGGCACCACCGGGGATGCAGTGCAGTGAGTCCAGAGAGTGTACTGGCACCACTGGGGATGCACTGCAGTGAGTCCAGAGAGTGCACTGGCACCACTGGGGATGCAGTGCAGTTAGTCCAGAGAGTTCACTGGCACCACTGGGGATGCACTGCAGTGAGTCCAGAGAGTGCACTGGCACCACTGGGGATGCAGTGCAGTTAGTCCAGAGAGTTCACTGGCACCACTGGGGATGCACTGCAGTGAGTCCAGAGAGTGCACTGGCACCACTGGGGATGCAGTGCAGTGAGTCCAGAGAGTGCACTGGCACCACTGGGGATGCAGTGCAGTGAGTCCAGAGAGTGCACTGGCACCACTGGGGATGTAGTGCAGTATGTCCAGAGAGTGCACTGGCACTACTGGGGATGCAGTACAGTGAGTCCAGAGAGTGCACTGGCACCACTGGGGATGCAGTGCAGTGAGTCCAGAGATTGCACTGGCACCACTGGGGATGCAGTGCAGTGAGTCCAGAGACTTCACTGGCACCACTGGGAATGCAGTGCAGTGAGTCCAGAGAGTGCACTGGCACCAATGGGGATGCCCTGCAGTGAGTCCAGAGAGTGCACTGGCACCACTGGGGATGCAGTGCAGTGAGTCCAGAGAGTGCACTGGCACCACTGGGGATGTGTCCAGTGAGTCCAGTGAGTGCACTGGCACCACTGAGGATGCAGTACAGTGAGTCCAGAGAGTGCACTGGCACCACTGGGGATGCACTTCAGTGAGTCCAGAGAGTGCACTGGCACCACTGGGGATGCTGTGCAGTGAGTGCAGAGAGTGCACTGGCACCACCTGTGATGCAGTACAGTGTGTCCAGTGAGTGCACTGGCACCACTGGGGATGCAGTGCTGTCACTCCGGAGAGCGCACTGGCACCACTGGGGATGCAGTGCAGTCAGTCCAGTGAGTACACTGGCACCACTGGGGATGCAGTGCAGTGAGTCCAGAGAGTGCCCTGGCACCACTGGGGATGCCCTGCAGTGAGTCCAGAGAGTGCACTGGCTCCACTGGGGATGTGTCCAGTGAGTCCAGTGAGTGCACTGGCACCACTGGGGATGCAGTGCAGTCAGTCCAGTGAGTGCACTAGCACCACTGGGGGTGCAGTACAGTGAGTCCAGAGAGTGCACTGGCACCACTGGGGATGCACTGCAGTGAGTACAGACAGTGCACTGGCACCACTGGGGATGCCCTGCAGTGAGTCCAGAGAGTGCACTGGCACCACTGGGGATGCAGTGCAGTGAGTCCAGAGAGTGCACTGGCACCACTGGGGATGCAGTACAGTGAGTCCAGAGAGTGCACTGGCACCACTGGGGATGTAGTACAGTGACTCGAGAGAGTGCACTTGCACCACTGGGGATGCAGTGCAGTGTGTCCATAGAGTGCACTGGCACCACTGGTGATGCACTGCAGTGAGTCCAGAGAGTGCACTGGCAACACTGGGGATGCACTGCAGTGAGTCCAGAGAGTGCACTGGCACCACTGGGGATGCACTGCAGTGAGTCCAGAGAGAGCACTGGTGCCACTGGGGATGCAGTGCAGTGTGTCCAGAGAGTGCACTGGCACCACAGGGGATGCAGTGCAGTGAGTCCAGAGAGTGCACTGGCACCACAGGGGATGCACTTCAGTGAGTCCAGAGAGTGCACTAGCACCACTGGGGATGCACTGCAGTGAGTCCAGAGAGTGCACTGGCACCATTGGGGATGCAGTACAGTGAGTCCACAGAGTTCACTGGCAACACTGGGGATGCAGTACAGTGAGTCCAGAGAGTGCACTGGCACCACTGGGAATGCAGAGAAGTGAGTCCAGAGAGTGCACTGGCACCACTAGGGATGCAGTGCAGTGAGTCCAGAGAGTACACTGGCACCACTGGGGATGCACTGCAGTGAGTCCAGAGAGTGCACTGGCACCACCTGTGATGCAGTGCAGTGAGTCCAGAGAGTGCACTGGCACCACTGGTGATGCAGTGCAGTGAGTCCAGAGATTGCACTGGCACCACTGGGGATGCACTGCAGTGAGTCCAGAGAGTGCACTGGCACCACTGGGGATGCAGTGCAGTGAGTCCAGAGAGTGCACTGGCACCACTGGGGATGCAGTACAGTGAGTCCAGAGAGTGCACTGGCACCACTGGGGATGTAGTACAGTGACTCGAGAGAGTGCACTTGCACCACTGGGGATGCAGTGCAGTGTGTCCATAGAGTGCACTGGCACCACTGGTGATGCACTGCAGTGAGTCCAGAGAGTGCACTGGCAACACTGGGGATGCACTGCAGTGAGTCCAGAGAGTGCACTGGCACCACTGGGGATGCACTGCAGTGAGTCCAGAGAGAGCACTGGTGCCACTGGGGATGCAGTGCAGTGTGTCCAGAGAGTGCACTGGCACCACTGGGGATGCAGTGCAGTGAGTCCAGAGAGTGCACTGGCACCAGTGGGGATGCACTTCAGTGAGTCCAGAGAGTGCACTAGCACCACTGGGGATGCCCTGCAGTGAGTCCAGAGAGTGCACTGGCACCATTGGGGATGCAGTACAGTGAGTCCACAGAGTTCACTGGCAACACTGGGGATGCAGTACAGTGAGTCCAGAGAGTGCACTGGCACCACTGGGAATGCAGAGAAGTGAGTCCAGAGAGTGCACTGGCACCACTAGGGATGCAGTCCAGTGAGTCCAGAGAGTGCACTGGCACCACTGGGGATGCACTGCAGTGAGTCCAGAGAGTGCACTGGCACCACCTGTGATGCAGTGCAGTGAGTCCAGAGAGTGCACTGGCACCACTGGTGATGCAGTGCAGTGAGTCCAGAGATTGCACTGGCACCACTGGGGATGCAGTGCAGTGAGTCCAGAGAGTGCACTGGCACCACTGGGGATGCAGTGCAGTGAGTCCAGAGAGTGCACTGGCACCACTGGGGATGCAGTGCAGTGAGTCCAGAGAGTGCACTGGCACCACTGGGGATGCAGTGCAGTGAGTCCAGAGAGTGCACTGGCACCACTGGGGATGCAGTGCAGTGAATCCAGTGAGTGCACTGGCACCACTGGGGATGCAGTGCAGTGAGTCCAGAGAGTGCACTGGCACCACTGGGGATGCACTGCAGTGAGCCCAGAGAGTGCACTGGCACCACTGGAGATGCAGTCCAGTGAGTCCAGTAAATGCACTGGCAGCACTGGGGATGCAGTGCAGTGAGTCCAGAGAGTGCACTGGCACCACTGGTGATGCAGTATAGTGAGTCCAGAGAGTGCACTGGCACCACTGGGGATGCAGTGCAGTGAGTCCAGAGAGTGCACTGGCACCACTGGGGATGCACTGCAGTGAGTCCAGGGAGTGCACTGGCACCACAGATGATGCAGAACAGTGAGTATAGTGAGTGCACTGGCACCACTGGGGATGTAGTACAGTGACTCGAGAGAGTGCACCTGCACCACTGGGGATGCAGTGCAGTGAGTCCAGAGAGTGCACTGGCACCACTGGGGATGCAGTGCAGTGAGGCCAGAGAGTGCACTGGCACCACTGGGGATGCAGTGCAGTGAGTCCAGAGAGTGCACTGGCACCATAGATGATGCAGTACAGTGAGTCCAGTGAGTGCACTGGCTCCAATGGGGATGTAGTGCAGTGACTCGAGAGAGTGCACTTGCACCACTGGGGATGCAGTGCAGTGAGTCCAGAGAGTGCACTGGCACCACTGGGGATGCAGAGAAGTGAGTCCAGAGAGTGCACTGGCACCACTGGGGATGCACTGCAGTGAGTCCAGGGAGTGCACTGGCACCACAGATGATGCAGAACAGTGAGTATAGTGAGTGCACTGGCACCACTGGGGATGTAGTACAGTGACTCGAGAGAGTGCACCTGCACCACTGGGGATGCAGTGCAGTGAGTCCAGAGAGTGCACTGGCACCACTGGGGATGCAGTGCAGTGAGTCCAGAGAGTGCACTGGCACCACTGGGGATGCAGTGCAGTGAGTCCAGAGAGTGCACTGGCACCATAGATGATGCAGTACAGTGAGTCCAGTGAGTGCACTGGCTCCAATGGGGATGTAGTGCAGTGACTCGAGAGAGTGCACTTGCACCACTGGGGATGCAGTGCAGTGAGTCCAGAGAGTGCACTGGCACCACTGGGGATGCAGAGAAGTGAGTCCAGAGAGTGCACTGGCACCACTAGGGATGCAGTGCAGTGAGTCCAGAGAGTGCACTGGCAGCACTGGGGATGCAGTGCAGTGAGTCCAGAGAGTGCACTGGCACCACTGGGGCTGCAGTGCAGTAAGTCCAGAGAGTGCACTGGCACCAGTGGGGATGCACTGCAATGAGTCCAGAGATTGCACTGGCACCACTGGGGATGCAGTGCAGTGAGTCCAGAGAGTGCACTGGCAACACTGGGGATGCACTGCAGTGAGTCCAGAGAGTGCACTGGCACCACTGGGGATGCACTACAGTGAGTCCAGAGATTGCACTGGCACCACTGGGGATGCAGTGCAGTGAGTCCAGAGAGTGCACTGTCACCACTGGGGCTTCAGTGCAGTGAGTCCAGAGAGTGCACTGGCACCACTGGGGATGCACTTCAGTGAGTCCAGAGAGTGCACTGGCACCACTGGGGATGCACTGCAGTGAGTCCAGAGAGTGCACTGTCACCACTGGTGATGCAGTACAGTGAGTCCAGAGAGTGCACTGGCACCACTGGGGATGCAGTGCAGTGAGTCCAGAGAGTGCACTAGCACCACTGGGGATGCAGTGCAGTGAATCCTGTTAGTACACTGGCACCACTGGGGATGCAGTGCAGTGAGTCCAGAGAGCTCAATGGCACCACTGGGGATGCACTGCAGTGAGTCCAGAGAGTGCACTGGCACCACTGGAGATGCAGTGCAGTGAGTCCAGAGAGTGCACTGGAACCACTGGGGATGCACTGCAGTGAGCCCAGAGAGTGCACTGGCACCACTGGAGGTGCAGTACAGTGAGTCCAGTGAATGCACTGGCAGCACTGGGGTTGCAGTGCAGTGAGTCCAGAGAGTGCACTGGCACCACTGGTGATGCAGTTTAGTGAGTCCAGAGAGTGCACTGGCACCACTGGGGATGCAGTGCAGTGAGTCCAATGAGTGTACTGGCACCACTGGGGATGCACTGCAGTGAGTCCAGAGAGTGCACTGGCACCACTGGGGATGCACTGCAGTGAGTCCAGAGAGTGCAGTGGCACCACTGGGGATGCCCTGCAGTGAGTCCAGAGAGTGCACTGTCACCACTGGGGATGCAGTACAGTGAGTCCAGAGAGTGCACTGGCACCACTGGGGATGCAGTACAGTGAGTCCAGAGAGTGCACTGGCACCACTGGGGATGCAGTGCAGTGAATCCAGTGAGTGCACTGGCACCACTGGGGATGCAGTGCAGTGAGTCCAGAGAGTGCACTGGCACCACTGGGGATGCAGTGCAGTGAATCCAGTGAGTGCACTGGCACCACTGGGGATGCAGTGCAGTGAGTCCAGAGAGTGCACTGGCACCACTTGTGATGCAGTGCAGTGAGCCCAGAGAGTGCACTGGCACCACTGGTGATGCAGTATAGTGAGTCCAGAGAGTGCACTGGCACCACTGGGGATGCAGTGCAGTGAGTCCAGAGAGTGCACTGGCACCACTGGGGATGCACTGCAGTGAGTCCAGAGAGTGCACTGGCACCACAGATGATGCAGTACAGTGAGTCCAGTGAGTACACTGGCATCACTGGGGATGTAGTACAGTGACTCGAGAGAGTGCACTTGCACCACTGGGGATGCAGTGCAGTGAGTCCAGAGAGTGCACTGGCACCACTGGGGATGCACTGCAGTGAGGCCAGAGAGTGCACTGGCACCACTGGGGATGCAGTGCAGTGAGTCCAGAGAGTGCACTGGCACCACTGGTGATGCAGTAGAGTGAGTCCAGTGAGTGCACTGGCACCACTGGTGATGCCCTGCAGTGAGTCCAGAGAGTGCACTGGCACCCCTGGGGATGCCCTGCAGTGAGTCCAGAGAGTGCACTGGCACCATTGGGGATGCAGTGCAGTGAGTCCAGAGAGTGCACTGGCAGCACTGGGGTTGCCGTGCAGTGAGTCCAGAGAGTGCACTGGCACCACAGGTGATGCACTCCAGTGAGTCCAGAGAGTGCACTTGCACCACGGGGGATGCAGTGCAGTGACTCCAGAGAGTGCACTGGCTCCACTGGGGATGCCCTGCAGTGAGTCCAGAGAGTGCACTGGCACCACTGGGAATGCGGTGCAGTGAGTCCAGAGAGTGCACTGGTACCACTGGGGATGCGGTGCCGGGAGTCCAGAGAGTGCTTTGGCACCACTGGGGATGCACTGCAATTACTCCAGAGAGTGCACTGGCACCACAGGGGATGCAGTGCAGTCAGTCCAGTGAGTGCACTGGCACCACTGGGGGTGCAGTACAGTGAGTCCAGAGAGTGCACTGGCACCACTGGGGATGCACTGCAGTGAGTCCAGAGAGTGCACTGGCACCACTGGGGATGCCCTGCAGTGAGTCCAGAGAGTGCACTGGCACCACTGGGGATGCAGTGCAGTGAGTCCAGAGAGTGCACTGGCACCACTGGGGATGCAGTGCAGTGAGTCCAGAGAGTGCACTGGCACCACTGGGGATGCAGTTCAGTGAGTCCAGAGAGTGCACTGGCACCCCTGGGGATGCACTGCAGTGAGACCAGAGAGTGCACTGGCACCACTGAGAATGCACTTCAGTGAGTCCAGAGAGTGCACTGGCACCACTGGGGATGCACTGCAATGAGTCCAGAGAGTGCACTAGCACCACTGGGGATGCAGTGCAGTGAATCCAGCGAGTGCACTGGCACCACTGGGGATGCAGTGCAGTGAGTCCAGAGAGTGCACTGGCACCACTGGGGATGCACTGCAGTGAGCCCAGAGAGTGCACTGGCACCACTGGAGGTGCAGTACAGTGAGTCCAGTGAATGCACTGGCAGCACTGGGGTTGCAGTGCAGTGAGTCCAGAGAGTGCACTGGCACCACTGGTGATGCAGTTTAGTGAGTCCAGAGAGTGCACTGGCACCACTGGGGATGCAGTGCAGTGAGTCCAATGAGTGTACTGGCACCACTGGGGATGCACTGCAGTGAGTCCAGAGAGTGCACTGGCACCACTGGGGATGCACTGCAGTGAGTCCAGAGAGTGCAGTGGCACCACTGGGGATGCCCTGCAGTGAGTCCAGAGAGTGCACTGCCACCACTGGGGATGCAGTACAGTGAGTCCAGAGAGTGCACTGGCACCACTGGGGATGCAGTGCAGTGAGTCCAGAGAGTGCACTGGCACCACTGGGGATGCAGTGCAGTGAATCCAGTGAGTGCACTGGCACCACTGGGGATGCAGTACAGTGAGTCCAGAGAGTGCACTGGCACCACTGGGGATGCACTTCAGTGAGTCCAGAGAGTGCACTGGCACCACTGGGGATGCAGTGAAGTGAGTCCAGAGAGTGCACTGGCACCACTGGGGATGCACTGCAGTGAGTCCAGAGAGTGCACTGGCACCACTGGGGATGCAGTGCAGTGAGTCCAGAGAGTGCACTGGCACCACTGGGGATGCACTGCAGTGACTCCAGAGAGTGCACTGGCACCACTGGGGATGCAGTGCAGTGAGTCCAGAGAGTGCACTGGCACCACTGGGGATGCAGTGCAGTGAATCCAGTGAGTGCACTGGCACCACTGGGGATGCAGTGCAGTGAGTCCAGAGAGTGCACTGGCACCACTGGGGATGCACTGCAGTGAGCTCAAAGAGTGCACTGGCACCACTGGAGATGCAGTCCAGTGAGTCCAGTGAATGCACTGGCAGCACTGGGATTGCAGTGCAGTGAGTCCAGAGAGTGCACTGGCACCACTGGTGATGCAGTATAGTGAGTCCAGAGAGTGCACTGGCACCACTGGGGATGCAGTGCAGTGAGTCCAGAGAGTGCACTGGCAACACTGGGGATGCAGTGCAGTGAGGCCAGAGAGTGCACTGGCACCACTGGGGATGCAGTGCAGTGAGTCCAGAGAGTGCACTGGCACCATAGATGATGCAGTACAGTGAGTCCAGTGAGTGCACTGGCTCCAATGGGGATGTAGTGCAGTGACTCGAGAGAGTGCACTTGCACCACTGGGGATGCAGTGCAGTGAGTCCAGAGAGTGCACTGGCACCACTGATGATGCACTGCAGTGAGTCCAGAGAGTGCACTGGCACCACTGGGGATGCAGTGCAGTGAGTCCAGAGAGTGCACTGGCACTACTGGGGAAGCACTGCAGTGAGTCCAGAGAGTGCACTGGCGCTACTGGGGATGCAGTGCAGTGTGTCCAGAGAGTGCACTGGCACCACTGGGGATGCACTTCAGTGAGTCCAGAGAGTGCACTGGCACCACCAGGGATGTAGTGCAGTGAGTCCAGAGAGTGCACTGGCACCATTGGGGATGCAGTACAGTGAGTCCACAGAGTGCACTGGCAACACTGGGGATGCAGTACAGTGAGTCCAGAGAGTGCACTGGCACCACTGGGGATGCACTGCAGTGAGTCCAGAGACTTCACTGGCACCACTGGGAATGCAGAGAAGTGAGTACAGAGAGTGCCCTGGCACCACTAGAGATGCAGTGCAGTGAGTTCAGAGAGTGCACTGGCACCACTGGGGATGCAGTTCAGTGAGTCCAGAGAGTGCACTGGCACCACTGGGGCTGCAGTGCAGTAAGTCCAGAGAGTGCACTGGCACCAGTGGGGATGCACTGCAATGAGTCCAGAGAGTGCACTGGCACCACTGGTGATGCAGTACAGTGAGTCCAGAGAGTGCACTGGCACCACTGGGGATGCCCTGCAGTGAGTCCAGAGAGTGCACTGGCACCACTGGGGATGCAGTACAGTGAGTCCAGAGATTGCACTGGCACTACTGGGGATGCAGTGCAGTGAGTCCAGAGAGTGCACTGGCACCACTGGGGCTTCAGTGCTGTGAGTCCAGAGAGTGCACTGGCACCACTGGGGATGCAGTACAGTGAGTCCAGAGAGTGCACTGGCACCACTGGGGATGCACTGCAGTGAGTCCAGAGAGTGCACTGTCACCACTGGTGGTGCAGTACAGTGAGTCCAGAGAGTGCACTGGCACCACTGGGGATGCAGTGCAGTGAGTCCAGAGAGTGCACTAGCACCACTGGGGATGCAGTGCAGTGAATCCTGTTAGTACACTGGCACCACTGGGGATGCAGTGCAGTGAGTCCAGAGAGCTCAATGGCACCACTGGGGATGTACTGCAGTGAGTCCAGAGAGTGCACTGGCACCACTGGAGATGCAGTACAGTGAGTCAAGTGAATGCACTGGAACCACTGGGGATGCAGTGCAGTGAGTCCAGAGAGTGCACTGGCAGCACTGGTGATGCAGTACTGTGAGGCCAGTGAGTGCACTGGCTCCACTGGGCCTGCAGTGCAGTGAGTCCAGAGAGTGCACTGGCACCACTGGGGATGCAGTGCAGTAAGTCCAGAGAGTGCACTGGCACCACCGATGATGAAGTACAGTTACTCGAGAGAGTGCACTGGCACCACTGGGGATGTAGTGCAGTTACTCGAGAGAGTGCACTGGCACCACTGGGGATGCAGTGCAGAGTCCAGAGAGTACACTGGCACCACTGGGGATGCAGTGCAGTGAGTCCAGAGAGTGCACTGGCACCACTGGGGATGCAGTGCAGTGAGTCCAGAGAGTGCAGTGGCACCACCGGGGATGCAGTGCAGTGAGTCCAGAGAGTGTACTGGCACCACTGGGGATGCACTGCAGTGAGTCCAGAGAGTGCACTGGCACCACTGGGGATGCAGTGCAGTTAGTCCAGAGAGTTCACTGGCACCACTGGGGATGCACTGCAGTGAGTCCAGAGAGTGCACTGGCACCACTGGGGATGCAGTGCAGTTA